>NC_142179.1:20018750-20648000 GCF_026936395.1 Plectropomus leopardus
AAACACCAACAAAACGCATGTTGAAAAAATGACCAGAAAGGCAAGGCTATAGTATGGCAAAAATGTCAAAATATGGCATATCCAGAAAACAGCTGAAAACACCTCAAAACAGCATAAAATAGCGTGCTGAGACACGCCGTGGCATAGAATTTGGCAAAAACGTCCAAAAACACCCAAAAAATGCATGTTGAAAAAATGACCAGAAAGGCAAGGCTATAGTATGGCAAAATGTCAAAATATGGCATATCCAGAAAACAGCTGAAAACACCTCAAAACAGCATAAAATAGCGTGCTGAGACACGCCATGGCATAGAATTTGGCAAAACGTCCAAAAACACCAACAAAATGCATGTTGAAAAAATGACCTGAAAGGCAAGGCTATAGTATGGCAAAATGTCAAAATATGGCATATCCAGAAAACAGCTGAAAACACCTCAAAACAGCATAAAATAAGCGTGCTGAGACACGCCATGGCATAGAATTTGGCAAAACGATCCAAAAACACCAACAAAATGCATGTTGAAAAATTGACCGGAAAGGCAAGGCTATAGTATGGCAAAATGTCAAAATATGGCATATCCAGAAAACAGCTGAAAACACCTCAAAACAGCATAAAATAGCGTGCTGAGACACGCCATGGCATAGAATTTGGCAAAAACGTCAAAAAACACCAACAAAACGCATGTTGAAAAAATGATCGGAAAGGCAAGGCTATAGTATGGCAAAAATGTCAAAATATGGCATATCCAGAAAACAGCTGAAAACACCTCAAAACAGCATAAAATAGCGTGCTGAGACACGCCATGGCATAGAATTTGGCAAAAACGTCCAAAAACACCAACAAAATGCATGTTGAAAAAATGACCTGAAAGGCAAGGCTATAGTATGGCAAAAATGTCAAAATATGGCATATCCAGAAAACAGCTGAAAACACCTCAAAACAGCATAAAATAGTGTGCTGAGACACGCCATGGCATAGAATTTGGCAAAACGTCCAAAACACCAACAAAATGCATGTTGAAAAATGACCAGAAAGGCAAGGCTATAGTATGGCAAAATGTCAAAATATGGCATATCCAGAAAACAGCTGAAAACACCTCAAAACAGCATAAAATAGTGTGCTGAGACACGCCATGGCATAGAATTTGGCAAAACGTCCAAAAACACCAACAAAATGCATGTTGAAAAAATGACCAGAAAGGCAAGGCTATAGTATGGCAAAATGTCAAAATATGGCATATCCAGAAAACAGCGAAAACACCTCAAAACAGCATAAAATAGCGTGCTGAGACACGCCATGGCATAGAATTTGGCAAAAACGTCCAAAAACACCAACAAAACGCATGTTGAAAAACTGACCAGAAAGGCAAGGCTATAGTATGGCAAAAATGTCAAAATATGGCATATCCAGAAAACAGCTGAAAACACCTCAAAACAGCATAAAATAGCGTGCTGAGACACGCCATGGCATAGAATTTGGCAAAACGTCCAAAAACACCAACAAAATGCATGTTGAAAAATGACCAGAAAGGCAAGGCTATAGTATGGCAAAAATGTCAAAATATGGCATATCCAGAAAACACCTCAAAACACCTCAAAACAGCATAAAATAGTGTGCTGAGACACGCCATGGCATAGAATTTGGCAAAAACGTCCCAAAACACCAACAAAATGCATGTTGAAAAAATGACCAGAAAGGCAAGGCTATAGTATGGCAAAAATGTCAAAATATGGCATATCCAGAAAACAGCTGAAAACACCTCAAAACAGCATAAAATAGCGTGCTGAGACACGCCATGGCATAGAATTTGGCAAAACGTCCAAAAAACACCAACAAAATGCATGTTGAAAAATGACCAGAAAGGCAAGGCTAGAGTATGGCAAAAATGTCAAAATATGGCATATCCAGAAAACAGCTGAAAACACCTCAAAACAGCATAAAATAGCGTGCTGAGACACGCCATGGCATAGAATTTGGCAAAAACGTCCAAAAACACCAACAAAACGCATGTTGAAAAAATGACCAGAAAGGCAAGGCTATAGTATGGCAAAAATGTCAAAATATGGCATATCCAGAAAACAGCTGAAAACACCTCAAAACAGCATAAAATAGCGTACTGAGACACACCGTGGCATAGAATTTGGCAAAAACGTCCAAAAACACCCAAAAATGCATGTTGAAAAAATGACCGGAAAGGCAAGGCTATAGTATGGCAAAAATGTCAAAATATGGCATATCCAGAAAACAGCTGAAAACACCTCAAAACAGCATAAAATAGCGTGCTGAGACACGCCATGGCATAGAATTTGGCAAAACGTCCAAAAACACCAACAAAATGCATGTTGAAAAAATGACCAGAAAGGCAAGGCTATAGTATGGCAAAATGTCAAAATATGGCATATCCAGAAAACAGCTGAAAACACCTCAAAACAGCATAAAATAGTGTGCTGAGACACGCCATGGCATAGAATTTGGCAAAACGTCCAAAAACACCAACAAAAAGCATGTTGAAAAAATCAACGGAAAGGCAAGGCTATAGTATGGCAAAAATGTCAAAATATGGCATATCCAGAAAACAGCTGAAAACACCTCAAAACAGCATAAAATAGCGTGCTGAGACACGCCATGGCATAGAATTTGGCAAAAACGTCCAAAAACACCCAAAAAATGCATGTTGAAAAAATGACCAGAAAGGCAAGGCTATAGTATGGCAAAAATGTCAAAATATGGCATATCCAGAAAACAGCTGAAAACACCTCAAAACAGCATAAAATAGCGTGCTGAGACACGCCATGGCATAGAATTTGGCAAAAACGTCCAAAAACACCAAAAAAATGCAAGTTGAAAAATGACCAGAAAGGCAAGGCTATAGTATGGCAAAATGTCAAAATATGGCATATCCAGAAAACAGCTGAAAACACCTCAAAACAGCATAAAATAGCGTGCTGAGACACGCCATGGCATAGAATTTGGCAAAACGTCCAAATACACCAACAAAATGCATGTTGAAAAATGACCAGAAAGGCAAGGCTATAGTATGGCAAAAATGTCAAAATATGGCATATCCAGAAAACAGCTGAAAACACCTCAAAACAGCATAAAATAGCGTGCTGAGACACGCCATGGCATAGAATTTGGCAAAACGTCCAAAAACACCAACAAAACGCATGTTGAAAAAATGACCAGAAAGGCAAGGCTATAGTATGGCAAAAATGTCAAAATATGGCATATCCAGAAAACAGCTGAAAACACCTCAAAACAGCATAAAATAGCGTGCTGAGACACGCCATGGCATAGAATTTGGCAAAAACGTCCAAAAACACCAACAAAACGCATGTTGAAAAAAAGACCTGAAAGGCAAGGCTATAGTATGGCAAAAATGTCAAAATATGGCATATCCAAAAAACAGCTGAAAACACCTCAAAACAGCATAAAATAGCGTGCTGAGACACGCCATGGCATAGAATTTGGCAAAAACGTCCAAAAACACCAACAAAACGCATGTTGAAAAACTGACCAGAAAGGCAAGGCTATAGTATGGCAAAAATGTCAAAATATGGCATATCCAGAAAACAGCTGAAAACACCTCAAAACAGCATAAAGTAGCGTGCTGAGACACGCCATGGCATAGAATTTGGCAAAAACGTCCAAAAACACTAACAAAATGCATGTTGAAAAATGATCGGAAAGGCAAGGCTATAGTATGGCAAAAATGTCAAAATATGGCATATCCAGAAAACAGCTGAAAACACCTCAAAACAGCATAAAATAGCGTGCTGAGACACGCCATGGCATAGAATTTGGCAAAAACGTCCAAAAACACCAACAAAACGCCTGTTGAAAAAATGACCTGAAAGGCAAGGCTATAGTATGGCAAAATGTCAAAATATGGCATATCCAGAAAACAGCTGAAAACACCTCAAAACAGCATAAAATAAGCGTGCTGAGACACACCATGGCATAGAATTTGGAAAAAACGTCAAAAAACCCCCAAAAAATGCATGTTGAAAAAATGATCAGAAAGGCAAGGCTATAGTATGGCAAAAATGTCAAAATATGGCATATCCAGAAAACAGCTGAAAACACCTCAAAACAGCATAAAATAGCGTGCTGAGACACGCCATGGCATAGAATTTGGCAAAACGTCCAAAACACCCAAAAAATGCATGTTGAAAAATGACCAGAAAGGCAAGGCTATAGTATGGCAAAATGTCAAAATATGGCATATCCAAAAACAGCTGAAAACACCTCAAAACAGCATAAAATAGTGTGCTGAGACACGCCATGGCATAGAATTTGGCAAAAACGTCCAAAAACACCAACATAACGCATGTTGAAAAATGACCAGAAAGGCAAGGCTATAGTATGGCAAAATGTCAAAATATGGCATATCCAGAAAACAGCTGAAAACACCTCAAAACAGCATAAAATAGCGTGCTGAGACACGCCATGGCATAGAATTTGGCAAAACGTCCAAAAACACCCAAAAATGCATGTTGAAAAATGACCAGAAAGGCAAGGCTATAGTATGGCAAAAATGTCAAAATATGGCATATCCAGAAAACAGCTGAAAACACCTCAAAACAGCATAAAATAGCGTGCTGAGACACGCCATGGCATAGAATTTGGCAAAACGTCCAAAACACCAACAAAATGCATGTTGAAAAAATGACCAGAAAGGCAAGGCTATAGTATGGCAAAATGTCAAAATATGGCATATCCAGAAAACAGCTGAAAACACCTCAAAACAGCATAAAATAGCGTGCTGAGACACGCCGTGGCATAGAATTTGGCAAAACGTCCAAAACACCCAAAAATGCATGTTGAAAACTGACCGGAAAGGCAAGGCTATAGTATGGCAAAAATGTCAAAATATGGCATATCCAAAAAACAGCTGAAAACACCTCAAAACAGCATAAAATAGTGTGCTGAGACACGCCATGGCATAGAATTTGGCAAAAACGTCCCAAAACACCAACAAAATGCATGTTGAAAAAATGATAGGAAAGGCAAGGCTATAGTATGGCAAAAATGTCAAAATATGGCATATCCAGAAAACAGCTGAAAACACCTCAAAACAGCAGAAAATAGCGTGCTGAGACACGCCATGGCATAGAATTTGGCAAAAACGTCCAAAAACACCCAAAAAATGCATGTTGAAAAATTGACCGGAAAGGCAAGGCTATAGTATGGCAAAATGTCAAAATATGGCATATCCAGAAAACAGCTGAAAACACCTCAAAACAGCATAAAATAGCGTGCTGAGACACGCCGTGGCATAGAATTTGGCAAAAACGTCCAAAAACACCCAAAAAATGCATGTTGAAAAACTGACCGGAAAGGCAAGGCTATAGTATGGCAAAAATGTCAAAATATGGCATATCCAGAAAACACCTCAAAACACCTCAAAACAGCATAAAATAGCGTGCTGAGACAACTCCATGGCATAGAATTTGGCAAAAACGTCCAAAAAGACCAACAAAACGCATGTTGAAAAAATGACTGGAAAGGCAAGGCTATAGTATGGCAAAAATGTCAAAATATGGCATATCCAGAAAACAGCTGAAAACACCTCAAAACAGCATAAAAAGGCATGTTGAGTCATGCCATGACATAGAATTTGGCAAAATCATCCAAAAACACCAACAAAATGCATGTTGAAAAACTGACCGGAAAGGCAAGGCTATAGTATGGCAAAAATGGCAAAATATGGCATATCCAGAAAACAGCTGAAAACACCTCAAAACAGCATAAAATAGCGTGCTGAGACATGCCATGCCATAGAATTTGGCAAAACGTCCAAAAACACCCAAAAATGCATGTTGAAAAATTGACCGGAAAGGCAAGGCTATAGTATGGCAAAAATGTCAAAATATGGCATATCCAGAAAACAGCTGAAAACACCTCAAAACAGCATAAAGTAGCGTACTGAGACACACCGTGGCATAGAATTTGGTAAAAACGTCCAAAAACACCCAAAAAATGCATGTTGAAAAAATGACCGGAAAAGCAAGGCTATAGTATGGCAAAAATGTCAAAATATGGCATATCCAGAAAAGAGCTGAAAACACCTCAAAACAGCATAAAATAGCGTGCTGAGACACGCCATGGCATAGAATTTGGCAAAAACGTCAAAAAACACTAACAAAACGCATGTTGAAAAAATGATCGGAAAGGCAAGGCTATAGTATGGCAAAAATGTCAAAATATGGCATATCCAGAAAACAGCTGAAAACACCTCAAAACAGCATAAAATAGCGTGCTGAGACACGCCATGGCATAGAATTTGGCAAAAACGTCCAAAAACACCAACAAAATGCATGTTGAAAAAATGACCAGAAAGGCAAGGCTATAGTATGGCAAAAATGTCAAAATATGGCATATCCAGAAAACAGCTGAAAACACCTCAAAACAGCATAAAATAGCGTGCTGAGACACGCCATGGTATAGACTTTGGCAAAAACGTCAAAAACACCAACAAAAATGCATGTTGAAAAATGACCAGAAAGGCAAGGCTATAGTATGGCAAAAATGTCAAAATATGGCATATCCAAAAAACAGCTGAAAACACCTCAAAACAGCATAAAATAGTGTGCTGAGACACGCCGTGGCATAGAATTTGGCAAAAACGTCCAAAAACACCATCAAAAAAGGAATGTTGAAAAAAAGACCTGAAAGGCAAGGCTATAGTATGGCAAAAATGTCAAAATATGGCATATCCAGAAAACAGCTGAAAACACCTCAAAACAGCATAAAATAGCGTGCTGAGACACGCCATGGCATAGAATTTGGCAAAACGTCCAAAACACCAACAAAACGCATGTTGAAAAAATGACCAGAAAGGCAAGGCTATAGTATGGCAAAATGTCAAAATATGGCATATCCAGAAAACAGCTGAAAACACCTCAAAACAGCATAAAATAGCGTGCTGAGACACGCCATGGCATAGAATTTGGCAAAAACATCCAAAAACACCAACAAAATGCATGTTGAAAAAATGATCGGAAAGGCAAGGCTATAGTATGGCAAAAATGTCAAAATATGGCATATCCAGAAAACAGCTGAAAACACCTCAAAACAGCATAAAATAGCGTGCTGAGACACGCCATGGCATAGAATTTGGCAAAAACGTCCAAAAACACCCTAACAAAATGCATGTTGAAAAAATGACCTGAAAGGCAAGGCTATAGTATGGCAAAAATGTCAAAATATGGCATATCCAAAAAACAGCTGAAAACACCTCAAAACAGCATAAAATAGCGTGCTGAGACACGCCATGGCATAGAATTGGCAAAACGTCCAAAAACACCAACAAATGCATGTTGAAAAATGACCTGAAAGGCAAGGCTATAGTATGGCAAAATGTCAAAATATGGCATATCCAAAAAACAGCTGAAAACACCTCAAAACAGCATAAAATAGTGTGCTGAGACACGCCATGGCATAGAATTTGGCAAAACGTCCAAAAAACACCAACAAAATGCATGTTGAAAAAATGACCAGAAAGGCAAGGCTATAGTATGGCAAAATGTCAAAATATGGCATATCCAGAAAACAGCTGAAAACACCTCAAAACAGCATAAAATAGTGTGCTGAGACACGCCATGGCATAGAATTTGGCAAAAACGTCCAAAAACACCAACAAAACGCATGTTGAAAAAAAGACCTGAAAGGCAAGGCTATAGTATGGCAAAAATGTCAAAATATGGCATATCCAAAAACAGCTGAAAACACCTCAAAACAGCATAAAATAAGCGTGCTGAGACACGCCATGGCATAGAATTTGGCAAAACGTCCAAAAACACCAACAACAAAACGCATGTTGAAAAAATGACCAGAAAGGCAAGGCTATAGTATGGCAAAAATGTCAAAATATGGCATATCCAGAAAACAGCTGAAAACACCTCAAAACAGCATAAAATAGCGTGCTGAGACACGCCATGGCATAGAATTTGGCAAAACGTCCAAAAACACCAACAAAATGCATGTTGAAAAAATGACCAGAAAGGCAAGGCTATAGTATGGCAAAAATGTCAAAATATGGCATATCCAGAAAACAGCTGAAAACACCTCAAAACAGCATAAAATAGTGTGCTGAGACACGCCGTGGCATAGAATTTGGCAAAACGTCCAAAAACACCAACAAAATGCATGTTGAAAAAATGACCAGAAAGGCAAGGCTATAGTATGGCAAAATGTCAAAATATGGCATATCCAGAAAACAGCTGAAAACACCTCAAAACAGCATAAAATAGCGTGCTGAGACACGCCATGGCATAGAATTTGGCAAAAACGTCAAAAACACCCAACAAAATGCATGTTGAAAAACTGACCAGAAAGGCAAGGCTATAGTATGGCAAAATGTCAAAATATGGCATATCCAAAAACAGCTGAAAACACCTCAAAACAGCATAAAATAGTGTGCTGAGACACGCCATGGCATAGAATTTGGCAAAAACGTCCAAAAACACCAACAAAACGCATGTTGAAAAAATGACCAGAAAGGCAAGGCTATAGTATGGCAAAAATGTCAAAATATGGCATATCCAGAAAACAGCTGAAAACACCTCAAAACAGCATAAAATAGCGTGCTGAGACACGCCGTGGCATAGAATTTGGCAAAACGTCCAAAAACACCCAAAAATGCATGTTGAAAAAATGACCAGAAAGGCAAGGCTATAGTATGGCAAAATGTCAAAATATGGCATATCCAGAAAACAGCTGAAAACACCTCAAAACAGCATAAAATAGTGTGCTGAGACACGCCATGGCATAGAATTTGGCAAAACGTCCAAAAACACCAAAAATGCATGTTGAAAAATGACCAGAAAGGCAAGGCTATAGTATGGCAAAATGTCAAAATATGGCATATCCAGAAAACAGCTGAAAACACCTCAAAACAGCATAAAATAGCGTGCTGAGACACGCCATGGCATAGAATTTGGCAAAACGTCCAAAAACACCCAAAAATGCATGTTGAAAAAATGACCAGAAAGGCAAGGCTATAGTATGGCAAAATGTCAAAATATGGCATATCCAAAAAACATCTGAAAACACCTCAAAACAGCATAAAATAGCGTGCTGAGACACGCCATGGCATAGAATTTGGCAAAAACGTCCAAAAACACCAACAAAACGCATGTTGAAAAATTGATCGGAAAGGCAAGGCTATAGTATGGCAAAATGTCAAAATATGGCATATCCAGAAAACAGCTGAAAACACCTCAAAACAGCATAAAATAAGCGTGCTGAGACACGCCATGGCATAGAATTTGGCAAAAACGTCCAAAACACCAACAAAATGCATGTTGAAAAAATGACCTGAAAGGCAAGGCTATAGTATGGCAAAATGTCAAAATATGGCATATCCAGAAAACAGCTGAAAACACCTCAAAACAGCATAAAATAGCGTGCTGAGACACGCCTGTGGCATAGAATTTGGCAAAACGTCCAAAAACACCCAAAAATGCATGTTGAAAAATTGACCGGAAAGGCAAGGCTATAGTATGGCAAAATGTCAAAATATGGCATATCCAGAAAACAGCTGAAAACACCTCAAAACAGCATAAAATAGTGTGCTGAGACACGCCATGGCATAGAATTTGGCAAAAACGTCCAAAACACCAACAAAATGCATGTTGAAAAAATGACCAGAAAGGCAAGGCTATAGTATGGCAAAAATGTCAAAATATGGAATATCCAGAAAACAGCTGAAAACACCTCAAAACAGCATAAAATAGTGTGCTGAGACACGCCATGGCATAGAATTTGGCAAAACGTCAAAAACACCAACAAAATGCATGTTGAAAAATGATCGGAAAGGCAAGGCTATAGTATGGCAAAATGTCAAAATATGGCATATCCAGAAAACAGCTGAAAACACCTCAAAACAGCATAAAATAGCGTGCTGAGACACGCCGTGGCATAGAATTTGGCAAAAACGTCCAAAAACACCA
Organism: Plectropomus leopardus; assembly: GCF_026936395.1. NCBI lineage: Eukaryota > Metazoa > Chordata > Actinopteri > Perciformes > Serranidae > Plectropomus > Plectropomus leopardus. Next base: position 20,028,708 of record NC_142179.1, read on the forward strand.
ACAAAATGCATGTTGAGAAACTGACCGGAAAGGCAAGGCTATAGTATGGCAAAAATGTCAAAATATGGCATATCCAAAAAACAGCTGAAAACACCTCAAAACAGCATAAAATAGTGTGCTGAGACACGCCATGGCATAGAATTTGGCAAAACGTCCAAAAACACCAACATAATGCATGTTGAAAAATTGACCAGAAAGGCAAGGCTATAGTATGGCAAAAATGTCAAAATATGGCATATCCAGAAAACAGCTGAAAACACCTCAAAACAGCATAAAATAAGCGTGCTGAGACACGCCATGGCATAGAATTTGGCAAAACGTCCAAAACACCAAAAAATGCATGTTGAAAAAATGACCGCAAAAGCAAGGCTATAGTATGGCAAAAATGTCAAAATATGGCATATCCAGAAAACAGCTGAAAACACCTCAAAACAGTATAAAAAAGCATGCTGAGACACGCCATGGCATAGAATTTGGCAAAACGTCCAAAAACACCAACAAAACGCATGTTGAAAAATGACCAGAAAGGCAAGGCTATAGTAAGGCAAAAATGTCAAAATATGGCATATCCAAAAAACAGCTGAAAACACCTCAAAACAGCATAAAATAGTGTGCTGAGACACGCCATGGCATAGAATTTGGCAAAAACGTCCAAAAACACCAACAAAACGCATGTTGAAAAAATGACCGGAAAGGCAAAGCTATAGTATAGCAAAAAAGTCAAAATATGGCATATCCAGAAAACAGCTGAAAACACCTCAAAACAGCATAAAATAGCGTGCTGAGACACGCCATGGCATAGAATTTGGCAAAACGTCCAAAAACACCCAACAAAATGCATGTTGAAAAATGACCAGAAAGGCAAGGCTATAGTATGGCAAAAATGTCAAAATATGGCATATCCAGAAAACAGCTGAAAACACCTCAAAACAGCATAAAATAGCGTGCTGAGACACGCCATGGCATAGAATTTGGCAAAAACGTCCAAAAACACCCAAAAAATGCATGTTGAAAAAATGACTGGAAAGGCAAGGCTATAGTATGGCAAATATGTCAAAATATGGCATATCCAGAAAACAGCTGAAAACACCTCAAAACAGCATAAAATAGCGTGCTGAGACACGCCATGGCATAGAATTTGGCAAAACGTCCAAAACACCAACAAAATGCATGTTGAAAAATGACCAGAAAGGCAAGGCTATAGTATGGCAAAAATGTCAAAATATGGCATATCCAAAAAACATCTGAAAACACCTCAAAACAGCATAAAATAGCGTGCTGAGACACGCCATGGCATAGAATTTGGCAAAAACGTCCAAAAACACTAACAAAATGCATGTTGAAAAAATGATCGGAAAGGCAAGGCTATAGTATGGCAAAATGTCAAAATATGGCATATCCAAAAACAGCTGAAAACACCTCAAAACAGCATAAAATAGCGTGCTGAGACACGCCATGGCATAGAATTTGGCAAAAACGTCAAAAAACACTAACAAAATGCATGTTGAAAAAATGATCGGAAAGGCAAGGCTATAGTATGGCAAAAATGTCAAAATATGGCATATCCAGAAAACAGCTGAAAACACCTCAAAACAGCATAAAATAGCGTGCTGAGACACGCCATGGCATAGAATTTGGCAAAACGTCCAAAAACACCAACAAAATGCATGTTGAAAAATGACCTGAAAGGCAAGGCTATAGTATGGCAAAAATGTCAAAATATGGCATATCCAGAAAACAGCTGAAAACACCTCAAAACAGCATAAAATAGCGTGCTGAGACACGCCATGGCATAGAATTTGGCAAAACGTCCAAAAACACCCAACAAAATGCATGTTGAAAAATTGATCGGAAAGGCAAGGCTATAGTATGGCAAAATGTCAAAATATGGCATATCCAGAAAACAGCTGAAAACACCTCAAAACAGCATAAAATAGCGTGCTGAGACACGCCATGGCATAGAATTTGGCAAAAACGTCCAAAACACCCAAAAAATGCATGTTGAAAAATGACCTGAAAGGCAAGGCTATAGTATGGCAAAATGTCAAAATATGGCATATCCAGAAAACAGCTGAAAACACCTCAAAACAGCATAAAATAGCGTGCTGAGACACGCCATGGCATAGAATTTGGCAAAAACGTCCAAAAACACCAACAAAACGCATGTTGAAAACTGACCAGAAAGGCAAGGCTATAGTATGGCAAAAATGTCAAAATATGGCATATCCAGAAAACAGCTGAAAACACCTCAAAACAGCATAAAATAGTGTGCTGAGACACGCCATGGCATAGAATTTGGCAAAACGTCCAAAAACACCAACAAAATGCATGTTGAAAAAATGACCAGAAAGGCAAGGCTATAGTATGGCAAAAATGTCAAAATATGGCATATCCAAAAAACAGCTGAAAACACCTCAAAACAGCATAAAATAGTGTGCTGAGACACGCCATGGCATAGAATTTGGCAAAAACGTCCAAAAACACCAACAAAATGCATGTTGAAAAAATCACCAGAAAGGCAAGGCTATAGTATGGCAAAAATGTCAAAATATGGCATATCCAGAAAACAGCTGAAAACACCTCAAAACAGCATAAAATAGCGTGCTGAGACACGCCATGGCATAGAATTTGGCAAAAACGTCCAAAAACACCAACAAAATGCATGTTGAAAAATGACCAGAAAGGCAAGGCTATAGTATGGCAAAAATGTCAAAATATGGCATATCCAGAAAACAGCTGAAAACACCTCAAAACAGCATAAAATAGCGTGCTGAGACACGCCATGGCATAGAATTTGGCAAAACGTCCAAAAACACCCAAAAAATGCATGTTGAAAAATGACCGGAAAGGCAAGGCTATAGTATGGCAAAAATGTCAAAATATGGCATATCCAGAAAACAGCTGAAAACACCTCAAAACAGCATAAAATAGCGTGCTGAGACACGCCATGGCATAGAATTTGGCAAAAACGTCCAAATACACCAACAAAATGCATGTTGAAAAAATGACCAGAAAGGCAAGGCTATAGTATGGCAAAAATGTCAAAATATGGCATATCCAGAAAACAGCTGAAAACACCTCAAAACAGCATAAAATAGCGTGCTGAGACACGCCATGGCATAGAATTTGGCAAAACGTCCAAAACACCAACAAAATGCATGTTGAAAAAATGACCAGAAAGGCAAGGCTATAGTATGGCAAAATGTCAAAATATGGCATATCCAGAAAACAGCTGAAAACACCTCAAAACAGCATAAAATAGCGTGCTGAGACACGCCATGGCATAGAATTTGGCAAAAACGTCCAAAACACCCAAAAATGCATGTTGAAAAATGACCGGAAAGGCAAGGCTATAGTATGGCAAAATGTCAAAATATGGCATATCCAAAAAACAGCTGAAAACACCTCAAAACAGCATAAAATAGTGTGCTGAGACACGCCATGGCATAGAATTTGGCAAAACGTCCAAAAACACCAACAAAACGGATGTTGAAAAACTGACCAGAAAGGCAAGGCTATAGTATGGCAAAAATGTCAAAATATGGCATATCCAGAAAACAGCTGAAAACACCTCAAAACAGCATAAAATAGCGTGCTGAGACACGCCATGGCATAGAATTTGGCAAAAACGTCCAAAAACACTAACAAAATGCATGTTGAAAAAATGAACGGAAAGGCAAGGCTATAGTATGGCAAAAATGTCAAAATATGGCATATCCAGAAAACAGCTGAAAACACCTCAAAACAGCATAAAATAGCGTGCTGAGACACGCCATGGCATAGAATTTGGCAAAAACGTCAAAAAACACTAACAAAATGCATGTTGAAAAAATGATCGGAAAGGCAAGGCTATAGTATGGCAAAAATGTCAAAATATGGCATATCCAGAAAACAGCTGAAAACACCTCAAAACAGCATAAAATAGCGTGCTGAGACACGCCATGGCATAGAATTTGGCAAAACGTCCAAAAACACCAACAAAATGCATGTTGAAAAATGACCTGAAAGGCAAGGCTATAGTATGGCAAAAATGTCAAAATATGGCATATCCAAAAAACAGCTGAAAACACCTCAAAACAGCATAAAATAGTGTGCTGAGACACGCCGTGGCATAGAATTTGGCAAAAACGTCCAAAAACACCAACAAAATGCATGTTGAAAAAATGACCAGAAAGGCAAGGCTATAGTATGGCAAAAATGTCAAAATATGGCATATCCAGAAAACAGCTGAAAACACCTCAAAACAGCATAAAATAGTGTGCTGAGACACGCCATGGCATAGAATTTGGCAAAAACGTCCAAAAACACCAACAAAACGCATGTTGAAAAAAAGACCTGAAAGGCAAGGCTATAGTATGGCAAAAATGTCAAAATATGGCATATCCAAAAAACAGCTGAAAACACCTCAAAACAGCATAAAATAGCGTGCTGAGACACGCCATGGCATAGAATTTGGCAAAAACGTCCAAAAACACCAACAAAACGCATGTTGAAAAAATGACCAGAAAGGCAAGGCTATAGTATGGCAAAATGTCAAAATATGGCATATCCAGAAAACAGCTGAAAAAACCTCAAAACAGCATAAAATAGCGTGCTGAGACACGCCATGGCATAGAATTTGGCAAAACGTCCAAAAACACCAACAAAATGCATGTTGAAAAATGACCAGAAAGGCAAGGCTATAGTATGGCAAAAAAGTCAAAAAATGGGAAAACCAGAAAAAAGGTGAAAAAAACCCAAAACAGCATAAAATAGTGTGTGCTGAGACACGCCATGGCATAGAATTTGGCAAAAACGTCCAAAACACCAACAAAATGCATGTTGAAAAAATGACCAGAAAGGCAAGGCTATAGTATGGCAAAATGTCAAAATATGGCATATCCAGAAAACAGCTGAAAACACCTCAAAACAGCATAAAATAGCGTGCTGAGACACGCCGTGGCATAGAATTTGGCAAAAACGTCCAAAAACACCCAAAAAATGCATGTTGAAAAACTGACCAGAAAGGCAAGGCTATAGTATGGCAAAAATGTCAAAATATGGCATATCCAAAAAACAGCTGAAAACACCTCAAAACAGCATAAAATAGTGTGCTGAGACACGCCATGGCATAGAATTTGGCAAAAACGTCCAAAACACCAACAAAACGCATGTTGAAAAATGACCAGAAAGGCAAGGCTATAGTATGGCAAAAATGTCAAAATATGGCATATCCAGAAAACAGCTGAAAACACCTCAAAACAGCATAAAATAGCGTGCTGAGACACGCCGTGGCATAGAATTTGGCAAAAACGTCCAAAAACACCCAAAAAATGCATGTTGAAAAACTGACCGGAAAGGCAAGGCTATAGTATGGCAAAAATGTCAAAATATGGCATATCCAAAAAACAGCTGAAAACACCTCAAAACAGCATAAAATAGTGTGCTGAGACACGCCATGGCATAGAATTTGGCAAAAACGTCCAAAAACACCAACAAAACGCATGTTGAAAAACTGACCAGAAAGGCAAGGCTATAGTATGGCAAAAATGTCAAAATATGGCATATCCAGAAAACAGCTGAAAACACCTCAAAACAGCATAAAATAGCGTGCTGAGACACGCCGTGGCATAGAATTTGGCAAAACGTCCAAAAACACCCAAAAATGCATGTTGAAAAAATGACCAGAAAGGCAAGGCTATAGTATGGCAAAAATGTCAAAATATGGCATATCCAAAAAACATCTGAAAACACCTCAAAACAGCATAAAATAGCGTGCTGAGACACGCCATGGCATAGAATTTGGCAAAAACGTCCAAAAACACCAACAAAACGCATGTTGAAAAATTGATCGGAAAGGCAAGGCTATAGTATGGCAAAAATGTCAAAATATGGCATATCCAGAAAACAGCTGAAAACACCTCAAAACAGCATAAAATAGCGTGCTGAGACACGCCATGGCATAGAATTTGGCAAAAACGTCCAAAAACACCAACAAAACGCATGTTGAAAAAATGACCTGAAAGGCAAGGCTATAGTATGGCAAAAATGTCAAAATATGGCATATCCAGAAAACAGCTGAAAACACCTCAAAACAGCATAAAATAGCGTGCTGAGACACGCCGTGGCATAGAATTTGGCAAAACGTCCAAAACACCCAAAAATGCATGTTGAAAAAATTGACCAGAAAGGCAAGGCTATAGTATGGCAAAAATGTCAAAATATGGCATATCCAGAAAACAGCTGAAAACACCTCAAAACAGCATAAAATAGTGTGCTGAGACACGCCGTGGCATAGAATTTGGCAAAAACGTCCAAAAACACCAACAAAACGCATGTTAAAAAAATGACCAGAAAGGCAAGGCTATAGTATGGCAAAAATGTCAAAATATGGAATATCCAGAAAACAGCTGAAAACACCTCAAAACAGCATAAAATAGTGTGCTGAGACACGCCATGGCATAGAATTTGGCAAAAACGTCCAAAAACACCAACAAAACGCATGTTGAAAAACTGACCAGAAAGGCAAGGCTATAGTATGGCAAAAATGTCAAAATATGGCATATCCAGAAAACAGCTGAAAACACCTCAAAACAGCATAAAATAGCGTGCTGAGACACGCCATGGCATAGAATTTGGCAAAACGTCCAAAAACACCAAAAATGCATGTTGAAAAACTGACCAGAAAAAGGCAAGGCTATAGTATGGCAAAAATGTCAAAATATGGCATATCCAGAAAACAGCTGAAAACACCTCAAAACAGCATAAAATAGCGTGCTGAGACACGCCGTGGCATAGAATTTGGCGAAAACGTCCAAAAACACCAACAAAATGCATGTTGAAAAAATTATCGGAAGAGCAAGGCTATAGTATGGCAAAAATGTCAAAATATGGCATATCCAGAAAACAGCAGAAAACACCTCAAAACAGCATAAAATAGCGTGCTGAGACACGTCATGGCATAGAATTTGGCAAAAACATCCAAAAACACCAACAAAACGCGTGTTGAAAAAATGACCAGAAAGGCAAGGCTATAGTATGGCAAAAATGTCAAAATATGGCATATCCAGAAAACAGCTGAAAACACCTCAAAACAGCATAAAATAGCGTGCTGAGACACGCCGTGGCATAGAATTTGGCAAAAACGTCCAAAAACACCCAAAAAACGCATGTTGAAAAATGACCGGAAAAGGCAAGGCTATAGTATGGCAAAAATGTCAAAATATGGCATATCCAGAAAACAGCTGAAAACACCTCAAAACAGCATAAAATAGCGTGCTGAGACACATGGCATAGAATTTGGCAAAACGTCCAAAAACACCCAAAAAATGCATGTTGAAAAACTGACCAGAAAGGCAAGGATATAGTATGGCAAAAATGTCAAAATATGGCATATCCAGAAAACAGCTGAAAACACCTCAAAACAGCATAAAATAGCGTGCTGAGACACGCCATGGCATAGAATTTGGCAAAACGTCCAAAAACACCAACAAAATGCATGTTGAAAAAACTGACCAGAAAGGCAAGGCTATAGTATGGCAAAATGTCAAAATATGGCATATCCAGAAAACAGCTGAAAACACCTCAAAACAGCATAAAATAGCGTGCTGAGACACGCCATGGCATAGAATTTGGCAAAACGTCCAAAAACACTAACAAAATGCATGTTGAAAAAATGATCGGAAAGGCAAGGCTATAGTATGGCAAAATGTCAAAATATGGCATATCAGAAAACAGCTGAAACACCTCAAAACAGCATAAAATAGCTGGACTCCATCATGGGTGACATCCATCATGGACAACCCTCTCAAAAACACCAACATGAAACTCTGTTGAGAAAAATGATTCAGAAAGGCAAAGGCTATAGTATGGCAAAAATGTCAAAATATGGCATATCCATCGCCAAAAAACAGCTATACAACACCAGCCTGAGCCAACAATAACCTGGACTCACTACACGCCATGTTGCACTCTCTGACCTCTTGGCAAAACGTCAAAACACCAACAAAACATGTTGACACATGCCTATTTTTGCACTATAGTATGGCAAAATTTCATAATATGGCATATATTGATATGAAAACACCTCAAAACAGCATAAATAATTTGAGACACGTGGCATAAATTTGGCAAAAGTCCAAAAAAATGCATGTGTTGAAAAAATGACCAGAAAGGCAAGGCTATAGTATGGCAAAAATGTCAAAATATGGCATATCCAGAAAACAGCTGAAAACACCTCAAAACAGCATAAAATAGCGTTGAGACACGCCATGGCATAGAATTTGGCAAAAACGTCCAAAAACACCAACAAAATGCATGTTGAAAAAATGACCAGAAAGGCAAGGCTATAGTATGGCAAAATGTCAAAATATGGCATATCCAGAAAACAGCTGAAAACACCTCAAAACAGCATAAAATAAGCGTGCTGAGACACGCCATGGCATAGAATTTGGCAAAACGTCCAAAAACACCAACAAAATGCATGTTGAAAAAATGACCAGAAAGGCAAGGCTATAGTATGGCAAAATGTCAAAATATGGCATATCCAGAAAACAGCTGAAAACACCTCAAAACAGCATAAAATAGCGTGTTGAGACACGCCATGGCATAGAATTTGGCAAAACGTCCAAAAACACCAACAAAATGCATGTTGAAAAATGACCAGAAAGGCAAGGCTATAGTATGGCAAAATGTCAAAATATGGCATATCCAGAAAACAGCTGAAAACACCTCAAAACAGCATAAAATAGCGTGCTGAGACACGCCATGGCATAGAATTTGGCAAAAACGATCCAAAAACACCAACAAAATGCATGTTGAAAAATGACCAGAAAGGCAAGGCTATAGTATGGCAAAAATGTCAAAATATGGCATATCCAGAAAACAGCTGAAAACACCTCAAAACAGCATAAAATAAGCGTGCTGAGACACGCCATGGCATAGAATTTGGCAAAACGTCCAAAAACACCAACAAAAATGCATGTTGAAAAATGAACTGAAAGGCAAGGCTATAGTATGGCAAAAATGTCAAAATATGGCATATCCAGAAAACAGCTGAAAACACCTCAAAACAGCATAAAATAGCGTGCTGAGACACGCCGTGGCATAGAATTTGGCAAAAACGTCCAAAAACACCAACAAAATGCATGTTGAAAAAATGACCTGAAAGGCAAGGCTATAGTATGGCAAAAATGTCAAAATATGGCATATCCAGAAAACAGCCGAAAACACCTCAAAACAGCATAAAATAAGCGTGCTGAGACACGCCATGGCATAGAATTTGGCAAAAACGTCCAAAAACACCAACAAAATGCATGTTGAAAAAATGACCAGAAAGGCAAGGCTATAGTATGGCAAAAATGTCAAAATATGGCCTATCCAGAAAACAGCTGAAAACACCTCAAAACAGCATAAAATAGCGTGCTGAGACACGCCATGGCATAGAATTTGGCAAAACGTCCAAAAACACCAACAAAATGCATGTTGAAAAAAATGACCAGAAAGGCAAGGCTATAGTATGGCAAAATGTCAAAATATGGCATATCCAGAAAACAGCTGAAAACACCTCAAAACAGCATAAAATAGCGTGCTGAGACACGCCATGGCATAGAATTTGGCAAAACGATCCAAAAACACCAACAAAATGCATGTTGAAAAATGACCAGAATGGCAAGGCTATAGTATGGCAAAAATGTCAAAATATGGCATATCCAGAAAACAGCTGAAAACACCTCAAAACAGCATAAAATAGCGTGCTGAGACACGCCATGGCATAGAATTTGGCAAAAACGTCCAAAAACACCAACAAAACGCATGTTGAAAAAATGACCTGAAAGGCAAGGCTATAGTATGGCAAAATGTCAAAATATGGCATATCCAGAAAACAGCTGAAAACACCTCAAAACAGCATAAAATAGCGTGCTGAGACACGCCATGGCATAGAATTTGGCAAAACGTCCAAAAACACCAACAAAATGCATGTTGAAAAATGACCAGAAAGGCAAGGCTATAGTATGGCAAAAATGTCAAAATATGGCATATCCAGAAAACAGCTGAAAACACCTCAAAACAGCATAAAATAGCGTGCTGAGACACGCCATGGCATAGAATTTGGCAAAACGTCCAAAAACACCAACAAAATGCATGTTGAAAAATGACCAGAAAGGCAAGGCTATAGTATGGCAAAAATGTCAAAATATGGCATATCCAGAAAACAGCTGAAAACACCTCAAAACAGCATAAAATAGCGTGCTGAGACACGCCATGGCATAGAATTTGGCAAAACGTCCAAAAACACCCACAAAATGCATGTTGAAAAAATGACCAGAAAGGCAAGGCTATAGTATGGCAAAAATGTCAAAATATGGCATATCCAGAAAACAGCTGAAAACACCTCAAAACAGCATAAAATAGCGTGCTGAGACACGCCGTGGCATAGAATTTGGCAAAAACGTCCAAAAACAACCAAAAAATGCATGTTGAAAAAATGACCAGAAAGGCAAGGCTATAGTATGGCAAAAATGTCAAAATATGGCATATCCAGAAAACAGCTGAAAACACCTCAAAACAGCATAAAATAGCGTGCTGAGACACGCCATGGCATAGAATTTGGCAAAAACGTCCAAATACACCAACAAAAATGCATGTTGAAAAAAATGACCAGAAAGGCAAGGCTATAGTATGGCAAAATGTCAAAATATGGCATATCCAGAAAACAGCTGAAAACACCTCAAAACAGCATAAAATAGCGTGCTGAGACACGCCATGGCATAGAATTTGGCAAAACGTCCAAAAACACCAACAAAACGCATGTTGAAAAAATGACCAGAAAGGCAAGGCTATAGTATGGCAAAAATGTCAAAATATGGCATATCCAGAAAACAGCTGAAAACACCTCAAAACAGCATAAAATAGCGTGCTGAGACACGCCATGGCATAGAATTTGGCAAAACGTCCAAAAACACCAACAAAATGCATGTTGAAAAAATGACCAGAAAGGCAAGGCTATAGTATGGCAAAAATGTCAAAATATGGCATATCCAGAAAACAGCTGAAAACACCTCAAAACAGCATAAAATAGTGTGCTGAGACACGCCATGGCATAGAATTTGGCAAAAACGTCCAAAAACACCAACAAAATGCATGTTGAAAAAATGACCAGAAAGGCAAGGCTATAGTATGGCAAAAATGTCAAAATATGGCATATCCAGAAAACAGCTGAAAACACCTCAAAACAGCATAAAATAAGCGTGCTGAGACACGCCATGGCATAGAATTTGGCAAAACGTCCAAAAACACCAACAAAATGCATGTTGAAAAATGACCTGAAAGGCAAGGCTATAGTATGGCAAAAATGTCAAAATATGGCATATCCAGAAAACAGCTGAAAACACCTCAAAACAGCATAAAATAGCGTGCTGAGACACGCCGTGGCATAGAATTTGGCAAAACGTCCAAAAACACCAACAAAATGCATGTTGAAAAAATGACCAGAAAGGCAAGGCTATAGTATGGCAAAATGTCAAAATATGGCATATCCAGAAAACAGCTGAAAACACCTCAAAACAGCATAAAATAGCGTGCTGAGACACGCCATGGCATAGAATTTGGCAAAACGTCCAAAAACACCAACAAAATGCATGTTGAAAAATGACCAGAAAGGCAAGGCTATAATATGGCAAAAATGTCAAAATATGGCATATCCAGAAAACAGCTGAAAACACCTCAAAACAGCATAAAATAGCGTGCTGAGACACGCCATGGCATAGAATTTGGCAAAAACGTCCAAAAACACCAACAAAATGCATGTTGAAAAAATGACCGGAAAGGCAAGGCTATAGTATGGCAAAATGTCAAAATATGGCATATCCAGAAAACAGCTGAAAACACCTCAAAACAGCATAAAATAGCGTGCTGAAACACGCCATGGCATAAAATTGGGAAAAAACGCCCAAAAACACCAACAAACCGCAGGTTGAAAAATGAACCAGAAGGCAAGGCTATAGTATGGCAAAAATGTCAAAATATGGCATATCCAGAAAACAGCTGAAAACACCTCAAAACAGCATAAAATAAGCGTGCTGAGACACGCCATGGCATAGAATTTGGCAAAACGTCCAAAAACACCCAAAAAATGCATGTTGAAAAATGACCAGAAAGGCAAGGCTATAGTATGGCAAAAATGTCAAAATATGGCATATCCAGAAAACAGCTGAAAACACCTCAAAACAGCATAAAATAGCGTGCTGAGACACGCCATGGCATAGAATTTGGCAAAACGTCCAAAAACACCCAAAAAATGCATGTTGAAAAATGACCAGAAAAGGCAAGGCTATAGTATGGCAAAATGTCAAAATATGGCATATCCAGAAAACAGCTGAAAACACCTCAAAACAGCATAAAATAGTGTGCTGAGACACGCCATGGCATAGAATTTGGCAAAACGTCCAAAAACACCAACAAAATGCATGTTGAAAAAATGACCAGAAAGGCAAGGCTATAGTATGGCAAAAATGTCAAAATATGGCATACCCAGAGAACAGCTGAAAACACCTCAAAACAGCATAAAATAGCGTGCTGAGACACGCCATGGCATAGAATTTGGCAAAACGTCCAAAAACACCCAAAAATGCATGTTGAAAAATGACCAGAAAGGCAAGGCTATAGTATGGCAAAATGTTAAAATATGGCATATCCAGAAAACAGCTGAAAACACCTCAAAACAGCATAAAATAGCGTGCTGAGACACGCCATGGCATAGAATTTGGCAAAAACGTCCAAAAACACCAACAAAATGCATGTTGAAAAAATGATCAGAAAGGCAAGGCTATAGTATGGCAAAATGTCAAAATATGGCATATCCAGAAAACAGCTGAAAACACCTCAAAACAGCATAAAATAGCGTGCTGAGACACGCCATGGCATAGAATTTGGCAAAAACGTACAAAAACACCAACAAAATGCATGTTGAAAAATGACCAGAAAGGCAAGGCTATAGTATGGCAAAATGTCAAAATATGGCATATCCAGAAAACAGCTGAAAACACCTCAAAACAGCATAAAATAGCGTGCTGAGACACGCCATGGCATAGAATTTGGCAAAACGTCCAAAACACCAACAAAATGCATGTTGAAAAATGACCAGAAAGGCAAGGCTATAGTATGGCAAAAATGTCAAAATATGGCATATCCAGAAAACAGCTGAAAACACCTCAAAACAGCATAAAATAGCGTGCTGAGACACGCCGTGGCATAGAATTTGGCAAAAACGTCCAAAAACACCCAAAAAATGCATGTTGAAAAAATGACCAGAAAGGCAAGGCTATAGTATGGCAAAAATGTCAAAATATGGCATATCCAGAAAACAGCTGAAAACACCTCAAAACAGCATAAAATAGCGTGCTGAGACACGCCATGGCATAGAATTTGGCAAAAACGTCCAAAAACACCAACAAAAACGCATGTTGAAAAAATGACCAGAAAGGCAAGGCTATAGTATGGCAAAATGTCAAAATATGGCATATCCAGAAAACAGCTGAAAACACCTCAAAACAGCATAAAATAGCGTGCTGAGACACGCCATGGCATAGAATTTGGCAAAACGTCCAAAAACACCAACAAAATGCATGTTGAAAAAATGACCAGAAAGGCAAGGCTATAGTATGGCAAAAATGTCAAAATATGGCATATCCAGAAAACAGCTGAAAACACCTCAAAACAGCATAAAATAAGCGTGCTGAGACACGCCATGGCATAGAATTTGGCAAAAACGTCCAAAAACACCAACAAAATGCATGTTGAAAAATGACCAGAAAGGCAAGGCTATAGTATGGCAAAATGGCAAAATATGGCATATCCAGAAAACAGCTGAAAACACCTCAAAACAGCATAAAATAGCGTGCTGAGACACGCCATGGCATAGAATTTGGCAAAAACGTCCAAAAACACCAACAAAACGCATGTTGAAAAAATGACCAGAAAGGCAAGGCTATAGTATGGCAAAAATGTCAAAATATGGCATATCCAGAAAACAGCTGAAAACACCTCAAAACAGCATAAAATAGCGTGCTGAGACACGCCATGGCATAGAATTTGGCAAAAACGTCCAAAACACCCAAAAAATGCATGTTGAAAAATGACCTGAAAGGCAAGGCTATAGTATGGCAAAAATGTCAAAATATGGCATATCCAGAAAACAGCTGAAAACACCTCAAAACAGCATAAAATAGCGTGCTGAGACACGCCATGGCATAGAATTTGGCAAAACGTCCAAAAACACCAACAAAATGCATGTTGAAAAATGACCAGAAAGGCAAGGCTATAGTATGGCAAAAATGTCAAAATATGGCATATCCAGAAAACAGCTGAAAACACCTCAAAACAGCATAAAATAGCGTGCTGAGACACGCCATGGCATAGAATTTGGCAAAACGTCCAAAAAACACCAACAAATGCATGTTGAAAAATGACCAGAAAGGCAAGGCTATAGTATGGCAAAATGTCAAAATATGGCATATCCAGAAAACAGCTGAAAACACCTCAAAACAGCATAAAATAAGCGTGCTGAGACACGCCATGGCATAGAATTTGGCAAAACGTCCAAAAACACCAAAAAAATGCATGTTGAAAAAATGACCGGAAAGGCAAGGCTATAGTATGGCAAAAATGTCAAAATATGGCATATCCAGAAAACAGCTGAAAACACCTCAAAACAGCATAAAATAGCGTGCTGAGACACGCCATGGCATAGAATTTGGCAAAACGTCCAAAACACCAACAAAATGCATGTTGAAAAATGACCAGAAAGGCAAGGCTATAGTATGGCAAAATGTCAAAATATGGCATATCCAGAAAACAGCTGAAAACACCTCAAAACAGCATAAAATAGCGTGCTGAGACACGCCATGGCATAGAATTTGGCAAAAACGTCCAAAAAACACCAACAAAATGCATGTTGAAAAAATGATCAGAAAGGCAAGGCTATAGTATGGCAAAAATGTCAAAATATGGCATATCGAGAAAACAGCTGAAAACACCTCAAAACAGCATAAAATAGCGTGCTGAGACACGCCATGGCATAGAATTTGGCAAAACGTCCAAAAACACCAACAAAATGCATGTTGAAAAAAAGACCTGAAAGGCAAGGCTATAGTATGCCAAAAATGTCAAAATATGGCATATCCAAAAAACAGCTGAAAACACCTCAAAACAGCATAAAATAGCGTGCTGAGACACGCCATGGCATAGAATTTTGGCAAAAACGTCCAAAACACACCAAAAAATGCATGTTGAAAAATGACCAGAAAGGCAAGGCTATAGTATGGCAAAAATGTCAAAATATGGCATATCCAGAAAACAGCTGAAAACACCTCAAAACAGCATAAAATAGCGTGCTGAGACACATGGCATAGAATTTGGCAAAACGTCCAAAAACACCCAAAAATGCATGTTGAAAAATGACCAGAAAGGCAAGGCTATAGTATGGCAAAAATGTCAAAATATGGCATATCCAGAAAACAGCTGAAAACACCTCAAAACAGCATAAAATAGCGTGCTGAGACACGCCATGGCATAGAATTTGGCAAAACGTCCAAAAACACCAACAAAATGCATGTTGAAAAATGACCAGAAAGGCAAGGCTATAGTATGGCAAAAATGTCAAAATATGGCATATCCAGAAAACAGCTGAAAACACCTCAAAACAGCATAAAATAGCGTGCTGAGACACGCCATGGCATAAACTTTGGCAAAACGTCCAAAAACACCAACAAAAAATGCATGTTGAAAAAATGACCAGAAAGGCAAGGCTATAGTATGGCAAAAATGTCAAAATATGGCATATCCAGAAAACAGCTGAAAACACCTCAAAACAGCATAAAATAGCGTGCTGAGACACGCCATGGCATAGAATTTGGCAAAACGTCCAAAAACACCAACAAAATGCATGTTGAAAAAATGACCAGAAAGGCAAGGCTATAGTATGGCAAAATGTCAAAATATGGCATATCCAGAAAACAGCTGAAAACACCTCAAAACAGCATAAAATAGCGTGCTGAGACACGCCATGGCATAGAATTTGGCAAAACGTCCAAAAACACCAATAAAATGCATGTTGAAAAATGACCAGAAAGGCAAGGCTATAGTATGGCAAAAATGTCAAAATATGGCATATCCAGAAAACAGCTGAAAACACCTCAAAACAGCATAAAATAGCGTGCTGAGACACGCCATGGCATAGAATTTGGCAAAACGATCCAAAAACACCAACAAAATGCATGTTGAAAAAATGACCAGAAAGGCAAGGCTATAGTATGGCAAAAATGTCAAAATATGGCATATCCAAAAAACAGCTGAAAACACCTCAAAACAGCATAAAATAGCGTGCTGAGACACGCCATGGCATAGAATTTGGCAAAACGTCCAAAAACACCAACAAAATGCATGTTGAAAAATGACCGGAAAGGCAAGGCTATAGTATGGCAAAATGTCAAAATATGGCATATCCAGAAAACAGCTGAAAACACCTCAAAACAGCATAAAATAGCGTGCTGAGACATGCCATGGAATAGAATTTTGCAAAAACGTCCAAAAACACCAACAAAATGCATGTTGAAAAACTGACCGGAAAGGAAAGGCTATAGTATGGCAAAAAATGTCAAAATATGGCATATCCAGAAAACAGCTGAAAACACCTCAAAACAGCATAAAATAGCGTGCTGAGACACGCCATGGCATAGAATTTGGCAAAACGTCAAAAACACCAACAAAATGCATGTTGAAAAATGACCAGAAAGGCAAGGCTATAGTATGGCAAAATGTCAAAATATGGCATATCCAGAAAACAGCTGAAAACACCTCAAAACAGCATAAAATAGCGTGCTGAGACACGCCATGGCATAGAATTTGGCAAAACGTCCAAAAACACCAAAAAAATGCATGTTGAAAAAATGACCAGAAAGGCAAGGCTATAGTATGGCAAAAATGTCAAAATATGGCATATCCAGAAAACAGCTGAAAACACCTCAAAACAGCATAAAATAGCGTGCTGAGACACGCCATGGCATAGAATTTGGCAAAACGTCCAAAAACACCAACAAAATGCATGTTGAAAAATGACCAGAAAGGCAAGGCTATAGTATGGCAAAAATGTCAAAATATGGTATATCCAGAAAACAGCTGAAAACACCTCAAAACAGCATAAAATAGCGTGCTGAGACACGCCATGGCATAGAATTTGGCAAAAACGTCCAAAAACACCAACAAAACGCATGTTGAAAAAATGACCAGAAAGGCAAGGCTATAGTATGGCAAAAATGTCAAAATATGGCATATCCAGAAAACAGCTGAAAACACCTCAAAACAGCATAAAATAGTGTGCTGAGACACGCCATGGCATAGAATTTGGCAAAACGTCCAAAAACACCAACAAAATGCATGTTGAAAAATGACCAGAAAGGCAAGGCTATAGTATGGCAAAAATGTCAAAATATGGCATATCCAGAAAACAGCTGAAAACACCTCAAAACAGCATAAAATAGCGTGCTGAGACACGCCATGGCATAGAATTTGGCAAAACGTCCAAAACACCAACAAAATGCATGTTGAAAAAATGACCAGAAAGGCAAGGCTATAGTATGGCAAAAATGTCAAAATATGGCATATCCAGAAAACAGCTGAAAACACCTCAAAACAGCATAAAATAGCGTGCTGAGACACGCCATGGCATAGAATTTGGCAAAACGTCCAAAAACACCAACAAAATGCATGTTGAAAAAATGACCAGAAAGGCAAGGCTATAGTATGGCAAAATGTCAAAATATGGCATATCCAGAAAACAGCTGAAAACACCTCAAAACAGCATAAAATAGCGTGCTGAGACACGCCATGGCATAGAATTTGGCAAAAACGTCCAAAAACACCAACAAAATGCATGTTGAAAAAATGACCAGAAAGGCAAGGCTATAGTATGGCAAAAATGTCAAAATATGGCATATCCAGAAAACAGCTGAAAACACCTCAAAACAGCATAAAATAGCGTGCTGAGACACGCCATGGCATAGAATTTGGCAAAAACGTCCAAAACACCAACAAAATGCATGTTGAAAAAATGACCAGAAAGGCAAGGCTATAGTATGGCAAAAATGTCAAAATATGGCATATCCAGAAAACAGCTGAAAACACCTCAAAACAGCATAAAATAGCGTGCTGAGACACGCCATGGCATAGAATTTGGCAAAACGTCCAAAAACACCCAACAAAATGCATGTTGAAAAATGACCAGAAAGGCAAGGCTATAGTATGGCAAAATGTCAAAATATGGCATATCCAGAAAACAGCTGAAAACACCTCAAAACAGCATAAAATAGCGTGCTGAGACACGCCATGGCATAGAATTTGGCAAAACGTCCAAAAACACCAACAAAACGCATGTTGAAAAAATGACCAGAAAGGCAAGGCTATAGTATGGCAAAAATGTCAAAATATGGCATATCCAGAAAACAGCTGAAAACACCTCAAAACAGCATAAAATAGCGTGCTGAGACACGCCGTGGCATAGAATTTGGCAAAACGTCCAAAACACTAACAAAATGCATGTTGAAAAAATGATCAGAAAAGGCAAGGCTATAGTATGGCAAAATGTCAAAATATGGCATATCCAGAAAACAGCTGAAAACACCTCAAAACAGCATAAAATAGCGTGCTGAGACACGCCATGGCATAGAATTTGGCAAAAACGTCCAAAAACACCAACAAAATGCATGTTGAAAAAATGACCAGAAAGGCAAGGCTATAGTATGGCAAAATGTCAAAATATGGCATATCCAGAAAACAGCTGAAAACACCTCAAAACAGCATAAAATAAGCGTGCTGAGACACGCCATGGCATAGAATTTGGCAAAAACGTCCAAAAACACCAACAAAACGCATGTTGAAAAAATGACCAGACAGGCAAGGCTATAGTATGGCAAAATGTCAAAATATGGCATATCCAGAAAACAGCTGAAAACACCTCAAAACAGCATAAAATAGTGTGCTGAGACACGCCATGGCATAGAATTTGGCAAAAACGTCCAAAAACACCAACAAAATGCATGTTGAAAAAATGACCAGAAAGGCAAGGCTATAGTATGGCAAAATGTCAAAATATGGCATATCCAGAAAACAGCTGAAAACACCTCAAAACAGCATAAAATAGCGTGCTGAGACACGCCATGGCATAGAATTTGGCAAAACGTCCAAAACACCCAAAACATGTTGAAAAAATGACCAGAAAGGCAAGGCTATAGTATGGCAAAAATGTCAAAATATGGCATATCCAGAAAACAGCTGAAAACACCTCAAAACAGCATAAAATAGCGTGCTGAGACACGCCATGGCATAGAATTTGGCAAAACGTCCAAAACACCAACAAAATGCATGTTGAAAAAATGACCAGAAAGGCAAGGCTATAGTATGGCAAAAATGTCAAAATATGGCATATCCAGAAAACAGCTGAAAACACCTCAAAACAGCATAAAATAGTGTGCTGAGACACGCCATGGCATAGAATTTGGCAAAAACATCCAAAAACACCAACAAAATGCATGTTGAAAAATGACCAGAAAGGCAAGGCTATAGTATGGCAAAAAATGTCAAAATATGGCATATCCAGAAAACAGCTGAAAACACCTCAAAACAGCATAAAATAGCGTGCTGAGACACGCCATGGCATAGAATTTGGCAAAAACGTCCAAAACACACCAAAAAAATGCATGTTGAAAAACTGACCAGAAAGGCAAGGCTATAGTATGGCAAAATGTCAAAATATGGCATATCCAGAAAACAGCTGAAAACACCTCAAAACAGCATAAAATAGCGTGCTGAGACACGCCATGGCATAGAATTTGGCAAAACGTCCAAAACACCAACAAAATGCATGTTGAAAAATGACCAGAAAGGCAAGGCTATAGTATGGCAAAAATGTCAAAATATGGCATATCCAGAAAACAGCTGAAAACACCTCAAAACAGCATAAAATAGCGTGCTGAGACACGCCGTGGCATAGAATTTGGCAAAAACGTCCAAAAACACCCAAAAAATGCATGTTGAAAAAATGACCAGAAAGGCAAGGCTATAGTATGGCAAAAATGTCAAAATATGGCATATCCAGAAAACAGCTGAAAACACCTCAAAACAGCATAAAATAGCGTGCTGAGACACGCCATGGCATAGAATTTGGCAAAAACATCCAAAACACCCAAAAAATGCATGTTGAAAAAATGACCAGAAAGGCAAGGCTATAGTATGGCAAAATGTCAAAATATGGCATATCCAGAAAACAGCTGAAAACACCTCAAAACAGCATAAAATAGCGTGCTGAGACACGCCATGGCATAGAATTTGGCAAAACGTCCAAAACACCCAAAAAATGCATGTTGAAAAAATGACCAGAAAGGCAAGGCTATAGTATGGCAAAAATGTCAAAATATGGCATATCCAGAGAAAAACAGCTGAAAACACCTCAAAACAGCATAAAATAGCTGTTGAGACACGCCATGGCATAGAATTTGGCAAAACGTCCAAAAACACCAACAAAATGCATGTTGAAAAAATGACCAGAAAGGCAAGGCTATAGTATGGCAAAATGTCAAAATAGGGCATATCCAGAAAACAGCTGAAAACACCTCAAAACAGCATAAAATAGCGTGCTGAGACACGCCATGGCATAGAATTTGGCAAAAACGTCCAAAAACACCCAAAAAATGCATGTTGAAAAACTGACCAGAAAGGCAAGGCTATAGTATGGCAAAAATGTCAAAATATGGCATATCCAGAAAACAGCTGAAAACACCTCAAAACAGCATAAAATAGCGTGCTGAGACACGCCATGGCATAGAATTTGGCAAAAACGATCAAAAACACCAACAAAATGCATGTTGAAAAAATGACCGGAAAGGCAAGGCTATAGTATGGCAAAAATGTCAAAATATGGCATATCCAAAAAACAGCTGAAAACACCTCAAAACAGCATAAAATAGCGTGCTGAGACACGCCGTGGCATAGAATTTGGCAAAACGTCCAAAAACACCCAAAAATGCATGTTGAAAAAATGACCTGAAAGGCAAGGCTATAGTATGGCAAAATGTCAAAATATGGCATATCCAGAAAACAGCTGAAAACACCTCAAAACAGCATAAAATAGTGTATGAGACACGCCATGGCATAGAATTTGGCAAAACGTCCAAAAACACCAACAAAATGCATGTTGAAAAAATGACCAGAAAGGCAAGGCTATAGTATGGCAAAATGTCAAAATATGGCATATCCAGAAAACAGCTGAAAACACCTCAAAACAGCATAAAATAGTGTGCTGAGACACGCCATGGCATAGAATTTGGCAAAAACATCCAAAAACACCAACAAAATGCATGTTGAAAAAATGATCGGAAAGGCAAGGCTATAGTATGGCAAAAATGTCAAAATATGGCATATCCAAAAAACAGCTGAAAACACCTCAAAACAGCATAAAATAGTGTGCTGAGACACGCCATGGCATAGAATTTGGCAAAACGTCCAAAAACACCAACAAAACGCATGTTGAAAAAATGACCAGAAAGGCAAGGCTATAGTATGGCAAAATGTCAAAATATGGCATATCCAGAAAACAGCTGAAAACACCTCAAAACAGCATAAAATAGCGTGCTGAGACACGCCATGGCATAGAATTTGGCAAAACGTCCAAAACACCAACAAAACGCATGTTGAAAAATGACCAGAAAGGCAAGGCTATAGTATGGCAAAATGTCAAAATATGGCATATCCAGAAAACAGCTGAAAACACCTCAAAACAGCATAAAATAGTGTGCTGAGACACGCCATGGCATAGAATTTGGCAAAAACATCCAAAAACACCAACAAAATGCATGTTGAAAAATGACCAGAAAGGCAAGGCTATAGTATGGCAAAATGTCAAAATATGGCAGATCCAGAAAACAGCTGAAAACACCTCAAAACAGCATAAAATAGTGTGCTGAGACACGCCATGGCATAGAATTTGGCAAAAACATCCAAAACACCAACAAAACGCATGTTGAAAAAAAGACCTGAAAGGCAAGGCTATAGTATGGCAAAAATGTCAAAATATGGCATATCCAAAAAACAGCTGAAAACACCTCAAAACAGCATAAAATAGTGTGCTGAGACACGCCATGGCATAGAATTTGGCAAAAACGTCCAAAACACCAACAAAAATGCATGTTGAAAAAATGACCAGAAAGGCAAGGCTATAGTATGGCAAAAATGTCAAAATATGGCATATCCAGAAAACAGCTGAAAACACCTCAAAACAGCATAAAATAGCGTGCTGAGACACGCCATGGCATAGAATTTGGCAAAACGTCCAAAAACACCCAAAAAATGCATGTTGAAAAATGACCAGAAAGGCAAGGCTATAGTATGGCAAAATGTCAAAATATGGCATATCCAAAAAACAGCTGAAAACACCTCAAAACAGCATAAAATAGTGTGCTGAGACACGCCATGGCATAGAATTTGGCAAAACGTCCAAAAACACCAACAAAACGCATGTTGAAAAAATGACCAGAAAGGCAAGGCTATAGTATGGCAAAAATGTCAAAATATGGCATATCCAGAAAACAGCTGCAAACACCTCAAAACAGCATAAAATAGCGTGCTGAGACACGCCGTGGCATAGAATTTGGCAAAAACGTCCAAAAACACCCAAAAAATGCATGTTGAAAAAATGACCAGAAAGGCAAGGCTATAGTATGGCAAAAATGTCAAAATATGGCATATCCAAAAACATCTGAAAACACCTCAAAACAGCATAAAATAGCGTGCTGAGACACGCCATGGCATAGAATTTGGCAAAACGTCCAAAAACACCAACAAAACGCATGTTGAAAAAATGATCAGAAAGGCAAGGCTATAGTATGGCAAAATGTCAAAATATGGCATATCCAGAAAACAGCTGAAAACACCTCAAAACAGCATAAAATAGCGTGCTGAGACACGCCATGGCATAGAATTTGGCAAAAACGTCCAAAACACCAAAAAAACGCATGTTGAAAAAATGACCTGAAAGGCAAGGCTATAGTATGGCAAAATGTCAAAATATGGCATATCCAGAAAACAGCTGAAAACACCTCAAAACAGCATAAAATAGCGTGCTGAGACACGCCATGGCATAGAATTTGGCAAAACGTCCAAAACACCAACAAAACGCATGTTGAAAAATTGATCGGAAAGGCAAGGCTATAGTATGGCAAAAATGTCAAAATATGGCATATCCAAAAAACAGCTGAAAACACCTCAAAACAGCATAAAATAGTGTGCTGAGACACGCCATGGCATAGAATTTGGCAAAAACGTCCAAAAACACTAACAAAATGCATGTTGAAAAATGACCAGAAAGGCAAGGCTATAGTATGGCAAAATGTCAAAATATGGAATATCCAGAAAACAGCTGAAAACACCTCAAAACAGCATAAAATAGTGTGCTGAGACACGCCATGGCATAGAATTTGGCAAAAACGTCCAAAACACCAACAAAATGCATGTTGAAAAATGACCACAAAGGCAAGGCTATAGTATGGCAAAAATGTCAAAATATGGCATATGCAGAAAACAGCTGAAAACACCTCAAAACAGCATAAAATAGCGTGCTGAGACACGCCATGGCATAGAATTTGGCAAAACGTCCAAAAACACCAACAAAATGCATGTTGAAAAATGACCAGAAAAGCAAGGCTATAGTATGGCAAAAATGGCAAAAAATGGCATGTCCAGAAACCAGCTGAAAACACCTCAAAACAGCATAAAATAGCGTGCTGAGACACGCCATGGCATAGAATTTGGCAAAAACGTCCAAAACACCCAAAAAATGCATGTTGAAAAAATGATCGGAAAGGCAAGGCTATAGTATGGCAAAAATGTCAAAATATGGCATATCCAGAGAAGAGCTGAAAACACCTCAAAACAGCATAAAATAGCGTGCTGAGACACGCCATGGCATAGAATTTGGCAAAACGTCCAAAACACCAACAAAACGCATGTTGAAAAAATGACCGGAAAGGCAAGGCTATAGTATGGCAAAAATGTCAAAATATGGCATATCCAGAAAACAGCTGAAAACACCTCAAAACAGCATAAAATAGCGTGCTGAGACACGCCGTGGCATAGAATTTGGCAAAAATGTCCAAAAACACCCAAAAATGCATGTTGAAAAAATGACCGAAAGGCAAGGCTATAGTATGGCAAAATGTCAAAATATGGCATATCCAGAAAACAGCTGAAAACACCTCAAAACAGCATAAAATAGCGTGCTGAGACACGTCATGGCATAGAATTTGGCAAAAACGTCCAAAAACACCCAAAAAATGCATGTTGAAAAACTGACCAGAAAGGCAAGGCTATAGTATGGCAAAAATGTCAAAATATGGCATATCCAGAAAACAGCTGAAAACACCTCAAAACAGCATAAAATAGCGTGCTGAGACACGCCATGGCATAGAATTTGGCAAAAACGTCCAAAAACACCAACAAAACGCATGTTGAAAAACTGACCAGAAAGGCAAGGCTATAGTATGGCAAAAATGTCAAAATATGGCATATCCAGAAAACAGCTGAAAACACCTCAAAACAGCATAAAATAGCGTGCTGAGACACGCCATGGCATAGAATTTGGCAAAAACGTCCAAAAACACTAACAAAATGCATGTTGAAAAAATGATCGGAAAGGCAAGGCTATAGTATGGCAAAAATGTCAAAATATGGCATATCATATATGTCAGGAGGGCCAGCTCAGTCTTGGACTGTCCCCTGGACTCCATCGAGGAGGTGGGTGACATCCATCATGGACAACCCCTCTCACCCCCTTCATGAAACTGTGGGAGACCTGTGCAGCTCCTTCAGCAGCAGACTGCGGTACCCACGCTGCAGGAAGGAACGCTACCGCAGGTCCTTCCTTCCATCGGCCATCAGGCTATACAACACCAGCCTGAGCCAACAATAACCTGGACTCACTACAATAAATGCTGCACTCTCTGACCTCTTGTATTACAACCTGTACATTTTCTGTTTTCCTTGACACATGCCTATTTTTTGCCTATTTTTTGCACTATTGTACATTTCATATTTTATATTTTGTATATATTGATATTTTACATATATTTTTATTTTCTGTACACACAGCTGCTGTGACAAGTGAATTTCCCAGAAGTGGGATAAATAAACGTGTCTAAGTCTAAGTCTAAGTCTAAGTCTAAAAAATGCATGTTGAAAAAATGACCAGAAAGGCAAGGCTATAGTATGGCAAAAATGTCAAAATATGGCCTATCCAGAAAACAGCTGAAAACACCTCAAAATAGCATAAAATAGCGTGCTGAGACACGCCGTGGCATAGAATTTGGCAAAAACGTCCAAAAACACCCAAAAAATGCATGTTCAAAAAATAACCAGAAAGGCAAGGCTATAGTATGGCAAAAATGTCAAAATATGGCATATCCAGAAAACAGCTGAAAACACCTCAAAACAGTATAAAATAGCGTGCTGAGACACGCCGTGGCATAGAATTTGGCAAAAACGTCCAAAAACACCAACAAAATGCATGTTGAAAAAATGACCAGAAAGGCAAGGCTATAGTATGGCAAAAATGTCAAAATATGGCATATCCAGAAAACAGCTGAAAACACCTCAAAACAGCATAAAATAGCGTGCTGAGACACGCCATGGCATAGAATTTGGCAAAAACGTCCAAAAACACCCAAAAAATGCATGTTGAAAAAATGACCAGAAAGGCAAGGCTATAGTATGGCAAAAATGTCAAAATATGGCATATCCAGAAAACAGCTGAAAACACCTCAAAACAGCATAAAATAGCGTGCTGAGACACGTCATGGCATAGAATTTGGCAAAACGTCCAAAAACACCAACAAAACGCATGTTGAAAAAATGACCTGAAAGGCAAGGCTATAGTATGGCAAAATGTCAAAATATGGCATATCCAGAAAACAGCTAAAAACACCTCAAAACAGCATAAAATAGCGTGCTGAGAAACGCCATGGCATAGAATTTGGCAAAAACGTCCAAAAACACCCAAAAAACGCATGTTGAAAAACTGACCGGAAAAGCAAGGCTATAGTATGGCAAAAATGTCAAAATATGGCATATCCAGAAAACAGCTGAAAACACCTCAAAACAGCATAAAATAGTGTGCTGAGACACGCCATGGCATAGAATTTGGCAAAACGCCCAAAAACACCAACAAAACGCCTGTTGAAAAATTGACCGGAAAGGCAAGGCTATAGTATGGCAAAAATGTTAAAATATGACATATCCAGAAAACAGCTGAAAACACCTCAAAACAGCATAAAATAGCGTGCTGAGACACGCCATGGCATAGAATTTGGCAAAAACGTCCAAAAACACCAACAAAACGCATGTTGAAAAAATGATCAGAAAGGCAAGGCTATAGTATGGCAAAAATGTCAAAATATGGCATATCGAGAAAACAGCTGAAAACACCTCAAAACAGCATAAAATAGCGTGCTGAGACACGCCATGGCATAGAATTTGGCAAAACGTCCAAAAACACCAACAAAATGCATGTTGAAAAAATGACCAGAAAAGCAAGGCTATAGTATGGCAAAATGTCAAAATATGGCATATCCAGAAAACAGCTGAAAACACCTCAAAACAGCATAAAATAAGCGTGCTGAGACACGCCATGGCATAGAATTTGGCAAAACGTCCAAAAACACCAACAAAACGCATGTTGAAAAATGACCTGAAAGGCAAGGCTATAGTATGGCAAAAATGTCAAAATATGGCATATCCAGAAAACAGCTGAAAACACCTCAAAACAGCATAAAATAGCGTGCTGAGACACGCCATGGCATAGAATTTGGCAAAAACGTCCAAAAACACCACAACAAAATGCATGTAGAAAAAATGACCGGAACGGCAAGGCTATAGTATGGCAAAAATGTCAAAATATGGCATATCAAGAAAACAGCTGAAAACACCTCAAAACAGCATAAAATAGCGTGCTGAGACACGCCATGGTATAGAATTTGGCAAAACGTCCAAAAACACCAACAAAACGCCTGTTGAAAAATGACCTGAAAGGCAAGGCTATAGTATGGCAAAATGTCAAAATATGGCATATCCAGAAAACAGCTGAAAACACCTCAAAACAGCATAAAATAGCGTGCTGAGACACGCCATGGCATAGAATTTGGCAAAACGTCCAAAAACACCAACAAAATGCATGTTGAAAAATGACCGAAAGGCAAGGCTATAGTATGGCAAAAATGTCAAAATATGGCATATCCAGAAAACAGCTGAAAACACCTCAAAACAGCAGAAAATAGCGTGCTGAGACACGCCATGGCATAGAATTTGGCAAAAACGTCCAAAAACACCAACAAAATGCATGTTGAAAAAATGACCGAAAGGCAAGGCTATAGTATGGCAAAAATGTCAAAATATGGCCTATCCAGAAAACAGCTGAAAACACCTCAAAATAGCATAAAATAGCGTGCTGAGACACGCCGTGGCATAGAATTTGGCAAAAACGTCCAAAAACACCAACAAAACGCCTGTTGAAAAAATGACCGGAAAGGCAAGGCTATAGTATGGCAAAAATGTCAAAATATGGCATATCCAGAAAACAGCTGAAAACACCTCAAAACAGCATAAAATAGCGTGCTGAGACACGCCATGGCATAGAATTTGGCAAAACGTCCAAAAACACCAAAAATGCATGTTGAAAAATGACCAGAAAGGCAAGGCTATAGTATGGCAAAATGTCAAAATATGGCATATCCAGAAAACAGCTGAAAACACCTCAAAACAGCATAAAATAGCGTGCTGAGACACGCCATGGCATAGAATTTGGCAAAAACATCCAAAAACACCAACATAATGCATGTTGAAAAATGACCAGAAAGGCAAGGCTATAGTATGGCAAAATGTCAAAATATGGCATATCCAGAAAACAGCTGAAAACACCTCAAAACAGCATAAAATAGCGTGCTGAGACACGCCATGGCATAGAATTTGGCAACAACATCCAAAAACACCAACATAAACGCATGTTGAAAAAATGACCAGAAAGGCAAGGCTATAGTATGGCAAAAATGTCAAAATATGGCATATCCAGAAAACAGCTGAAAACACCTCAAAACAGCATAAAATAGCGTGCTGAGACACGCCGTGGCATAGAATTTGGCAAAAACGTCCAAAAACACCAACAAAATGCATGTTGAAAAAATGACCGGAAAGGCAAGGCTATAGTATGGCAAAATGTCAAAATATGGCATATCCAGAAAACAGCTGAAAACACCTCAAAACAGCATAAAATAAGCGTGCTGAGACACGCTGTGGCATAGAATTTGGCAAAACGTCCAAAAACACCAACAAAACGGATGTTGAAAAAATGACCTGAAAGGCAAGGCTATAGTATGGCAAAATGTCAAAATATGGCATATCCAGAAAACAGCTGAAAACACCTCAAAACAGCATAAAATAAGCGTGCTGAGACATGCCATGGAATAGAATTTTGCAAAAACGTCCAAAAACACCAACAAAATGCATGTTGAAAAACTGACCGGAAAGGAAAGGCTATAGTATGGCAAAAAATGTCAAAACTGACATGTCCAGAAAACAGCTGAAAACAACTCAAAACAGCATAAAATAGCGTGCTGAGACACGCCATGGCATAGAATTTGGCAAAAACGTCCAAAAACACCCAAAAAATGCATGTTGAAAAAATGACCGGAAAGGCAAGGCTATAGTATGGCAAAAATGTCAAAATATGGCATATCCAGAAAACAGCTGAAAACACCTCAAAACAGCATAAAATAGCGTGCTGAGACACGCTGTGGCATAGAATTTGGCAAAACGTCCAAAAACACCAACAAAACGCCTGTTGAAAAAATGACCGGAAAGGCAAGGCTATAGTATGGCAAAAATGTCAAAATATGGCATATCCAGAAAACAGCTGAAAACACCTCAAAACAGCATAAAATAGCGTGCTGAGACACGCCATGGCATAGAATTTGGCAAAAACGTCCAAAAACACCCAAAAAATGCATGTTGAAAAATTGACCGGAAAGGCAAGGCTATAGTATGGCAAAAATGTCAAAATATGGCATATCCAGAAAACAGATGAAAACACCCCAAAACAGCAAAAAATAACATGCTGAGACACGCCATGACATAGAATTTGGCAAAAACGTCCAAAAACACCCAAAAAATGCATGTTGAAAAACTGACCGAAAAAGCAAGGCTATAGTATGGCAAAAATCTCAAAATATGCCACATCCAGAAAACAGCTGAAAACACCTCAAAACAGCATAAAATAGCGTGCTGAGACACGCCATGGAATAGAATTTTGCAAAAACATCCAAAAACACCCAAAAAATGCATGTTGAAAAAATGACCAGAAAGGCAAGGCTATAGTATGGCAAAAATGTCAAAATATGGCATATCCAGAAAACAGCTGAAAACACCTCAAAACAGCATAAAATAGCGTGCTGAGACACACCATGGCATAGAATTATGCAAAAACGTCCAAAAACACCCAAAAAATGCATGTTGAAAAAATGACCAGAAAGGCAAGGCTATAGTATGGCAAAAATGTCAAAATATGGCATATCCAGAAAACAGCTGAAAACACCTCAAAACAGCATAAAATAGCGTGCTGAGACACGCCATGGCATAGAATTTGGCAAAAACGTCCAAAAACACCAACAAAACGCCTGTTGAAAAAATGACCGGAAAGGCAAGGCTATAGTATGGCAAAAATGTCAAAATATGGCATATCCAGAAAACAGCTGAAAACACCTCAAAACAGCATAAAATAGCGTGCTGAGACACGCCGTGGCATAGAATTTGGCAAAAACGTCCAAAAACACCAACAAAATGCATGTTGAAAAAATGACCTGAAAGGCAAGGCTATAGTATGGCAAAAATGTCAAAATATGGTATATCCAGAAAACAGCTGAAAACACCTCAAAACAGCATAAAATAGCGTGCTGAGACACGCCATGGCATAGAATTTGGCAAAAACGTCCAAAAACACCCAAAAAATGCATGTTGAAAAAATGACCGGAAAAGCAAGGCTATAGTATGGCAAAAATGTTAAAATATGGCATATCCAGAAAACAGCTGAAAACACCTCAAAACAGCATAAAATAGCGTGCTGAGACACGCCATGGCATAGAATTTGGCAAAAACGTCCAAAACACCAATATAATGCATGTTGAAAAAATGACCAGAAAGGCAAGGCTATAGTATGGCAAAAATGTCAAAATATGGCATATCCAGAAAACAGCTGAAAACACCTCAAAACAGCATAAAATAGCGTGCTGAGACACGCCATGGCATAGAATTTGGCAAAAACGTCCAAAAACACCAACAAAACGCATGTTGAAAAAATGACCGGAAAGGCAAGGCTATAGTATGGCAAAAATGTCAAAATATGGCATATCCAGAAAACAGCTGAAAACACCTCAAAACAGCATAAAATAGCATGCTGAGACACGCTGTGGCATAGAATTTGGCAAAAACGTCCAAAAACACCAACAAAACGCATGTTAAAAAAATGACCAGAAAGGCAAGGCTATAGTATGGCAAAAATGTCAAAATATGGCATATCCAGAAAACAGCTGAAAACACCTCAAAACAGCATAAAATAGCGTGCTGAGACACGTCATGGCATAGAATTTGGCAAAAACGTCCAAAAACACCCAAAAAATGCATGTTGAAAAAATGACCGGAAAGGCAAGGCTATAGTATGGCAAAAATGTCAAAATATGGCATATCCAGAAAACAGCTGAAAACACCTCAAAACAGCATAAAATAGCGTGCTGAGACACGCCATGGCATAGAATTTGGCAAAAACGTCCAAAAACACCCAAAAACTGCATGTTGAAAAACTGACCAGAAAGGCAAGGCTATAGTATGGCAAAAATGTCAAAATATGGCATATCCAGAAAACAGCTGAAAACACCTCAAAACAGCATAAAATAGCGTGCTGAGACACGCCATGGCATAGAATTTGGCAAAAACATCCAAAAACACCCAAAAAATGCATGTTGAAAAAATGACCAGAAAGGCAAGGCTATAGTATGGCAAAAATGTCAAAATATGGCATATCCAGAAAACAGCTGAAAACACCTCAAAACAGCATAAAATAGCGTGCTGAGACACGCCATGGCATAGAATTTGGCAAAACGTCCAAAACACCAACAAAATGCATGTTGAAAAATGACCGGAAAAGCAAGGCTATAGTATGGCAAAAATGTTAAAATATGGCATATCCAGAAAACAGCTGAAAACACCTCAAAACAGCATAAAATAGCGTGCTGAGACACGCCATGGCATAGAATTTGGCAAAAACATCCAAAAACACCAACATAACGCATGTTGAAAAAATGACCAGAAAGGCAAGGCTATAGTATGGCAAAAATGTCAAAATATGGCATATCCAGAAAACAGCTGAAAACACCTCAAAACAGCATAAAATAGCGTGCTGAGACACGCCATGGCATAGAATTTGGCAACAACATCCAAAAACACCAACATAACGCATGTTGAAAAAATGACCAGAAAGGCAAGGCTATAGTATGGCAAAAATGTCAAAATATGGCATATCCAGAAAACAGATGAAAACACCTCAAAACAGCATAAAATAGCGTGCTGAGACACGCCGTGGCATAGAATTTGGCAAAAACGTCCAAAAACACCAACAAAATGCATGTTGAAAAAATGACCAGAAAGGCAAGGCTATAGTATGGCAAAAATGTCAAAATATGGCATATCCAGAAAACAGCTGAAAACACCTCAAAACAGCATAAAATAGCGTGCTGAGACACGCTGTGGCATAGAATTTGGCAAAAACGTCCAAAAACACCAACAAAACGCATGTTGAAAAAATGACCGGAAAGGCAAGGCTATAGTATGGCAAAAATGTCAAAATATGGCATATCCAGAAAACAGCTGAAAACACCTCAAAACAGCATAAAATAGCGTGCTGAGACACGCCGTGGCATAGAATTTGGCAAAAACGTCCAAAAACACCAACAAAACGCATGTTGAAAAAATGACCGGAAAGGCAAGGCTATAGTATGGCAAAAATGTCAAAATATGACATATCCAGAAAACAGCTGAAAACACCTCAAAACAGCATAAAATAGCGTGCTGAGACACGCCATGGCATAGAATTTGGCAAAAACGTCCAAAAACACCCAAAAAATGCATGTTGAAAAATTGACCGGAAAGGCAAGGCTATAGTATGGCAAAAATGTCAAAATATGGCATATCCAGAAAACAGATGAAAACACCCCAAAACAGCAAAAAAATAACATGCTGAGACACGCCATGACATAGAATTTGGCAAAAACGTCCAAAAACACCCAAAAAATGCATGTTGAAAAACTGACCGAAAAAGCAAGGCTATAGTATGGCAAAAATGTCAAAATATGACATATCCAGAAAACAGCTGAAAACACCTCAAAACAGCATAAAATAGCGTGCTGAGACACGCCATGGAATAGAATTTTGCAAAAACATCCAAAAACACCCAAAAAATGCATGTTGAAAAAATGACCAGAAAGGCAAGGCTATAGTATGGCAAAAATGTCAAAATATGGCATATCCAGAAAACAGCTGAAAACACCTCAAAACAGCATAAAATAGCGTGCTGAGACACACCATGGCATAGAATTATGCAAAAACGTCCAAAAATACCCAAAAAACGCATGTTGAAAAACTGACCGGAAAGGCAAGGCTATAGTATGGCAAAAATGTCAAAATATGGCATATCCAGAAAACAGCTGAAAACACCTCAAAACAGCATAAAATAGCATGCTGAGACACGCCACGGCATAGAATTTGGCAAAAACGTCCAAAAACACCAACAAAACGCATGTTGAAAAACTGACCTGAAAGGCAAGGCTATAGTATGGCAAAATGTCAAAATATGGCATATCCAGGAACAGCTGAAAACACCTCAAAACAGCATAAAATAGCGTGCTGAGACACGCCGTGGCATAGAATTTTGCAAAAACATCCAAAAACACCCAAAAAATGCATGTTGAAAAACTGACTGGAAAGGCAAGCCTACAGTATGGCAAAAATGTCAAAATATGGCATATCCAGAAAACAGCTGAAAACACCTCAAAACAGCATAAAATAGCGTGCTGAGACACGCCGTGGCATAGAATTTGGCAAAAACGTCCAAAAACACCAACAAAATGCATGTTGAAAAATTGATCGGAAAGGCAAGGCTATAGTATGGCAAAAATGTCAAAATATGACATATCCAGAAAACAGCTGAAAACACCTCAAAACAGCATAAAATAGCGTGCTGAGACACGCCATGGCATAGAATTTGGCAAAAACGTCCAAAAACACCCAAAAAATGCATGTTGAAAAATTGACCGGAAAGGCAAGGCTATAGTATGGCAAAAATGTCAAAATATGGCATATCCAGAAAACAGATGAAAACACCTCAAAACAGCATAAAATAACATGCTGAGACACGCCATGGCATAGAATTATGCAAAAACGTCCAAAAACACCCAAAAAATGCATGTTGAAAAACTGACCGGAAAGGCAAGGCTATAGTATGGCAAAAATGTCAAAATATGGCATATCCAGAAAACAGCTGAAAACACCTCAAAACAGCATAAAATAGCATGCTGAGACACGCCACGGCATAGAATTTGGCAAAAACGTCCAAAAACACCAACAAAACGCATGTTGAAAAAATGACCTGAAAGGCAAGGCTATAGTATGGCAAAAATGTCAAAATATGGCATATCCAGAAAACAGCTGAAACACCTCAAAACAGCATGAAATAGCGTACTGAGACACGCCATGGCACATAATTTTGTGAAAACGTCCAAAAACACCAAAAAACGACATCTTGAAAAACTGACCGAAAAGGCAAGGCTATAGTATGGCAAAAATGTCAAAATGTGGCACATCCAGAAAACAGCTGAAAACACCTCAAAACAGCAAAAAAAGGCGTGCTGAGACATGCCATGACATAGAATTTGGCAAAAACGTCCAAAAACACCAACAAAATGCATGTTGAAAATATGACCGGAATGGCAAAAATGTCAAAATATGGCATATCCAGAAAACAGCTGAAAACACCTCAAAACAACCAAAAAAGGGGTGCTGAGACATGCCATGACATAGAATTTGGCAAAAACGTCCAAAAACACCAACAAAATGCATGTTGAAAAAATGACCAGAAAGGAAAGGCTATAGTATGGCAAAAATGTCAATATATGGCATATCCAGAAAACAGCTGAAACACCTCAAAACAGCATAAACTAGCGTGCTGAGACACGCCATCGCATAGAATTTTGCAAAACACGTTCAAAAACACCACAAAACGACATGTTGAAAAATGACCGAAAAGGCAATGCTATAGTATGGCAAAAATGTCAAAATATGGCATATCCAGAAAACAGCTGGAAACACCTCAAAACAGCATAGAATAGTGTGCTGAGACACGCCATGGCATAGAATTTGGCAAAAACGTCCAAAAAGACCAAAAAAATGCATGTTGAAAATATGACCGGAAAGGCAAGGCTATAGAATGGCAAAAATGTCAAAATATGGCATATCCAGAAAACAGCTGAAAACACCTCAAAACAGCATAGAATAGCGTGCTGAGACACGCCGTGGCATAGAATTTGGCAAAAACATCCAAAAAGACCAAAGAAATGCATGTTGAAAATATGACCGGAAAGGCAAGTCTATAGTATGGCAAAAATGTCAAAATATGACATGTCCCAAAAACAGATGAAAACCACTGAAAACAGTAGAAAATAACATGCTGAGACACGCCAGAGCATATAATTTTGCAAAAAGGGAGAAAAACATCAAAAAATGGCATGTTGAAAAAATGACTGAAAAGGCAAGGCTATAGTATGGCAAAAAATGTCAAAACTGACATGTCCAGAAAACAGCTGAAAACAACTCAAAACAGCATAAAATAGTGTGCTGAGATACGCCATGGCATAGAATGTTGCAAAAATGGCCAAAAACACCATAATATGGCATGTTGAAAAAAATGGCACAGAAAGAATTACTATATTATGGACAAAATGTCAAAAAAACTGAAAAATAAAAAAAAAAACCCCAAAGACACACTATAGCACAGACTGTGACAAAAACAGGCAATACACCCTAATATATCATGTTGAAAATAAATGACCCTAAAAGCAATCATACAGTATGGCCAAAATTGTCAAAAAATGACATGTCCCAAAAACAGATGACATCTGCATAGAATGGCATGCTGAAAACGTCATAGCATAAAGTGTTGCAAATAAAACACCAAAACACCATAATATGACATGTCAAAAAAATGACCCAAAAAGCAATACTATAGTATGGCAAACATGTCAAAAAATGACATGGCCCAAAAACAGCTAAAAACTGCTGAAAACAGCATAAAATAGCGCGTCAAGATGCAAAAATTGCCCCAAATACCATAAAATGGCATGTCGAAAAATCAACCAAAAAGCAATACTGTAGTATTGTGAAAAATGTCAAAATTTGTCACATCCCAAGAACTGCTGAAAACAGAATTATATATTGTGCTGAGACAAGCTATGGAACAGTGTTGCAAAAATTTCCACAAACACCATAATATGGCATGTCGAAAAAATGTATGGCAAAAATGTCAAAAAATGACATGTCGCGAAAGCAGCTGAAAACCGCATAAAATAGTGTGCTGAGACACGCCATGGCAAAGAATGTTGCAAAAATGGCCAAAAACACCATTATGTGACATGTTGAAAAAATACATTTTCTGCAGTCTCTCACCTGGCCGTCTGTGAATATGTTGCCTGACCTGCTCTGAGCAGACTGAGTCAAGGTCACTGTCAATGGACACGATGTCAAAAGTCCGCATAGGTACTCCTGTAAGAGAAACGAGCAGCCTGCAATCACTGTGAATACATTTAAAGAGAATTAGCCAGCCAGTGTTTGAAGGGGCAGTGTAATCCGTGTGTGGTACCTGCCAAGCATGTGTCCTTTAGAGAATGGCTGTTGTTCTGCCGCAGGGTTTCATATTCTGTTACAACCTCTGTTCTGTGGGAGACTGAAAGACGAGAGAGAGACAAAATAAAGGACCCATAAAAGGATTATGAATAAAAGTTTAGAGGCTGGCTGGTTTGCTGTAAAGGCCTAATGTATTATGCCATTCTTTGGGATAAAGCTGTGGAGTTTTTCCTTTGGGAGGCACATGAGGAGAGGCCATGTGGTC
This sequence comes from Plectropomus leopardus, assembly GCF_026936395.1. NCBI lineage: Eukaryota > Metazoa > Chordata > Actinopteri > Perciformes > Serranidae > Plectropomus > Plectropomus leopardus. The sequence continues at coordinate 20,064,982 of NC_142179.1, forward strand.
GTTCAAATCAAAAGGGTTCATCCCCTTGCATCCCCTTGTGCGCCACTGTAATTTCATTACACGTGTAAAGTTTATATTTTGGGATAGGGGTACTGTGCCAGAAAGGAAGGTTTCTTCCTCTGAGGGTAATGAATGAAAACAGTGAATTTCAAGGCAATATGCCAATTAGATGTATGGGGAGGAGGGTTCTGTGAGTTAGACTGAATCCTCTGGGCACTACAAAAGTCCTCAGCAAGAGTTTGTAAAGAGAGTACTCACTGCTGCTTTCATCACTGAGCTTCTGTGGTGTGTTTAATCTCTGTCCAGCTTTCTCTCTACATGAAGTGTTTACTCCATTGTTGTCCTGAGGGAATTTTTCAGGTTCCTGTCTTTGACAATAGTGAGCTGTCTCTGTGTCTTTACTGCTTTTCCCAGTCGTTGCTGTTCCCCCTCTGTCGACATAAGGAACACCGTGTCCGTTGTGTTCAATCAGGTATGTTTCACAGTCAGATATCTCGGTCCTCTTAGCCACTTCCTCTTTGTCTAGTTTCTGTGTATTACTGGCTGACAATGCTAATTCAACCATCTCGTCTCTAAAGCATCTGACAAAGTCCTCAGTGCAAATGCTGTCTGAAGGAGTGTGGGCTTCTCCTGGCATTCTTCCATTGTTACCAGTGTCTCCAAGCAGTCTCTCAAGCCTCCAAATAACCTGCTCCTTCTGAGACTCTATTTCCTCTCTGTCTCCTGGTCTTCTGTCTGACTTCTGTTTAGTTTTCTCATGAATGACGGGACCTTCCTGGCAGCCTGCACTCCTATCTGGGGGAAAAGCAGAAAAATAGCATTAAAATTCTTACTATGGTATGTCTTCCAAAATGGAATTAAAAAGTCATTGTATACTATGTTGTCTAAATTAGCATGAAAATGTCACACTATCTCATCCAAAATAGCATAAAAATGTCAAACTTTAGTATACTGTCCAAAATGGCATCGTATGTTATCCAAAATATCATAAATAGTCATATAATATGGAATGTCATTCAAAGTAGCATAAAAAAGTCATACCATAGTATCTTAACCAAATCAGTATAAAAATGTAATAGTATAGTATGTCATGCAAGATATGATAAAAACGTCATACTATAGTTCGTTCAAAAATGGGAGAAAAATTTCATAGTGAAGTATGTCGTCTAAAAGAGCATAAAAAAAACCTCATAGGATGTCATCCAAAACAGCATAAAAATTCTCACTATATCGTCCAAAATGGAATAAAAAAGACATACTATAGTATGTCATCCAAAATCACATCAAATAGTCAAAGTATAGTTTGTTTTCCAAATTAGCATAAAATAATCAAGGTATAGAATGACATCCAAAGTAGCATAAAAATGTCATAGTTCAGTATGTTGTCCAAAACAGCATATAAAAGTCATAGTGTAATATGTCATCCAAAATAGTGTAAAATGTTTTAGTATAGTTTGTCGTCCAAAATGCATGAAAAAGTCATCAAAAATAGCATAAAAAAGTCTTTAAAAATAGAATTAAAATGTCACAGTATATTATGTTGCCCTGAAAAGCTTTTGAAAAATCATATGATGTATGTCGTCCAAAATAGTATCAAAAAGTCATAGTATAGTATGCCATAAAAATTCAGCTTAGTATGCCACAAAATATGATGTAAAAAACTAGTAGTCAATAAATGGTATGTAAAGCCAGAATAAATAAATCATAACATAGTTATAGCATAACATAGTTTTTTTATTGAAATAATACTAATTAATGTTTAAAGTCAGAAAAACTCATAGTATATTATATTAAAAAATGAATAATATAGTTTTTCACAGCATAACTAAGTCCTTGTATTGGGAATTTTTTGGGACTGACTGACAGACTGACAACTGACAAAGCCAGCTTCTTAGCTGCTGGTCACAGCTAAAAACACAAAGAACTTTTTTGCTGTTGCAGCTTTTGTAAGTCCCGTCTCCACAAAGGAAGGAGCAGCAGCACCATCTGCTGATTAAAGATGAGAGGGAAAAAAGCGTACAGCACTGGGTATTCCCAAGCAGTCTCCCATTCAAGGACTGACCCGGTACTGGGCCAACCCTGCTTTGCTTCCGAGATCAGACAAAATCAGGCGTTCTCAGGGTGGTATGTCCATGAGTAAAAGTAAGGAACACACAAACGCTATTTATACATAGAAAAACACCACTTACTGTTTTAAAAAAAAAAGAACTTTGAATTGGAATTAAACTAAATTTATGATTTTTGGAAACAGAAAAAAGGTCCTAAATGGTGTTCATACAGAACGAGTATCTGACTGTAATTGGGTCCTGGACTTCCTGACAAACAGGCCAAAGTCTGTTAGGACCCACGGCATCTCATCCTCCATCATCACACTCAGCATCGGCTCCCCACAGGGATGTGTCCTGAGCCCCCTGCTGTACACGCTCCTCACACATGATTGCTCTGCACGAGCAATCATATCGTGAAGTTTGCAGATGACACGGCCGTGCTTGGACTGATCTCCAACAACGACGAGTACATGTACAGGCAGGAGGTGGAAGATCTTGTGGACTGGTGCAGAGAAAAGCTCTGCATCAATGTGGGGAAGACTAAGGAGATGATTGTGGACTTTAGGAGTAGAAGACACACCCCATCTCCCCTCTTCATCGGAGGAGTAGCTGTGGAGATAATGTCCACATTCAAGTATTTGTGCCTGCATATCTCCAACAACCTCGCGTGGGCCACCAACACAGCCAGCATAATAAGGAAGGCCCACCAACGGCTGTACTTTTTAAGGAGGCTAAAGCGGGCTGGTCTCAGCACTAATGTCCTGACCTCCATTTACCGGTGTGTGGTGGAGAGCGTACTGACATCCTCCATCACTGTCTGGTATGGGAACTGCTCTGTGGCCAACAGAAAGGCGCTACATTAAGTGGTTAAATCCGCTCAAAAAATTATCAACTGGAGCCTCCCTTCTTGGGGGACATTTATGTCAGCAGGTGTAGAAGCAGAGCTTCATGTATCATGAAGGACCCCACCCACCCGGCGCACTAACTGTTCATGCCCCTCCCCTCAGGAAGAAGGCTACGCAGCCTCAAAGTAAGACCAACAAGGTTGAAGTGCAGCTTCTTCCCAGAGGCTGAGAGACTCATGAACTCCTGACCTAAAGTCTGTCCTCTGCACTTTGCTTTACTGCTGCTATGTATTAAAATGCTGCTTGGTTTTTTACCGTTTTATTTAATATAGTTTTTTTTAGGTTATTTATTATTATTTATTCATAACGTCTACTTTAGCTAATATAATTTATTCTGTACGCTGCTGGACCTGGGAAACGAATTTCGTTCATTTGTGTTTTTAACATGTTTTGAATGACATTAAACTGAACTGAACTGAACTGATAGGAAAAGCACTAAAAGCCTAAAAATGACAAACTTTTATAGAACAAGTTAAAAACAGTTAGAGATCACAGTTTTTCCTGTATTGATAATAATAATTAAATCTAATTACCTGATGCTTGCTCCATCGTTGGCGTGTATATCAAATCAAGACAAGACATGGGAGTGTCATTTGTCTGAGTTGTACTTCCGAGCCCTGTGTCTTTGCTCAGAGATTGACTCCAGCTGAGAGCAGCTAGAAATAAACAATAAAAATAAAGATTATCAACTAAAAAAAAAAATGTAAAATCCAGCTTGTGTTATGACATAAATTACCTGTATCACTGCAGTCACACTCTCTGTAAATGGCCTGATGTTGCTGGGGCTGGACCTGCATACATTAATCACTTTTAACTTTTCGCCCAGATTACACACACATACAACCAAGCAGAAGGACAAAATTAACCCTTTGAAAGCTTAGCAAATCAGCTTGATTTCTTTCAAAACCATGGGAGGAAGGCAATGCACAACTAAACATGAAATCACCCACAAATTAACAACAAATTACAAAAGTTAAATTAACAAGAAAGAAAATTATCTAAAAATTTGCAAAATAAAATGGAAAATAAAATAAAAGAAACAAACAAGGAAATTGCCTGAAATAGAGCTATAAATTCTATATATATTCTGTAACATATTAGGAACATGTAATTCTAATAATCATACATATAGTTTCAGGGCATTTTTACCTTTTTTGGATAATTTTCTCTCTCCATCTTGTTTATAAAATATATATTTACATGTTATCACTTTCTTGCAATTTGCTCATTGCCTTTTCCCATTTTTTTAAGAGAATTTAAAAAAATTCGCTCACATTTCAAAGATTTAAATACTTGTGAAAGGCATCTGAATGCAGCATAAGAAAAACTGATGTTCATCCAGGTTTTAGTGGGTTAAAATCACAGACCTGTAGCTGACCAAGCTGAGCATCAATAGCATCTAGGAGAAGGTCACAGTGGTCCAGTCTGAGAGGAGCAGAGTCCAGTCCAGACGCACTGCTGTCGTCTTTGAGATCTGTGAAAGCAGACAAAAGGGTCAACAAGAGTGGGGGGAACTCCCAAGAGAGTGAAAAATACACAATATAGATACTGCTAATAAAAACCTGTGTAAAGAAGCTCATCTGTGTCCTCGTCGTCTCTCTCTTCTTCGTCATGGCATCTGTCAGCCATGTCCTGTTGCTGTGGACAGGTATGCAGACACTCAGCAACACCATACAGACACAACATCCCCAGTATCTACCACTGATTACGGCTGACTGGGCAGTCATAAGGAGTGCAGGGTTTATGTTGCTCAGTTGTCCGGGAAACCAAGACAATTTAGCTTGTTAGCAAGACAAACTGACTTCTTTTCACTAAGAAGACTGTAAATTCCTGGGTCTGCCTGTCTCTCCTACCCCCCAAAATGAACATAAAGAACAGGAGCTGTACAAGTCAGTCTACTTTTCCTCTCAAATGTTACGCTACTGTAACAAATTTTCCCATTAAATTACAGTAAAATACAGGCAGCTGTAGTTGCCAGCATCCTATCCTTATTTTACCAAGTCACTACCATAAAGTATTTCAACAGTATATTACCGTTAGATTAATTACAGTATTCCACAGTAGAATGTTAGGTTTACATTGCAGTATTGGTCCCAAAAAACATCAAGATTTACAGTGCTTTACTGTATTTTGTAAATGGTTACAGTATAACCATGACTAAAATGCCTAAATGCGAATATCAGTAGTGTGTTAAAGACTGTTTTCTTAGCCCAGGCTAATCAGAAAGATCACATTACGTTAAGCCTTTACCATGAGTGGATTTTAGATTTCACAACAGTATAGTTATTAACCCTTAAAAAACTGGGCTAATTGACTTGATTTATATCAAAAACATAGGCATTAGCTAATGAGCAACTAAGGAAGAGAAAAGAAGGAAATTAGTTTAAAAAAAATCTATTGGAAAAACCCAAAACAAACATAAAACGGAAAACAAAGTGAAGTTAAAACACACACACACACACACACACAAACAACAACAAGGAAATCACCTGGGGGGAAAAGGGGCCTAAAAAATAATAATTCCGTAAAGTAATTTAAAATATTTAGCCTAATTGTGATAATATAGCTTTCGTGAAGTTCTACCCTGGCTTATTAAAACATAATAATTTTCCAAATCTAAAATAATATCGCAATTTGCGGGACCTTTCTTGCCAAATTGCTCATTGCCTTCTTCACGATGTTTCTGAAAGCAATCAAACCAATTTGCTGAGGTTTCAAAAGTTTAAAAACTTGTGAAAGGCGTGTGATTGCAGTTCAAAATAAATAAATAAATAAATAAATAAATAAAGTGATGACACTCTAGGTTACAAGGAGTTAAACAACATGTCGGCTAATCTGACCGAAAACACACGGTGACTCACTGAAACCAGTCTTCCTGACAGTCCCTAATAACTTCATGTACACGTTGTTAAGTTATTTGGAGACAAACAAACACAAATTAAAACTGTACAGCCTTGCTCACTTACCTCGAGGGGAAAAAGAAGAGACTTTGGATCGATGCTGCGTCGCTGAGTCTTGAATGACAGCAGCCTCAGGAAGTTGCCCTGGAAACAGCCAAACAGCTCGTGACCTGCACAGGACTCTGGGCACCGGGAGGAGGAGAAGTGTCTCGCGCACAGCGGCAACATTAGCGCCAAATGAGAGTGGGTAAGAGAGTATGAGACCAAAACGACCAACTATAGTCTCTTCAAATTTTTACATGTATAGCTCTGCAGTTATGTTGTCTGTATTATTTTTCCTAACATGAAGGTCTGAAAGTGGTTTTAGAGCCCTCTCCAAACTGACAGGAACACGGTTTTGATGGGGATATTTTTGTGCTGGACAAGGGTTATACAATTCAAATATATAAAAAGTCTAAAATGGAAAAGTTGGATGAATACCAGAATTACTTGCAGAATGTTATCTCAACTTACAAGGCCCAATCTATGAAATGTCATTTTAGTCAATATTAAATGAATGAATAAATACATCAATAAATAAATATCATCATTATCATCATCATCATCATCATCAACCATTGTTTATTTAGGGAAAATTGACTGAGCATTAAGCTCTTTAACAGCAATGCCCTGAATTTACATTCAGTGGGCCAAAGGAAACATACAATAGCAACAAATTCAACAAAAACAAAAACAGCTAGAAGCAATGGCTGTCAAAAGTCACAAATTGCAACAAAATCAGCAAAAGGATGATTAAATAGCAAACAAATCTGCAACCACTGAAAAAATGCATAACAGCAACAGATGAAAAGACAGTTAAAAAGGATAACAATGAAAACAATATCAACAAATAAAGATCAGTCTGATTTAACCAAAGCAGGAGCACTGGACAATAGGTATATTATCTAGCATACACTTAAAAAGATTTACAGACATGTACCTATCTAATTTTAATACCTCTTGTAACTTATTCCATTTGTTTGGTACAAAACACTAAAAGCTAATTCATCAAGCTCAGTACTGATCTGAGGAGTTTCAAGGCATTTCTGCACACTGTCAAATGCACATTAAAGGCTTGATACAGCTTCTTCTACAGATGGCACACAAGCATAAAGAACTGTGTCATCAGCATAAAAATGTGCTTTGCAGTTTTCTACTGAGGCACAGATATAATTTATAAACAGCATAAACAACAATGGGCCTAAAGTTGAACCCTGTGGCACACCATTTTTTAATCATAAAAACTTTGAATTTAGACCTGCAACATTAACACACTAGCTTCTATCAGTGAGGCAATCCTGAAACCACTTAAGGGATGCATTATCAAAACCTAGCAGTCCATTTAATCCAGAAGCAGTCTGTGATTAACAGTGTCAAAAGCCTTTGACAAATCTATAAATAAAGCTGCAAAGTTTCCCTTGCGATCAAGAGTTAAAGCTATATCATTTACAACCACAGCCGCTGCAGTAATGGTGCTATGGCCTGCTCTGAACACTGATTGAAAGGGACTTAAAATTGCATTTGCAGACAAGAAAGTACAGTGCCGTTTATTTACAAAAGATAGGCATGGAAGTTTGGAAATTGGCCTATAGCTGCTTAGATCCGTGGTGTCTCCTCCTTTGCGCAAAGGAGTCATCAAGATGATTTCCAAACGTTTGGGATTGAACCAGAAAGGAGCATTAAGGTTAAAGATGTTTGTCAAGGGCACAGCAATGATGGGGTCAGGTCAGCAGACTGAATACAAGCACACTGATGCATCTTGTCCTCGTCAGGCTGTGTGACAAGCAAGGGTTGTATAGGGGCAATCTCCTCATGCTGATCTAGAGGGTGCTTTTTCATCTGATTTTCAGAAACAACAAAGAACTCTTAGGAAATGTGCCACTGTTATTAGTGATAAAAGGGGGAGCTAAAGTAGCAGGCCCTTGCCTGCTATAAGCAGAGGACAAATAGGTGGAATTGAGCTTACATGGCCCCGGACCCTGGGGAAATAAGATGCTACCAGACCGGTTACCCGCAAGGGGGGGGCAATGATCTGGCCGGAAATGGTCAGTGAGTGGTGGACCATGTGAGTGCTGTCAACAGTAAGACAAGTTTGCTGTTAAAACGCAAGAGCCAGCTGTGCTGTGGCGAAGGCCATCCTTCCAGTAGAGCTGTCTTCATTCCCAAAAAAAGTTAAATTGTCAATGAAAGTCACACCATATTCACTGCAAGCAGAGGACAGCCAGGTGTGTAAACTTAACAGAGAAGTGACTCAACTCTCCGCCAGTGAGTGGGTAACGGGCCCAGGCCTGCCACTTCGGTGTCTGCAGGAGTTTCAACAGGTGGATGAAATCCATCTTTAGTTGCTCAGACTGTTTTGAGATGTAGTTTGTTTCCACATGGACAACAAGCTTCTTCAGCTCTGGACAGTCAGGAAGAATCCTGGGGATTTTGTTGATTATATCCTGAACTGTTTCACCAGCAAAACAGTGGGTCTTTGCCGAAAACATCCTGACATTACGGACTATGTCTCCCAGGTCTCCCACGATCACAGTCGCGAAAGAGGTGGGGGTGAACTGCAAACGACTGCTTTGTCGTGGGGCGGTCTCACAAGGGAATCACCGATCGCCAACGTCGATGGAAGTGACATCGCAGTGTGCGCCCCATTCACTGGATGTGGACGGTGGGTTGTTGCCAGGGACGGCAGCAGCAGGGCGGTGGCGGTGTCCACAGCAGAGGGATTCTCTGCCGACTCTGGACAAGTGGGACCTCCAGAGCCTCTCCTGACTGCCTCCTTCAGCAACTTGCGGTGAGCGGAGGACTTCATGGAGGACTTGGCTGCGGGAGGGCTGGAGCCTCCATCCAATGGAGGAAAATCCTGCATGTCCAAGATGTTGAACCTGTTGGTCAGTGGGAGGTCGCGAGGTGGAGCAGGGGGAGACGGGCACTTAGCATCATGTTTAACCTGGCGGGCCAAAGTCCAGTGCTCCAGTCCAAGCCCAGTTGCTCGGGGCTCAGCTCCCACAAGTAGCGCTGGAACAGCCTCGGGCTCTAGTGTTTCGTTAATGATGGAGCCGTTCCACCAAAGTGTGGGATAAGTGTCTGAGTGTCTCAGTCTGGTCGCATGCCGGTTGCCGCAGCCAGAGGGGCCCAGAACTGCGAGGTGTTTTGCCTGGGCTGTGGCAACAGAGGAAAAGTCTTAAAATGAGCTTGTCTTTCTCCTTGAGCTCAGCTTGCAGACCAGCGATGCTTTTCTTCAGCCTTGAAACGGTAAGGTGGCATGACCGACATTCAGATCCACTCTCAGCCATCAGACTAGCAGTTTGTCCGTAGAAGTGGTAGAAGTTTAAAAGCTTAAAGCTTCATTTAAAGCGATCAGCTAGCCTAGCCACCAGGCTAAAAACAAACCAGCTAGTGGCAGTCCAGAGGATCCAGTTGGCTAAATAAAATGAAGATCGAAATGCTGGAGGGTTAAAAAAAACTGGGACCTTCTTAAAACTTAAATGTAAAACAACCAGGATCTAAAACTGTAGTATAAGAGATGGCTTTCAAACTGGATACAAAAGTAAATTCGTTACAGAATACCTGGCGGTACACACAAAATGCTGACACATGCGCACAACTATATGAGGAAATAAATAAATCTGAATATGAAAAATTTTAAAAAATCCATAAATTAGACTGAAGTAAATAATGAATCCTCTCCAAAAGTATAGAAAACAAGAAAGAAAATAAGAAGCCTAAATCAATAAAATAATGTATGATTAAACCACTATAGCAAAGGCTGTTAAATATTTCCTACCTTATTTTCTGTATTTATGGAGTGCCCAGATTGCTCTCCTGAGTATCTTGTTGTTTACCGTTTTGGGTCAGCACCTGACACAAGGTTCTGATCTACGTTTGATTATACAGAGCAACCAGTTATCTCTCTCTTTCTCTAATGTTACAGACAGTATGTCATAAAAAGTCATAGTGTAGCATGTAATTAAAAAATCATACGCTAGCTCCCAAAAATGGCACTCAGAAATCAAAACTTTGATCAAAGATTTTATGTCAAAATGCTCAAAAATGGTTGATTTAGCTGTTAAGTTTTCAAGTTTTATGTTTGAGAGAAGGCGGACATCTCTACTGCCAATATCTCCAACGCTCACACCAAAACAATTTAGATGGATGAACAGCACTGCAGGTAAGAGGACAAAATAAGTATTTTTAATTTTGGGGTGAACTGTAACTGTAAGGCAGAGAAAATAAAGCAGATAGCTATCCAGTGTCAACAATAACAAGTTTATTCTCTTTTCATTATTATGTCTTTGTTGTTAAAGACAATGTTATACAAGTATAAATTAAGGGAAAAAATACACAATTTAAAAAAAAAAGAAGCAAAACCTCAGTTGAATCTGCAGTCACACCTGAATACACCGACGTGTATTTGGGGAGTAAGAGTAGTAGTCAAGGCAGGTCAGTCACCTTTGACCTCCTGTACCAGGCCGCTGTGTTGTGATGTGTTTCATAACTTTCATCATCGTACATTTTATTAACTTCATCACTGTCTCACAAATAAGCTGTGAGTCACAGTCGGAGGAGAAGCAGGGTTCAGTGTAGACAAGGCAAATAAAACTCTCCCCATCTTCATTAGTTTACATCTGCCTGAAAAACTGAGCAGCATCAAATGAGAAGGACGTGTGCTGTACGTGCACACAAACCAAGCTCATTATGCATAAAACAGTATGAAAACATAAGAATAATGGCACCCATGAGAAGGTAGAAATGAGAACAGAAAATAAAAGTTAAAGCTAAACAGATCACACCAGAGTGAATTAAGATGAAATGAAACAATGAGAGGAGGTTTACATTAGAACCCTCCGAGATAGGGAAGGCGGATGAAGAGGTTGTTTTAGTCTACAGTACACTCTCCACACACACTTTGGTTGTTTTGTCCCTTTCTGCATGAGGCAGACAACTGTTCTGTTTGAAGCAACAACAGCCACGAGCTAACACATCCACACCTCACTGCAATATTGCTACAGCCGTCCAATACCATACAGGCCCTTCAGTAGGCAAGTCACCATCAAGTACTGAGGTCACGTTATTTGGAAATGCACTGATTAAAACGTATGATGAGCTCTCGGTTATCATTCAAAATATAACACATATTCTCAAATATAAAATCATCTAAACACAATATATTAATCTCTAGTAAAGTCTTCAAATTGATCGCTGAGGAAGGAAATCAAAGACTTAATTTCCATTTGTACAATTTTTTTCACTGCCGTTCAGCAGTCACAACATGACTGTGCATGATGTTACAGAATTAAATGTACAATTTTGAAAATGGCAAAATAAAAATAACAACCTTGCTGCAGCAGTGTCCATCTTTAATGTGACACCTTTGATATGATTTTCAGTGTACACAACCTCTATAATAGCTCCTATCTATTGCTGCGTTTAAATGGGGTTAAAGTGTTCACGAAAAGAAGCCGTATGAACGCCCCCCTATTGTGGTATTTACTACCTCATAAGTGGAAATCTTCTAAGAGCTCAGAGTTCCCAACTTTGTGTACAAGACTTCCTGAGTCGTAAAGACAAGCTCACGAGATCCATTTGAACGCAGCATTAGTACGAGCTGGAAGATGTTTGTGTGAAGCGGACAGAGGAGCCAAAGCTGTAATTAGCAGAGGAGGGACCAAGTCATTGTTTTGCAAGTCACAAGTAAGTTTCAAGTCTTTGTACTCAAGAAACAAGTCCTAATTCAAGTCAGGTAGGTCCTGAGTCAAGATCCAAGTCAAGACAGGCAAGTCCTGAGTCAAATCAGGCAAGTCCAGAATCAAGAAAGGTAAGTCCCAGGTCAAGTCCTACAATCAAGTCCCAAGGCAAGACAGGCAATTTCAGAGTCAAGACCCAAGTCAAGACAGGCAAGTCCTGAGTCAAGTCCCGAGTAAAGACAGGTATGTCCCTATTCATGTCCCAAGTCAAGACGGGAAAGTCTCGAGTCATGTCCTGAATCAACACAGGCAAGTGTCAGTTCAAGTCACAAGTTCAGACAGGCAAGTCCTGATCTAAGTCCCAAGTCAAGACAGACATGTCCCAAATCAAGTCCCGAGTCAAGACAGTGAGTCCCTATTCAGCTTACAAGTGTAGACAGGCAATTCTCAATTCAAGTCACAAGTCAAGACACGCAAGTCCTGAGTCAAATCTTAAGTCCTAAACAAATCATTACATTTTCACTGAATGCAGTGCCATTAAAACAACAGAATTACAAGAAATTTGATTTACAAAAACAGTACATGCTGTTTTAAAATGTATATGTTGCTGCATCGGTACTTTTTTCCCTGTATATTTTGCACTCTGCAATTTGTTTTTTTTTTTCTTAACCACTGAGTATTTTTTGTACGCCAACAGAATTATCTTTGGTATAATTTTTTTCAAACTCGCGCTCAGTAATGTAACATTAGTTCTTCATAGTTCTCTCCTCCAGCTTGATTAGGTGCTGTCGGATTGCTTCAAGCTAAAGTGGATTTGAAGATTTAAGTGTCGACCTTCTGGGAATGAATAGGGTTAATGTTAGTTGATACAGGAAATGAAGGAAAATTAATTGATTTGCGGCACATTTTTGCTTTGTGGAAGGTATAAAGTATCAAGTCAAAAGGCTCAAGTCTAAGGGAAGTCATGCGTCATTGGTGTTGAAGTCCAAGTTGAGTTGCAAGTCTTTTTTGACTTTGTCGAGTCTGAAGCCATCACATATGTGACTCGAGTCCACACCTCTGGTAATTAGTGAAATTAAAAGAATAGTGTGACATTTTAGGAAATACACTTTTTTAGATTAAAAAATTGACACCACTTTTATCTGTGACAGAGGTATTAATCTTCTCTTTCAAGCTTTCACAAAAAAAGTGAATAAGTGTTTTTCCAAATATGATGAACTATTCTTAAAGCATGCGGCAGCTTTGAGCATTCTGGACAAGAAATTGATGATTGATCAAACTGTGCTCATGACCACCACAACTTAAAAGAAGCATTAAAATCTTTCATGTAAATGGATAGAAGAAGCATCTTTGTGCAAAAAAAAAGCATCAATCATCACTCATTTCATTACTAAATCATTAATTCATTGATAAAGCATCTCACATGTTATATTTTATCAGACCATATGCTATTCTATTTGAATTAATTTATTTTCCAGTGTATTTTATGCATCTGAATGACCCGCTCATCAGAGGAACTGCCAGATGTGTTGATCTATGAAATCATCTCTGAACCACAGTAACTAATGTGCTAGTATCAAGGACTCTATAAAAAATAATTTTTAGTGTGTTAAGACAGTTTTTGGAAATATAAAACAAGAAATCTGCAGCCAAATTGAGGGTGCCTCAGAGCTAACATCCATCTTTTTCAGAATCAATCTGGATTAAAAGTCAAAATAACAGCAAATCCTTCAGGCTCATACAGTCAATTTGTTTTCAGATTGAACTGTACTGTACAGATAACTTAATACTCAGATTAGTATAATTATTCTTCATTTTACAATATCATTCTTTTATCACAAAATATTCACACAAATAGACTGGACGGTAGATACAATACCTCCAGCCTTGAATTCTACATTCCTAACAATAATTACAAAAAAATAACAACTTCAAAACTCTTGTCTCCGTAGACATGTAGTGCACAGGTCAGGGGACTCTTTCCCTTGTTCAGTCAGTTAAAGGCAAAAGACTGAGGGGTGCCTTCATGTGCTGATCCCAGATCAGCAGTCCACAAACACTGAATGAAAGGGCGACGTGAGCTGCGTTGAGGCTGGAGCGGCAGCTGGGGGGAGTGATCTGTGGCTGACTGCTCGGAGGTGTGCTACAGGTACCAGCCCTGTCTGCTTCTATAACCTAAGCTGTACTGTACTAATCGGAGAAGCCACTTCAGTCTCATGTACACTGTAAGCTCTGACACGTTGATCTTAAAATAATTTTGGAAACCAATTGCCTTGGGAAAGAAAAGTAAATTCAACTATTAATCTTCATTTACATTTAATTTATATCTAATTGTTAAGTTTACATAAAATCTAGCTGCTTTTACTTAATTTGATGTAGTTGTTGCAACTTAAAAATGGCAAGTGGAATCACCTTGTTCTTTCTAAGTGATAGAAACTTCAGTAAACCAAGTTAGTCTGACTGTTCATGACAAAGAGGATTTTGCCAATGATGCAGTTAGGAGATCTAATAGTTCTGTTTTCTTGACATGTTTAAGAAAATGCAAATATGATAGACTAGTTTGCAACCAGCAGAATATAGATACGTAGCACAGTAAACTTAGTTTATTGAAGTTGCCGAAACTTAGAAAGATTGATTTAATTAAACTTGTCATTTTTAAGTTGCAGTTTCCTAGATTTTTTAAAAAGTAAAATCAACTTGGCAGATTTTACAGTGTACTGTAGTCATCCTCCTGAAAAGGTTTGAGCTACAAACTAGTGACCAATGGCGACTGTGGAGCAAGCGCATTGCAGAGTCTTGAAATTAACATGTTCCTGTATGTTCTGGGTTGGTAATCGCTGCATGACTCAGTGCTTTGGTGCAGACTTAATACTCTGTATGATCACTGAAAAAGATGTTTCTGAAAATGACGCGGTATGTGTTGCTATGGGAGAGCACCAGAAGACAAGGTAAAGTACATGTACAGACTGAAACTTTCTCAACATCGACACAGAGATATGTACTACCCTATGATCTACCACAGTGAAAAGTGCTTACTCAGTTCATTGATGGAGATTAGAGTGATATGGATTTTCAGTGTTACTGTTGGTAACTGCACTAATGTGTTACAACTAAAGGACTCACTACTGCAGAAATTTACTAATCAGAATCACAACTGGAAGATGTCTGAAGCATGTTGAGATGACTAAGATGCATTGAAGCATAGAGGCAATTTATATTCAAAATATGAAATGAATTAGCAGTCATATTATCTCTACATGGACTCTAGTCTAACTGAATACTTAACAGACTGTATCTTCTGGAGGGAAACTTCAACATTCACACCAAACAAAATATATTTCTGCACTGCTGCATATTTCATTAGCTCTGACAAACAGCCTGTGCTGTATCAGAAAGAGATTGTTTGCCCAAACAATTATCTGTTTTTTATGGAGACCCAAAGTGCTAATAAATAAATTACACTTATGCAGTGAATAGTTATAGAAGTACAAACAGAAAATCTATATAAAATAACCATAAAACTGTGAAGTAATCCAATACATATCACACTATATGACACTAAAATTGTTACCTTTCTTGCTGGTTTTTAGGACACACTTGAAAAAACTTGTTTCATCTTGAATGTCATAGTAAGTTTCTTATGTTGTTTGTATGTATTCACTTATTTAAGTTTTGTTTTTTTCCCTCATTTTTTCTTTGACTATTGTTAGTTTCCTTTTGTGTGTGTCGATATTTTAAAATATGTGTTACCTGTTTGTTGCATATTTTGTTTTGTATGGATGAGTAAAAACATCGGTATTTTCTCTTTATTTTGTAATGTAAATAGGGAAGGACTTGAGGAAAAGCCATTCAGGCTTCTATCCTTTCTAGCATTGAAAGTACTTTTATTGTTCATTTTGTGTTTTCTTATTATTTTGCAAATAAGTAAACTAAACTAAACTGAACATTTTTTTAAACACAGCTTGATATTATGAAATGTTATTTTGTCCTGCCTGTTATGAGGATGACAGAGTTTATTATGGACCAATTTTATTTTTTTCCCACAGCTTTGTTTCACAATGTAATGCCACTTTGCCTGTCAGATCATTCTCCATCAACCTCCATTCCACACCTGGCTCTGCCTTGTGTATCTTAAGACATTTTAATTTAAAATAAAAGGCCTTACAAATTAAAACACTTACAATTAATTAATAGTAATTCATCTGCACAACCTAAATAAAACTGAATTGCCATGAATAGAAAAATAAGCAGCATGAAAGAACATCTCATTGGTATAAGGAATTGACTATAAAAAATGTATTGGATTATTTCCCAAGGCCATGGTCACGTTACCTGTTTTGTTCATATTTGTTCATATTTTTGTTTCAGAATGTCTAATTTATTGAATTTTTTTGGAACACGTGTCTGCATAACTGATAAAAATTTGCAGACACCATTTCCTTACACTCTTTGTTAAACATCTAAAAGGGGCAAATAATGAGCACTTGAAATCATTCCTGTGAAGAAAAAGAGGGAACTAATTAAAGATTTATAAAGAAGGTCTGGCATTATCTCAACTGTGCTAAGTAGAACAGAAGATGAGGACACTTTTCTTGTAGCCCCTGATATACTGACATGTGTATTCACAGCCCAGTCACAAGAAAATGTTGGCATTGTATGCTCCTGCAAAGCACAGATATGCTGCATTTGTACATTTCATGTGTGAAATATCAAAGCTTTCATGTACGTATATATAAAGCTGACTTTGTCATCAGGAAGTTGAGGAATTGGATGACGGTGTGATACCTGGGCAAGACAGCTGACAAACTGCAGCTTATACAGTAGGTATAAGACCAACTTATGACAAAACTGGATGTTTTTTTAGACAGGCAGGGATGATAAAGAGACATCAAAGCATTTTCAGCCATAATTGTACCACAAAACCGGGTATTTTGAGCAAAAACGCAATCTTTTATTAATCGTAACCAAGTGGTTTTGTGCCTAGCCTAACCACATGTTGTCCACAGCATTGTTAAAACATTAAATTTCAACATCTCTGTGACAAATGTAACATTTCCGTGGTTTGCAGAAACATACAATGCCAAAATTTACTACGTTGACTGGGTTGGTATTAAACACTGCTCTGTTTTTATGCGCCCATTTATGATTTTGTCCCTGTTAGTTGTGAGTCGATAATCGTGAGCTGCTTTGATATGGGTTTCGGTCAAATCTGTAAAAACTCTGGTGAACACAGAAAAGTGCATTGTGAGTAAGATTTATGAAGCACCTGATTTCAGGAGTGTGCAGGTGCCATTATTGTGGCGGTGTTACAATTATAACACCACCTCACATCCACACATTTTCTCACTGCTGTTTCAGTATAGTGTCAAAGACTCAGGGAGCGCCCCTTCTTTTTCCCCATAGTAAAAACAGATTGAGAGTGTATATTTGGAGGTAATCCGAGAGTGTGTGAAACATACACATTCTCATGCTCACTAAAGGTCCACATGGTGCTCATTAGCCAGCTATGCCGCATTGCTGAAGGACCAGAGGCAGAGCAGTTCCCTGTCCGATGAGGTTAGGATCCGGGCTGAGGTCCTGGGTTAGAAGATGTCAGGACACATGCTCCAGTCCTGTCTCTCCTTCGCCTCCCAGTAACCTCCCTTATACACAAAGTTTGTCTCTCCAGTGATTGAGTCCCTCCTCTGGTGAAACCAAAGCGGCTGGTAGCCTTCGTATTCTTTACCTGCAGAAATAAGCACAGGTGTTGCTGAACTGACACCATTTAAATTGCACTCTAGTGGAGAAGCCACACTTACAGGCAATACACTGAGCGATTAATTCGCCTTCATACATATGCATAAACTGGGGAAGCAATTATTTGTTGCGCACTAAATTTGGGACAGCTCCAAATCTGAGCCGCGGTCATGTAATGTGAATTCCACCGCATCAATAAAGTACAAATGAGCACAATGTGTGCAATGCAAAAACCTGGATCGGTCATAGCGAAGCATAAAATTAGAATCACAGTTTTGGAACTCCCTAAACTGAATAATCGATCTGGTTCTTAATACAGAAACACAGTCAAAAGAGGCAGAATTTGCAGCTCAGCAATCAGCTCATGGTTTTGTTCCCTTTCTAAAACAAAATGTAGATTTAACTCAGATGAATGAAAGCATAACGCTTCTTGTTTATTGTTGTACCACACTAAATTGGTCAAATTGATTTAATTTAAAGGAATCAGGGAACTGGCTGCCTTGAAAATTTTAAGGAGATATGCCTATTACTCTTAATTTATATTTACTTTATATCTAATTGTTAAGTTTACTTAAAATGTAGTCATATTTAGTTGTGTGAAGTTATTGCAACTTAAAAATGGCAAGTTTAATCAAATCAACCTTTCTAAGTTTTAGCAACTTCAAGTTTACTGTGCTATATATCTGTAGTCTGTTGGTTGCAAACTAAATAATCATATTTGTATTTTCTTGAACATGTTAATAAAACAGAACTCACAGATCTAACTTTTTTCATTTGCAAATTCTCTGACTTAACTTGTTGCGATCAAGTTAAGTCAGACTAACTTAGTCTACTGAAAGTGCAACACAAAGAACAAGGTGATTTGACTTGTCATTTTTCAGTTGCAACAACTTCACAAAAATAAGTTTATACAAATAAATTTTAAGTAAACTTAACCAATAGGTATTAAGTAAATATAAAAGAAGATGAATAGTTATATTTACTTTCCTTTTTCAAGGTAATCGGTTTCCAAGATTATTTTAAGTAAGATCTACCTGTCAGATTTGAAAGTGTAGATAAGTGCCCAAAAGGATTTGAACACGCAGGATGATGATGTCGTGCAAATTAATCACTTGCTAATATGGCTTCACCACAGCATATTAGGAATACTTTAGAGTTGTATCTGTTGTTTCATGTAATATATTATTTCTAAATGAAGATGTCACATGTTTTACAGGAAAAAGCCTTTGTTTTTCCTGAGCCATTTTCTGGAGAAGTTGACATGGGAGGGGTATCATGCAGTTCCCACACTGAGGCAGACCACACAGAGGACACACAGAGGATGAGGGGTGTGCGTGAGTTTGTATTTGTTTGTGTGTGCGTGTGTGTGTGTGTGTGTGTGCGTGCGTGCGTGTGTGTGTGTGTGTGTGTGTGTGTGTGGGAGTGATGCACAACAGAGGGGCACAGGGCAACCCCCACTCACCAGAGTCATAATCACACTCTGACCACCAATAGAGGGAGGAAAAGAAAGACAAGTCATGGGTACATCAAATACAAACCTAGCCTACGCACAACACACACACACAGGAATGCCACCAGGATGAAAAGTTTCTGCTGAGTTCCCAAAAAGTTCAGTCCATCGTCTAGTATAACCTGACCTTTTGTGTTTAGCCCTGCTGTCTTTCAAAAACTTCCGTGTTAAAAATGTAATAATTATTCAATCAAAGTAATGTAACTCGTTACATTTGATTACATTTTGATTCCTCTTTTAACAAATGTTTTAAACTGGGCAATAAAGCTGAAAGATATCCATAAATAGGTGATGCCAAATAAGGGTATTCCTGCACGGAAAATGATGCAAAGCAGCAGAATGAATGCTGTATTCTACATGTAAACTTTTTACCGCAAGGAATACATTTGGATGTTACAAGTTGTTGCATGTAACTATTAACTTCCACACACGGCTCACTCTAGGATAATCTTTTTCCAATTTCTAGCTTTGTGACCGGATGATTCTTTGTTTATTTTTTTTAACCAAAATGCTCCCTGAGTCATTTTTTAGTTCTCTGCTTATTTATCAGGGTTCCATCAGCTTAAGGCTGGGTTATCGGGATTTAAGACTTTTTAAGACTTTATTAATTTGACTCTGAATGAAATTTAAGAGCATGTTTAAAAGAAACAAAGTGGAAGAAAAAAACATGAGCCTACATCTTTTACTTGGGCTTAGGAAGAATTTTACCCAAATATTTATTGTAACATAAAACATCAACTTTTTGTTGTCATTGATGTGAGAAGGGTTCTGTAAATTTATTTTACTTTATTTTAAGATTTTATGAAATGCTGCAAATTCAGAAAACAAAGATTCATAAAATCCCAATTCTCAATTTTAGATTAATGAATTCAATACCATTGGAGACTTTTTAAGGATCTGCAGGAACCCTGGTCTATATACAACATCTTTTGTCTTTCGCATGTTCTAATTATGTTGTGGGTCTTTTTATTTTCATGGTTCTTTGTGCTACAACTGTTATCTAAGATTTTTAAAGGAGAACATGCACTTTTACTTCAAACATGCTGGATGCTCTAAGAAAAAAACAACCTCCTCCTGCTGTGTCTGTCATTTATTCAGCAACTCTTTGCCTATCACACACCACACTTCCTGTTCTCCTTTTCATACCTTCATCAAGCGCATCTGAGGCCTCCGCTTCCCTTCTCCTCCTCACAGCTCTTTGTTTTTCCTCTAGCCTCTGCTTTTCTAAGTTTGCCTCGTCCCACCGCCCTTCCTCCATCAGCTTCTGGTCGGGTCTCAGACGGCTGTCGGTTAGTCCCACTCCGTCCTCCTGCTCATTCAGGGTCAGTGCCAGCGCTGAAAAGTAGTACATGTTCTCAGCGTTCTCCCTGAGTGAATGAGAGGAAATTGACAGGAGTTACACAGTGCCATGCTGTACAATCAATGATATTGACTGAACATTGCAGCAACTACTTATATGCAATGTTCTGCCTCATGAGGCTGATGAGACTTACGGGAGAGGGTATTTCTTCCACAACAGTTTGGGCGACAATGTCTGATAGACCGTCTTCTGCTTGCCCTCTGATCCACTGCCCCCTCGGCTGCTCTGAACGATCTTGGCGCTCTCAATTTTATCATCCCATGTACCAGAGAGGATGTAGTGAGCCTGACCTCCACTGTCTGCCACCACACCTGTCACCTGGAAACAGCAAAAGAAAATTAAAGCAGACTCTGGGTGATGAAGAAACTAAAGGAAGCTCCAAATGTATCACCATGTCCTTTCCTCCTAATGTTAAGCACTTTAATGCACAGTCCAGGAGGCAGGACACCAGTGAACTCCCATTAGCTTGTCCCAAATCAGTCACTACCAAGGAAGGCAGCATTGTGCCCCACTTTTAGATAATTGGTACGACTCCAGGGGAGGTTACCTTACTGCTATGTGACCTCTATATCGCACTACTGTACAATAAGTACTAATATAAGTGTTGGTACTGTCCAGCAGGAGGCAGCATCACACAAATTAACCCCTCAACACATGACGTCATACCAAGGTTGGGTAAATAGAAGAGGAAAGGAAGCATTTACCTTCCGAGGTACGTCCCTGGAGAAATAACTGTAGGGGGAGAACTTGAGCTGGCAGGTCTCCTTGGTCCTGTGATTCACAATCTCAATGTCCCCTGACTGCACAAATACAGACAAAGAGTGAGAGAGGGACACACTTTCAGTGCACAAGAGCAAGAGAGTCGCCACAGACACCAGACAACAAAACAGTATACTGTGAAATATGGAGAGCTTTCACTGCTGGCAGCGATAGGTTCAATCAGCATTATGTGAACTTAATATGTAAAAGTCCCGCACCTAGCTTTAACCTGTGACAAACATTCTTGTCTTTTGCAGCATCTAAGTTTAAAATAAATCCAAAATGTGATAGATTGTCTCATTGTCAAATGCTGGTGAAAATGTTCTGATGCTTCAGTTGCTGTGCTCCTGACAGCACTGTCTGCAGCTGCGCTCGCTGGCAGCACAGAAGGCAGGAGCAGAATAGTTTCCTTAGTTTGACATGAAGTTGTTTGGCTGACCCCGTTCTGCACCAGAGGGCAGCAGAGTGGCAGAATGATGCACGGAGGCGTGGGAGAAGGAAAAAGTAAAGTAAAACAATAAAAAGTGTAAATATTATTGAAACTTTTTCTTGGTGGATGAGCTGCAGAGAGCATGCAGAGGTGGTTTTGTCTTTTGTGAGACTAGTATCTGAAACTTAGGTGCCTACGGCCAAAATAACTGTAACAGCTTGTTTGGATACTTTTTTGTGTGCAAAGTTTTTTGTGAGGCTATACTATAATGTATCCTAACTTTTAAAAAATAAAAACAGGTTTTCAAAAAAGTAGAAGATCAGATTGCAATGTTATCACAAAATGAAAAACAATGGAGGTTTCAAAACATGAAAAAAAGCGTTTTATGTTGTTTTTTTTTTATGAAGTAAGAAATGCAGTCATATATTTGCTAGTGTTGTTGCCAAATGCTAAAAGTTCACAAAACTCCACACATTTAATCATTTACATCAGCATGAACACTGTCAAAGAAATGCCATAAATAACCAGGAAATAGTGGATATTTGTAAACTATTTAATATCAACAACTCATTATACTCTGGTTTAATAAGTCACTGCTGATATTCCTATAGTCGTCTGTTGCCAAGATGTCTGATTATTCCACACACCAACGTGCTTCTGACAGTAATAATTCAGTGAATCTGCCATAATTATTCTTTAGGACTTCGTCCAAGGTGACACACACATACACATACACACACACATACACAGAGACACATACACTGACATGCAAACTGATATGACGCACACCATGAATAAAAACAGAAAACAGTGAGAAAAAAAAAAGAATTGTAATTCCAAACAGACAGACACCATTCTGCACAGACTGACAGACAGACATGCAGATGTGAAGCCCAACCCTCCCGCTATATAACTGGGCCATCTCACAGAGAGAAGAAGCTGTTATTTTAGGGTGTTATTAGAGATCAAAGCTGAAGATAAATCCCTAGAGATTTTGAAGCTCCTTATTCATGTGCTTTAAGGCTTTGATTCCCTTCTTCACAGCGCTCTGCTCTGTCGGTCTCTACCACACAACACTACGACAACAATACTAGAGGAAAACAGGCTACTCTCAAAGGTCAAAGGCATTAAAGTTGTGGGTTTGGAGCTGTGGATGAATGATCACTAATAAGAGATGCTCACAAACAGACCTGGTCAATCCACAGCTTGCCCACAATGATGTTGTGCACTGTGGAGGTGACTTTTCTCCACACGTAGTGATTCCCGCTGGAGTGGAACTGGAGGTGAATGGCACCTGATGAGGGACAGGGAAAAAAAGAGAAAAGAAAAATCACAGCTGCTTTGTTACCTACCTGCAATCACAGACCTGAAGGTGAAACCACAGCACTTTCATCATTGAAGGATACTGAAGAAATACAATTTACTGAGCTTTGGGAATTTTAGATTTTCAAATAAATGCCTGGACATGTCAAGGGAGGAAGAGTCCTTTTATTTTATTTTATTTTTTCTAATTAACGTCACTCAAAGTGGCACTATATCTAAAAAATCATGACATGCTTTACTATATTATGCCTATGTGCTGATAAATGTATGTTGTTTTTTTTTAAAGATGGTTGTATTGTTTATATTGAAGTGTTTGGAGTTTTGCTTCATATGGTGTTTTATTAATCTAAAGACTTAAATACAAATTTAAATGACAAAAAATGAATGCTGGGTAAATAAAATTCTTAATGGTTTGGCTCCTTCTCTGCTATGTAACTTTGTGTACACTCACTCTGTAAGTTCCATTAGATCCTCAAAACTATCCTCTGTACAACACTAACATCATTTTGTCGCACTGCATTTGGGCAGTCAGCTTTTTCTGTAAAAGCTACAAATCAGTGGAACACTGACTGACGATGTGAGGAGCTGCAGCTTTATCAGGACTTTCAAAACCACCTTGACAAGACAGTTAAAAGCTGCTCAGCCTATGTACTCACTGACCTTGAAATTTGGACTTTGTAACTTGTTTTTAATTTGACAAGCATTAACTTGTTTTTGTATAGTTTTATGTCACAGTCTGTCTCATGTCTTCTTCGTTGTATATTTTTATATCACATGCTATTGTGTGTATTGTTGGTGTTGTGTGTGTGGGTTTTTTTGTTTGGTTTTTTGTTCAGCTTTATATTGTTATGTTATTTTGCTGTGTTTTGACCTGCTGAGGGACTACATATGCAAATTGGCTCTTGGCTATATTCTGGTATGGTGCATCAAATGGTAATATTGATGTGTTAAACTGTATATGATCCCTTTTAAATAATGCATTTTAAAAGTCATGTTACATTGTGTTTTGTTAGTGTTAGACTGTAGGTTTGTTTTTGTGATTTTAAATCCGCTTGTGAACTTGGTCAATTCTATCTGCAGAGGCTGAAAAACACATCATGTAACACAGTTACGCCCCTGAGCACAGGCAATACATTCCCACCTATTTCCAGTATGGCTTAACCCTGGAAAACTGATAACATGAATTTAACCGTAAACGCTTTCCACTTAAGACTTTTTTTTCTATTACATGGCACCTCACAGCAGGCATATAACAGGAAGGGAGAGAAGGCTGATAAATACCACTGCATCTCTTGGCTGGACCTGCATCTATCAAATCTCTCATTTATCTGAGCCAACAGGCCCCTGCTCTCTGCTGTCCCAGTGCAATAGAGAGCTCCCTTTATACCCATACTTTATGTATGTGTCAAAGGGGTCATAAACTCCTCGTGATTCATTCTCATGCCTTTTCTCTGGCTTTAGATTGTGTAGCAGGCAGCGCAGTCGTCAGCTACCCTCAGTTGGGACGTGGAGTCCTTCTCAGGTAAACTCTGCGTGGTGTGGCTGTTGAATTTGCATGATGGAACCTTTTTCACTCAAATAGTTTGTTTGCTTCCCCCTGAATATGAAATGTCTTACCCTGAGGCATTATGGAGAGGTATTTGCCACGAAACTTGCTGGCGATGGTGATTTCCTGCCACAGGGTCCAGCCTCGTTCGGAAATCACATGATGTGCAGCTGCAGGGGGGTGATGGCTCACCTTAGAAAAAAAGATAGAGGCACAGTATAATTACAAAAGCAGCAAATTGCTTGTTTGGAGAACACAAGCTGACCCTTTATACGTGTCACATGTGTGCATGCACGTCAGTGATATGCCTTTTCCACCAAAATAGTTCTGGTTCTTGAAATAGTTCATTTCAGGAGTCTAGGAACCATGGTGTTATCTAAGAAACAAACCCATGTTTCCCTCAGTTTTGTGCAAAAGCATTGTAATCAAGGATGTGTCATCAGTTTTCATTTGCCCTCTCAATTGTTGCCTTCTCCATCCTTTCCGACCTGTAGAATATGACATGCCCACTTATGTCATCACGGTCACACTTGAGGTCAAGAAAAACGTGCTGTTTTTTGGTTCTGACGTTCTGTAGTAAACTGTTCGAAATTTGGTGTAGGACCCCGAACAAAAAGGGGTGGGATTGTGTCGGCAAATTCTCCCTATGGCCATGCTGTTACCTGCTCACACAGAGAGCGGTAGCCGAACTCCTCCCGTCGATCGAGCTCATAGGTCTCGCCCAGGAGGGGGTTGAAGGGCTTGGCTGTCCGGTGCACCGTTGTGGAGTAGGACGACACGGAGAAGGCAGCGACCAGGCACATCTGCTCCAGTGAGGAGTCGCAGCGCGCCGCCTTGTCCAGCAGCTCATGATACTCCAGGTCCTCGGTGAGACGCTGCAGCATCGACAGAGGCTCGTTGAAGTTTACCTAAATGGTTGAGTAAAGAAAATGTGAGACACACGCAGATTTACGTCAACCAGTCAGCAAGGAGGAGGGCCATGACTCACACACTTACAGGCATGGGAATTTTGGAGAGCTCCTTGCCGATGCAGTTCTTCATGATGCTCCACAAATTGAGGGAGTAGTTGGGCTTGTCGGGGACATGAGTCCGCCTCTGTCTGCGGGGCTGCAGCTCTTTCCCTGACACATCATTACAGCTCGGAGACATCTGGGATTTGGTGAAAGGGGAAGGGGTGGAGGATGAGAAGGTTGACTTTTAACTTTGCATGAAAGAATATTGAATTTTGAAAGACATGGACATTCCAACCATACGTCATGAGAACAAAGAACTGTAAGAAAAACCCATAAGAAGAGCAGAAATAGAACAAGCCATACAAAAGGTGCAGAACTCCAGAGCCCCAGGCCCAGAGAGCTACACTTCAGAGTTCTATAAGGCTTTCAGTAGTCAAATTTAACCATTTCTACTGGATGTGTTGAATGAAGCGCTTGTTAAAAGTTATCTCCAACCATTTTTTTTATCAAGCAAGCATCTCCCTAATCCAGGAAAAAGGAAAAGGATCCATTGGATCCAGGTTCATACAGACTAATGAGCTTACTTGATGTTGAAAATAAAATATTGGCTTCTAGCAATATACTTGGAGGACATTCTCCCAACACTAATATTTCAAGACCAAACAGGATTAATGAAAAATGGGCTGCTTGTTTTTAATATTCTGAGATCGCTAAATATTATTCACATGCAGGCTATTAACACTCAACATTTTGATATACTTATCGCGCTAAACACAGAGAAGGACCTTGACAGGGTCAAATGGGATTGTCTCTTTTTAACCCTGTCAGAGTTTGGATGTAGTCCCAAATTTATTCCCTTAATTAAGTTATTATATGCCCTTTGATTTTTACTTTCTTAATTTTATGCATTTTATCTTATTTTAGTTAAATTATTTATTTATTTTTTGCTTGTTTGTTTTGTTCCATTACTATGTGAGCATATATATGCGTATGTCTACATGCTCTTTGCATTAAGAATTGTACAGACATATTTATTCCCAAGGAGATTCTGCATGTGTGCTAGGAAAACTCCCCGAATAAACAGTTAAGAAGTTAAAACTTAAAAGTTACAAAAAAAAAAAGAACATTCAATTTTGAGAAATAGTTTCAGCTTTGTGGCGCATCACCAGGTGGAGACAGAATGACAGAGTGAGTGAGCGGGAACAGAGGAAGCAGATGTATGTTAGAGAGAAGCAAGGGAGAGTTGAGGGGAGAGAAGTACAGATGTTTGACTGGTAATTAATGTTTAGTGGAATGAAACAGCTGTGTATCTTTGGCACCACAGGGGTGACAACGACACTGCGGGACACACACAGAAAAAGGCTGCATGTGTGTGTGTGTGAGCACGGGATGAATGCAGGGTAGGAGAGTTGGACTGTTGAGAACAGCAAGTGAAGATGGTTATATAAATAAATCATTGAGCTTGAGTTTTCTAGCAGTACAAATTCATCTCTATTGAGATTAAAATGGTTTGTTGAGAACCAACAATATCAACACTGATGCTAGGATATTGTTCACTAATTTTAAAAGGGCTGTACTTGCATTGTACCTGCATCATCTATTTGGATTTATTTGCTCATATTGTCAAATTGTGTTATATATTCTAAATTGTACATATTTAACTATATTGTGTTTAATTTTATCTTAAGTGTTGTTTGTCTTAACTATTGTACATTTGTACATTGTACATTTTCATATTGCTTTTAATTTTTTTCTTTCTAGGAAAGGGAATACTGATAAAAACTAGCTCCCTAACTAACTTAGTTACATTTACATTTGTTTAAATGTGGATTCATGTCCATTAAATCTCCTTAAATAAATAAATAAATAAATAAATGATATATTACAAAATTCAGCAGTGTTCACATATGTCAGTCCTATTAGTCAGTCTAGTTAGGGACTGACACTTACATGGTCGTCCTGGTTCCAGTCATTGGGCTGACCTCCGCTCGCCCCACTCAAATTACTCTGAGATCGCCTGGAAGAGAATGAACACATTTTCTACAATGAGCAGTGGACATATTAACAGACTCTATGTCCCTCTCACTCTGTTTTCCACTTGCGCACACACATAGCACAATACACACAAGGGAGCAAACAGATTGGCGGGTATTACAGCTGAATGCTGTGTAGCTGTTTCCACCATTATTAATGGTGCCACTGGAGTTGAGGGATATGTTGCAAGAGACAAGCCATAACAATGATGAGAAGAACACTAAAGGTGATCAAGACATAAGCATAAAAAGAAAGAAACTGACTCCAATGCATCCAACAAATGTGCGATCAAAATGTACTGAGAGAGCAAAAACTAAAATAGAATTTGGGTTATTTTGCTGCAGTAGAGCAGACAAGGGTCAGGGTCTTATATTATTATTTTTGTGTTCAACTCAGAGTGAGCACAGCTAATAAAATCCAAATGCGAAGGGCACACCACTCTGTAATTTGTGTGTAAGTGTGTGGCTATTATCACACGCTTGTTTAGCTGTCAGCCAGAGTCAAATTCACTATTATGACAAATTAAGAGCATCCACAGAATGATTGTGCACATGCAGAATATAAATTAAAACTCAGCTAAACCTTCATCCCTGTAACTGTCTTTCAGTTTTTCTGCTATTTGGCTAAATTTAAAAATATATGGATCTCTATGCGTGACTGACCTGTGCTGTGTGCTCTCAGTGGCAGTCACTGTGATAAATGCAGGGGAATCCTCCATGGCATCAAAGTATTCAGTATCCTCATCTTCATCACTCGCCTCTTCTTTGTGCAGCCTCTCACACCCTCCTGTCAGGAGATGTACATTTGTGAGTAAATGCAAACAGAATCCAAAGCCAGCACAGCCATCATCACATGGTGGTGAGTTTGTATTCTACAGAGTTCAGGGGAGAGCAGCGTATAATCACATACCCATGGCGATTAATCAAGGAATAATCAGCTTAGTAAAGTCGGCAATGTTCCTGCTGGTTAACTAGCCTGCATGATGTGAGCTCCTCAGGCTGTGCTTCTTATATTCAGTTTCCAACATTCAATAATCAGAACACTTTAATTAAAAGAGATTCTATTGAAAAATTGTGGTAAAGTATGACCTTTAGTCACTTAAAAGCCATACATCCATACAAAATGTATTGTATTTTAAACCTTTAATACCTGGATCGACATCAGTTTTCATGTGCTGCATTCAGATACCTTTCATTCAGATACCTTTCATTACCATTTCAACCTCTGAAAAATGCAAAAATTTAAAAAAAAAAAATTGCATTTCTTTCATTAACACAGGAAAAAATAATCAGCAACTACAAAAAATAATTAACAGGTGACAAGGGAATTATCTGATTAGCTAGGGATGGGGGGTGGGGGGGGGGTTACAAAAAAAGGGATAAAATCCAAAGAGCTATGTTTATATATATATATATATATATATACACACTCTTATGTATTTAAAATTTTGTGACAGAAAAAAAAGTATCACTTTCTTGAGGTCATTTTCTTGTTGTTTTTTTTTCACATCTTCCTTTTTAAAAAAATATTTTCAGTTAATTTTCTTGTAACTTTTCACTTATTTCTTGCTAATTTGTTATACTACTCCTCGCTCTCTTCCCGTGTTTTTGAAAAATATCAAGCCAATTTGCTTGGGTTTCAAAGGCTTAAATAACACTGTTGTTTTTCATCATTTTCTTTTAAAAGCAACTCCTCTTTAATACTGCTTTGTTTGGTGCATAAAATGTTTTTCAGTTTTTTGTTAAGCCCCTGTTACAGACAGCAATAGAGAGATACAATGAAGGTCACTGGCTGAACACAAACTTGGGTTGTTAGGGTTCTTGAATGTCTATCCATCAACTGTGTCTTCCTCCCTGATGTGTTAAATAGAATCAGAATCTGCTTTATTGCCAAGTCGGTTTTCACATACAAAGAATTGGCTTCAATGTGTTGGTGCATAACATAAATACAGTAAAGAACATGAAATGAAAAATCAAGAAATATACATATATAACAGAAGGAAATTATAATTAGAATATCTGATTTAAAATGAAAAAGCTGTGTAGTGCTGCTGTGCTACAAGAAAGTTACACCCATTTTGGTATTAATTAGTGCTGCCATTTTTCTAAAGAGGGCAGTCTTACACTAAGGGTAAGGTAATAGGGTCACTAGAATCTATAGGTTTCTTCCTCTTGGAGGATGGATGAACACAGCAAATGTTGTGCCAGGCTGGTCGCTTGTTTTCAAGATGTTGGTGATGGGTAAGCAAACAGGAAATTAAACAAAGTGATGGATAGAGAGAGACCGCATGACCTACAAAACCTGGTAAAAGTTAATTACCATATCTAAATTGGTGATAATCCAAACCTCATGACACAACTTCAAAAAAACCTTCCTCTACATGAGAACTGTCTATAATATTGAGCCTGAGGTCACACATGACTTTTAGCCAGTACAGTGAGGTCCTCGCTGAGGCCAACAGGAGTAAGTAACACATAGACACACAGTCAGTCTCACCCTTGTTGGCAGTAGGGGCACTGGGCGTGGTGGAAACAAGCGTGGGTGCTTCTCTCCACGCTCGCTCCAGGCTGTTATGCTGCTTGGCAAGCTGCTCAATAGTCTCCTCTAGGTGGGTACGTTGCTCTCGCTCATACTGCAGCGCCCGCTGCCATCTCCTGCTGTGGGTCTCTGCTAGGTCCAAGAAGTCTCGACACGCCTGGGGGGGGGGCACATGCACACAAGAACATAAACACATAGGCAGAATTTAAAGTTAAAATTTTACAATAAACATTTGATACAAAAATCTGGTGTTCACCTTTCTCAACAAGGTGCAACTTACTCTATACTTGCTACACTATGACTAACAGATCAGCTTTTGGCATTTAATGATGATTTTAGAAATGAGTGGCTTGCTTTGGTTCTTTATGAATGCTTCCACCCTCATTCGAGTCAACAGATAATACTATAGTGGAAAAAATCATTAAGATATATTTTTTCCTGAAGTCTTACAACAATATTACAAGAAGAACATTGGGATTGAAAAAGACATTCATAACAATCATTTTTATCAAGGCTATTTATCTCCATTGTTTCAAGCAGTCGTCAACATCTTAATGAGCTGTTTGCAAAGCATTTACTGTGTCTGCCTGCTGTGTCAAATGTGCCACGGGGTGCAGTATAGACATAGAAAGCATCATTGAGTGATGAGCTAGAGGTTAAAACTGACTGCAGAGCAGACTACATTTGCGTCCAGCGGGGGCATCATTGTTGCTGCCTTGCTTTTACTGAGAGGTTACTTCAGATCAAACGCTTATTACATGTCAGCATTTGTCTGACCGCATTGCCATGGAGTGCACTTGAAGGTCAATGAACCCAAATAACAACATACTGCTGACAACATGCATGATGAAAATGTCATGTGACAAAGTGGGCCTCAGAGGGGGGTTTCTCATTAATCTTGGGAGATTTTTTCATCACAATCCAGCATTTTGTAGCATTTTGTGGGGGCTCGTCATTCTTCTTCCCACATGAGTGGAACACATGTTTACATATGTTCCTCTCAGTGTTTGCAGCAAGTCTCTCTTTCAGAGTCAGAGGAGGCTGTTGAGAGTTAACCTGAACTACTTAGATAAAGATGTGGCTGCAGGCAGCGAGCCGGAGGGACAAATGCGACACTCAAATAATCCGTGTCCTGGCCTGTGAGAGTGCAGTATCACTTTGTGGCAGCAGGAAGAGAAACAAGGATGCGGTAACACCTGACTCCTTCCTTAATATGTTTCCAGACAACAGGACATCTGTCTGATGACAAATACTTTTCAGCCCCCGACCAAATGCAGCATATTTCTCTCTCTCTCTCTCTCACGCTTTTTCTGTCTTGCACACAGACAATATTACACTGATACACTGTTTTGTCCTGTGTTTGAAAGAGTTCATATTTTTTGTGACATTTGAAAGCCATCTCTTAGTGTATTCAAGATGTGTAACAAGTCTTTAATCCTACCAAGCAACTAAATTAATGCTTTAAATCCAGGGTCTTCAAAATTTTGCAGACCAAGTACCCCTTAGCCGAGAGAGCGACAGAACAGAGACCCTGTACTACATCTATTGTATAAAACTGAGTTGCATATCACTGTAAATTGGGCCTTCAATAACATGTAGGGTGGCCAGATCCTCTGTTAAAGACCCACGCTCTGAATTTAAGATGTATTGTTATATATATTATATATAGAATGTAACCATATTAACTTAACTTGCTGTCTTGCAAAACATCCTAACTGACATTTCCTCATATATGGCCAAGACAGAGAGAGAAGAAACCAGGAACAGAAACAACTCAAACCGAGAGCTAAAACTATAACTTTACACAAACACTGCACGACACTCACACCACCAACAGCATCAGTATTTCATGCTGTTCATGTAGTTACTATGACCATTCACTGATCATGCGTAAGTGTGGATTTTCTGACCCTGAACAGAGGGTAAGTGGCATGTTTGATAAACACACAGTCATACAGTTATTAAAAAATGTATTTAATTTCATATTAAAAATAAATGAAAAAGCCTAAAATGAAATGTGTTCTCCAGCAATGCCAATTTATAACTCAATGTATTATGTTATTCCAAAAATCAAGATGCCACACCATTACTGACAAGTTTAGAACTATCCTGTGTGTTAAGGCTGGGCAATTAAGGCAAGGAAAACACCTTTAATTTGTTTAACATATAGATCAATAACTGAAGTGACTTATGCTCATGTTGTTGTTGCTTAAAAAAGTAACGCATCTGTACAGACCAAGTGGTTTTACTGATAAACATTTTTTTTTAAGAATGATTAATGGTTCTCAGTCATTATATGTCGATAGTACTTCTTATCCCTTACAAATGTTCAAATGTTACATTTCTGTAGCTATATGTATTTTAAAATATAACCCTCTTTTGCTCAAAACAGAAATAATGGAAATCACAAAACATCTGATATCAAAAACATCCAATCAAACTCTTACCTCCAGCAGCTCGCATGAAGTGTCTACACTTCGATATCTGAGCCTCACTTTAAATGTTACAAGTGCATGTTACGTTATGGTCCACTTCCTCAGACATGCCCATGATATGAAACTCAACACCCACTTTAAAAAGTATGACAGTTCCACTTTTTTATGCTGAGTCTCTGCTGCAAACTCAGACTGCATGTGACCTCCGTTTGAGGAGGAAGACAGGGTTGATAAAGGCTAAAGAAAAGTGAATGGGCATGCAGCAGGGGACAAGTAAGTAAGAGGTGGCATCATCACCAATTTCTCAGTTTTGAGATCAATAAAGTATATCTATCTATCTATCTATCTATCAGTTTGTTTTAAATGAAAAGTTGTTAATGATGTAGATGTGGAGAAGCGTACAATGAACTTGACTTAAGTTTCATGTGATTAAATCAAACAAACATAAAGTGGTAGGTGTGGCAAAGCATGTACACACAAAAAGGCAAGAGCCTGGATTCAATGACACACCCAACAAGTTACATCACGACTAAATGAACTAATGCAACCCTCTCCACAGGCCAGGGTCAGATCACACAGAGCATGCAGTTGTGTCTTGCCGCTATGGCCTCCTTCTACCCTTAAAGGGACAGTCCACCCCCAAATCAAAAACAGGTTTTTTTTCTCTTTCCTGTAGAGCTCTTTATTAGTCTAAATTATTGTGGTCTGCGTTGCCGAGTGTTGGAGAATTCAGCTGTAGAGATGTCTGCCTTATTTCTAGTATAATGAAACTGGATGGCACTGGGCTTGTGGAGCTCAAAATGCCAACATTTTAAAAAACTTAACAGCAATGTCTCTTTCCACAAATCTCGACCCAGTTACTCAAGATAATCCACAGACCTTGTTGAGAGCAGTTTTATGTTGGAACTATTTTCTTCATCTGCCAGTATCAATGCACAGAACAAAGCATGCATCTACTGCTAGCTCACTTAGCATCACTGAGCTTGCTGACATAACAGCTCAACCAAGGAGGACGCCATTAATGTTTAATAGTCTTTTATCCATGAGTGGATGCATGCTCCTTTCTGTGCATTGATGTGGTTAGCGGGTGTAGTTCAGTAGAAAGAAAATAGTTCCTACACATAATTGTTTACAGCAAGGTCTGTGGATCATCTTGAGTAACTGTATCATGATTTCTGGAAAGAGACATTGCTGTTGAGTTTATCAAAGGTTTTTTTTGGGTGCCTTAAGCACCAAAAGCCATGTGCCATCTAGTTGAATTATATTCAAGAAAAGTCAGACAACTCTACAACCAATATCTCCAACACCCCACAACTCACACCAAAACAATCTAGATTGATAAATAGCGCAACAGGTAAAAGGAAAAATATGTAGTTTTTATTTGGGGATAAATTCTTCCTTTAACCTCTCCTTACATGCATAGCACAATTTCTTTGGAAAAGCACGTAAAACTTTATTTATATCCAAGTAAATGCCTTAACAGTGGCTGAAGATATGTCTGCAGATTTCCAAATACCAAAATCCTGCACTGCTTTCTGCTTAAAAGAGCCATTTACAAGACCAAAATCACCACACAATTTGTGGCAGCACTTCTTTCTCATTAGAAGAACATTCTTGGCAAACCTAATGGCATTTTAATGAGTTGGGCAATCCAAGAGGGTCTATTTTACTGCTTGTCCAGTAACTCTCAATTTCCCATGACCATTAATAAAGAAAATAGATGACAGCAAGAAACAAAGGGCTCTTCATTTTGAGCAACGGCCTTTCACATAATCTAAGAGTGTAATCAAGATTTTTTTTTTTTTTACATGTCATAACAGTGTGACTCAAGTCTCTTAACAAGCTGTATTAGCACACACTTAAGCAGTCAGGAGTTATAATTTACTGCCAGAATTAAAACCTTATCTCAAAGTCAACACACGTGTAGTTTTTACAACAAAATCTGACTAAATTATTTTACAGCTAAAAGCCAGACAGACAGGCATGCATTATGGGAAAAATGAACATCCACATGCACATGAGTACACAGTGCTATCGACAAAATCATGAAGAGAGAGAAGCAGGGACAAAAGGCAAACCTTGTGTGACTGTCCTGTTTAAATCAGAGCAGGTCTGTCTGTCTGACTGTAGTCAAGAAGGTTCTGACATTTCTCACCAGGCGGATAGGGTCGAGGGGTTTGAGAGGGGGGAGCAGGGGCTATTCCTGTCCCCCACCCCCCACTATAATATCTAGTATCACTCCTTCAGGACCTCGACTCTCCCTGACCTCTTGTCCACTACTAACACACTGTAAAGCCCATGGTATTTACCGTTGAGGAGAGTGGAGCAGAGCCAGATACAGTAGAGCATATGCTGGTAATGAGAGCCAACACATGGTGGTCACTGAAATCTAAGTGGTGTTTGTTGTTGTGTTGAGTTAAATGTGGCTGATAAGGTAAAGCCATGCTGCAATATGTTATTTTGGGAGAGGGTATTTCTATGGCTTTTCCAGAGGTTTCTCTTTCTTTTTCAAAGTTTTTTTTAACCCTTTGAAACCTGGATTGACATCAGTTGGTTTTGTTATGTTAGTACACCTTTAACAAGTTTTTAAACCTTTGAAATTAAAAAAAAAAAAAAAGATTTGATTTCTTTTGAAAACTAGGCAAATTTTTAAATTTTAAAACAAGGATGGAGTTTCATGTACAATGTACAAACTGCACAGCCCAAAAAGTCAACGTGTGATTTTAGGACATACAAATACAACTGACTTATTTCAACAGCAGATATGTTGGTACTGAAATGTTATAAAGCTACAAGCACCGGGACTCACCCTCAACTCTACCAATTTAGTTTTAGATAATCATTTTTAAACATTAAACATACTGTAAAAAGTAAAGTTTCTTTTGTGTATATCTAGATAGGGAGTGGGCCCTCGTCCACAGAGTCGGCCATGTTCACCACCCTGCTTCTACAGTAGCCCAGAATGGACAAACCAAACACTGGCTCTACATTTTGGTGTTTATGCATTTTTGCATTGGCCACACTAGTTAGAAACCCCTCCTCAACAAGCAGCATTGCTGATTTTTTTAATGTGAAACTGCTTTGGTCAGTGTTTTCACCAGTATAAATCACTGGGTCTGTTGGTTTTGGAGACAAATACACCTCTGTGGATAATTCAGCTGGAAGGTAACAACCTCTAAAATGTCTCGATCTTAAGTTATCAGACAAAAAAAGATCAGCAAGCATTAGCAGGAGCTGGGCAGAACAGGGTTGGAGAAACACTGATCTGTTACCTGAAACTGCTGTATTCAGTGTTTTTGCTGGTATAAATAATCTGGTATGTTTGTTTGGGTTTGTTTGTGCAAAAAAACACTGAAGAAATTCTAACCAGGAGAAATTTCTGCTGGTTGCAATCTGCAATCCTCACCGCTAGATGCCACTAAAACCTACACACTGCTCCAACAGATCTAGTGCTTCTCTAGGTCAGCGGTCTTCATGCCTGCAGTTCACAACGCTTGTTAAAAATGCCTCTCTGTAAAGTGATCTCATCTCTCATCACTCACTAACCAGAGCATTATAGATGACTAGCTTCAGTGTCGCATTGATCGTGCGCTCACTGCTGCGGCATTGTGAAGTGTGGTCTGTCCCACCTACTTACATTGATCATAGCATTGGAAGTGATGCGAAAGAGGGTGGCTCGCTCATTGACTGCTTTGATCTTCTCCCCGCCCTCTACAGGGACTTTCAGACCCTCGAGTTCACTCAGAGAACGCTGCAAGGCCGCCCCATGCTTGGCAATCAGGTCATTACATGTGCTGAGGTCATCAAGCTTGCTGACGAGTATCTTCAGGGTGCCCTGAATCTCGCTGCGGTCCGACTGCGATGTAGGCTCCTCGTCCCCCGAATCATCTGCAAGGTAGAGATCAAAGTTTACATATATACTGTCTTGAAATAGAGAGGAGTCTTGGGATTTGTTTGCACACTTATCATGACAGAAGATAAACAAAAACAATTTAGAAAGGTTTTCCTTTGGAAAAATTTTGTGTAAAAAGTCTGCCTGCATGGCTGCTGAAATGCAAAAAACATACACACCCTCTTTTTTATGATAGATTTCCTATTAGAAATGACTCCCCAAGCTACCATGGCAAAAAATATCCAACTCCTTCATTGCTGGGTGACCTTGACTGACAAACCTCAATGACATATACTTCATTACAGACTTACTATACTGTCAATATAGGGTTCAATCAGTAAAGGTAGGGAGCTATAGTGGCCACAAAGTGTTGTTTTCCTGGTTTTGTTCGTTAAATAATAAAAAGGCGAAGAAAAAAAAGGTTAAATGGACAATTCACTTCAAAGTCAAAAACACATATTGATCCTCTTACCTATAGTAATATTCAGTCTGTGTTGTTTCGGTGTGAGTTGTCAGGTATTGGAGATATCAGCCTTCTGTGTGGTGATACACTTAGCAGGTGTTGTTTGGAAGAAAGAAAATTGTTCCTACAAAATGCTCACAAAAGATCTGTGGATTTTCTTGAGTAATCAATTCAAGATTTTTGGAAAGAGACATTATTGTGGAGTTTACAAATGACAGTGGCAGACATCTCTACAGACAATTTCTCCAACACTTAACAACTCACATACCACAACAATATAGATTGATAAATTAGCACCACAGGTAAGAGGAAAATGTGGATTTACACATGTCCCTAAAAATCTAAAGACAAATTACTTTCATTTAACAGTGATTTGTGCTTCTGATGAAATTAGTGTTAATTAAGCTGTTAATCAGATACTACAGATGGTTTCCTTTTAGACACATAAACAAACACATCAGACAGCAGTGACACACTAAATATGTCTGCAGAAATCTTAAGTGTCCTATCAAATGTAAAGGAAAGCTGTATCAGGGCCTTTGAATACACACAGCTTGTCCATGCCCATGAGCCTTTGCAGTAGCAACTGCCTTTTCACTATGATGTCACCAAAGAGAGGTTACTTGAGCTTAAATAGAACATTCGAGGAAAGTGTTGCAGCGTAAGCCCTGCATTGTATCCACATATGCGCACACTGCAAGCACACGCACAGAAAGACAGACAAATATAAGGGGTAAGACCAGAGTCCATAAACAGCCCAGTGACACTGTAAAAGTCAGAAATCCAAGACGAAAGGAACTCCTGATGTTCTAAATTCAAGTAGATGAGAAATATTTGCACACCTGTGTATCAAATCTACAATCACACAGAAGAACATTTCCTCAGCATGAAAGCATCTGTGTTTGTGTGTTTCTGTTTTATTAAATACAGCTAACAAAGCAAGCCCATATGGCTGGAAAAAATTAAAAGAAGCAGCTTCAATGCTGGCGTATTTCCTCTGGACACATTCTGGCGTGCTCAGAAACAGTCACATCTCATCAATCCCACCTGAGGAGTGATGTATAAAACTACTGCTGCTGCTAAAACTGTGAACACAGATGACAGACAAAAAGGAGCAGGAGGATGTGGAGAAAAATAAGGACATTTAGGACACTGTTTATCTCAACATGGGAAATACATTTCTTCAATTGTGACAGACAGCCTCTCCTCCCTCTAATCCACCCTGCTGACCTTCTAATGTGTAGAAACTGCTGTCTTCTACACTCCACCATACAGAGCATGCTTTGTCACACTGAAAAGGTCTGTTATGTAGCTGATAGGAGAAACTGTCATAGTCTTGGTGAGACGCAGCACTACAGCAACACTTTCTCCTGAGAACATGGCAGCTGGCTGTGACCTCACAGAGGAAGAGACTGTCACACCATGCAAGTTAAACATGGATCTCCGCCTGGGGGAAGCGGGTAACCAGGCATTCTCAGGACTACATCATGTAACAGCAATATAATGAGTTCACCTTTGACCAGGACCTTTAGTACATAAAGCTTAACTGAGAAACAAGCAGCACAGAGATATCTCTCCACTGGATATAGTATTGTTAAAGGAGCTGTATGCAACATTCAGGGCATGTATGATTCAGAGTCTGAGCTGGGATTGTTTGCACATGCCCCTCAACATTGAGGTGGCTAAGCCAGCGGCTAACAGTTATTGGTACTAACAACACGGGCAGTACAAAGACGGTAACAGTGCTGACAGAGCTAACAGTGTAAACGTGGGTCTGGCTGGTGTTGCCAGCAGTAACTGCTGTATGAGCACAATGCAGAACAACCACACAGGGACTCACATGCACTAACATGCACGCACAGCCAGCCGAGCTACTACAACCAACGACAGAGGAGCTCACATTAAAGGACACGCAGAGAGGGCATTACTTCATTCTCTGGTCAGGATGCCATTACTCGGCTATATCTTTACAGAACAAATAGTGGTTTGCTGCTCATGCTAATGCTCCCATTACAATGTTTTTAAAATTTAGTTTTGTTAAATATAATAGCATTACATTGCACAATAATATGAAGAGGTTCCTCTACTCCACTACTTTTTTTAACAGTTTTTGACTCACCAGTCAAAGCAAACGTGACAGTATTAAGAGTATGGCCTAACATTTTCTCCATTTTGAGACCAAACCAATAAAAAATTTTTGAAAGTTTACAAAGTCATAAAATGATGCTCGTAGGAAGACAGTAAGTTGGTCTTTTGGGGGGGCATTACTTTGGTTCAGACTGAACATCTATGAATGGATTTAAATTTCTATTAAATTTTGTACAGATATTCATTGTGCCTTGATGATTATTTCTTTGCTGATCTTCTGACTTTTCATGTTGCATGACCACAAGTTTGACATCTGTGATTTTAGTCAAGTGTCTTAACAATTAGATGGGTTGTTATGAAATTTGGTTCAGACAGAAAAATAGTAAAAACTTTGTTGTTCTTCTGACATTTTATTTGTCAAAACTGCCATTTGTCCAACAGTGTATGTAGAAGAAGTAGTTCATGACCAAATACCACAAAAATAAAACGGACTTCTCATCATCCTCAGCTCAGCTGTAGTTTTGAGTTTAGTGCTAATTAGCAGATCTCTTAACTAAAATGGTTATTAACAGCACTGTACCTGCCATCATATTATCATTCTCACTGAGAGCATGTTAGCATGCCGATGCGCTAAACTTAACACACTGCTGTGACTAAGAACAGCCTCACAGAGCTGCCAGCATGGCTGTAGTCTCTTTTTAAAATTGCCTCAAAACACATCTTTGGCATTTCTGCAATTTATTAGCTGACATATGATCTCCTTTCACTTCACTTTAACAGCAACACAACCAGAGTCGATCAAATTCATTTTCTGTATAGACTAATGCCTAGCATTGCCTATACTCTGAAGCAGATAGACATATTAAACTACAACTTGCTGATATTAAAATGTAAATTGGGCTCCAATAAACACAACAACATTACAAATATGACCACAAACAACAAGATGTGTTGAGTTTACTGTACTTCAGCATCAGATATATTGATAACAAATAGATGGGGCAAGGACAGAAAGAAAAGAAACCAGGGGAGGGTGAGCAAATGTACGAAGGAAAGAGGAGAAAAAAAAACTCTCACCATGTTTGCATTCCTGGGCATCCATTTTCACTCAAAGGTTACCAAAGTTCAGTCAGGGAGAAGCAGCACACGCACTGAGCTCAAGCCTCAGCGATAATGTGTCAACATGTTGAAAAGGCTTTCAGAGAGACAAAACTGTCTGTGCCATTAGAAAGGACAGACAAAAACAAAACAGTCCAGCCAAAGGTCAACCCAGCAGCCCGACATCAACAACAAACCCTAAACTGAGCATGAATCAGAAATCTGTGCGTACATTACCGGCCAGCAATAGAACAGGAATCAGATTACCCTGAAGTTCAATTACGTCACTGCAGAGAAATGCAGGTGAAGAAGAGGAAAAAGCTGACAACGTAAAGTCAGAAAATATACTGGAGTGTGAGTCAAGAGACGGGCAGCTGCAGTGCAAAGACAAGCAAGAGACAGCGAGAGATGTGACTATGTTCAGAGAGAGTCTGAGAGGATAATGAAAAAGCCTTGAATTGATAAAGCGTGACTTCGGCAGAGCAGCTTTAAACAGATGTGTTAGCTGGAAAGTTGATTTTGAACTTCCTCCCACGAGGCAACAATAATCCTGGCCCAAATCACATGTGATTAGATAAATTCATGTTAGAGAGTAACAAAATAGTCTTCAATAGTATTTTTAACAATTTACAAGTAAAGGAGGTGAGAAAAGAAGAATTTTATTTAAAATGATATTTTGACATATCTCATATGATAAAAGACAGACTTATAACTTAACTCAAAGGTAATCAGAAAAATTGGCTCCAGCTGACTTTTTTTTCCAACTTTAAATGATGATATACAGTTGGGGCATTTAACCCTTTAAAATCTGGTTAAACATCAGTGTTCTTGAGCTGCATTCAGACAAATTGACTTGATTTCTTTCAAAAACATGGGGAAAGGGGGGTTATTAGACAATTATTTAAAAAAAACACTACAGGAAAATTTCCCAAAAACTAATTACAAATTATGTATTTCCACATCATTTACTTGTTTGTTTTCCTTTTTTAAAGCTTATTTTCAGGTAGTTTTTATGTAACCTTTTACTTATTTCTTGCTATTTTTTGGGCCATGTCTTATTAAGTTACTCATTGCATTCTCCTAATGTTTTTGAAAGAAATCAAACCAATTTGTTCAGGTTTCAAAGGGTTAAGAGAAAACTAAAATAAATGGCAAAGTGAAGACATTTGCAGCACTGCAGTGAAGCCTTGCTCTCATTATTCACCCTCATTCTGCCAATGAGTTCAGCAGCTCCAAGCCGATCCACTTAAAAATAAACTGTCACATGTACCAAGGCATATTTGTTTAGTGGAGACTGCTTACAGCACATCGCCTGCAAATCTAATTCTCTTTCCTAAATCTCACTGAAACAAGTTACGAGCTGCACGTTTGGCTGTTGGCTCTATAGTACAAACACTCTTCAACTTTGAGGAGAAACCAAGATACAAAGCTCTCTTTGATCTAAAATGAAGCCTTCACATGTGTGTCAGAAATGCCCTTTCTGCAATGTCCTTTTGGTTCACTGAGCCGCATCCATATAGGATCAATAAAATTTCAAGAACTACTGGACAACTGGTTTAAGCTATCAACCGTATATCACTCACCTGGAATAAAAAGTGAAGACTAGGTTCTACAATAAATCTGTGTCAATAAATACCTTGTCTATATGGTCTGTGTATCAGAGTCACATTTCCAACCCTTCCTTCCCAACAGCAGATGTGGATGGATGGCTCTCCGTAGCAATCGACACCACGAGGCAAGGCCAGGAGCCTATTACCACACAAGTCATGTCTCAAGGGCGGTCTACCTCCCCCCTTCCCCCACAGTCCGCTGCCTTGGAGAACACCCTGCACTGACACAAATGAAAGTCTGTTCCCACCGTTTTTCCACTGAACCCCCCTTCTCAGGAGATGATGATAAGATTAAAGCAAATATCTGTGTCTAAGGCATACAAGCTTACAGGTCACAGCTCATCAAGTCACAACATGTCAACTCTCATCTTCTATTTAACCTCAATATATGCACAGCTTCTTCACCCTTCACTCCTTTCTTTTTTTTGCATCTCAGTTTTGAGCACCAAAGAGCAAGGGAGAGAGAAAGAGAGGGTGCAGGACAATAACATGTTGGAGAGTGTAATTGGGAGAGCAGCAGTCTCACTGCCGTCCCACTGTCAGGGCTCGTCTCTTTGCTCGTCCCGGAGGACAGGCTGTCAGATCAGTGGAGCCAGGCCTCCGGCTGACAAGTTGTCACCCTGTGGCAGAAAGATGTGCACATCGAGCAGCCACGCACATGGGAGAAATGTCCTGCCCCTCTGGATTAAAGATGATATTTGAGCATACTGAAAGGCTTAATCAGAGGGGAAACTAGAGTTGGAGAAATTAACACGATTTTAAAGCAAAGAAATAGCTTTTATTACAGTTCATTTTTACAGGTCAGAGTCACTGTGTGCTGCTGTGGACTGTCGAGCAAACGAACATGCCAGCAGCAACATCATTTCTATGTCATTATGCAGGATTTATATTACCCTAAAATTTAAGTGAATTCTTAAATTTCATGCGTATAGCCGAATGAGGCCTTTGTCAGAGTGCATAGACTACAGTGTTTTGGGAAGAATCAAGATCAAAACAGATGTTACACTTAGTTCAGGTACACCTAACTAAAAATAATGCAGTCTAATACAGTGGCCCTGCAATAAATCCCACCCTGTTTCTTTGGCACTACCATTATATAATACCTATAAAATGTTATAATACAAGTAATACAATACTAATACAAGGCAACTTCAGTTACGTACCATACAACAGTCACATAGATGCTGGGCAGCATTGTAGAATATTCAACTACATGGAGTTCAATAACTAGTTTAACCACAATTTGCTTGGGATGCAGTTTCACTACATTCAAATCTCAGTAGCTTTTTCAGT
Source organism: Plectropomus leopardus (assembly GCF_026936395.1). Lineage (NCBI taxonomy): Eukaryota > Metazoa > Chordata > Actinopteri > Perciformes > Serranidae > Plectropomus > Plectropomus leopardus. Next base: position 20,107,623 of record NC_142179.1, read on the forward strand.
AGTTAACTACTTTGGGTCATGTACTTTTTGTAGTAAATCACAAACTGCATTTTCACAGTATTTTAATTACATTTGTTGCACACAATATGGCACAATGTCACAACTCACTGGCCACAGTTGTCAATTTATGACAATCGTCTACTATTTCACTAAAATCACCTTTGGTTTACAACCAAGATGTCTGTAGTAAAATACTTTAAATTTTACTTCATTTTTACTGATTCCACCCCTACAATCGCTCCATATCCTCAAATTAAAACACATCCTCAAGCTTCCTAGGTGAGGATTGGCCTGACCTAGTCTCTAATTCAAACACACACACACACACACACACACACACACACACACACACACACACACACACACACACACACACACACACACACACACTATGAGATTCCAGACTCAGACTGTGTTCATTTCTGTGATGCAGTTTGAACATAGTTTAACTACTTTTTGAAACTAATTTTACTTTGACAAGATAATTTTCTGAGAGTAGTAAAGATATAGTTAAACTACTTTCCATTGTGAAGTAGCCAATAGTTTGGCTAACTACAGTTTTAATGTGGTTTCCCCAATTTAGTCACACACAAGGTTTGGTTTAAGCAACAAATGCATTTTGATAAGCTTGGGTAAAAATTGTACTTTGAAAGTACACATGCTGTGTCATTTCGGACTTTTTATATCAAACCAAAACAACAAACTTACCTTGTGCTGTTGGTGCCTAAACATAACCATATAACCCAAGCATACTGCATTGTAAGAGCAGACACTGTAGGCAAATAAATGAAATAAGTTGACATTTGTGTGACTTGACAGATATGTTAATGAACAAAGTTAAAAAAAAAAACAAAAAAAAAACATGCATTATGTTTCCTCCCAAACTTATTCGCTGTTGCAAATCAGTTGTCCATAAATGTCATTTCTAGGAGACAGAATTAAATAAATTCTACATTTATAAATGTTATAATGTTCATCTAATCTGCTTTTAAGAGGTTCTGATTCAACTTTATGGTCACGTTAGCAGCTGCAGGTTGTGACGCTGGTGATTTATATTATCTTACGTACTTTTTCTAATATTTAGTTTACCCTCATTCCTATAAATAAAGTGGCAAAATATCAGCAATCAGTTTTAACAAAAATGTATTCATATTTAACCATTCTAAAGTTAGAATTTATAGCTGCTGTTGTATTAAACTGCATTAAATAGTTGTAGGTCTACCAAATAAGCAGGTAACTAAAATATGCTATTATACAGTGTTATGTGGTGATTTCTTATTATTTGGCTCATTCTATTTTTTTTTCCTTTATCACACCAACACCATGTCACTTTTTATTGCTCAAGAGTCATAATTTTGCTTCTGCATGCATATTATATATATATCAGCACTGAAACAATCATGATTATCAGATAATGATTCCACTTATGCAGCCTTAGTGCAAATACAATAGTACAACCACAGAGAGAGTTTGTACATGTAGTTAAAAAAAGATTTATTTCAGTAGTGACAGCAAAGAAAGAGTGAGATGAGTGTTTTGCAGCTGACTGTTTTGATGGAGTGTGCAAGAGAAAGGGAATATATGAGAAGTACATCAGATACAGAAGACAGAACAAGGTAGATGGAGAGTGAAGATGCGTCCCCGGGGAGTGAGTGTAATCCTGGCCAGTAATTGCTAACTGGCTCCATACCTCCCCTGAGATACATCACAAGGAGACAAACAGAGGAGACAGCAGGTTAAAGCCAGTACTACGCCACTCAGCTCTCCACAAGCAAATGAGAAACTGTGCAGTGCAACTCATCACTGTCCTCAAAGCTGTGCAGTACAGCCTGCATCCAATCGAACACTCTCCGAAAGCAACAAACAACAAAAGAAAAGATTAACAGCAAACTGCAGCAACTAAGCAATGAGATATAATTCTGCAACATTTTTCATTATGTGCTGGGATAGACAAAAAGAAAAGCGATCAGACTGCTGACTATTAAGCTTTAGATTTATATTCTGGTTTGCCGAATACATTTTATGAATTCCCAGCTGGTGCATCAAACCTGTGAGAGGAAAATGGCTCTTGCTTACTGCATAATGTCTATAATCTGAAGGTTGAGATCATTAATTATCCTACAACTTTAGAATAATAACTTTGCTCATCTACACAAGTCTGGTCACTGTGACAGGATTTCCAGGAAATTACTGCAGTAATAAAAAAAGGTTTGCTGCTCTATAGAGACAATGAATCACAACTAGCAAAATGTGAAGCCTGCATTTACCAGCTGAAACAGTCTGCAGATATTCTCTTCATTGCCTGATCTACACTATATTTGAGATAATTTTGATCACTGTAAGGCAAAGAGCTTAATTAAAAACCCATGTATACAAGACCGGTAAGCGTACATAACTGAATGCATGGTCACACTCACATAAATTCTGCATTTACATTCATGCAAACATCTGCTCAGGCTGTGAGAGGAGGTTCTGTTGACAGCTGCCCCAGTTCTTGTAAAACAGGGCTGGTATGTATAAAAGGAAACATAAAAATAAGACAATGTTATTGTTTTTAAGAGGCATTTCTCATCAATAGAGGCACAGTATATCAGGTGCAACTCCACAACTCTGTGTGTATCTTAGTTCCAGTCTTAAGTGATTTTCTTGGGTGTGGCAATTTTAAAATAGCCGTTCATGAACTAACACATGCACACGATCATAATGCATGCATATTCTTGAGATATAGAATTATTGCTCACTTAAAAGTATAATCTTTAACATTCTTTTTTTTACATTATCTTAAGTTAAGTTGCCACTATTTTCTGAAACTGCCCTTCAATTCATTTAGAATGACTCTGTATATATTATTATTATATATTTTGAATGTTAGTGGCAGAGTCTGGCATTCCTGTGCTGGATTCAATGTACATCTGGGATTCTAATAATTTTTCCCATTTTTCCATTATATTAATATTGTGATATGAGACAAGATATTGGATATTATAGATTTTGGATATGGTAATAATGTAATTGTTGTATTTTCCAGATTTTAAAGGCAGCATTACAGTAAAATTATATAATTTTCTGAACTTCACAGTTCTAACTGTTCTGTTATTTGCCTTTACCCAATTAGTCATTATATCCACAATACTGATGACTATTCAAAAATATTCAAAAATCTCATTGTGTGAAAATTTAGTGAAAGCACCAACAGTCAACCCTACAATGTATGCCCAATAGCAATATTGAGGTATTTGGTTTATAATATCATGATATTTGATTTGAGCTGTATCACCCATCCCTAATTCAAACTGCCCTTGCATGCACAAAGGATCCATATCTAGTATTACTTTTGTAATTGTAATTTTAATCACCTCGTTTTGGGGACCTGCAATATTGAACTGGTCCAAGCTTGCTGTTACCACAGAATCTACAGGTCAAACACGTCTTGCAATTGCAGAATTCGACACTCCGCTTTGTGTTTAGCACATTAAGTTCATGCACCGTTTGTTAGTTGAATATTGGCTTCAGAGAATAAAATCATACACCAATACCTGGTTGAATACTAGTTTCAAATGGTATAATCCTACTCAAATATATTCATCTCAGCTCTAGGATGACATTAACCGTGGGATAATACAAGTATGTCTACTGTCAGAGATTTCACCATACTGTTCACCCTGTGGTAGCTCTGCTTGTTATATCTTTCTGTTTTTTCATAATTGATTTTGTGAAGATTTTATGCATCTCAAAAAACCTATATTGCAACTGAAGATTACATGACAAAGAGTGCTTTATCCATAAGGCCCACAAAGAATTGCAATGACAATTCTTACTAAACAAAACGTAGCAAGCTAGTTTTAACAAGTTGACAAGCATTTTGATCTTGCTGTTGAATTGCTGCCACTGTCTCTCATTGAACAGCCTGATAATGTGGAAAGAATTAGAAAAATCGTGATTCATGGGTCAGTAACCCAGGAATGCAGCAAGATCATGATCCATCATGCTAATTGTCCCGGTGCCAGCGCTGTGAGATAATGAGCCATGAAGGTAGCCATCAAACCAGAAAGGGCCTTCACAGAGCACTTGTAAAGGTGTCTCCAAAGTACTCTTAAGTTATGTGCATTAATATTTGAAGAATTCAAAATGATGAGCAGAGGAGCTCCAGGGGCTGACCCTGCGCTCTAACCCTTCTAAAAAGATGCATGCAGGGCGTGTAGGGACTTTGTGTATTTGCAACTAGGGAAGGATAAAAGTAAAATGTCAACTGTCTGAGCACACTAACAAGTCAGGTCAAGTCAAGTCAGCTTTATTTATAAAGCCCATAATCACAAATCACAATATGCCTCAGTGGACTTTACAGCATACGACATCCCTCTGTCCTGTGACCCTCACAAGGAAAAAAACCCCACAAAGTTTTCATGTTCAGTCTCAGAGCAGAAATGCCAACATACCTCACTAAGAAGTGATTGTCAAATTGATGTGGAATCTCACATGGTAGTACAGCTCCTAAATGAGGTTTTACACATCCACAAAACACTCGAAATAATTCTGTTCATCACAGCAGGCCGAGAACATCAAGACATTTCCACTGGGTAAGAAAAACATTTCGTTGCCTGACTGCAGATGCTGATTATCAGTGACTCAACCTTCAGCTTCATAGAAAAAATGTTTTACATGCAAAGGGACTAATGTTTCTGTTAAAAAAATAAATACAAATCAAGTGATGTGTCTACATATTAGTACAAAATGTGATACAAACTTTCTGGGATCTAGACAGTTCAAGAGGCAGACTTAAGCATATAGTAAATATGCACAGACAACTTCCACGACTACAACCTACATTTAATTGGACAGAAGTCAGAAAATGTTTTAGAGCCTCATCAGATTGCAATCAGGTTTGTTTAGCATAAAGAATTCAATCCAATCTTACACAATATAACTTTCGGTCTCTATGGTAGTTTTCTAATACTACCCTCCTCGTCTATTTTCACAAATCCCAGTTCCTACCTAAAACCGGAGCACTGCCTTCATGACAGTGACAATGACATGGCTGTCAACCAGAGATGATTGTTTGGCATGTGTGTGTCTCCCAGAGTGCTCTGTCATGCGGCGCTGTGACATTGTAAAGCATCTTATTATTCAGGCTGTTTTATTTGTTAATTTTTTCAGCAGTGGCCCAGCTAGAACAGTGAGCTCTCCAATTTACTAAGCTGAAGTGGTTTCCAGACCTGAGTTGTTCTACCAAGAAATGGTTTTTATTTTGGACCCCTGGAGGTTGAATAAGTTGCTTGGTAAGGACACTGGGTTCTGATTTGCATTCATATCATTAATCTCTTTGTTTATTTCATGTATCTTTATTAGTTAAATATTTTGTTGGTTGCACTAACTGCTATAGCTATTTAATTCCAAACACTTTATTTAGTAAGACAAGGAAAAATGCCAAACATTGGTTCTAATGTTACCCATGGGCATACTTTGGGCAAGTACGTAACAATACAACAGAGTTTTTTTTATAACACACACAAACACACACACTCATCAACAGTCAAAGTCAGGATTTTTGAAAAAGGTAATAAAAATCCTCATATTGTGTTTATTAAATATCTTTGACATTAAATATTTTTTAACTTTGCATAAATTGCATCATTAAAATTGAATTTGATCATAGATACCAGATACTTAATTTTGTGCTCCCTGTCGTTTCTGAGATATGGCCATTTAATTATCATACAAAATTTGTTTTTTCTTCTTAATTATAAAATATTTAGTAAAAAAAATGGTAGTCCCATGTGCTAAAAGACTAAATATGGTATGATAAGTTAAAAGCCAAATTTATTCAGATTTGTGCTTGGGCACATTTCCACAAAAGGAAATTCAAATCATCAGCTGTGGGCAAAAATGGGTTATGAAGTTGTTTATTGACTTGTAAAGAGCAGATAAGTGTTTTTTTTAAAGAAGCTATTTTAACATTAACAATTAAATGTTCTTAATATGTCTGTTGCTTTTAAATGGGGTTTCACAACATTTTTAATGTAGAAGCTAATTTGGCAAAACGAAAATGCCTGAGTGCTACTCATCAAGTTACGAGTTACCTTTTTCCACATATCATAATAAAAAAAAAATCATCAACTCCAATCCAAACCAGGTGACTGAGCTACTCGTTCCAAACTGACATGTTGTATTAAAATCCACATAAGAGGCATGTCAAATGTATTTTCTGTGTTCATTTTCAAATTCCACCATGTCTAACATCTCCATGGAGGCAACACCAGTATACGCCCATGTGTTTATACACAAGATCAAAGTACTTTCGTATTTGAACTAGCACTGACACATACAGGACATTTCATCTATTGCATTATGTTGTGACACTATCAGAAAACAGCTACAACTACAGTTTATTGTCTTCAGAGAACTTCAAAATATTGGCTCAGTGTTCAGAGTTGTGATGTGTTGGTTGGTTTGACTAATTTTCTTTGTGTAACTCAATCACATCCTAACATTTATATTGCAGAGAGCATGCAGAAGCCCTACTATGAAAAGTCTTAAAACAATATGGCCTATACCAACTATGCCAAACTCATTTCAGTGAACAAACAGGCAAATTGAGGAGACAAAGGGCCCTGGGCTTAAGAGCACAGCTGTTCAGCTCAACATTGTCCAACTATGCCATGGGCACAAAAAATGATAGATGAAGGGAGAGAGGTGGAAAGAGAGAATAAGATGGGCAGAGACATTGAGAAGAAAATGCGGCAGCAAACTCATTTCTTCATTGCTCCTCCAGAGATGCATATACAGTACATAAACAATAAAACACACTGTATAGGATTCTATTAACCTGCCACGAGCAGTGATCAAATACTGATTAAATCTATGCAAAAAAAAAGTCCTTTAATATTTGGACATGTTATGCAGACTAATACTGCCTGGATGTAGTCCTTAGTTACTGCCTTCTCACCATTCTGCCTGTCCTGCATTTGCACTTTTGGACCCTGGGAAAACACAAAACATTGCTTTTTCACTTTCTAATGGTGCAATGAACTCTACACACATAAGATGCAAACACAGATGCACGTTGCCAACACATCACATAGGCCTGGCAGGCCAACTCATCCATATGCAAATGGGAGGTGGAGCAGGCGCAAAGGAGAGAGGGGAAATGAGTCTGAGCAAGAGCAGTACAGGAGAAAGAAGGGAAAGAGGAAAGGAGACGGCATGCGGTGAGGAGTGCAGTATGAGGACACACTGCTCTTTTTACAGCACGAGGCGCTGCATTGTTAGAGGAAGGCTGCAGTGGTGTGAGCATCCGTGGCGACAGATGACAGATGTCGGACAGAGAGAAAGATGGATGGAGGGATGACAGCCACCTCACAGACACACGATGAGGAGGACATAGCAGGATGAGGAAGGTTTTGTCGTTGGACAGATGGAGAGGAGTGTGACAGCTCCGTGCTAATGTCTCCTAGCTTTAGCCATAGCTGTACTGACCCTGGTTGACTTTACTCAGGCAGCCCGAGTTGCAGAGGGAGCGGACCGTCCCCGGCTCCCAGCAGCTACGGCCCTTCATCCCACTCTCTGCAGGCCTGATCCCACTCCACGCTCCCTGAGATGCAACGCTGCCCTGGACCACTACATAATCCCAGCGAGGGGGGGCAGCAGCAGCGACTTTCCCTGTTCAGCACTGCAGCATGCACACATGCATACTCACACACATACATACAGTGCACATAGACCGGGGAGCGATGCAGGCGCTCCCTCGTGTAACTCCTATCTCCTCTCGTGCATTGCTTCCCTCTCTTCCGGAAACACACACGCACTCGGGATACACACATTCACAAAGCTCGGCACATTTACAATTCTCCTCCACATGCTTCTCTCAGTGCAGTGCAGATTGGAGAGGGAGGGAGCGATGGAGGGAGGGAGTGAGTGAAGCAGAGAGGAGATAGGACTCAGCAGCCAGCAGTCATCAACACAACTAAGACCAGAATGCATTGCTTCTCTCTGCTGCTTTCGTAGCCTGACAGAAAAAGTCAGCTATTTCAGGAAATGGCAGAGATGGTATTAAGTAAAGGCTATGTCGCTCATAAAATGACCACGAGGAGCTTATGTATGACGAAACATGAGGGATGAAAAGATTTCAGATTAAGTTTTCCCATATTAATTCAGATTGGTGCCATCAGACCAAGGGCAAAAGGTCAAATATGACATCCTTCACTAATTTTTCCCTCCAACTGATTCACGTGTCCTTCCTGTATTTTTCTGTCAGAATCTCCTAACAGTGCAGATCTCAAGCCGCAGATGGGCCACTTCAAATCTGCCCTCCCGTAGAAAGGTCACTGGACCAAAACAGCACAGTTCATACTGTAGATAGTCCCAGGATGCAATAACAAGCCTTTCTCTCTTCCTTTGCAGAGCAGGTGAAGGTTATCATTCCAGTATTACTGACAGAGTAAATATCACACCGTACTATAACTCAAGGTCACCTCTGCCATCTGAACCAATTCTCCTCTTCGAGATTAAACTGTGGACTTCTGTGAACACACACATGACATTACTGTAATTATGGCTGTCCCAGTCAAGTCTTTCTGCCTCTGATCCATCATTTGATATTGAGTATCTGCTGATGCTGAGTCCCGATCTGATACTTGTATTTACCTGGATAATAAAGCAGCACAATGCACACTTGAGATACTTTTAAATTATTTAAATCAATCTAGTGTATATGCTTGATAGTTTAATAGCTCTGCAATGCAATACGAGAAAAAATGTCTCATCCAAACAGTTCCTTAAGGGTTTTTATTTTATCTTAAAAAAATAAATAAATAACAAAGTAAACCAACTAAAATGTATCTTCAGAAATGTATCTCTCAAATTCATTTGGTGCAGGATTTGTTTTTATTTTTTTAAATAAAATAACAAAATAAACAAACTAAAATGTGTCTGAGATATAACCTGAATATCTGCAACAAACTGTGCTATCCATTTACGACACCTGTGTGACAGTGGAAACAAAGGATTGGGCGGGGCTGGTGATCAAAATAACCACGCAAGGGACATCTTTGACTGCAAGTCTAACAAATGACTGGCCTATAATAAATCAATATATCAATAAGGTACCTCGAGCTGAATCATGTCATGATGTACAGTATGACCCAGTGCGGCTGTCAAGACCACATAAACGAAGACCAAATCATTACCAAGAACCAAGTGTATCAAGACCGAGACAAGACAAAGACTTCTATTTGGCTTTCTTGCCATTATTCGATAGGAGAGGTGAAGATAGTCAGAGAGGGGGGGCGTCTTGCAGCAAAGGGGCCACGACTTCTGCAGTAAGGATTTTGGCTTTCAGACATGGGATTCAAGCTCTATAAAGTCAGTTACAGAACAAGACCAAAACTTTGAGGGGGTGAGACAAAGGCCAGACCAGTGTGAATCCCACACTGCATGACAGACTTATGATAAAATGTGGAACATGCAAACCGTAGGCACTCCTCAAATTGTTATGAAAGATCCATATTCTTATAAAAACACCCACAGAAAACAAATTAAGATCAGTTCACCTCTTTTATTGCCACACAACTATGTGTTTATGCATGATTGTAGCATGAGAATATCATGATAAAATAATCTAAAGGCATTTCATAGGAGCATTTTATGTTTTGGAACTTTCCTTTTTTTTCCAATTAGCAAACAAACACAAATTTAAAACCCATAAACTAAAACTGAAAATAGCAACAATAACAAATGGCAATTAACTAATGCAACGCAAAGAATCCAAACTCTGTTGGTTATACTAATCCAGACAAACATAAATAATAAATTAAGCCAGAACAAGAAAGTACAGGTCATGGACTAAGGTATTACAAAACACTTATAACTACCTTTATCATCACTGACATAAATGCAACAGTTTATTGTTTGTGATTTTGTTTTCAATTCTATTTTGTTTTAGTTTCAGATAATATAGTTCAGTCCTACACATATCTCCTTAGAGTTATCTTTGTTAAATGTGTTTGAAAATCTTATGAGCCATGTTGTTTCTGACCATGACTGTTATCAAACTGCCTAGCTTTAGTTTTAATTACTTTTAAATAATGAAATATCTAGCTCCAGGGGCCATCATTTATTTATGTTAACTATATAGAATATTGAAACTATGTTGAGGCCATAGCCTTAACATATTCTTAAGGGTGCTATTAACAATAATCAGTGTATTTTAATTGGCCAAGACAACCTTCACCTTGGATAAATGTGTGTTTAGGGAAGGGAAGGCAGCCGCTCCCAGATCACAAATCTATTTTTACACAGCTTACACGTATCGGTGATTCCATGAATATCTCTGGACCACTGACTTCAACTGTTTCATACGACACCAATTCCTTCTTCCATGTGCAACAGCATGGATAAAATGCACAAAATCAGCTGTGTATATTAGAAAAATGGTATACCTGTTCCCTCCCTTGATTAAAAACTGCTATAGAATCACATGAAGCTTGTCCACTGTATGATCTGTGTTGCACTGTTGTTGCAAAATATCTAATAACAGCAAAAACAGGTAACAGGGGGCTGGGGGGGGGGGGGGGGGGCGGTGGACTGTAAGTGAGATGGGAGAAGTGCTGACAAGAAAAGATTGTTGGACTGCAACATCCCCCAAATGTCCCGGGGCATGTTCAAGGGGGCGCTGAAGCATGAAACATCAATTAATTTCATACTTGACCTTCATCATTTCTTTTCTTCAATACTGTTAAGTTTAACCATGCAAGGAGAGTCAAACCTGACTGACGAAAACAGCAGGCTTTGAGTTATGTATCTGGGGTCTTTCTGGGGAGTATTTTTAGATTAAACAGTGTTCTTTCTTCAATCTTCTTCTTCTTCATTTATTACTCTTAATGTTAAGCACATTGAGCTGCATTTTCTGGATGAAAAGTGCTATATATATAAAAAAATATATTATTATTATTTTCAATATTTTCTATGGATTAAACTGGGATTAACAAAGTCACTCATGAAGGTATTTGAATCTTATGTTATGCTGATGGCCAGTAATTGAACTGAAATACTGCTGTATTTGTTTTCACATTGTAAACTAATAAATGTCGTAATTATTAACGGGATACTTTGCTGATTTTTAACCAGCTTTGTATCATAACAATTTGATATGTATAAATTTACTATGGTGAATTTCCCTCCATCTAACCAGTGCCCAGATCCCCCTGCTCATTTGCCAGTTACAATTACAAAACATTTCATCCTGCGATTTCTGCTGTTGCTCCAACGACAGATTGTACTTCCTCATTTTGTTCACCTGCCGCTACAACAGACACAAAGATCAGAGAAGCAGTTTGAGAAAGAGAGCCATTTCTTTCTCTCTCTCTCTCTCTCTCTCTCTCTCTCTGTGAAAACTAAGCAATGCGGATAAAATATGAAACCAAGACTGTTACTTTATTGCCTATCTCTCTCCTAAAATGTCTTCAGAAACATATTTTAGTACACTGTTTTGATGAAGCACAAGAATTTGAGAACAAGATACCATGCTGGTTCCTGTAATATACAAGAGAGGCAGAAAATACTGAGATCAGTAAAACTAAACAATGCTGATCAAATATAAAGAAAGATTCTATTACTGTGATACATATATGTCTTGTCTCTGGTCATATAGCACCAATTTCAAAAGTATTTATGTCTTTCTACTGCATAGAGAGCCCTGTTTTGTGAAAAGAACATCTTTCAAGCACTGCATTTAATTAGACTGTATACCAACACTACAGTAAAATTAAAAGTAAAATACATAGAAATCATCTAAATATACCTTTAAATGAAATTTTCATCATTTTCTTTTAGAAGTTGAAACACTAAAACTAATAATGCACCCCAATTTCTAAATAGGGTGACACCAATCTATATGATATCATTTCCATGAGAGGGATCAAGTTTTAGAAATGCTCCGGACTCTGGAGTGAAACCTTAGTTGCTGCAAATATCACATGATATTCTTCTAAAATTCCAAATGCTATGCAGAAATTCAGCCCCACATTTCCCCGTTATTTACTGGAGGAGAGACGTTCGAAGAGTAAACCATCTGAACGACAAACTAAAGGAAAGGGGGCATTTAAAGAGCACGAGTTATAGTCTCATTGAGCCATTTACTGCTTTAATTAAGATCCAGGGACCCAAACACTCAACACAGCCTGAACACACAAACACCAAGCTCATTAAAACCAGTACAGACAGATCAGGAAAACTGTTTCATAGTGGGAAGCAACTCATGTTAACAAGACAATGAGATTTAAGAAGTCCCATTCTTTGAGACCTTTTTAAAACATTATGCTGTGTCAATTTTAGCAGCAGTAGCCATATACTGTCAATGTTCTCCGAAAAGACTACACTATGCTGGACACTGTGCTGCCTCACAATCACTGAGGCAGCACAAGACCACTCGCATGTAAGAACCAGAGAGACAAAAATCGACTCCATTGAAATACAAGCTGAATCTGAGGGCTCCTAATGGACTGACGCTTCTCCTGTGGCGATAACAACCCGCTTATCCAAAGGAGGTGGAGGATCTTTAATTAACCACAAATATAAGAGTTAAGAGTAATTGCTTCCTACATCTGCCTGCACTGGCTAGAAGAGAAGTCATGAGTCAACTTGATGATGTAGTTATCACAAACAGACACTTCCCTTCATGTCAATGCCCCACGCAGCAGAGTGAAATTACAGCTGACTCTCAATATGCTGTGAAAATGAGTCATCCAGCCCTGAGTGCACTCTGTCATCACTGACAAATAAACTTGAGTCCAGGTAACATCTGTTGCCACAGCTGTTGGTATTGGCACTGGACAAATCTCAAATTGTGCCCTTAAAATTTAGTTCTTTGAGGATTCTGCAAAAATATTCCTTGCACGTGTCTTAAAATATATTTTCTTGTTATTCATATGCAAATACAGACGCTCTAAAATGGGGTCAGAGAATAAAAATGATAAACCTGGTGAAGAGGTTTAATCATAACTTTGAAAATGCATCTTCTACTTTTCAAAAGTTTGCAACACTTGCAATGAAGACGTGATAAACCATCCTCTAAAGCAATAACCTCAGCTAAATATTTCCATGGCTGCTGAACAAAGCTGCAGAAATGAGCAATATTTTGAACGTCTGCTCATTAAAGAATAGTTTCAGTTCAGTGATATTAGTGGGATGTCTTGTATGTTCAGTTTAATAAGCTTGAGGTCAGGACTTTCAAGAGACTGTGGAGGAAAGGAAAGAAGGAAAACAGCAATTAAAAGCCGCTGTAGAAGTTTTCTTTCTGTGCCAGTATTTCGTTATTACTGAGAGACCTGACCTCACTTTAACATTCAGATCTTAAACGATACCTTTCGATTTCATTGTACGCTGTTAGATTAATGTCACATATCAAAGTATTAAAATGAATATTTAAAAGGTTGAAAGTGAGTTTTAAAAATATGGTTTTAAAATCTAAAAAGGTTCAATTATTTGAAATTAAGATTTGAATGTCACAAACTATGTCCGCACTGTAATGTCTTCAATGTACATAATCTGTGTCTTCAAAGATCTGAAGCTTGCTCTTCAGTTTCAAAACTAGTTGTGATGCTTTCTGTACCTTTTACAACAAAGATTGAAATTAGGTAAGTAGCACAGGTCCAGGTCCTTTTATACAAACTGTTAACTGATAGGTTCACATATACCTTGCCTTGACTGGTAAAGTCCTCAAGTTGTTATTTGTTAAGTACTTTTACCACATGACCAGAAGAAGATCAGGTCATGGTTTAAAAACATCAATAGTGGAAAAATTGATTTGCTTTTACAAATTCAAAAATATACAATGATGGCGGAATATAAAATGGCATTTTTCCATCAAATTTGTGTCAACTCAGACTTAAGTTAATCAATGATCACAAAATTACAGACCATACCAGCAGCCATGGAGACTAAAAAAGAGGGTTTCTTTTCCAATCTAATGTCCGATTCTGCTACAAACCCTGACTCTGCTGATGCCAAAAGGGAAGACATAAGAGACACAAAAACTGAAGAAAAAGACAGGATGGCATGAAAACTGAGACACAACTGAAACACTTGTAGCTCAAATATCCACACATTGTCTTTACTGTAGTGAACCAAGAGCTTTGCTGGAAGGGATATTTCATTAGAAGAAATCTGATTTTTGTTTTCATCACACACTGCCTGTAGCATAAAGAGCCAAACAGAAAGTTTAAACTAATGCTACTCACAGAGAATGTAGCTTCCAGCAGTAGTGGCAGACTAAACAGTATCCAGCCCACCATGGCAGATTAAGGTGCTGAGGGAAAAATACTCATAGCTGTCAGAAAGACCTGCACCTGACCAGCGAAAAGGAGATGTCAAAACAAAAAATCCACTTAACGAGGGTGAAAATGGAGAAAAATGAAAAAAACCTCACTACTGAACCTCTATTGTACTGGCTGACCGCCTTGCACAATGTTTAATTCATTTATATTTTAATGACCTGCCTATATCCGTGTTCTCAATTTCTCAGCTTCTCCTCACTGCTGATGAAGCAGAAAAGCTACGGAGCGAGCGACAGAGAGAAAATGTGACTGTCGCCTGGGACACAATATGAGCTTTATAATGAATTCAACTTTCCTGCAGCAAACAGCAGGTCACTGGACATACTGGAGCCATACAGAGGAGACAATCCCAGTACAACAAAGGACAGCACAATAGTCCAAGCAATGTGTGTCCTGTAACAATGCAGTGCTTCAATAGAGCTGACTGTATGGAGTCATGATTAACATAATTTATAGATCCATTAAATTCAGTAAACAACGGTCTAATACCAAGACAGCCACGTAAGAGACGAGACGCGGGACTAATACAAGCACAATCTTCATACCTAATTATATCACTTACACTCCCACACATGTAATCGCATGAACATGCATACACACTGCAACACCAACACACACACACACACACACACACACACTTTCATATACAGTGTATAACCTAGCAGAAAAGAAAACAAAATAATCATAGAAATATATTCTCAGAATTATGGTCTCTCTTTGAAAGATCATTACAGTTATCTACAACTATATTCTCCTAGTTTTAGTCCGATCAACACCGATAAAAAGAAGAGGAATCAACAACTATTACACAGCATTTCCTCTGATCAGTGTTCTGATTAGGGCTGCAACTAACGATTATTATCATTATGTGTCAATATGCCCATTATTTTTTAAAATAAATTGATTAATTGTCAATAAAGTGTAAGAAACTGGTAAAAAAAAATGCCCTGTATGATTTCCCAGAGCTCAAGGACACGTCTTTAACCATAATGTTTATCTGACCAACAGTCCAAATAAAGCTATTCAGTTAAAGCTATTCCTCTTAAAAAGTATGAAACCAGTAAATATTTGTCTTTTTATTTTTTTAAATAATTAAAATGATTATTCAATGATAATAATAGTTATAATATAGTATAGTATTAACAGGTGACCCATGACTTCTACTGCTATCCTTGCAATAGACAAGAACAACACCAATAGCTACAATCAGTGTTTATATCAAGGATGACTGCAGCTTTATCCTCTGAAAGTTTAAAATACAAAAATAAAAAATCAGCACACAAGACTAAAATTAAAATCAAAGACTAAAACTAAAACTCAATCAAAATCATCTGCCAAAAACAAGTGGCAAACCCCGGGGCTGAAAAATGAAACCAAAGCAAAAGTGCAAGAAACGTGTTACCTTGAATGGACACTTGAGGCTAGCTCCAGAAGCAGACAATACCCACAGACTCCCATTATAAATGCCCAGCTTTACAGTAGAAATAAAAATGTTTACAGTCTAATAACTAGCTAATTACCTTATTCGTGTCAACTGTACAGTGAGTGAATTTTTATAAAACTCACCCATTTAATTTTGATTCAGCCTAAGGTTATTCACATTTAAGTGCTTCACCGCTAATTGATCTGATCCGCCCCTCCCCAGCACCACCATCTTTTCCAAATATGGTTACCTCGTGTCAGTTGGGGCTCCAAAAATCCAAAATGCCTACGGTCAAAATGCCAAACTTGAGGCTTCAAAACAGTAGTCCAAAAACCAATGGGCCACACAGTGGCTGTGTCTATTTTATGAAATCTATGGTCCCAAAAAGTAAAAGTTTAACTGTAAAAAGCATGCTGTTTGCTCTTTCACAGAGAATGGGGGCTGTGGTCACACCATCCATCACAACTTCTCAAACCACTTCTGCAGCATAAAAGCAGGAAGAGGGTGCACTAACATGCAAAAACCAATGCATGTGGTTGTTCATGATTTAACATCAGTAAAAGACTGAGTGCAGTGAGAAAGAGAGCTGTCTTTGATGTCTTATGAAATAAGATGGTGCCATCCCTCTTTTGTCCAGAACACACTCACGTATTGGAATATTTTAGAGTCTTTTCAACATAAATAGGAATTTATTGCTCCGTGTGGTTTCATAATATAATGACAGTGGAAGTCAACAATAAAGGGAGATGAGGTGAAAATGTTGATGTAGGAGAATATAAATAGGAATATACTACAAGTAAAACAACAACGTAGACACTAAGGAGCTTCAAAGAGCAAATGAGACAAGATGGAGAGAAAGCAGGTGGCATCTAACTCCAAGATCGATGACGGGTGGGATGTGAAGTTTATGGAGGGAGTGTGAGTTCAGAGAGGTCAAATCCATTATGAGACAGCGAAGGTTTGATTTCACAGGGACACTTGGCTGTTACATTCACAACAGATTTAAAAGACAGGAAAGAGAGGAAGAAGTTAAATATGGCTGAAATGAGAGAAAGAGATTTTTTTTTTTTAAAGTACCCAGAGGATGATTTTGGCTGGTTGACCAATTGGACAGCCACTGTGTTTGTGATCTCTGTGAGTAGCTTGGCTTCATCTGGCGTTGATGTTTGTCATGTTACAAGTCTGAGTCTGATCTCTTTGTCTCCAATCTCCCTCGTCAGTGGGGACTGAACTGATCTAGCAAATCAACCTCTGCCGCCACAGGCTTGTACATCCAAGACAAACAAGGACAAGTGATTCGAATCACTGCCGCGGCAGAACTAATTGATTAGGATGATCAGCTTACCATCTGTCATTTCATAATATCCTTTCACAAGCTCAGAAAGTAGTGCAGATGATACAATACAGTTACTTAAAACACAGTTTAGGCTCCATTTAGATTAACATAGGAAGTGTGAATCATTTCTATAACAGTCTGACTTTCTTTTACAGATCTCCCACTCGAACACTTTTAGTAAATCATTATTTATTGCCATATAGACTGATGTAATAAAACAGCCTACTCTCCTCCTACACTGCCCAGAGAGATTCACAATCAGAAAATGTATACAATATAGCAAGACAATTAAATAAATAAATAATACAATGTTTTCCATTCGCTTTTAAAAAAGAAACATTTTTATGTGTAATTCAATGACTTTCTTGAATAATTCTGTCATTTCCCAATTTTACAGCAGAGTTTACACCTGGATGAGCTCTGGGACAGATATCTACTGTAACCACCCTTTATCTAACAATAGAAATCCCAGATATCCTCAGTTTATCAACTACAAACCAGCCACTATTAACCACTATACTGTTATATAGCTACATTTATACACAGCTGAATCTAACCATCTTAACCAGATACACATGTATGCATGCACACACATTCCTGAGCACAACGTAAATGGAATGAAGCAGGATACTCACAAGAGGAGAACTGCACCTTATCCCGTCTCTATTTTTCCCTCCAGACTTTGCAGGACAATAGCAGTGTTTTAAGCAAAAGAGAAAGGGGAAGAGTTGGAGAAAGCAGAAGGTCATTCCATTCAGAACTAAAAACCCCCGCCGGATGAGAAGCACAGCAAACGGCTTACAGAGAGAGAAAAGGAGAGAGACGAAGAGAGGGAGGGGGTGGGAAAACCAGACAACGAGTGAGAGGGCGAGAGAGGAAGAGCGAGCGCTGGAGCCAATGTAGGGGAGATATCAGGAATACAGTCAGGACAACAAGAGTAGGAAAAAACAAGAAATAAAGCTTGTAAAACCCTGTAAAACCTGATTAGACATCAGTTTCACATGCTGCATACAGACACCTTTCACAGGTTATTTAATTCTTTGAAACTTGAGTAAATTGGTTTGATTTCTTTCAAAAACATTGGGGAAAAAGGTAATGACTAACATGGCTAGAAAGGCCCCACAAATTGCGAGAAATAAGTAAAAGGTGACCTAAAAATTTGTTTTTAAAAAGGGGGAAAAATTCATGTAAAATTATGAAAGAAAAGGAAAAATGTACAGAAAATAAAATGATACAAGTATATTTTTCTGCACTTTTTGTGTAATTTTCTCCTTCAGTGACATTTCACTAATTTCTTGCTATTTTTTGGGCCATGAATGGTTAGGTAGCTCTTTGCCCTTTCCCTGTGTTTTTGAAATTAAACCAATTTGCTCAGGTTTTAAAGGTTAAGGAGGCTGTCCTAATCTTGATATTTGGTTTCAGGACCATGGACAGAGGTTCACCTTTTTACTGTAAAGTGATTCATAGCAGGGATGTGTAATAAAAATATATAAGAGAGAGATACAGGGTAAAAAGTAAGAGAAAAATAACACAGCAAAAGGATAAATGTAAATATATGGTGTAACTGAGCCCTTGCAAGTAAATCATGTGACTGGCAGTCACACGAATCATTTCAAGTGAAATGTCTCAAGGACTTTTAGATCGACTTCCTGATCAAATGCTGATGCAGATCACTGCGCTGTTGTTAAAGAACTCAAGATAAAATTCAGCTTGCATGCTGGGAACATCAGGGTCAGGTTCAGGAAGAGAGCCTCTAATATGGATGTGTAGCTGTTGCTGTTACTCTCCTGCCTTCTTCAGCTTTATCATGTCTGAGTTCAGCTACACCCAGAGGAAACCACTAACTGGATGACTGGTTCCAGCATTTATGAATTTCTCAATTTTTACACCGACTTCCACTAAAACCTTCCAGTTTGCACTAAAATCCACCATGTAAGCAAACTTTCACTGGTGTTATATTTAAATAGGAGCACATGACACACTTGCAAATTCAAGTTACCACTGGAACCAGTGATACAACGGGCTGTGAGCTCCCTTTCACAAGCAGCAGCAAAAAAACAAAGCAGGGAACCCAAGGGAGAGGTCATGTTGAAGTGAAGAGAAACACTGCCACCTGCTGAACATTTGCCTAACAGACTGCAGGCAGTAGCTTCAGCAAGCTGTTAGAAATCCAATCTAAACCTAAATTAGAACAAGATGCACTCATGGAAGGAAAGGCAATTTACAAAAGAAGGCGTATTTATGGAAGACTGCAGATGTGACAGCAGTACTAATGAGATAGACACGTAATTGATTCAGGGTCCAGGTCAGCTGTACATAGAAAATAATCCCATGGCTCACAGGCAAAGAAAGGCTTCAGATATGAGTTTTAACAGTGTATCATTGGATTTCAGTTTTTTAAAACCTGTTATAGGCTAAAGATGAAAACGGCCTGCCTGAGGAGATGAGGCTTGCAGAATCAGTGACTTCTTTTAAATCACTTCTTAAAACCCATTTTAATTGACTTGCTTTTCTGTGGTGTTGCCTACTTTAATTCATTTATTTTAAGCTAATCAAGTTATACACCTTGGTTTCAGTCTCAGGATTAATACAGCTCTAGGCAAGTTGGATTTAAGAATTTTAAATACTATTTGATGCCGCTCAGAATTAGATTTAAAACCAATTTTACTATAACAAGGATGGGGGGAAAAAAGTTCATTTTGAACTGAATGAATCAACTACACAGGGTTAGGGACAATTTTTCCTGAGCATTTATTGTAACATTAAATATTAGATTTTTGTCTCGTTGCAAAGACGAGGGTAGAACAGAGCTGGGAAATATATGGCATTTGTTGCAAGTTTTACTGGCAATTTTGTGTTTCTCATTCTGCATGTGGGATTCTACTGACTTGATTCCCATTGTGCTGAGTTTGAAAAACTTTTTACATAAAATATACCATGTCTCATATGTATGGGCTTGTACCAGTTTCAGCTATTCCACAAAATTGTTGTTTCATAGCCAATTTAGTTGAATTTGCTGTTCTCCATGTCATCCAGGGTACAGTGACAGCTAGATAACAGACAGTGGACCCTCAGTGGACAGTGGTTCCTCTACACTGAGCATCTCGACCAGAAACACAATACAAGTGATGTTAGTTTCACTACTCTGCTCTGCCTGATGTTAATGATTTATAAAACCCTGCCTCCCATGTCATAGTATTTTTAAGACTTTTGAAAGATTGATCCAACACATTTTTATAACATTTAGATGAATGAATTCAATGCCTTTTAAGACGTTTTAAGGATCTTTGGGAAGCCTTGTATCTATACACATGCTGATGCTGATCCATGTGTGTGTAACAGAGTGGACAAAGAATAAGATGCTCTAAAAGAGCCTGATGGTAAAATTATCCACATGCGTATAGTTATTTACTGTCATATTGAAGCATTACTCTCAGCTGCATTAACAGATACTTAATTTTCTGTAGACGGACTCACACAGTGGCTCTTTTCTCACATTCTCTTAAATCCTCCTCCCACATATAGATTAGCTGTGGAAGGCAATGTTTGAAAAAAAAAAAAAACAATCACTCACACACACACACACACACACACACACACACACACACACACACACACACACACACATCCTTTCTCTGAGCTTTAGAGCAATTAATGAGTCAAAGCTTTGACAAAATACAATTTACTGCCTCATAAAATAAAAGGCCATGTATGGCAAGCAATTGTAGCACTGATGCGATTAAGATTTTAAGTTTTGTGGTTTAAACAAAATATTTAAGAGGTTCTGTATGACCAATGTCCTGGTGAAACCAATGGCAGCAGAGTCACGCTGGAGCAGGGATAGACTACCCAACTCTTCCCGTGGGCCACTCATGTAAAATGACAGGACAGGGTTCCTACAGCTAAAGGTTAGCTGTAGTTAGATTTCAGAATTTTTAAGACTTTTTTTACTACCATTCAGAATTCAATTTAAGACCTAAATCAAACAACAACAACTAAAAAAAAAACACATTGACAGTAGTTACATAAGATTTTGGACAATTTTGCCCAAATATTTAGTGTAACATAAAATGTGACTTTTTTTATTTTGTGGGGAGAACAGAATTAGGAGATACGTGCCCTTTGTTGGCAATTTTGTTGGTGTTTTTGTTTCTCACTCTGCCTTGATTCTGTCGTGCTGAGCCTTTTATGCATTGCCTTTACTAGTTTTCTTTACCCCCAAATTTTGGTTAAATACCCAATTTTCGTTGAATCTGTACTACCCTACATTGTCCAGGCTACATCAACAGTTAGCTGGCAGACATTGGACGCTCTGCTCTGAGCATCCTGACTGAAAACATGATTGTGTGTGGTGATCTCATTAATGCAAGAGGCATTTTGGAAATTATTTTTCACAATGCAGCGTAGGAAGAAAAATGATCCTAAAATCATACTTCATGTCGTTGTATTCTTAAGACTTTAGAAAGATTGATGTAGAATGTTGTAATACCAATAAAGGCCATATTTTTACATTAATTAATTCAATGCCTTTTAAGGTCTTTTAAGGATCCACAGGAACCCTGCCGGAGGCCAGGGGCCAGAGAAATTAACAAACTTTATTAATATTTCTCAGTATACATAAAAAGTAAATTGCCTGTTTTGATCCTTTTGACATTTGCTGTTCTCACTCATCTTTGCCAAGAGGCAAATCCACTCACAGCAGCCCCATACAGCTCAGGTGTACACAGGGGTGTTTTAGGATTTGAGCACATTCAGGACTTAGCACGGACTGCTGCCCCCTGGCACTTCTTTTTTAATTAACAAGCTCTATTTTGGTGCTTTTTATGCAGTTTGGCAAGTACAAAAGAATCTCAGTGTGAATCAGTTCGTTTTCGCTGTGAATTAGAAAATAGTCAGCAAGCTACTCTGCACTCTGTTACAAGCCAGATTTGACCCCCCAAATGCAAGCTGAATAACAAAGGTCTACAGCATCTTAGAGGCACAGAAGCAGGTGTCTTAATGTAATTTTATGCATTTAAATGCCAACAGTTTGCTAAGACTACTGAAATGAAAAGCATCAGCTTTCAGTTGATATTGCACAGTATTTGATCTAAGAACAGGTTGCCTGACATCAAAACTGTATCAGAAAAGGTTACTGTTCACTTCAGTACATTTCAAACAGATACAGCGTGATTTTACTTTTAAATGGCATTTACAGGTACTTGCTCCTGAACTGGATCCTGGAATGGGCCCAAGAGGGAACAATGGTGCAAAACTAAAAATTGAAAGTGTGGATGTCTTATTCCTGTATATTCTGTGGCCTGATCTTCACCACATAGGTAAATAGACAAAGCAAGCACTAAATTAAGAGCTGACAATATGTAAAAAGGAATGTCAAATTCTGGTGGGTGTAAAGCAGCTGGATATCAGCACACTTTAACTGAACTTGACAACAGACCAAGCTGCAGAAAATACACAACCACACATAAACAAACAATCAGACACACATCAAATATGTGGGTAGTTCAATACCCTAACCTTTTAAAAATACAAATTTAACATCATTCCTCTCCTGCTTACTGGAAGTGGTGAGCTAAAAAGCACACACATTCTCCCCCAGTCTATATTTAGTGGCTTTCAAATGGAGGCCAGAGGAATATATAGCCTGTCTCTGTCTCTGTAGACCCTGTCTGCAACAGACTGGGGCAGAGAGGTTTTGGGATGCTGCCAGGTTGAAAAGTGAAGAAAAATGGCCCTCCCAGGCTTTTCCCACAGCCTTTGACCTATATCACCTAATACAACCACAGAAGAATAAGTCCCCTTGGAAAGGAGAGTGCTCTGTTGTGAAGCTGAATGGAAGCCCAGTTTTCACGGTACCATTAGCATACGCTAGTTTGCTTTCCAACTCGACTGAGCAGACGGCGCTGCCCTCTCCTGGCTCACACTGGATTCTGAATTACATTAAAGAAGGAGGACGTGAGCTGAAACATGAGCTGTGCTGATTATCAAATGCCAGGGGACACTGGGAAATATATCCAAATATCTTGGTTGGCCTAAGGACCATGGTGAACACGCTTAACACACTTTCACCTTGGATCTTGGAACTAACAAAGTAAATCAAAAGACAAATACACTCTTGTGTTTACCAAAGACTGAATCGGCCCAGCCCTTATTTATCAAGGTTAAATTCTGACCATTAATGTCTTGCATCATAAGTGTGTTGTGCACTCACAGCTTGCACTTAGACAGAGTTCCCACACATTTTCATGGACAAAATTTCAAAACCATTCCATGACTTTTCAAGGACCCATATATTTTTTCTTGCCCTACTTGCCTGTAATTATAATTATAGCCTGCTGGCAAATATGGGGATAGAGCTAAATGCAGGGAGAAAATGAAGAAATGTATAGTTAGTAAACAAACAAACAAATCAATGCATGTTAGAGCTGCGTAATGTCGACAGCTTCAGAAAATAAATTACGGGTTACGTTACATTTCGCGGAAAATCATAAAATTCCACGATTTTCAAAGTCTTTCAATGTTTTTTTTCAACAATTAAGTGACTTTTTCAGGCCTGTTCTTTCCAGGTTTCCATGACTGTGGGAACCCTGCTTAAACTATAAAAAGCAATAAGTGCAGCTTAAAATTGTCCATATAAGAAGCTCCTGCTGCCCTTACCAGACTGATCGTTCATCATGCGTATGGCTTTAGCCTTGGCCAACTCCAGTGCTGTGACCCATCTCTGCCGCTCCACTTCCGTGCTAGCCTTCAGGTGGTAAGTGCGGCCGCCACTGCTCAGGACAATATTGCAAGCATCCTCTGTGTCGATGTGTGCCGTGGCCAAGTTGATTGTTCCACGACATGTATGGGCCATCTCTGCCTGCGTCCTGCAACGAAATACAAGGGAAAGAAAAACAAGAAAGAGCTAAAGACACTGTCCAACACTTTTTTTTTTTTTTTACCAGTTAGAGTAATACAGGTAGGATAATACAGCTGACATTCCTATGGCCAATAAGCACAAGCAAGGAGGCAAGGAGGGACAGAGAAATGCCACAAATCATATGAATATGAGGCCAAGCAGTCGCGGGGGTACTTGGTTATTTCACTGAACACACTTTTCTGTAGCACAATTATCCATTCATGAAACCTAAACCTGTGTTAGCTAGTGTTAAACAAATTGGATGGTTTGAACTTCTAATTCACTCTGCATGGCCTGCCTGCCTGCCCTGCTGTGAGTGTGCTGAATTGTGGGTATTCTGTGTAGCCTCCACTAAGACCAACTGTTGCACAGTCAGTGGGCCACAGTAGTCTAGATAACAAGGCCATTGTCTGCCTCCAAGCCTCTGTAGCGAACAAAACCAAACAATGAATAACAGCATGAACAAAGAGACAACAGAGTGTGAAAGGTGGTAAAAAAAAAAAAAGAGAGATAACGGGGAAGAGAGCCAAAGCAGGAGAGCAAGAGATTAGAGCAAAGGCAAGAGAGTGTTGCATGTACACCCACTGTGCAAGCCAACTCTATGGACTGTATGTGTCTGAAAACATCTCCCAATAAATCAACTGCAGCAAAAATATTAATAATGTTGTAAATCATTCAAAATTAAAAAAAACTGCAGATTTTTTTAAAGGAATACTTCATCCACAGAATGATAATTTGTATATGAAATACTCACCCTGTGTTTTGTTAAATTCTTGAAGACAACTTTGTTTTTCTCACATGCTTCAGAGAATCCAGAAAAGACAAATGCTCTGGATGAACAGGGCTCATAGGGTCCTTGTTTAACAACAGCAAAACTGCACTGAAATATCTGTTTACAAACTCTCACAAAACTCCTACAAGTCTCATTCATCCAGTCATATGTTCAGTAATTCCCAAAAACATGCATTTTTGCTTAAACCTTACTATTTAAAACACTTTTCCATACTAACACACCTCTGCAACCGCATCCATTAAGCAGAGTTCAAATGCACACATCTAATCAGGCTCTCTATTTGTCTGTGCGTGATAATGCTGATGCAGAAGTGTTTTAAATTGTAAGGTTTTAGTGAAAATGCATGTGTTAGGGAAATAATGATCACATGACTCGATAAATGAGACTTGGATTACACTGCACAAGTTGTGTGAAGTTTGTAAACAGATGTTCTGACATAGAAACATGGTCCCCTTTTACTGCAATTCATCAAGAACTTTCTCAGTTTTTGTATTCCTATTTCCTCTGCAGAGGCATGTGTGAAAAACGAAGTTTTCCTCAAAGATGAAATGCAATACGAGGTGAATAATTGCTTTACAGCTGTTCATTTTGTGGGCACAGTATTCCTTTAATAAATTCTACAGAAGGGATTTAGAAATGTTTGGATTCTGGATTGGATTGGAGCAAAGTTAACTATTTAATGATTTCGACATAACACGGGATGAGTAATTTATGTGCAAATTGTTATTTTGTGGGTGAAGTATTCTACAATTATGAGACAGTTATTCTACATGTACAGTTTTTAAATATGTTCTTGTTCAAACAGAATTACTACAACTAATATGATCAACTGACAAAAAGAAAATTCAAGAGAACATTAACATTTGTATGGTGGTAAGCTGGCTGCCTGTTTGTTCTGTCACGGTTAGACAAGCTAAGCTGCAGAGCAGGGATGGAACGGCATGTCCTTGAGAGAGCTGAGTGTATGCAGGTCTTCACCCCCAGCCACAGACAGCTGATTTTGCTGATTAACACCCTCAGCCAGAGAGCAGCAACTAATCAGCGAAATCACATGCTGTGTTGGTTGTTTCAAATTAAACAAACACATCCTTAACCCTCAGTGTCACATGATTGCCCATCCATACTCTTGGAAACTTTGAAGCATGCAGCCATGCAGTCATGTGGATGCTTCTGTGTCTGTCTGTGAGTGCTGACATCCATTCATCCAATGAGCCCTCACTGCCACGAGCAGCTGCCTCTCAGCAGTGCTAACTCTACACCAGATCCAGTCTTGGTTGACACTGACAAGGTGGCTGCCGCCTTATTAAGTCAGAGGTTGAAGTGTATTTATAAGTTCTGCCAGGCAGTGATTCCCTCACACTGCTTCTACTGGCTGGAGTCAAGTCTTGTTATAATGCCAAACCAGAACAAGCACTTCAGTGTACCGCTCTTCTGCTGGCACTCGGTGCACATCGGGTGTGCAGACGAGACCGCACTGGGGCCATGCGAAGCCGTGCGGAGGGTGGGCATGAACCCTCAACAGCCCAGTTTTCAGACTTGCCCAGCCCGAGCTCAGCTGCAGAGCCCTGTCTGTAAGTGGGTCAACAAACTGAGTGTGCTGCTGATGAGTAAGATGAGATCCGTTCTGATCGATTCGGCCCTGTGGGAAGACGAGGCCATGCAAAGGCCGTGAAATATACAGTCAAGAAAAGCTGGGAAAAAGAGATCATAGGGGCATTAAAGAAGTATTTCACCGATAATAAGAGTCCTCACATAAAACTGGTCTGTCTCTGCAGTAGGAACATGCAAATACTTCTGAAATTGGTGCAACATGACCAGAGAAAACAGAAAAAAGGAAGCTTTTGCTAAAGAGGTAGAAAACCTACAACTACCAGAATGCATCATCCCTTACCAGACACTCCCACTTATCAGACTGTGACTGCGACAATGGCGGCTCTTATTACAATTAAACAGTAATCTAAAACATGCTTCTGAAAAGAAATATGCAACTCAGTAACAGCCTCTTGGTTTTTATTTGATCAGCACTGCTTAGTTTTACAATGTGAACTCTGTTTTTTCAGCCTCCGTTTTTACTGTTCAAGAGGTAGCATGGCACTACTCTTGCTATAACAGCTAAACAGGACATTTAAATGTGTCCCTGGAAACACTTCCGGAGAGAGATAAACAGTGCAGTAACACAATCTTGATTAAATTTCAATCAGCACTGCCAAGTTTTACCGTTTGATTGGTTTTCCGTCCGAATTACACAGAAGTGCGTCTCTTGATCAGCTCTTTACTTTTTGTCCATGCTGTTTGGTGGTACGGGTGGTGGGCAATACTAAAATGCAGAAATACAGCCTTTAGTTTGATCAACAGCCCAAAGAGCTGGCGAAACTTCACCAAATTACGTAACTCTACCAAATTACATAATTTTTAGAGTTTACACCAAGGGGAGAGAAGGGAAATCTAGGCACTGGTTAGATGGAGGGAAGTTCACTACTGTTCATCTACACATACTACCCAAATTGAATTGATTTAAAGCTGGCTGAAAATCGGCAAAATATCCCTTTAAGGCAATAGTAAGGGAGAGGGCAATGGTGAGTGGGGGCAGCTGAAGCCACGATAGAGGGTCCTGCATGTTGCGCTGAGCCAGGAGAGAATTGCAGTGCGTTACCTGTCAGTCCCCTGTGCACATATCCTCATAAAACACAAATCCACCGATCTGGAGCATGTAATGACAGAACAGTAACCAGTGATCAACACAGAACAGACAGCCATAAGCATGAGGAGGCATACACAGACAGGCAGAGGAAATAGGACACAGTACCCACAGCATGAGAATGTAGATAGGTTTTGTTGTGGCTGGGGGCAGACATATCACAAGACATGGAGGAAGAGAGCCAGAGAAACACTGGGGAACATGGCGTGCTGAAGACAGAAAGGAAACATAAGACAAGAAAACCAAAGCAATGATACCGCAACATGAACAGCATGACATGACCTGGTGAAAGACTGAAACAGTGAGATGGTGAGAATGTGACTCCCTGCTTTTTTTAACATCACTCCGCTGCTCTCACCTTTGCGCAAAAACACAAAGACCACCCGGACAGGCCGCACGCAGAGACACTTCTATACGTACACACTGAGACCAACCAAGAGCCCATTAACAAGATTAGATCACAGCATTCACATCTCTTGTTCTAGTCTCTCTGCTGATGTACCAGCCTTGTAAACAGAGTTCAGGCCAGGCTTTACCCTCTAGCTGGGCCCAAGGTTGGCTAACTCACCACTCTCCCACCACACCTCCCTGCACCCAGGAGCCGAGTGAGCCAGCGGTAACACAAAAACCTGACTCTCGAATGCGACGCGAATGGTGCCAAACCCCCACTGAGCACTTAAATTGATACTATCTAGTTACTAACCTACAGCTGAGAAGGAAATGTGGCAAGCCTACTCTACTATGAAAGTCAAGGCCAGATTCACTGATATGGCAGCTCCATTAGCGCTCAAAGCTTTAATGCCATGTAATCTTCCCTAAAGTACCAAGCCGGATTTCCTTTAAGAGGTGAGTAAGTAGTGCTGAGAGTATTAAAACTTGGAGGAAAATTCAATTAAGAAATTAAAAATTAAAGAAGTTCAGCGAGAGAGAGATAGGACAAATATCTTGTCATGTCCTGGTGAGAACGGCTCAATGAGGCACTTTCGAGATGATTTAAACTAAAAAAGACGAGGCACAAGGCTGATGTGGTATGAAAGACAGCCAGCCTTGCAGTGTCAGAGCCAAGAGTAATCAATAACAAGTGCAATGTTGAATCTCTATAAAAGTCATTACACTTTAACAGACGCAAGTGCTGAGTGTGTCAGTCCATCCACAGACTCAAAGCATCGATTATTGTCCTCCGTTGCCCTTTGGCTTCTCAGCTTCAAGTTAGAGAGCTGAGCCTTTGCTTTGACAACAGCAGGCCTTGGGAATGAAAGTGAGCCCTTTGGGTTATTGGCTAGACCTCTAATTGGCAGTCAGTCTCTATTGATTCATCAGAAATACAAACTGTTCTTTTAAAAAGGTCAAACAAATACCAAACACTGCAAATCAAACAACTGATGAATTCATGTCGGGCTAATCGGATGTGACGTGAGTCACATGGGCTTTTAAGTGCATCCTCTTATGATGGAGTTTAATCCATTATGAAATATCTATCCATCAAATCATACAGTATCATACACTTATCCAAAGTGACATCAATAAATCCTTTTTTTAAGGGAAAACCTTTAAGACCTGGACTGAAATCAGTTTTCCTGTTCCTGCATTCAGATGCCTTTCACATGCATTTAAAAGTCTGAAACAAAATTGGTTTGATTTCTTCTGAATACATGGGTAAAGACATAATGAGCAATTTGGCAAGATATATCCCATAAATTGCATAAAATTAGTGAAAGGTGACAAGGAAATTACCTGAAATTTAGCTGTGGAAGATTATTAGATATTATCCAAAAAAAAAATAGGAAAAAACGTTCAGAATAATAGCTCTTAATTATTTTCTTGTTTTTTTACTTCGCCTTTTTTTCAGGTAATTTTCTTGTAACATTTTGCTAATTTCTTGGGCCATTTCTTGTTTAGCTGAAGTCAAGCTAATTTGCTCAGGTATTAAAGCGTTAAATGTTAGAAAAGTAACGGTAACATGTTATTAAAATAGTGAGTGGCAGTAGTACAGGGCTATTCTCGTGTATTTCTCTGTGTATTCATCTCATAAATGTAGGACAAGATCTTTTTTTGCAGAAATTAATAATCACTTGACATAAAAAGAGGACAGTTTAATTAATGTGTTGCCACATTTGTCTGACTGTTTCCCTTTCACATCCATCACCCTCACAATAGCAGCGCAGATAGTTGGCCAGAGGAGGCACATACAGAAGCACACAAAGCCCAGACACACACAATGTGGTCTGCCAGGAAGACATCAGCAGAGGGGACAACTTGTGCGCTTCACTGCCTCCGTGCTCAGATGTCGACGGGCTACCTTTACTTCAGGGACGGCAATCGCCTTACAACATAATGGACTATTAATAGAGGGTAGAGGCAACAGGCGTCTTTCCTTTCACCGTGAGCTCAGGCTGGAGTAGGGCTTTGGCTACCATAGCTCTCTGTCAAATAGCTCTGCTGACAACAAAAGACAATAGGGTGTTGGGGCAAGACTTTAGCATGGGATAAAGGACTCTGAATGTAGAGCATGTTCCCTGTCTAATCTGAAAATTCATATTGTGAAGATGGCATTTACTGTATGACTACTGGAGCTGCAGGGAAGTATGAGTCAAAATTTTGCCTTATAGTCAGAAGACCAGACCCCCCACCCCCCCCACCACCATACTGACAAGAATTCACTTTGCAGAGCAGCTTTTAACCCTTTGATACCTGGATGGACATTTCACAAGTATTCTAATACTTGAAACCTCAGCAATCAGCAAAATACAAGGCATTGATAAACGGTGACAAGAAAACAACCCGAAAGTTAATGTTTAAAAAACGAAAAAAAAGGACAGAGAGAGAGAGAGAGCGAGAGAGAGGACAGAGAGAGAGAAAGAGAGAGAGATCAGAAAATGATCAAAACGAGGAAAAATCTCCAGAAACTATATTTATGATAATAGGAACTACGTATTCAAAACATGTTACCCTATATATAATATTTCTTAATTTTTAACACTTTTTAGGTCATTTTCTTGTTTGTTTTTGGTTTTTTTACTTTCCTTTTTTGGTCATTTTCTTGTAACTTTTGACTCATTTCTTGCTAATTTTTGTGTCATTTCTCCTTTGTTGCTCATTTTCTTCATCCCATGTTTTTAAAAAAATTAAGCCAGTTTGTTCAGGTTTCACAGGGTTAAACAAGGGAGTGAAACCATTCCTGCGTCATAGCCAATTTTGCCCTCTAGCCTCTCAGTGAAAAATGACATATGAAAAGAATTATCATGGTGAAATTTGCATAGTGTCACGTTAATAATTAATATTACTGCAAGCATTTGCAGTTTGTTAACACATTAAGCTCGAAGTCAGATATTTTTTCTATCATATCTGATATGTGAAAAGACAATTTGCAATCTAGAGGGATAAGCTTAGATGCACATTCATAATTTTTATCACTTCAAGCAATACAGGTTGCATTAAAACATTAAGCCGGGAGGTTTTTATTTGAATCATGTCTGATCTGTGAAGGCACTTAAACTTAACAGTCACAGCTTTGACAAATAGTACTATTAGCAGAGGAGGGTTAACTCCAGTGGGGGCACCTTCATTCTGCTATGAACCATTTAATTAGAAAAACTGTGTCAGACAGGGTGAACAACTGTTGCAATGAATATTTCGTCTCTCCTTTCATGTGGACAGTGCATATACACAGGTGGTCAGGGCTTCCTGGTGTGGAATTATTAATTGCTTCATAGCTATCTCATGGTGCAAAAGATCTAAATGTTGAATCTATTCATGAATTAATATTTTGGACAATTGAGATACTTTGGCACTAAACATAATTTGAATGAAAACCTTAGCCAAGGGCAATCAGACTCATACAGTGATACAGCATTTTAATGTTGACAAAATCACATGGAAGTAAGCAAGCTTGTTGAACATGCAACAGCACAGAAATGACAGAAATGAAAAGTATCAAGCTCTTGCATTGCTAAATAATCAAAACCCTGAAGAGGCTGGCTCAAGTGGAAGCTCTGAAAATGCTAGAAAGTGGCCACTGACGTATTTTCAGAATCTGAATCAGAATAGTTTACTGATGCCTGGGGGAAACTGTGGTTTGTTATAATTGCTCTGATGCCAAGCACAGAGAATTTGAGAGGTAGAAATAAGAAGTACTTAAAAATATAAATAAATATTTGCAATAAGAAATAATGTTGACACTAGTATGTAAACTATCTAGAATATAAAATATGTGAAATGTGCTGAGTATGTAAGCAGTTTAAAAAAAAAAAAATATATATATATATATAAAAAAAAAACCACTAAAGCTGGAAGTATAAAAAAAGTATAAAAAATAAACCTGTGTGTGATGCTACATAGAACAATACAATATATGCATAAGTAGGAATAAGAATAAGAAATATATACAATATGTTAAATATACATATAAGAGTGGTTAAATATACATTAAATGGTGGGAAGAATATTGCTCAGTTGAATAATTGCACAAAAAGTACTGCTAGTAGAATTGTTGCACCAATTATTGTACAGTTAAGACTAAGGTTGCAGCAATATGCAGGTGATAAGTTATACCATAATAAGAAAGTTGATGGTTATCATACAATGTTCATTTTCTTATCTATGATTTTGGAAATAAATAAATAAATAAATCCGCTGAACAAATACTGCTCCAAATGTCAGGATTGGACTTCCTTAGAGTAGACCATGTAACCATTCATTTACCTGCTAGTAAAGTTGTGTTACCATTAAACTGACAATAAATATGTTGTTGTTGTTGTTGTTGTTGTTGTTGAAAACTTAATTAAGATTTGTTTTAGCTGTTCAATCAACAAGTTTTAAATACTCAGTTAAAGTTGCTCTGATGACCCATTGCAGTCTAATCAGATGTTCATGACCCTTCAAAATATGCTGGACTATTCTGTTTTGAGATAAACTGAAAGTGTTATTGCTGGCTGAAGGACTGAATATTTGTCATGCTTTATTGTGCCTCCACACCCACACCTGTGGAAACACGAGTCCCTCGCTAGAAGCACATGAGCCACAGGTGTTAGGCTATTGTATTGCTAACATTAGCTCACAGCTAGCAACTGCGTGAGCATAGTGATGACAGAGTGATAATGACACTGAATGACTTGGGTCTGAGTTGATGCAATGAATGAATGGATTTCGCAAAAAAGACATGACGTTCAAAGGGCATAAAAATTGAAAACAGTGACAATGACATAAAAAGATTCAACTGGGATGTCAGCTTTACTAAATACGTGTTTAAAATCGTGTTTCTGTCACAGAGGAGCAGACAGCTGGAGCTTACTGTCGCCGATTGAGGCAAGCGGTCTAGCGTTAGCTTAGTTAGCAAACGACGACGCTGAAGTTAGCTTTCGATTCAGCAGTTAAGGGGAGAGCTGAGGGGGATGTTAGTTGCAATGCTTGCAGACCGACTTTTAGCTTTCTGCACCTCCTATTGTAGTGAACGCATGTTAGACATTTTAAGTGAAGCCTATTATTATATGCGTGATAATGAAATAAAGGGAAATTTCACCACATTTTTCACATCCACACCAAACTGAACCAGGTCTCTCTCGAAAACCACACTTGAATAGTTCACATCTTGACTGGATTATCCAAGACAGGCTAAATGTGAATTAAAAGATAGTTTCAGATATGTGAAATAAAAATATTATTAGTATAAATGCAAAAAAGGACGAAATCCCTCTATATATATATATATATATATATATATATATATATATATATATATATATATATAGCAGGAAAAAAATCTCCTCCTTTGTTTTTGTTTTGACATGTTTACAAATACAAATGCATAAAGGTTTCACTATCTAAATTTGTGTTTAAAATATTGTTTGGCTTGGCCTCTCTGGGATAATATAGTCCACATCGGATTTATCTAAGTATTGTGGGTTTTTAATCTAGACCTGGTCCAATGTGGTCTACATGTGGCAAAACACTATTAGATCTCCCTTTTACGCATTTTCAAACATAGAATAAAAGTTTCACAAATCTAAAAGTGGGTTTCAGACAACTCTGAGGCTTCACTTAAAATGTTTAACATGCTGTCGGGGTGCAAAAAGCCGAGAGTCGGTCGTTAAATACTGTAAATTACATACCCTTTAAACTCTCCCCCAAACGGCTGAATCGGGAGTCACAAATCGGAAGCCAACTTCAGCGTCGTTAGCTAACGTCTGTATCAAGTGTCGCCACATTTCTGACATTTTAATGAGTAAAAAGCCTTGCTGCTCGTACTTCTGTGTGTGTGACTGTCTGTGTCGGTGTCCTTTCGCAACTCACAGTCACTGAAAGTAAAACGTCAACGTGTTTGTCGCTGACAGCTTGAAGTAAACAGACGGCTGACCGTTGACAGCTAGCTTTAGCCTGATGCTAGCCAGCTGAGCAGCCAGCTGTAATGATGCGCCGACACAGACTCGCTGAGCGCCCAACTGCCGTTTATTTTGAGAAATACTGCACACTGTTTCGTAAAAATTTACCTGTAATATGACAGCAGGCCGTTGCTGAGGACAAACCATCGCCGCTGGTATCCTTTCAAGTAGTTGGTCCATTTAAAAAGCCAGCCTTTATAAGTATCCGACCCTGGTGCCGGGGCCGCGGCAGAGGCGGATGCCGAGCCCTTCCCTTGCTCGCTCATCCTCCACTCCGCCGCACGCCGAAGGATGCAGGATGAACAGCGGGGACACGGGCACTACCCCACCGGCACTACCGGGGCAAGGACGTCGGCACTGACGAATGAGCTCGACAGAGGAGGGTCCGATCCGGGGCGAGAGAAACCACCGTGAACCCCGTTCACATGACGCCGGAATGGACACTAAAGGAAGGACGAGAAGTGATGCCAAGACACTTTGCTGATGCAGACTGCAGAGGATTCAGAGCACAGAGCCGGACTGGATAGATTGGAAATCCCTCACATGGACTCCTTGTAATCTGATAAGGCTGCCACCAAATCAACAGTTATTTCCACGTCGACAGTGCCAAACAGTTTATGGCAGTAATTTTAGGAGGGAGCGGCTGCTGACCCGGTCATTTATGGTGTGTGGATTTAAACGGGAATGGCCGCTCTATCAATTGAAGTCTATGATTCAGACCTGCACCACGTGATGTTGTTATCTAAACATTCCTAAACATTTGACATGCGGTTTGGCTGCTGAATTTAAACCAAACTTGTCAGGTGAGTTATCAGAGGCAGAAATGACTTTTAAATGCAAACATTAATGCACTCATTGATAACAACTGGTGAAGGAAGTATTCAGATCATTTACTTAAGTACAACTAGGCCTACCAATAACACAGTGTGCACATACTTTTAAAAGTAAACGTCCTGCATTAAAATGTTACTTATGTAAAAGTAAGTAAGCATAATAAGGAAAATGTATTTAAAGTATGAAAAGTGAAAGTATCCAGTTCAGAAATATCTAAAAAATGAAAAAAAAAAAAACAGAATTCAGAACTATTACAAAAACATTACATTAAACAATTACCGAAGTACACAATTCAGACGGAAAAAAATCTCCCCCCCAAAAAATTAAAAACTATAAAAAGGGGGAAAAATCCAAATTACTGAAGTGTTTATTTAAATAGCTGACAAAGTACCCATTAAAAAAACACACCCCAAAAGACTCAAAACTATTTAAAAAAGAGCAACAAAAAAAAAACCCAAACGAGCAAACAAGACAATAATTACATGTTTATCAAAATAGTTGCTAATTAATTTTCTGACTATCAGCTAATTGATTAATCGACTGATAATATCAGCTGTACTTGTATAAACTATTGGGCAGTTTAATCTGAACAAAACATGATATTTTATTAACTCTTCTTGTGTTTTTTTTATTAAAAAATCTTAATATGTAAAGTGATTAAAGCCTTTAGATAAATGTAATGTAGTAAAAAGTATAATATTTCCCTCTGAAATGTAAAGTGGGATGAGAGGTTAAGTACAAGTACCTGAAATGTTTCATTGCATTATCACACAGCCAACTTAAATAAAAGTATGTCAGTTATTCTAGTTGGTAGAGCAACTGATCAGTGTTATTGACTACAATTAAGAATGCATGTTAAAGAATCTCTGATCTGATCTGTTGTCTGATTTGGCTTCTGATAACATCACTTTACCACAAGATGGCAATGTTGTCAAAATGATTTCGATGTGGTGTAACTGTTTCACAGAGACTGAAAAGTGACCAGAGTAAAGGTTGGTGTTCTCAAATGCATTTAATATTTCATCATGTGTCAAAAAGAAAAAAAATACTCACAGTACTAACACAGTAAAAATAAATACAAGTAACGTTTCTGATAAAAAACTGTAGCCCTTTTTATTTGGAAACGCACACACAGACAAACTGATGAGAACTCATGCTACACACAGTTGCTGCTACATATTTCTTTTTTTTTAACTAGGAAAAGAAACCTAACACAGCCATCTGCCCTGATTTGAGGGTTCAACACTACATCGTGGAGAGAATCATGAGCTTGTGCTCTCATCATGCCAGTGAAAAACAACCACATTCACTCCACTCAGCTGCTCATTACAGTGTCAGAAAACCAGGTATTACAAAAATTAAACACGATATCAAATTTTCACATCAGTGCAATTAAACCCTGACCCGTTGGCTCTACCAACAAAAGCATGCAAGTCAATTACTCTATGAATCACTCCTATATACAACAGGTCTGCTTACTCCCAGTGCAGCCGTAGTCACAAACTACCTAACTAGGCCTAATCAAATGAAAAAGCAACTGTTAATCTCACGACATTACCAATTAGATACTATTCAAATACCGATATGAAAGCTTTATTAAGGATCCCTGTGTGTCTGTGGTGCACTCATGGGGTGTTTTGTTTTTGGAAGTCATTAAGCTTCCTTATTTCTGCAAGATATCTGAGCGCAAGTGGATTACGTTTACTATAAGTGAGGCATTTTTTATATAATATTGTGGTACATAGAGTCTGTCACAACGTCCCTGTGAGATTTTATTGCTCCCTAATCCAAAGCTTCTACATCTGCTCTTATCTTGCCGTGTCTGTCCTCTGCTTGCCTGAATGTCAGCTATCAAACTAGCCTCCCTCTGCGCCCCCAACCCCCCCACATTCTCTCTCTCTCTCTCTCACACACACACACACACACACACACACACACATACATCTACACGTCCACATTGCATGTACAGGTTCTCGTTTCAGGCTCTGCAGCCTCCTGCAGGCCCCCAGTTCCCTGGATTTAATGTATTCATCAGAAACAGACACTGAGTGAGGGGAGGGAGCAGATTAAAGCCCCACAGTACATCATGATAGCGACTGCAGCATTTTTTGCTGCAAGACAACCTTAAAACCCCCTTCGTCTGAACAAACAGCTTTCACTGTAGGCAAAGTTTGAAAAGGGGACAGGGGAAGAAAAAAATGCAAGCTACTTCTCAGAAAATTAAACACCATCGTATCATATACATTTCAAGATATTCCTCCTAATAGCTATTTTTTGCTCTGTCTTTTTGACTATCAAGCCTCAAACAAATCCATATGAGTCAGATATGAGCTGTTGAACATACTTAATATGACAAATTCAAAAGGAAGACTCGATGATATTGCTGCCTCTCCGTTTTGAGTCTCACCAACACAGCTTCCATCCTGTCAGGCCCAGCTACAGCCACGAGACAACCCTCAATAAGACCTGCTGCTGGGTAATCTTGGGAAGCACAGCCTCAAATGAGTAACTGTCTAGTTCATGTGAGAAAAAAATAACTGTACTATGCTATTGGTTTTCGCTTGCTTTCTCTTCTACTACCTCCTTCCTTGCATTTACACTTTTGGCAGAATCTGACAAGGAAGTGGTTGGATGACCATGTTTGAAATTTGAGTGTCTTTTACAGCGCAAGAGTCTAATAAACCTCATTATGAAAAATCAGCTCAGTAAAGCAGGAGGCCACAGGGTATTTTTCCAGCCATTTAGATAAAAAGTCCTTTTTTCTCCACTGCCGCTCCACTCCTGAGGTGAGAGGGGTGGAGGGAGCTCTCTGGGTCACATGATGGCACAGCGATTCCTCTGTAGCGCCCCCTGGAGACGGATGGATGTGTGGTTCTGGCGCATGCCCCGTGCCACGGCGATGCCCAGCAGCTCTTTGAAGAGCAGGACTACGTGCCAGTTAAACTTGGCAGAACACTCCACGTAACCGCACTTCCAGGTCTTCTTCACCAGGACTGATACCGCCCTGCGAGGCATAAAGCGTTGCCGCTGCAGATCTCTCTTGTTGCCCACCACCAGGATTGGCACCTCACTGCTGCTGCCTTCCCTGCAGGAGCATGTAAGAGGTGGGAGAGAAAAAAAAGGTTCATTTCAAAAATGCACAGTTATCATTTTGGTGTTGGTCACAGTGGTTGGCTGGGCGTGTGCAAGATGTCTGTGTGCAGTTTTTCCCTTCCTTCTGAGGTGTGCGGGGGTGGACTGGAGGATTAGAGCTCACAGGCTCAAGGGGCCTCCCACCGCACTCTGCAGCAACTGGTTTACAGCATTATGAAGTGTGAAAATGTATGGCAAGCCAGAGGTAGGAATAAATTAGTGACTTGAGACTTGTATGCTCAGTCCCACAGTGTTAATAAAAAACAACAACATCTAAGAGGACATCCCCACGTCCAACCATATCCAGTGACACCTGATTGGTGGTGGTTTGGAAATCCAATTTGACGCTCTTCTTAAAGGTCCAGTGTGTAGGATTTAGAGATATATTGTCAGAGATAGAATATAATCCGAGCTGGCCTTCAACGTCTTTTGACTTCAAATTTAGGTTGTGATGGAGGCTGGCCCAAATTTAATGCCAGGACAACATCTATTGCAAACATCAATTTGATGTAGAATGCTGACAGCAGATGAAATCTAGATATTTTTGGTTTTTGGTTGTGTTGTTAAGTAAAAAAAAATACAACATCTTCCAAACGTCACATGCCAGCGCCACCTTGACGTAAAATTTAGTTGTAAGGCAAGGAGAACAAAACCCATCATCTGCAAAATGTCAGAATATTAATATCCACACAACGTGATATTATATCATCATTAGAGATTTAAAATATAGTCTACCCAATTTTTATTCCAACTAAGGTTTAACTAGGGATGCACAATGTTGGATTTTTTGCCAATATATAACAACTCAATATCCCCACCTAATTTTGGCGATCATTAAGTCTCATCTGTTGTGGAATTAACATCATATTATGCATACTCTTATCATGATGGCCCACCAGCAGATAGAGACTTGAAATTCAATGCTTTTCAATATAGATAATATTCATTTATTGTGCAAAAAAAGAGAAACACTTCAACTTAAGGTTGATGTTTTGTACATGTTCACTTTGTCAATAAAAATCTGTCATATCAGCAGAAGCCAATATCTACCGATACTGATGATGTGCCAATATTATCGTGCATCCCTAAGTTCAACATCTGTCCGATATAAATGTCCACTGTCTCTCTGACATAATTTTGATGTGCCAGCATCAAACCTTAGAATGAGCCCTTTTTATCTACAAAGGGTGCAGATATTCATCTGTGGAGTCTGACCTGTTTCTACAGATCGAACAAACCAAACACTGGCTCTGGATAGGGCCATTTGCATTTTTGCTAAGCCACTGTAGTTATCAGCCCATCCATGACAAGCCAAACAATGTCAGAAGAACACCAATTGTTTAATGTGACACTCTTTAATAAATGTTTTTACTGGTTTAAATCACATACATTTGTTTTGAAGAGGAAGAGACCTCTGCAGATAATTT
The DNA here is from genome assembly GCF_026936395.1 of Plectropomus leopardus. Taxonomy (NCBI): domain Eukaryota; kingdom Metazoa; phylum Chordata; class Actinopteri; order Perciformes; family Serranidae; genus Plectropomus; species Plectropomus leopardus. Next base: position 20,146,868 of record NC_142179.1, read on the forward strand.
AGCTTCTGGTAAAAAGAATGAAAACTGAATGAATCCTAACCAGGAGTTCACGGTTCATGGGAGAAGTTGGCTGCAATCTGCTACCTTCACCACTATATGCCACTAAATCCTATACACTGCTCCTTTAAAAAGAAGATGTTTAAGGCGTTTTCAATAAAAAAAAAGTTGCTGGAGGGAATCCTGGATTAGATTGTAGAGCAAATACCATGAAGGAAAGAAGGCTCATTATGTAAATCGGATTTCTTACAATGAGATTAATTTTTTACTTCGAAGGCTTTCTGTTTGGGTGGGTGCCAAAGTCAGGGGAACTTTTATTATTGTTTTCTGAGATTCTTTTTTTTTAAAAAATGATAATAGCTCAAGCTGAATATTAAATCAGGAACATTATGACACCTGAAGGAGCATCGACATGTGTGAGACATCTGCCGACTCACTTAGCTCAATGCCAGCTGAGGTATAAATTGTTAAAGCTGCTCAGCAATGTATCGCTTCCTCTTATACCGAATAAAAGTTTCTTTTTGTTACATTGCGCCTCATCTTCTGACAAGGCTTGCATGCTTATGCATATTTGCACGTCTGCCTCCACAGATGGGCAGATCGCTCGACAGAGAGAAAAGACAGTACAGTACAGTTTTCAAGCTCCTGAAGCGAAGTCCAAAAAGATGAAGGGTTAAAAAAAATAAACATTGCAGTAATCATCTCACTTTTCTCCTTTTCACAGGTTGTGCTCACGTAACAGTCTTAAAAATATCTCCTCGCATATCTGCTCCAGCTTGAGTATTTTAGCAGAATGGGATGTACTGTAGGAGTGTGTGTGTGTGTGTGTGTGTGTGTGTGTGTGTGTGTGTGTGTGTGTGTGTGTGTGTGTGTGTGTGTGTGTTTGTGCATCTGTGTGTGAAATTTGAGGGAAACTGCAGGAGCGATAGACCCAACACTGTCATAGTGTTCACTGAGCAGAAGGTATAGGTTTCAGTGGAAAAACAACTTTATTCTGATTTTGAACTTCTTTTGTCAGCAGAGCTTTGCAGAGTATTTTAAGAATATATTTTCAAGTAAAACAAGCACATTTTTTACAGGTAACATCTACAGTACAGCCCCCTTACGCTGTAACAGCCTCCATTATTCATAATTTCAGTTTGTTTCTGTTCCTTCTCCCCTCTTTTCTTTGCTTCTGCAGCCTGGCCTCAGAGGTCTGTCCTATGATTACACATTTCTTCTGATTTCCATTCACCCATTCTTCCCCAGCTGCTGGTGATAATGGTTTTCTGTCATGGGCCATAAACATTCATGGCAACACATTTGCAGCTGCAGGAAGATAGGGATGATCTGTGCAGTTGCAGTTTGGTCATGTACAACATAGATGCACAAATGAGGCCACTCACTATACTCTTTCAATATGTAAATATATGCAGGTATGCCAACAGCAATGATGACAGACCAAGTGATGCCTTTTCATTGGTCTTTTTTTCCCCTCACTAGTGTTGGTTTCCTTTCTGGCTCTTGTATTAGTTCAAAGCCAGCCAGGAGACCTTTAATGTATCTCCCACTGGTTTTCAAGTTTCCTCTTTTTGCTGCTCTGACCAATAAAACCAAAAAATATCCTTAAAAAATAATCTTTATATCACTGTGGCTCTCATGCAGCAATGCCAGAATCAAATGTCATTACCAAACTGTCATGATCCATGGAGGGGTGTGCAGAATTAAAAAGATATCACCACAAGCAGACGATCTATCACTGTCACCTTGTCACAAACGTGTAATTGTACAGCTTTGTGGCAGGGCTGTGAAATTGCATGCTGTCTCCAGATGGATGACTAGGTGATGTCATTAGAAATCCCCAGCGAGGGCTAACAAGCTGTATATCAGTCTGTTGTTGATGCTCAGTAACAGTCTGGCCAGCTGAGAGCGAGCGTGTGGTTGACCTCACCTGTGCTCCACGATCTGCTGTCTGATCATCTTGACGTATTCAAAGCTCTCCACGCAGCAGATGTCGTACACCAGGATGTAGGCGTTGGCATTGCGGACACCTCGGCAGCGCAAATCCAGCCACTCCTACAGGACAGACACAGAGAGAAAAAAATAAATGAACAAATAGATACACAAATAAATGTACAATGTAACAGATAAAGAGCATTACCTAGAGAATTTTTAGCCATGCTGTAAGCAAGTTGGTCCACTTACACTCAATAACTATTACATGGACTGCTCAATATTTGGCACAGATATCCATGGTAGCCAGAGGAGGAATTCTACAGACATATATGATCCCCTGGCTTTTCCTCCAGTGCCCATTAGATTGATATTTGTGATTCAGGGTGACATGTCTTGACAAGTATTGGATAGATTTCCATAATAACTGGAACATGCCATGTCTCCAGTCCCATTGCAGGTGGAAGGGAGGGAGCAAATTCTACTTCAAAATGTCCCTTGTTGATTCCTCGCCACTGTTATATGCTTTTTGGCTAATATAATGTTTCCTTCCACTTCGTTTTTGGTTAATACATTAATAAAAATTTGATCACAAAAAACCCCCAAAAAAACCCATTGCGCAACCAGAACTAGAGGGACAGTGCTTTTATTTTCCTCCGTAGCTGTTGGTAGCTATCCCCAGTTAACAAACAGTAGCAATTAACTTCTTTGCGGTTACTGTCACCAGCAGTGAAAATTGCATGTGGTGGAATGACGGAAATAACTGCAAAAAACAAAATGCTGTGTCCTGCATTATTTGTAGTGCTTTGGCTCTAAGGAAAACAAACAGCAATCCAGGTATTTTTGCAACAACGGTAAAAATAGAACACCACTTGGAAACATGGATACTTCAACCCAAGCTGTACTTTTTGTTTTGCCTGGGACTAGACCTTTGAATCTGACCACTCCACTGAGTTCAAGTTGACTGTGTAACGAGTTGACAATTTTGTCTGATACCAGGCAAGGTCTCCAGCAACTGGTTAGGGAAAATCAAATTTCCCCCACGGAAATCAGAGTGGATGCATTGTAAGAGTTAAGATTGAAAAGAAGTCTAAGAAGTTGACATCTGACCCTGCGTTAAGTCCCACCCCTCAGCACAGACTGGCCAATCATAGCGCAGCATTAGCCAGCTCCAACAAGGGTCTGACAACTACAGCTGTGCTCCATAGACTCTCATGCAAGAGTCTCAGATTTCCGTCATTTTCAGTCTTACATTTTGTGGACATCGAGCTAAACATTTTGCAAGGGACACATGTTAATTACCCAGAGAATCTGTGAGGAGATAAACGTTTCTTTCCAATTCCAAAACCAATATCAAACCCTGAAAAGTGTAGGGTTTGTGAGCAAATGTTAGGTAACTAGCTGACTTTGCTAATGAATGTAAACATACGCTAAATGATTATAACAGTGAAAAACAACCTACCCAGCTTAACAGGAATAGTGGAGGGAGCACTGTCTGATATCAGGTGACTTTTTGTGTAACATATGGGTCTTATACAGGGGGTTCACTTCCCTTTGGGGATCCTCAGAGTTACTGCAGAGGGGCCACCAAATCATTGTCTGAATTTTTTGTCTGAAATTACACATTAATATGAGTTCAATGTATCATTAGTAAAGATAAATTTCCTTATTCATGAAAAAAAAAGAATAATTGACAGTACAGAACATCGATGATAGGTCGATAGCTCACAGCTGGATAGAACTGGTTGCAGTATTATTATACGCTGCCAGACAGACGGACAGCACCTACTACATCTGTCTGATATGTGCACGGGCAGCGTCACTTGAGAACGTGGTGCATCCACATGATACGCTGTCAGGTTGAAAGACTGCCGGTAATGTCACAATATAAGGAGCGTGAGGGCAGGTGGGGTGGGAAATGAATGAGTCCTACAAACAGACTGTGATGTTTTTTCTACATGTGCCTCCTTTCCCTAATCCTAACCATCTGTGCCAGCATGTGCATTTTGGTGTGGGTTGCCATGTGCTGTTGTTGCTTGAAAAAAAGGACATGCAGGATTATCCCACCATGTGCATTTGTTGACTTCATGGTAGCAGTATCATAAATAGTAGACACAGAAGGATACCTAACAGGTAATATGTAGATGCGGAAGCCCACTGACAAAGCAGCAATATGTGAAGAGTTGGGATGAGAATGTGTTGGTTTATACATGGCACTTTAGGCCACTCGCCACATTATTGTACAGGCCTAATATAATATGCAACTCCATTTATACGGTATTCGCAGTGGGGGTCCCTGCTGCGTGTTTCTGATTTAGTGCTAATTAGCAAGTGTTAGCATGACAACATGCTAAAGGAAGATAGTGAAAATTGAAAATATTACTTGTTAAATCACATTTACTTAAGTGTCTTTTACACAATGATAAAGTCAAGGTGAGCATGTTAACATGCTGGCATTTCCATTTAGCTCGAAGCCCCACTGTGCCTAATGACAGCCTTATAGTTCCACCAGCTTATAATGGACTGACTTATAGAATGCCATAACAGAGAGCAGCTAACTGAACAGTGTGTGGCATGTGCTCTGTAATTATTCTTGAGCACTTTGGCTAAAAGTCATAGTGCCTGCTGCGTAGCCTCGGTGAAAAAGTGCAGTGTCAATGAAGTCGTGGAGCTCTGGAGGTCCCACAGCCAAGAACAAAGTCATAAAACATGGTGACCGTCCGGCAATAAGCACTGCATGTTCAAGGACAATGACGATCTAGCTAATGAGACATATTGTTACGGAGCCCTCCATCACCAGGAGGAGGAAAAGGAACTCATGCTGGTGTTTAGCGGTCATTGCTGCTTGTTCTGAGCTGTGTGATGCCGTGCACATGCAGCAACACTTGTTTGATGGTAATGAGGCTCAAACTGTAATTAAAGCACATGGCACAAGTGGGCACATTTGCACCTTACTGGGGAACAGTTGCTTCAATAGAAACACAGTGACCCATTCTTCTATTCATGCTGTGTCTCCCAGAGCTCTCACCATCCCACCACCACCACCCTCACCGCCTCTAACAGCATGCAATGAATATATAAGCATTTGATCTGATAAAAGAGGGGGAGGCAAATAGAGGAACTTCAGGGGGTGGGAAGAAAAGATCTGCTGAGGGAATGAGAAAACAAACGCAGCCCTGAGAAAATGTCGAGAAGATGAAGAAAGAAGCAGCGGATCAAGGGATGAGCAGACAAGGTGTCAACATAACCTCTGGTGTGCACGCACACTGCTAATGAAGGGTCAGGAGACTCTGAGACTGGAGGCAACGGTTTTTGCAGTACAATTCAGTACTATTCAATCTAATGTAGCAGGTAAACAGTGAATACTATTAGCTACATTGTGTGCAAGGCACAGTCAGACTGTGTTTGTTAGAAGTTTAACATAATAATGTCATCATTTCAATACTTTATTACAGAGGAATTAAGCCCTTTGAAACCTGGATCGACATCAGTTTTCTTGTGCTGTGTTCAGATGTCTTTCATAAGCTTTTGAAATCTTTTAAAAACCTAATAAAATTGGTTTTATTTCTTTCAAAAACATTGGAAAAAGGCAATGAGCAACTTGGTAAGAAATGCCCCGCAAATTTCTGAAAATTTGCCAATGCAAAAAGAGAGAGAGAGAGAGAATGTGAGAAAATGATCAAAAAGCAGCAAAAATGTCAAGAAAACTGCACCGTTCACATGTACATGAAACACTGCTGGATGGCATCAGGTGAGAACGCAGCCAGACAGAACCGCTTGCATTGTTATTAAACCCCAGCGGGTGGCTGGAGAGCGTCACTTGAGAACGTGCCCTGATGAAACCTGTCACAAGTGCACAAATCAGGCAAGATGGCGACAGGTTGAATTGCTGTTGGTAATGTCTTAATATAGGGAGCCCAAGGGCGCCTATAGGGTGGCTGGGGTGGTGGATGATTCTCACAAACAACAACCTTTTAGTGCGGTGTTTGCTTCCTATCTAAATGTGATGTTTTTTATCTCCACCTTACCATATGCCTATTTCCCCTAATCCTAACCATCTCTGCCAGCATGTTGACTGTCCAGCATTGGTTACCATGTGCTGCTAACATAACTACGTGCATTTGCTGACATCACAGCAGCGGCATCCCAGAGCGTAAACAGCAGACACAGAAGGATATCTAAATTGTAATAAGCTGATGCAGAAGTCCACTGATAAGGCAGCAACATGTGACAAGTTTGGATGAGAATGTGTTGCTCTTTCATAATGGTGGTCCACGGGGAAAATGCTATTTGGGCGGCAGGGGATTTCACTGCAAGTGGCCACTGGGAAAAATTGGCTACAAAGCTGAGTTGTGTTCCTGGGGGAAACAGGGCAGCAGCTTTCCTGTCTCTCTCCCCAGGTAACAAAGTCTGCCTCACAGCATCTCTGGAGCTCATTAAATTAAACATTATCTATGTTTAATGCATGCAAGATGTAGCTGGAGCCATGAGCAAGATAGCTTGGCTTAGCATAAAGTCTGGAAGCAGGGGGAAACAGCTAGCCTGACTCTGTCATGGTCAGGTGAATTTTTTTGCCAAGTGCAGGTAATAGTCATCATTGCAAAGTTTCCAAGCAACCAGAGGAAACTCCAGCAAGTCATTTATCTAATTCTTGGCAAGCAAATAAATGAGCACATTTCCAAAATGTTATTTAGTAGTTTGATTTCCAGCATTTGTTAAGTAGATTTGTTTAACCTTGTGACTATGTCATTGTATTTGAGGCCCTTCTGATTCCCAGGGCATGAACTAACGATTGTCAACACCCCTTGGAGTGAGATTCGCTGTATCAATGCCAAAGGCAGCCTTTGACATCTTTATGAGATGCTCCGGGCTTTCAACTAACTCCAACGAAAAATCAGTTTGTGACAACAGACCTACTTGAGGCTAAGAGCAACTGACACAGTATAAGGCATGAAGAAGTCAGTGTAGGGCAGTAGGGGAGGTGGATTGGTAAAACCAAACTCAACTTTTATCCAGTGTTGTTTTTCTGAAATGTTTCTCAATTCCTGTACAGTCATTACTCAAGTGACGTACTGACATCAAATTACTTTACTCAACTAACATTCTTAATTAGGACAAAAAATGATCTTTTTTTTCTAAATCAAACCAGGTAATTACATTGTCTAAACTTAACCACAACTGTTTCAAAAAAATGACCATTTCATACAATGTGTTTCAGCTGTGCATCACATAGATACACTATGGGGTGGCCCATAATGTCGCCATCGCACGCCGAGGGGCGTGAATAAACATCTACATTCGATGACCTGGGAATAAAAAACAGTTGTGTATTTGTGTCTGAATTCAGAGTCTTGGGTACATCTCTTTTTGAAAAAGATTTAATCATTACTCTGCACATGTCGAAATATCTTTCCATCACACACTTAGAATTTAGACACAGATATAATCCCATATGTTACCACTGCTGAGGCAGTTTTTTTCAATATGCTGTCGTGATTTTCAAAGCTGACCTGTTTGACATAGCAGATAATTTAGCTTTGTGTTTTTTGACTGATGCACCTGCGCCTCGGCACAGCTGATTTGTCCTCTTTGGAGTTCTCTATGTTGTATCGCGTTGCTTTGAAAACCGAGGTATCAAAGTGCTGATTATCAGACCTTTTTTAATTTTGATGCTTCTAATTAGCAACAGGCTAATATGAACCTTGTTTGTAGCGCTGTTGGAAGTGGATGGAAGTGATTTTCCATGTGGTGTTTATGTTATTTCTTTCCAGCTCCTATAACATCTTGCACAACTTGAAATAAGAATGCCAGGAATGTAATTACATCACTCAAGATTGGAGGAAATATGCCTTTTTAAATCACCATACTGTACAGGCAGTCAGCACAAATAAGATAAACTGATAATTTGTGATAGGGGAGGCTGAGGGAACACGCAATGATCAGCATTACTTCTAATGATGATAACAAGAACACATCTGTGTCAGTGAGGAATAATTTGCCTTCATTCAGTTTGGATGAGAGCGTTTGTGAGGTGAGTGTGAGGAAGAAACAGCCTCACACATCAGCGAGCAGATAATGAGGCCGATCACCAGGCGTGGAGACAAACATGTGGCACTAAGATCCCTGCCATCAAAAGTGAAAGAGAAGGCAGAGGAAGTAAGGAGGGCACTGTGTTGTGAAAACTGGAATGAATGTGATTATTTTCTCTGTCTCCTTCCAGGTTGAATCACTTGTCAGAACGAGGGGAAGACATTTCACAGAAGGTATGATTTCTACCGTAATTTCCGTCGTTGCTTCTTTGATAGAGTGTCCAATACAATTTAAAGTCACATCAAGCACCTAAGAAAATATTCACCTATTTTTGCCAAAAAAACAAGTCATAACAAAGCATATCATCACAGCTCGCCCTTTTCTGATAATTGAGGCAATTGACGACGTGACATGCACGCAGTGGCTTCAGTTGCAGCCTCACATCCCTGAGAGGCTAAAAATAGCAGCTTGTGTTCTCTCATATCTCTTTGCCATCCAAGTCCTGTTTTTAAATGTGGAGGAGGGGCTCAATACAGCAACACTAATTTTCCAAACCCAAACAAGAGGCAAAATAAAGAAATTAAGAGCTAGAAAGACAACCCAGAGGAGAAAACGCAGCTGATAAACTGAAGTGAAATGAATTTAAAATGCATGTGTGGGCATGTTTATTTTGTGTGTGCATGCAGGATGTGAGAGTGTGCTTGTGGGAGCGTGAATGTGAAGTGTGGTGCCACTGTCTCTATCCTCCAGTCGGTCTCCTCAACGCGTCGCACAAAAAGAGCATCTCATCATTCGCTCCTCAAGAGCCAAACAGAACATGTTTCCCTGACAACCACAGGCCATGGTCAGTTTTTAGAAGGCTATGACAAAGCTGCCGTGTCTCCTGATATTAAGGGAGGCATCTTAATGGTAATGAGTGGTTGTGATGGATCAATACTAAAGCTCAGGAGAAAGGCCAGCGTGACCTGTTGGGGGAAGGGTGCTGAGCATTTAGAGATATGTCACACAGAGGCCACCCTGGCAGATTTGCAATTAAAATTTATTACATCCCCTGGGCATGAAACTCCAATTACTCACAGGTGACCTATGCTGAGCCACCATTAAAACCTGTAGGTTTTATTGTTCTTTGATTAATGCACTTTGTCTGAAATGATATGCAGAGGGTGGGCTGTTGCTGATTTCCTGCACAGAAAAAATAAAAAAAAATGCTGCTGATTAAAGCAATCAAATACAGCTGATCTTTGGAAAGACAGCCATAAATTGTTAATTTAAAAGGACAGTTTACCCCACAATCAAAAATACATTTTTTCACTCTTACCTCTAGTGCTATTTATCGGTCTGGATGTTGTTGTTGTTTTGGTGTGAGTCACAGAGTGTTGCAGATATCTGCTGTAGAGAAGTCCGCCTTCTCTCCAATATAATTGAAATAGACAGCACTTGGTTTGTGGTGCTAAAAGCACCAAAAAACAAACAAATAAACACACAAACAAGCAATGTCTCTTTCCAGAAATCATAACGCGGTCTCTCAAAATAATCCATGGCGAAAAACAAAACATCTCTACAGCCGATATTTCCAACACTTTGCAACTCACACCAAAACAATCTAGATTGATAAATAGCATTACGGGTAAGAGGTGAACTGTCCCTTTAAAACCAAAGCTAACATGCATTTTACACAAGTTAAGACAGCTTTAAAGGAATATTTTGACATTTTTGCAAAAATAGGCTTAATTATCCACCAGCTGATAGTTTAATGAGAAGACTGACACCACTTTCATATTTGTAAAGTTACAGTCCAGACAGCAAGCGGTTACCTTGGCTTAGCATAAAGACTGAAATCAACAATTCTTGTACCGTCTGAAGGTAAAACCTCAGCCTACCAGCACCTCTACAGCTAATTTACATGTTGTGTCTCATTTGTTTGAACCATACCAAAAACAAAAAAAAACTGTTTCTGGTTTAGTGTTGTGTGCAGGACTATTTCTTGGAGCAGTGTAACTTTTTTAAGGGTTAAAAAAGTGTTAAAAACTACATCTAATGAACACTATCATGTTAAAATGCCTAACTTTACAGCGGAAATAAACATGCTACAGCCTGGTACAAAACACACTTTTGGTCTCTGTGGCTAAGGTTAGCATTAATGACAACTACAGGGGCTGAATTTTTATATAATTTGTCTGATTAAAATTTGATTAAAAAAAGTTAGGCATAATTTGAGTGACAGGCTGTCTGCTGATAGTGATCTTAGGCTCTCAGTCAGATCTACCCCTCGCTCCTCCACAGTGCACATCCAATTATGGTCACTTGTGCCTCCAAAAATCCGAGACGGCGACAGCCGAAATGCCAAACTTAAGACCAAATGGGTGATGTCATGGTGGTTACATCCATTATTTTTATACAGATGTCCATGCAGTACCTTTCAATTCCCTGTAACAAGGCAACTAAGCTCCTTCCTAAAATGTTGAATTATTCCTTTAATCATACTTGATGCTGTTGACTGAGCTGTAAATATTTTAAAACTGATTTAGCTGTTTCTATTTTAAGAACACTGAATTATTTGTTTTACTCACATTAAGTCGTCTAAACTCCATTTGGTTTAATATTAAAAGACCACCAAAACTCTCAGCTTGTGTGAGACAGAGCTTTGACACACATACGCCTAAATGGTTTGCACACCTCACACAGGCTTCACAGCTGCACGCTTCATATTTCTACCACATGTGTGAGAGTAAAAATTACTCATGTGTGACGTTAAAAGCAATAATCTCCACCTTGTTGTCACAGTATCAACAGAGATAACTGAGAGAAAATGTCCAGAAAGAGCAGGAGAGGGAGAGGGAGCATTCTGTGTGGGAGGAAGTCATGGAGATACATTATGGCGAGGAAAAAAGAAAAAGGAGAACAAGAAAAATCATTGCTGAATCCACTGTCAGGCTTAAATCCATCTGTCATCGCATCTTATTGACACACTGTGACAGATGCTCTCTAAACGCAATGCTATCAGCAACAGACAGCCACACCGCAAAGCAAACAAATCATTACAGCATCACAGTGAAATAATAGAAATCTTGCCTGTCTCCAGAAAGGATAAAAATGGCTGTCTACAGTACGTGGTTAAAATGGGGTCACAAGTAGCCTGCCAGAACATCGCTGCTCTTTTTTCAAATATAATCTGAACTGATGAGAAATTGCCACGCTGCATAAGCATGGAGGCGTACTGACTCACTCCATTCTGCAGCTTATTCATCACAAATTTCAGAGGACATTATAAAACCTCATTTGGTAACCCTTACTTCGACAGCGTCCATTAAACTCTGTGCAACCTCTCTAATTGACTGCAGCGAATTCCTACTGTCTCCTCTGTTGGTCTTTTATTCCCAACAGCATCCCAGCAGGGAACTGTGCTTTAATTCAATCTGCTGTATACTGCAAGTCAATTTCAATCAGCTTTCTTTGTGCTGCCCACTGCCTCTGACCCGGGTTTCTCTGGCCTCGTGGTAAATACAGAGCAGGGTGTTGAGACAAAAAAAGCCCCCATGTCTCATCACTGTGAATAGAGGACGCCACCAGTCGAAGCAAGAGAGCAGGCTCCAGAACAAGCAGGACATGACAGGAGCGGGGAGGAAAAAGTACAGCAGGCCTCGCAGGGTCGTTCCTCAGCAAATGACTAACCATAAATCTGTCTGATAGAAATGTTGTGGCAGCACTCAGCTAATGGTTTTCTCTGCCTGTGTACCTTCCAAAAAGGGCCAGGCAAACAGACGCCTGCTCGCTGCACTGCACCCTGAAATGAGCATGAGATGTTCACACAACATGATATCGGATGATGAAAGTGGCGCGACTCAAACTTCAGGGACTTGCACTCCCACACATCGACTCATGAGACTCATCCTGTCTTATTCCTGCTCACCTACTAACGTGTTCCCTAATGGCGGGTTAAGCACCATTTAGCAGAAGAAAGAAGAAACTCAATCAGAACGTCTTTAAAGAGTGTCTCTGTGGGCTTGAAACACTGAAGCACCCAGTAGACCTTTTAACACTCCCTAACAAAACGTTAAATCTAGTAGAACGACTACATGTAATTCTGCAGCAGCCTGACAGGATGATCGCTCTGGCCTCTCAGCCCGCCTGTCAGATGTTTTCGGCGTTAACGCCATGCTCTCCGAGCGCGCAGCAAACCAACACTTTGATAGGCCTCTTCTCCTTGGCCTGATCTCATTTTCTCAGCAGCACCTCGTCAGTACAGATAACAACAGCTGTTCTTGGGAGGGCTATGTGTGACACAGGAGGGGAGAGAAGCAGCGGCAGCAGTAGAGTCAGGTGTGGCGACCTTGGAGATTTCTGTCTTGAGAGCATCACAGCCTCTTCACCGAGGCTGCGGCAGGCAGGAATCAAACACACACCTCAGGTGAAGAGAGGCTTTGACAGACAGAGGACAGAAACACACACCAGGCCACACTTGTCTGTATTCTTTGGGCTGTTAAAGAAAAAGAGAGACATATCTTAAAGATTTTTTTGGTATTTTTGCCTCCATCAGCTGGAGAGAGACAGGAAAGTACAGAGAAGGATGACATGCAGCAAAGGGCCACAGGATTGGAATTGAACCTGGGCTCCTGTAAAGGTCTCAGCCTACATGAAGGCGCACAATCTACCAAGTGAGCCAGAGATCACCACAGAGAGACCTCAAAGCACTGGTCCCCAACCTAGGGATCCTGACCCCCACTAAGGTCACCAAAGCTCCGCGAAGGGTCGCAGGGCCTTCATGAAAAAGACATCTATTAAGTATCTATGATTGTTAAGACAAAGAATAAAAAGTTCCCAAAAAAATGTCAGGAAAACTCATCTCTGATGCAATATTCACAAGAAATAATCTGCTCAAAATTCATCCAAACTGCTCGTTTTGGACATCCTTCCAGTATCAGTACTCAGTATTTTGTGTTAACTGTATAGTTATTATTTTATGTTGTGCTGTTATAGTTTCGCATTGAATATGTGTCAAATATCCATAAAAGTCAGGGGTTGCAAGTTTACTCAGTGACAGAAAAGGCATCTCTTACGCCTCCCTACAGTATGTGCGATTTTAGGAATCCAATAAATTTAGTGCAACATGGATCTAATAAACTTAGGTATGATGTCAAGTTTAATGCATGCAGACTGTACGATGACAAGGCCTACTGAATTGCAAGCTATGACGTACATTTCTCAATGTCAGTACACAATAACAAAACATCGACAGTGTGCGTCATCCATCTATGCCACTGTATTGGTAAGACAAGAATGTAAACAAACATGAATGGAGCCCTCGCTATAGTGCCATTAATGGGTGTCGAAAAAAGTCCAAAGAGGAGGAGGAGGAGGAGAATGTGGACACGGTCATGGCTGAGGAAAAGAGGCCAAATTGGCATGCCGGTTTTGTAACAGGAGCTCAAGATCGTGACAATGTAGTGAGACAACTGTGACGTAGGGCCACTGTTAAGAGCCACGACCAAAGATATCACCAGGTTTCTTTCACATCGGTCATCTTTTATCTAGGACAGCCCAGAATAGCACAGTGTATAACGGACAATAAGGAGAAAGGTTTAGAATCACTGTCTTAAAGGACAGGATCATTTTCTTCCCCAAGTCTGTCTTAAAACAACACTCACACGCATATGTACTTTGAAACAGGTTTTGGCTGCTGAAAGTATTCCTCTAAAATGATAAACTTTTATAGCCACTGTTGAATTTAAGGGATTCATAAAGAATGTGGTAATGGAGGCATGTGTTTGTTTTTGAGGGGCACCGGCAATAGCCATGGCTGGAGGCATTAAGTTTTCGGGTGGTCTGTACATCCCATTCCAGTGAACACAACATCTACAGAATGTCTCTCGGTTCTCTCTTGATTTTTAAATTCTTTTTTTTTTTTTCAAATTTGGCAAAAACATCCACTTTGAGTCAAAGATGAACTGATTAGAATATGGTGATTTAAGGTCAAAGGTCACTGTGACCTCGCAAAGCATGTTTTTGGCCATAACTCAAGACCTCTTACAATGATCATGACAATATTTCACAGAAAAGTCTGAGTATATAATGATTAAGTGATCAGCGGGTCAACTTTACTTTGACGTCATAATGTTCTACAAAAACACTTTTCTTATTCAACACCTTAACTCAGGAACAAAAGGGGAGACTTTTGGTCAGATACTGAATTAGTGACACTCATCTTGAGTGCTCAAACTGAAACTGTGCTGATTGCGTAGATCTTCTGTGAAGATGTGTATGAAGCATCCATGTTAACTGTAACAGCAACTTGACTGGTGCGTGGGGACATACAACCATGAGGACGCAATCCTTCTTCCTGTTATGTTTTTGTTGTACTTAAAAATTGTTCTTTTTAAATTCTTTCCTTTTGTAAAGCATTTTGGAACATCCATATTAACTGCAACTGTGGTTTGTGACAACTGTATTAAATGGAAGGTGCCATATAAATAAAAATTTATTTAATTACTCTCTTACAATCCCCTAAAGAAAAAAACTTCCAGAGAAAACAGCTTGAGAGAAACCTTGGCAATGAAGACTAGAAGTGACTACAAACCTAGGGCATGCAGAGCGACAGCACATTTCTGCTATGATCCTGCAATCAGATGCATCTCCAACTAATGAGGTGTGGCATCTGACCTGTGGCCATGAATAAAAGGGCAATCTGTTCTATTTTTAAATTGGGAGTTTAACCAGGTGCTGTGGCGATGCCTGCAGCACAAGCCTGTTGCTATCTGTGCATGCAAGATTCGACCCAACCAGCAGCAGCATTATCAGCTTATCTGAATGTATGTGAAGACATGCTATGATTAATAAGCAATGTGCAAGCTGTCATTTCTGCCTCATGAGGGGGGTTGTGAGAGTTTACAACGTCAAAGTGAAGCTCTCCAAGGCTTTAAGTCAGCCGGGTCTCCATAGCAACTAGTAGACTATACGGACATCTGATAGTGATGGAGGAATAAATAAAATTGGTGTTTTTGTCTTTAAGGAATGCCACTGGCTGCGAGCAGAGGGGATATTAAAGCAGATATGTAATACACGAGGCGTGAATAAAGTTGAATCTACAGTACTGTGCAAAAGTCTTAGGTCACCATAGATTTGTTGTTTTAACAAAGTTGTAATGAGGATACATGTATTTATTTATTTATTAGCCTCTTTATTAAGATACAAAGAATACAGAAAACATGTATGATGCATTAAAACACCTAAAAAGTCAGAAAACTGATGTCAATATTTAGTGTCTAACATGGAATCGTACAACCATAACAAAATGTAGCTCAAACAATCAATACTGAGCTTTGAACAAATCTTGAACGCAGCCTGGTGTAAACACACCAGCAGCTTAGCATTGTTAGTATCTCATATTGTCTGCACAAGAGAGTTCAAGACATGTTCAGTGAAAAGCGAGGTCACAATAAATGCTTGCAGCTTAGCCTGTTGAAGTTATTCTGAAATATTTGCGTTTTTAATATTGTATATATATTCCCTATATATTCTAGTTGTATTTTAGTGAAGAGGCTATTTTGAAATAAATATGTATGATCATTATAACCCTTGCTAAAATAACAAAGTTTAAGGTGGCTTTTGCACAGCACTGTAAGTCCTCAGACAGAGACATGATACCTGGCTGGAGCTGGATGGGAAAGAGGAGATTGGCGGGACGTCCAAAATCTTCAACTCATACATGTTCCCGTTGAGGATGACGGAGGGTCTGTACACATATCTGGTCCTGGTTGGCGTGTACACCTCCGAGAAATCGTTATAGATGAACTGGCGGATTATAGAAGTTTTCCCCACTCCGGGAGCACCGATGACTGCGATACTCAGCGTCTCCACCATTCCTGGAGCACGAGTTCAGCACCATGGACAGCGACGACAACAGCGACAGATGTGAGCGTCCAGAAACACAGCTGCTTGTTTTTGACGCTGTTCTGGTGGAATTCAACCCACACCGCTGCAACCTCTCTGTTTTTGTCAACCAGCAGCCTTTAAATCACCTCAGCTGGGTGCAATTAAACCGAATAAATCACCCACCCTGTCGAGCAGAGCGAAGAAACTTTATCTCCAGGCTGAGGGCGCAAAGAAAGAAGCTTGTCGAAAATAAAGCTCAACCATGATCATGCGGATGGAGGGCTTTTCCTCTGCAATCTGAGAGAGAAACTCTTCGGGGGACATCCCCAGGCGTCCTCTTCCCCCGAGAGGAAGCGTAAAAGTCCGTCCTTGTTGTCCTCGCATGGACATAATCTCACCCAGGCTAGACTCTGACCTTGCCCAAACGCACAGAAGCCCTCGGTGTCTTCATTGATTATCTCCTCTGCACCTCTCACTCATTTCCAGCGATGCACCACCGCCGCGCTCCTCCATCACAGAGAGGACGGGCGCACAGCCGCCAGCCGAGCAAATAAGCTTCCCACGTGTTTGGAAATCGTACACAACCCCATAATCTTCTTTTTTCGGTCGAAGATAGATTCACATCTGAGTGATTCAGAGGAGAGCAGGCAATCCACACAGCCTGGAGACGTGCGTCTTCTGTAAAGGCATCTGGAGCCTATTAACGAGCACTGTGTGTGTGTGTCTGCCGTTGGAGAGACATGAGCTGGTGAGGACTGCTCTCTCTCTCGCTCGCTCTCTCTCTCTTCCTTTCTCTCTCTCTCTCTCATCACTTGCAATATCCTCCTGCCCCGCTCATCCAATAGGATAATGCCGTGCGCAAGGCGTGTGAAAGCTTTGAGCTCCCATACGCTGCCAATAAATGGCAGAAGAATCGGCCGTGCGCTATAAATCATCTCAGCGTTGGGGGTCATGAAGGAGAGGTGCGAGGCTGAGCATCATATCTCTGAGGGACACGACTTATTACTGGAGAGGGTCCTCGGGCAGGGCACGGGCGATGTGTCCCATAAATCACTGCGGGATGGCAGCAGCACATCACGGCCAAAAATCCACTTGATGACAAGTCTGTGGAATAAATATTGCACAGTTTATGACCAGTAACCGCGGATGAGCTTGTAACCTTGGCCGATGGGTTTCTAATGCCGTACTTCCTCATAAGATGCAGTTTGTGAAGGGTTTACAACCTGTGGGAGTCCAGGTTGGTTTTTTGTCAAGGCTGCGATAACAACTAGGCGAAGCCTGCAGGGGCCCCCAAGCCTCAGGGGTCCAACAGACCACAGATTAAGTATGTCAGGGTTCCTACAGCTAACTTAGATTTAAGACTTTTTAAATGCCACTCACAATTAAATTTAAGACCCAAAACAAACAAATAAAAAAACACATTAACAGCAGTTACTTAAGATTTGGGACAATTTTGCCCAAATATTTAGTGTAACATAAAATGTTATTTTGTTTTTATCTTGTGGGGAGAACAGAATTGGTCAATACCTGTCCTTTGTTGGCAATTTTGTTATTGATTTTGTTCTGCACTCTGCCTCAGTTCCATCGTGCCAAGCCTTTAATGTATTGCCTTTACTTTTTTTTCTTTACCACAAAATTCTGGCTAAATACCTAATTTTCGTTGAATCTGTACTACCCTCTGTTGTCCAGGCTACATCAACAGTTAGCTAACAGACACTGGGCGCTCTGCTCTGTTGGTTCCACTAACTTTGCGTGGTCTTGCTACTGCAAAAGGGCATTATGGAAATAATTTTACAAAAGGGTTTTTACCAAACATTTGAGATTTTATAACACCACCTCAGAAGAAAAAAGATCCTAAAAATCTGCTTTTCATGTCTTTGTATATTTTAGACTTTGAAAAGATTGATTAAAGACATCTTAACATCAATTTATGCCTTATTTTTAGATTAATAAATTCAATGGCTTTTAAGGTTTAAAGCTTTTTTTAAGATCTGCAGAAAGCCTGGTATATGGGGATTACTTCCTGGTAGTTTTTTCAATTGCAGATGTGATTTATGCCAATAAAGTGTAAAATACACTGATACACAGCAAGAGCCCAGTGTTACAATTTATGGGTATATATTGGCAGAAATGGAAAATAATGTATGTTTTCTCTAGTGTATAATCAAAATAAAAAAAAGTTTTGTTCTCTTTACCTTAGAATGAGCAGTTTATGTCCAGGGTGCAAACTCCTCAGGGGTGAAAAGGTGACAAGGATGGCACCTGTGCCAGCTTAAAACTCTCATACTCCTTTATATCCCAACAGGGGGAGTTACAATGAGCACAACCTGAAACGACAGCAGAAAAATGCAAGATATACATTAATGCAGCAGTAATATTCATCCAGAAACACCAGACAGAAAAGAAAACACTGCAGGGAATGTTCTCCTGTACAATGACAACTTTTACATTACATATTTTGCACATAAATTCGTAGTTATTTTTACTTGAGAAAGATTTTAAATGCAGGGATTTTACCTGTAGTGGAGTATTTTTACAGTGCTGCATTATTAGTAGCTATTTTTTTTACTGCAGTTAAGTATCTGAATACCTAGAAGCACCACTCCTTGATAAATTTCCATTTTACTGAACTTCCACAATGTGCATCCACATACTTGTAGACTGTCTTTGCAATTAGTGTGAAATTCTCTGTGGTACCCAACCGGTGCCAACACTGACAATAACGGAGCCAAGCCACAAGCTTGATAGAGCAAGCAATTGTGGACAGCGAGGGTCAGTCAAAGAACGGCAGTTTAATTATTGGCGTTCATACTGAACCATTCAATATACAGAGACAATGCAAAATGAAATGTGGTCAATTCGTTTATGTGCTGTAGTGATGACAGTTTAGTAGTGAAGTAGGCTTATTTTAGCAGCCTGACCTCATTCACATGGTGACTTTGTCTTTGTAGACCCCCCCACCCCCCCTCCCCTCCATTTCAAACAATCATCAGACCTACACAAATAACAATAATCCCCTATTTTGGATTCAAAGCAGCAATTTTCACCACAAGCTGTCTAGTTGGCACCTATGATATCGAGACAGAGAGTGGGTCCTTGGTTTATAAAGAACATGTTGCAGAGCTATGTTTCTACAGAAGCCCAGAAAGGTCAAATCTAACGCTGGCTCCAGATACAGTCATTTGCGATTTCACGGTTTTGCCTCGGCCACTGTATCAGGAATCCCAATTCAGCTTTCAGTGAAAACCTCCTCAAAATCTGGATCTTAAGTTATTGTAGAAAAAAGGTGACTTCACATTAACATGTGCTGGACTAGTCGCTGACAGCAACATGCCGAAGTGTATCATTATAGCTGTTATAATCGCCTGCTTTGTTTTCTTATGGAGAGGAAGAGACCTCTGTGGATAATTTGGCTCCCGATAAACAAAGGAATTCTAGCAGGGAGAAGTTTTAGCTGGTTGCAATTTACAATTCACTGCTAGAAGGCAGCAAATCGCCCTAAATTTTACACAACTGACCTTTTAGATGACGAGTCCCTCTATACGGGAGACCTGGCCAAGAACTAGCACCTCTTCAGCTACCAGTCCACACTAAATACCACTAAATCCTAATCTGTGCGGGAACTTTAATCAACTTTAATCTATCAAGGCTAACCCCCAAAGGGGGCCACAGGGGCCCACAGTGTATATTTGGCCCTGTGACCTAAGGGTTATTCAGACCTGGAATTTATTTTTGTTTTGTTCGATAATTATGTTGTTACAAATATTGATAATTCATGAATTAAGATTTTTTTTTGTTACACTGCATTAAGTCAGTAAGTAAACAGACTTTGGACCAGATTCTCCACAGCTATTAACTGTCTGTTGGACCCTCCTCTCTCTGATGAATTTAATGTCTATTTAAAACACAAAGCAAGTACCTTGCTGCAGGATCATAAACACCAATCAAAGAAATGTGTCACAACCTGGCAGCCCAAAAGGTCTTCTTATTAAAGGCTGTAAAGCATCAGTAAATGACCCATTACCTATTAATAGAACCATTAATTAAACTCGTAAGCCCTTTGTAAAAGATGACTCATTTGAAAACCAGGCCAAACCCAAGTAATCTACAAAAATCAGTCTCAGGTAGACCTGTGTGCAGTAGAAAGCCACATCATGGACATCTGAAATGTGACAAAGTATGAAAATTATATATTTTTTTTAATGTTTTCGTACCAAGTTGAAATATGACATGAATTTACAGGTTTACTCTGTACGTGCATATGATGGACTTGAACTATAAAAACACTCAGCTTACAATATAAGATGCATTTTATATTATTACAGGTTGAATTATCTAACAGTATTAAAAGTTTTTCACAATTTGCTTAATTTTGATCAGTTACAACAAAAAATGCTGCTCACACAGCGATGCATTATAATATTAATCCAGTTAAACACCAACAGTCGTTCTGGTGTCTAATGAGTATTTTCTTACTTTGCATACATTATGCTGCAAGTTCTTCTTCTCTTCTATTTAAGTAATGTTGTATCCAAGACTTTGACTTGTACTGAGTAATTTCACCCTGTGGTGCTGCTACATTCACATGAGTAATATTTCTTCCATTACGAATAATTAATCATTTATTAAATGTTAAAATATTACTACCACAACGAAAAAAAAAAGCCAAACATGGGATAGAAGCATGAAGTGAGATGTACGTGATTCCTTTCAGATCAAATAAGAAACAGTACTGGCCTTTTGTGTTGGGAATTAAGATGTATATATAGCTGAATAAAAGTACAATGGCTGCCCTCTTGGTATTAAGCTTTAGTAGTTTGACAGTCTGTTATCATTCCCCATAAGGACTGAACCTTTACCAGTGCAATACCAATCCAGTGCAGTGGCGCCCCCTAAAGGAGTGCATTCATCACATACGATCATTATACAGTATTCATCAGTAGAAGAGACTCTTGACACAGATTTTGGTCAGCACATGTTAATCTCTGGACAGATCTGACCTTTAACATTCAGAGAGGAAGAGATCTAAGACGAGACGTGTTTGCAGTGGAAATCCCGGTTAAGCTTTCTCGAGCAGCCCAGACTTTAAAACCCCTGTCACCGCTTCAGAGGAGCTGCTCCGCACCGTGCTGTGGATAAACCTCAGATTTCACGCACGGCTCAAGGTTGAACAACACCGCGAGACTCTGTATGCAAAGCTGAGAGGGCTGCCAAGTCTGTAACGCAGGAGCGGTAGCTGAGCAGCCCATGAGAGGAGACATGAACGCCTCAAAGGTCATCAATGATTATAAAGTACAGAGTGTGAAAACAATGCACGCCTGCTTCCAGGGACTTTGGGAATGTGGACTTTACCAAGCAAATAAAACCGAGATAACGTTTTGCATCCTGTGACTCTGGGACTTTGGCACTGGCAGACTGCACCGCAAACATAAAATGCCCTTGCAATGCATTTTAGTCTCTCATTAAAGAAAAGACTGGTTATGTGAATTTACCAAGAGTTTTTAATAGTTCTTTATGATGTACACACAATGAACAAAATCATGTCAATCAAAAACATCTGATTAAACATTTGATTTTTCCTTTTTTTTTTTCTTTTTTATACAGCATTTCATATGAATCAGCCGTCACCACACACGAAGACGCACGCTCAGAGTACACAGCCACCTCTGTTGTAATCTGTACAAGGTGTTAGCGTGGGTGCATACATCCTGCAGAGCCGATAAAAAGGGCTTCAGTGTAATGACTCGGAAATAAAAATCCAATTAATCTGCTGGAGTCTGCAGGTGAAACAGGGACACTGGATGTAGTCAGTGTGCTACCTACATGTAGATTACTCAGAAGTGTTACAAACCATGGCATCACACATTTAGAGTGATCTCACCTGAGCCTTCATCTCAGGTGGCCACGGTGCTCGAGAGGCTGCGCTGAGGATACAGACAGAGTAAAGTGGCGGAGAAAGCCCGAGAGGCTGTCGGGGAGAAGCAGCAAATACAAAATCCTCAACACCTGAGGCTCTCTCCCAGTTTGCCACATGAACACTAACAAGACTACGAACACAAATCAAACCATGGAATGACTAAGTATGAGAGCAGGCAGTGGATGACTGCTGCCGGTCTATAAAATGTCCAGATATTGATGGAAAAAATTAAAGAAATGCACACAAACAGCTTCCATGCACACAGCACACATCCAGGGCCAGCAGAGGATCCAATCCCTCTGCTAACCACAGACACTAAAGAAAACGCTACAAAATGACAAAGACAACAATGATGTAGTTTGTAAGTATCTTATGTGTCTCTTCTAAGGCCCAGGCAGCCACCTCACACAGGGGCAGGGGCAAGGAGAGTTAAAGCCTTTTTTTCTGCGTATTTTAATTGAAAGTACCCTAAATAAATATGCAGACAGTGATGATTCACCTGCTGATTGCAGACGCTAAAAATAGACTCCAATTTGCAGAGAAGTGGGGCTAGATAATGATTAAAGAGCCTCATGCAGAGAAAACCGTCAGGGAATACAGCCGTCTGTCCCCAAAAGAATACAGGTCATCTCTGAGCGGAGGAGGACCAGGTTAACGTGAAAGTGTTCATTCAGAAAATGTATCAGGAGATAATGTCCTGAAACTAGTGTATAACAAACATACATAAGAGGGGACGATGAGGGATGATAAGGCTAGCGAAGACAGTGAACCAGAATTTTCTGCCGTCTTAGGAAAGAAAAACATAAAAGAAATCATTAAGCATCCTAATTTAACAGCTGCATTGACACACAGAGTGCCAAAACAGCAGGAAGAGACTCCTGCACTGCGTGAGGTTGTAACATGGTCCGTGGATCAGGTGAGGAGGAGCAGGAGGAGGTGTCAAGAGTCTGCGAGGGCGGCGGCCGGGTCGATGTCAGGGTGGTTTTCAGTTCTTGAGCACCATCTCGTAGTTCTGGAAAACACACTGGGAGACCTCTGGAGCTCTGCACTTCAGAGAAATCTGAGGGAAATAAGAGTCGAGCAGGGTTGAATACGATTGGACTGTTGCAATGCAAGGTGGGATAGACAGTTCACAAGTGACCATCAGCAGCAAGGTACATATCTTCATGTCTAGGTACGAATAAGAAGCAAATCTATTGACTGTTAGACTGTCCATGTACTGCATCATCATTTGAAAACAGAGTGGCTGTTTTAAAGCTAGGATTGGTAACTCTAATGAAAATAACTGTCAGATTTGCTGAAACTGCCACTATATCCACACAGTAGTACATGAGCCAGATAATCTATGATCTGTCCATCCGCCTTTGCAAGAATCTACCAAGGCTGTTGAAAAACAACCAAATTGGTGCCGAAGAGTCTCTAAAAGGCTGTCAATCCTGTCAATCACTGCTGGTGAACTGCGGTCAAATTGTCAAACTCGGAAGCGCTGATCAAATATGAATCAAGACTCTGTTACACTGCCATTTTCTCGCAGAAACATATTTTAATGTACTATCAAGCTGTAAAATGAGAAAGATGGCCCAGCCTCAGTTCCAACATGACAGCTGGTTCAGAGACTCTCTCATTTTACAGCGAAAAAGTCATTAAAATATGTTTTGAAAACATTTGAGATGAGAAACAGGAAATACAGTAACAGAGTCTTGATTCATATCTGATCAGTGCTGCCTGGTTTGACAGTTTGACCAAAGGTCCCTGAGTGATTGGCAACATTGACAGCTATGTTTGAGACACCTCAGCTCTGACTGGTTGCTGCGTCCATGTCCTGGTCTGAGTCTAGTGAATGCCATTAGAGGCTGGAAGAAGAAGAAGAAGAAGACAGGAACATGTTTTTCTTACCCCACAGATTATATGTCTCATGTACTTCTCTCAGAATATAGTAAGTTTCAGCAAATATCAAAAGTTATTTTCATACTTTAAATGACAAGCCATATTTGGGGTTCCCACACATTTTCATAGTCAAAATTTCAAAACTTTTCCATGAATTTTCAAGGACCCATAATAAAATTTCTATTTTGGAAAAGCATGCACTTTACTGTGTGTGCAGCACTTGTCAGCCTGGTTACTGTGCTTTCTCTCTCACGCGCACGCACGCACGCACGCACGCACGCACGCACGCACGCACGCACGCACGCACGCACGCACGCACGCACACACGCACGCACGCACGCACGCACGCACGCACGCACACACACACACACACACACACACACACACACACACACACACACACACACACACACACACACACACACACACACACCCTGTAACAAATGTCGCCACACTACATCAGACATACTGTGGGAATATAACAAAATGTAAAGAAACTAGTGCAGTGCCCGTTCATAACTTGCACGTGATTGGCATTCGTGTTATGATTTGGGTGCAAAAGCTCACACAAACATTTTACCGCCTCAATTAAGTCAAAGTAATTACAGGAACAGAAGAGGTAATTCCAAAAGATATATCATTGATGTTTGAAATGTATGAGTGTGCTACAGTGTAACATCTCCAGTCTCCCTTTCTTCATTTGTTGTTGAATTTACTGTAGCAAGCAACAAGGAACAAGCTGTACCCAGCGTGCCGTTCAGTGGTATGATGGTTAATAGGGGGAACACTACAGTGTGTGCAAGTGGTAAAGTAATAGTGTACTACTTATAAATATGTCCCACAGATCTCAAGAGCTCACACTTAACACTACACTTCCTTGGATCATCAGAAATACACTCAAATACACATGCCAAGTGTGAATTCGATTGAATGAACAGCGTTTGTTTAAATCGAAGTCAGACAGACGGAGACTACTTCAATGACAGTTAGATGTGAAGCAGAATCGAGTTAATGTCAGTATGATGGAGTAATAGCTGTTTTAAACCGATGTAGCAACTTCATTTTTGATTCAAGTCTTGGATATAAATGGCATAACTTTAAAAACAGGTAAAATTAAGGGGACAGGTAAAATGTGGTGACTTAACATTTCACCAACAAGATCTTCATCAGGCAAACTTGAGCATTGTTAATATTGCTTCACGTGCTTACAGGTACAAATGAGAAACATCTTTTGGTATTTTTCCAGGACACAAAATGTATATTTTTCCAATGAGAATAAAATCTTTGGATTGAAACGCGTCCCTTGTTTAGTCTCATCAGACACAGATAGACATACAGACAGAAATATAGACACATAAACACACTTTAGCAAATAGAGGCAGGCTCTCCACTCTTTGATGTTCGTCTCAGCAAGCAGCAGGTTTAGGATTTGATACTGTCTCACAAAAAGGTGAGTTTTTTTTTTCCATTAGCAATCACACTGCGGATGTTATTTCCTCAGACTGAGAAATACAAGACAGCTGGAGCTCAGGGATAATTGTATCAGGACAGGCACCGTCATGACATCGCACTTATTAATAAATACAAAAGACAGCAATTCTGAATATTTCAGAAATTTTCTCAGAATAATTGCTGCACAATCAAAACCAGCTGTGCTTCCTCCGATGACGAATGGAGCCCTGAAAAGCCCACATGTCTTTGTGACGTCGGTTAAGTCAAGAAAACAAGCAGCATTTGTCTTGCCCTGACAGAAACACACACACACACACACACACACACACACACACACACACACACACACACACACACACAGACAGACAGACAGACAGACACAGACACACACACAGACACAGACACAGACACACAGCTCTGCCTCTTGCAGTGTTGTTCTTTCAGCTTTCATCACTGTCATTTTCTTAGAAACACATTTGTTCCACCGGAAAATAGTTGGAGGGGGTCACAGGGTTAGTTTGCTAAAGATAGAAAGCGCAGGACATTTACGACAAATAAAAACAGCACAGAAAGAGAAGAAACTAAATCCGAGAATACTAATGACTATTTAAAATCTGCGTTTCAGTTTGAGTGATTTTTCTTTGTCTTGTTGATTTTGTGGAAGTATTTTTGGGCACTGCATGTCCCTTATTAGACAGCAGACAGTGGAGCGCTGACAGAGAGAAATGATCGATGACATGTAACAAAGGTTTCCAGCCTGACTCTAACCAGAGTCTTTGCAACAACACGTCCAAAATCGCCCAAATATCCCCCAAATATCGCCCAAATATCCCACATTTCTCTAATTGTGTTTATTTTGTGTTTTTGATGTTCATTTTACTGGAGTTTTTTTTTCATTATTTTGTCATTTTTGTCTATGTATTATATTCAGTAATTCCTCCTCATCACTTCATGACAATCTGAGGTACAACTTTGAAAAAAGTGTTTTCAACAGCTTGTTTTTAAGCTGTCAAAATATTTTTCAAAGCACTGTGTCGAAGTTTGAAACTCCAGTACTGAGAGAAGACTAACATCTTCTCTTTTTAGCCTGCCACCATTGTAATAATAACACTAATCAGTTATTAACCAAAGATTTGGTGAGTGACTGACAAGACCCCTCCTTTACCTCACCGGAAACCAAAATCCACCAAAGTGACTGTGTGTGTGTAGTGCTGGATACCACAGAGCTGCAGAGGAATAAAGCAGTAATACTGCACATCTCCTTAAGTGTTGCCTCTGCACACTCTGGACTCTTTACTAATGCATGCTACTGCTGCTGGCAACATTTAGGCAGCCGCTCTGCTGTCAGCATGGGGTAAGATGTGAGGAAATGCAGATGCTGTAGCTGCTGTGTAGAACCTGCTATTAAGAGAGCTAGAAACTGCGGCATTCAGGGGTTCATCTTACGGCTTGCTGATAAAATATTATTAGGATTATTCCCTTAGGAAAGGGAATAAGATAAAAAAGGAAGAGAGAGCCACGGTAATGATAGAGAAGGTTGTTATCATCTAAATGTGTAAATCAGTATGGATTGAGAGACATATTTCTTGTTTTCAATCATCCATTTCTTTTTTTTCCATTATGCCAACACTGTGAACGTCAAGGATCAAGGTTTTTACATGACTCTCTTTTTCTAATAACTTGTTTAAAAAAATGTGTTTTCTTTTTGCCAAGGATTTTCAATTGACAGGCAGATACATGGATTCACAGCACCTATCACACCAGCAATGAAGCAGCCTGAGGACACTGCAGGCTGTCTTTGTAAATCTGCAGAAAAGAGGACCTGGAGCCGATGCAGCCCTCTGATGCAGCAATGCAGCACTGCAAAGGGTAAAGTAAAGAAAGACGACCGTTCGATGCATGATCATGGCTTGATAAAGTTTTAAGTATCTCAATTCTAATACATTTGAGATCATAAACACAACCTTCTTGACAGGCCAACTCAAAAATGAAGAGTAATGGTTTAGACCTTGTCCTGCATCTTTTATTCTTGTTTTTTTTGTTTAGATCTTTATTTTCAAACATTCAGAATAAAATGAGAGAATAAAATTAAATTTAAGAAAGAAAAACACATACGTATTTCATTAACGAAAAGGAGTGGGAGAAAGTAAAATTCTAAAAAAGGGGGTAGGATTTGATACCCCTTTTTTAGAATTTTATTTAAAAAAACAAACAAAAAAAACCCCTTCATTTTAAAACATGAATCATCCCAATTTTTGGCCCAATATTCAACACACACACACACACACACACACACACACACACACACACACACACACACACACACACACACACACATCAATACAGAAAACAAAGTCACACCATCAGAAGAAACCTACCTATCTTATTCCCTGTCTTAATGCGCCTGTCTCCCTCTCTGTTTTACCATCTCATATCACTTCATTATCTTGTTTAGCAAAACCTGTTTAAATTTGTTAAATGTTCTGTGTTTTCAATACCACATTATCAACTGTTCCAAATACTAACACCACTGACTGTAATGCAATGATATTTAATGTTAGTCCTCCCTGTTTCTTGAACTTACAAATTTCTCTCAAATCATGTAAGCTTTCTTACATTTGAAAGAACTAAAAAAAAAAAAAAAAAACACTAAATGTACTGTATGTGTGAGCTACGTGGTGGGCAATAGTTTCAGTTAAATCAATTAAGAAACTTCTTTATGGATGAATTAAGCAGACCAGTGTGTCTGTTTTCCTTTAATCAGGTTAATTTAATACCTGACAAATAAAGCTACTTCATCATATTGTTGCAGCAATCATTTAAAACCCAGTAACAGCTCACAGCGGTCTTCTCACTGATTTGTAACGCTACAAACAGAGATCTAATTCTGAGCTATTAAAGGGAGAGATACCATGGCAAAGTAATATTGCTAAATCTCTTAATAGATACAAAATTATATTATTCATATATAGTATAAATGATGTTCAGTGGTTAACCTAAAAGCAGTAAATCTCTGCTTGTCTAAAGGGACAGCAGATATATTTGTGTGTACAGCTGTACTTTGGTGTCCATTTCTGTTGAAGCTCATTTTTACCAAAACCCTCAGAATTACCGGCTCAGGAGTTGGAAAGAGAGATAACCCTACATCACTGGTCACATAGTTGCCATGGGGACAGGAGCTGGCAGATGAGGATACCATGCTTCATGTCAAAAAGATAAGCAATGTCCCAATTCTCTCCTATAAAAACTATTAGGTATACATGAGCTCCAATGGATATCAGTCAAAGGGAATTTGAGAGCTGCTGACAATTTAGAAACTGACAGCTGCTGTAATCAATATTTCTGGAACGCGGTGTGAAATGACAACATGACGAGAGGCCCCGTAGCTCACCTGGCAGAGCAGGTGCCCTAGGTGTACTAGAGTCCTTGGCAGCAGGTTTGATTCCAACCCATGGCCCTTTGCTCAGTGTCCCCTTTCCCCCTATCCTTTGTATCATAAGAAACAAGAGGCAGAAAGCCCGAAAAATAATCTAAAAATGTTTCCAAAGTTTGAGGAACACAGATCTGAGGACCACCTTTTTTTTTTTTGTATCTGCACCATAAGAACTAGGTACTATCGTAGTTCTTTAAACACCATTTTCAGAAAAATATTTAGCTTCTATTTCAGAGAAAGTACTCTGCCAGTGCTAGAGGAACCTTGAGTGAGATAAGTGTGCAGTGATTGGTTGAACGCATGAGCCAATGCCGCACCGGTAACATCCATTTTTAAAATTCTACTAGCCGTGTAAACTGACAACACACCGGTCTTAAAAAAAAAAAGAAATAAAATGCAGACAAATGGACTGACACCAAAGTCCAAGCTTTACTTAGCATATTTGTGGCTGGGGAAATACAATGCATTTTGATTTGTGAAAGCAAAAGGGATGTTGCTAGACCAACCGCTGGTCGGCTTACACCACTTTAGCATTCCTATTAGTGGTACGAATGCAACTGGAAAGAAAAAAACACAGCCCTGGAATAATAATAGGTAGTTCCGCTCAGAGTCTCGAGAACTCTGATTCACAAACACCTAAAGTGACAATATAAAAAGTGATGAACCTACAGAGAAAGATTACCCAAAACTGAAGCTCCCCAAAGCCTTTCATATTCATGGTGAATTTCAGCTCATTGTTTGGCCACAGCTTAAATGTTTTGATAGACTCTCACTGCTCTCATAGAATTGTTTTCGGGTTGCACTCAACTTCTTTTGGTGAAAAAGCTCCAAAAAACCTACAGTGCTCTACCTGCTCATCACCAAACAAAAGATACACACAGGTCATGTGAACATAGTGGAGCATACAGCAGCTAAAGAGGCTGATATTTCCCTTGCAAGTAGAGTATAAGTAAAAATAGAGACCAAAGGAGAGTAAATATTAGTTAGGGTTTCCCCACACATTTATTTACTTGTGGCAGCCTGCCACAATTAAAACATCTGCATTTTGCATCTACATTGTCGGAGCACAGAGCATACTCTGGGCACAGACGGAGCAGTAGAACGTCAGTCACAGTGAAAGTGAAACTTAACCATTACTTGCGCTGGTTCTAAAGTTTGCATTCAAATTCACTCACCTCTGAAGCAGCTGCCCCTCTAACCATCACTCTGATCAGATCAGATCAGAATTCATGAGGGGTTCCTGCCTAGGTTGCGTTGACAGACTCAAAAACCCTCAAATTTAGAGAGGGAGCACAGAGTGAAATTAGAAATAATGGCATCCACGCTCCAGTCAGGTTGCACATACAGTTTACATTCATCTCTGTACAAACATGGATGCTTCACACTCATCTTCCACCAATGACCACCAAAATCTCATTAGCTCATTGATTCCAAATTAATGTTTGTGTCAAATTTGCAGAAATTCCCAAGACGCATTCTTTGGATACTGCATTCACAATATTGTGCCGGACGGACGAACAGATGGACGGAAGGACAACCCAAAAACATAATGCCTCAGGCCTCAGCTATCACCAGCTTGGAGGCATAATAACGGAGTGAGTCAACCTCTTAAACACCACAAAATGTCAATTTCAGGGCTAAACCTACAGAGAATCATAACCTGAATCTGAAGCTCACGTCAGTCTTGCATAACTTTATAATGAGTTTAAGCTCACTGTTTAGCTGTCTGGTCTGCAACCTTACTGTTTTGGTGACTCACTGCTCTCATAGATTTGTTTTTGACCTCAACTTCTTTCACTGATAAAGTTCTGCAAGTGACTTGCTGGTAAACATAGTGCAACATACAGCTAAAGAGTCTGATGTTTTCCTTGTAAGTAAGTAGAGACCAAAACATGAGCTAAAAGAGAGTGAACATTGGTGTTAAATTCATCAGGTGGACACAAACACAGCCACAATCAGTATGAAGCTGTAAGACCCTGATATAAGTAGTGAGGCAACATGGGAAAGCTGAAGCCAAGCAAGTTGTAAAATTACAAGTATAACTTTAAAACAGCATGGGTACACAGCAGCGAAAATCAAACATTATCATAATTATTATATATCTCCACTCATGGCAATAAATTATTATTGTATTTATGACTCATCTTCTGAAGCACAATAAAACCCAGGAAAAACTGCACTGGCAAGGCTTTACTTCTTGAGGTCTAAAAATAGCTGCCGACAAAAGGCTTTAGCAGCTTGGCTTTAATGTGCGTGCCAAGAGAGCGCAGGGACCATGCAGCAGCCAGAGAGAGAGCGAGAGCTCAGAGAGACGAGCATCAGACTGCACACTGTACATGCAGCACGGTTATCTTTTAAAGTCTAGTCTCCTTTCTCCTCAGGAAACAATTTATGATCCATCTCCAAAATGTAGGGGAGCCTTTCCAGGCCCACTGAGGAACTACTTGAACTTAAAAATGAAAATGAAATCAAAAAGACAAAAGGAGCACAGGACAGAGACAGCTGAAGGTGAAGAAGAAAAAAGTCTTCCTGAATTAATGAGGTTACGCCACAAATGGACACACTGGGGAAATAAAAAAGCAACAAATCAAGAGCGAGAAAATGAAAAATGGTCACCGCCTCCAGCAGGAAAAAATAAATCCTCTACTAATAGTCATTAAGTAAAATAAGCTTTCATTTGGGTCAATTAATCTCATATTTTATCTCAAGGATATATTCCTTAGGTCATTTTTTTCCCTAAATTTCCCACACACTGTTGGGCTTCATGATGACGTACTAAAATAAGAATGTATGAATGAATTCAAAATCCTGACAATTTAATGAGCGAGAGATGTGACTGACAAGTTGACTCGTCTAGCCTGGAACCCAAAAAGACAGTTAACGCCACCTCATAAATAAAAACATGAACTGAAAGCAGACTGAGTGATGAGCGGGGAGGAGAGTCACAGCAAGGTCATCGTTCTGGACTTAGTCATGCAGAATTTCTAAGCCAAACACAATCCATCAACCCATCAACAGCGCAGACCATGGCACGCTGACAAAGCAGAGCCATGCAACAACACAGTGTAAAACACACACACACACACACACACACACACACACACACACACACACACACACACACACACACACACACACACACACAGCTAAGTCATGAATACTAGTGCCACACACTCCAATCACAGCACAATCACCGAGCCTCCTCCTTTCAGCACGCTCAGCACTCATTACCGCACATCAATCTCTATCATGTCTCTGCTGTGTCATCTGTCTCGATCCATGACGTGCAGTGATGACAGTGTTTTGTCAACTCCATCATACTGACTTAATTCAACAAGTCAGCCTGTAGTTTGTTCTCAAGTTCAGGGTGGAAGTTTCCTACCCCGTATGTTTGAATGTAGATTAGTGAGGCTATTCTCGATCAAAGTTATGCAAGTCCCGAGTTGATGGTTTGGATCAGTTAATTCCTTTGATTCCTGACAGGGGTGTTGTGATATAAACCATGATATTTAAATGCAAAATACTGATTTCTTGTTAATAATACACGTATTATAACACTGTATAAATATTCTGGTGCCTCTTAAATGATTTCCATTTCTTTCCAATTGCTTTGTCTCCCTCCCCAACACCATCTGGTTGCCTTTTCAATATCCATTAACTGTAATTGCTCTTTTTGTATGATTTTGTACAGTTACAGACTCTCTCCACCTCTCTACACTTTGAGCATGACTCATCTGCCAAATAAAAGAGAAAAAAACATATAATACAATTTAAAGATGAATTTGACTGATACAGGGTGTCTACTGGCATAAACAAGTTAAATCTAAGACTTTCTAATACCACATTCAATAAAGTTTAAGATCCATCTTGTGATGGAAAGTGAAAATATAATCTTTCCAAGAAAACACACTGAAGTTCTTCAAAAAGTGAACAATAAGGTAAAATGACAGATAATGTGCTTAGAAAAATAAACTAATGTGCAGGCCCAATAGTTAGACCTTAGTTTAATTATGCAGACTCACTGCAAGATCGAGATCAATTGTGTAGAAAGGATGAAAATACAGACTTTGACCCATACAGGTGATGTGCTGGAGGTCTGTTGCCCTGTCAAAAATGTTTCCCTCCTGTTAAAATGATGTTTCCCATAGCAGCAACACCTGAAATTCTCATGGTGACTTGACTAAAAACATATAAAACCCATTTTCATGGATCCACAGCCACCCTGGCCTGTAATAGTATTATTATTATTATAAATTTTCTCTAGATATTGGGATAATATCATTACCGTGAACTCTTTCTGCCTCAATAATTATGTGGTGAAAATCGGATGTAGTGCCAGCCCTTATATCTGATTTATGTTTATCATGGGACAGATCTCCAATACCATGCAAATCTAAATATGTGTTTTCAGTTTCATGGTAGGTATGATTGTGGCATCCAAAAATATCTAGATCACCAGATATAAAATTTTGGGTTAATGCAGTTGTAGAGACAGCACCAGTCTGTGCTCAAAGGATTAAAAGGTAGTTTGGAAAATTGGACTTTTTTGGGCCTGCATGAAAATCGATTAGAGCACAGATAAGAACCTCTTGCAAAAGGGACCTTTTTTTTTAATTTAACTTGTTTCATTTTAATGTCCTGCACTGTGTCTTAAATTATATTATCTACACCTGTGTGATGTACAGACTTGCTGCTTTGAACCAACCTTTTCTTTAAAATAAACAACTTACAAAACTTACATGTCAGACGAAAATAAGCAATCAGGGTGAAAAAAAAATCAAATCCTTCAACAGAAAAAGCTGTTCCTGACAATGAGGCAATGATTTTTCTCAGCAACAATATGCTTACATACATACAAGTACATAAGGGATGCCATAGCGAGGAAATTGGTGAATAACCTCGTGACAACAGCAGTGTTTACACTGTTTTACAAGCAAAGATATTCTTTGTTAAGCGTGTATTTTGATCTTAAACGATAGATCCTTAGACCTTCCCATTATTTTGGGGAAAAAAACTAATAGAACAGCAACAGTAGGCGTAGCTTTGGCAGCACCTGCTTTTCTTTTAAATTCTTAATAATAATAATAATAATGTAATTGCTGTGTGCTCGAACACCATGTACAATGTTGCAATGTCATTTTTTTCTTAAAATCTGTGGCCAATATTAATTCCTCTTAATCCTGATATTTATCACAGTAGCTGGCACAACATACTGTAGTAAGTTCTTTTTAAAAAATAAAATACTAAAGGTCGTCCTATTTCTATTCGTAGCAAGTAGTTAACACAGCAGCACCAGAGTCACACTGATGTGACTCAAATTCATGAATTCAGCTGATATAACTGGCACCGTACTTACTGTGTAGTTTGGGTTTCCTGCCTGCACCCTCAGCTCAGCCAGCACCCAGATGCCGTTGGTGAGTTTCATGGACTGATACAGCATGTCCTGGCCCTCCACTGTACGCTTGGCTATAGTGAAGATGTTGCTACCCTGAAGTTTGTTGGAGGCTGCATCTGTTGAGGAAATGTTATAAAAATTTAACACAATACAGTAAAAATTTTAAGAGTTTAACTGAATGTGTCCTGTTTTTATTAGCTTAACAGGCTCTTGCTAATTTTTAGTATTCAGCTTCTGTCATCAAACAATCATTAAATGTACCAGACGATGCAGGATTTCCCTTCCCTTTATCATCCTCTAAACCACCACCCCAGGCTATCTGTGCAGCAAAGATACAGTGACTAATTCGGAATTAACTTTTCTCCTCAGCCTCGGTCTTGCTGCTGCTCCCTGGTAGGATGTGAAACCCTCTCTTTGTTCATGAGGACGAAATTTAATCTGTGGGGGAAAATCTCCATTAAGCTGTCATTAGGAATTCTTCTCCAGTTCAACCGCTCTCACGCTTGTGTAAAACTAAATTATCACACGTAAATATGGGACTGCAGCTGATGAGTTCTCATCAAATGCAATTTGCTTCATTAGTGAGGATCTGAATCCTAGATCGCCACTGCTCCGTCAGGCTATTTTCACATGTAAAGACGCAGCAGAGTGTCGCTGCAATGTGTTGCGTCTTTGGGCAGTTCACTCTCTGTTCCCTTTCCAGCCTTCTCACCTGAGTTGAGATGGCAGTCTTTGATCTGAAACTGGGACTCGTTGTCATTAGGAATGTCTTTCCATGTGGCGAGGAACACCTGCCGCTCTGTGGACGGAGAGACACGATCACTGGATGAGTCCAAAGACAGAGCACACACAGAAATATACACACTATCAGGGTTATACCTCGCTCAGAATATACATTTAGGGGGTAACTACCCATGACAGAATGATCGGTCCGTGCACTGCAAAGGCAATGAGTCTGTTACCCGGTTTGACAGAAATGTATGCATTTTCCTGTTATTTTGATCATCTGATAAACAAAATGTCTATTATTCTTGAGAGGATGAAACCCCAATTGTCAAAACTGGTTTAAAAAAATTGCAACAATGGAAAAAGGGAGGGGAGTGAGTCTGAGAGAGAGAGATTTGTGGTTAGGAGAGGGGGAGGCAGTCAGTGTCCATCAGTGTCAATGTCTGGAGAATCAGGGACAGACATTTTCAGGATTTACCCTTTCACACATGTAGCTCACAGCAGGAGACTGTCGTGTCAGACGCATTTTCACTTTCTGGAAATTCTGTTTGGTTGAGGCAAGGGATGCAGGAGGCATGATGATGCAAAAAGTATGATGTTGCTGTAATCAGGGCTGGAAATCAGCGCCAGCCAAATACTGGTAAAATATGCAAGTGGCCACTTGATTTGCTTCACTCACCAACCAAAAAAAGGTTATCTATTGACACCAGCCAAAGTAGCAGGTGGACAAAAAGTTAATTTCAACCCTGGTTGTAATTAAGGGTTTTTAAGATTTTCCACAGACATTCTGTGACAAATCACAGGAGGTCTTCTCCTGTGAAAAGTGGCAGTGAATGAGCGGGGAGATGACTGCTGGAAGTCAACGTCATCTTGTTTAAGTTTATGCTCTGCTTCTTTAACATTGGTTTGATAAATTGCTATTAAACACATTGTGAGAGGACTTGAATTGCTATTTTTATTCTAAATCATCATTTTGTTGCAGGTGATTTCTCTTTGGCAGTGGCTAAAGCCTCTTTGGGGTGCCAAAAACTCCTCTACACAAGAAAAACATGAATGAATGTTAATGAAGTGAAAATTACAAAAGAATCTGTGGTAAAAGTAAATGTACACACAAATATCTCAAAGTAGTGTGTGAGCAGTTTGTTTCCACACTAGGCACAAGGTTTCCTGATGCAGCTGAGGCTGCGGAGCATTAGCTTGCAGCCTCTGACAGCAGGAGGCTCCACAGGGAGAAGTGCCAACATGTTTTCACTGAATTTATCAAACAGCAACACATACACACAAAGAAAGAAAAAGGTCCAAAAATTGATCTTGTGTATCATCTAGGAGCAAATGCGCAGCCCTGAGAGGTTAGCGAGTACAGTCTAACGCACATCTACGTCATACACTTCTTCACATGATAGGAACATTCACGATAATGTGTAATCGCTGACTGACTGACGTATGTGTAATTCGTTGACGTCAGTGGGGGTTTGAGGCTTTTGAGTGAAAAGGTTTAGTCAAGACACACTCACCCATCTTCCCGTCCTCCACAAACAGCATGCTGATGGGGTACTGGCAGCTGAAGTAGAATACGTCAATGTTGTTCTTAACAGCCACCTGCGAGAGTGATTACATCCAAGGAGGGGGTAGAGGAGGACGACAGGAGGAGAAACAAGAAGCAGTACATGGGTAATTACTTTTCGAGTGCCCTTCAAGGATGGGCATCGCTGGTGTATGTGTGCAGTTTACTGAACAAGAGGGCTACAGTCTTACATACAAACACACACACACACACACACACACACACACACACACACACACACACACACACACACACACACACACACACACTACTACAATATCAATGTTCTTTTCTAGCCTCCCATCACACTGTCTCACAGTAAACTCGTTTGCCAGAACATATCGGCACATATTAGTTACAAGCTACGTGTATCAAAAATAGTTTTTTCCACAGAGCCTCCAGAAAGTGCGTTACAAGATGATATAAATAAAGATGAAGATCTAAGGAGACAAGAATAGCAGACAGTGGTTAAAAATAAAATACCAAAAATAAAAACAAAACAAAAGCAGGACTGACAGGTGAGAGACAACAAAGACAGCACCTGACAGCAGGTCTATATTTAAAAAAAAAAAAAGCTTGAAAGTGTTAGCCTCAGCCTCTCAGACAGGACTTTTTACAGACTTTGGGCCCTTGTGGCAAAAGTACAAGACGCTGAAACACGAGAACAACTGTGGTATAATGGGGGCACCTGAAGCGGCAGCCGGTGGTATTGATCAGGCTGCTAAACAAAATGCGGAGAGAAGGACGGTGAGTTTGGCCAGAGGAGAGCGGAAGAATGACTCATGAATAATTTATCGGGGGGTCTTATTCCTGGGTGCAATGCAGGACTGCCTGTAACACAGCGAGTCATATACAAACTACAAAGCTTCACTTTGTCTGTTAGTTAACTAAAGGAAATGCATTATAAAGAATACATCTGAGAAAGTCAGATGCCATATAAAGGCTATAAAGGCTACTGCATGATATGATTTTAAACTTCAGGTCTCATGTGATGTACTGAGTTAACCCACAAGTCTACAGGTTCCTAAACTCTGTTTGGCCTTGTTTTGGCAACAAGATATTTTTGTGCTTCCCAATACTTCTGCTAGCAGAGAGCCTTTTATAGTCCACATATAATTGGCATTATTTGTCTTACGTGGGCTAGTAGTTCCTATCCACATCACCTTTGAACCGACAAAATGATTAGGAGATGAATACAAAATTAATTTATGTTGATAATTGTTTTAATCTTTTTTTAAAGGTAAAAAAGCAGTCAAAATAATGATAAAGGATCTGCATACTAAAACCTAGGGCTGCACCTGACTTAGAATTATATCAGTTAAATCAATATTGGCTGTTCAGTATAAATATTGAACTATTTTTCCCTCTTTTCCATAGTTTGGGAGTGTGATTGGGGTTCAGCGGGATGTTCAGTGCGCCAGCGACATTTGCATAATAGTTAGCAAGCCAACTACACTAACAACAGATCAAAAATGTGCAACAACAATTTTTTTTCCTTACACTTAATATCAAACAAAAGCCACAGACTATATCTTATTAAGTTGCTATAAGCTGTAAACAAACCACTTTTATGCAGAAGACAGAGGATAACATTATCTGGGAGCCTGACCAGGAAAAGCCTCTCTTCCTCCAGGCAGCTTCCTCTGCGTCCACAGCTGCCTGTACCGCAGAGCAGCGTGAAAACGAGCACTCAAAAAATAATCTTAAATTGCACCTGCCTTTTCCATATATGTATTACACAGGATATTTGCATAATAATAATATTCACCATTAAGCTTCAGGTAAAAAGAGTAGAGGCGCTGTATCACACAGCAAAAAACATACATCTAACAAGACAGCTGCCAACAATTTTGTCCATTAAATAAAATCAGTGCAAGACGAGATGATCTGTCTGATTTAGCTCAGCAGGTGACGGCAGCTGAGTTATTCATCAATCACTTACTTTATAGTCCTTTCACAATTTCCTCAACTCTTTGCTGATGTCTTTTGCTTTCACTGTTTTTTGGAATTTCATCACTGCTGAATACATCTATTTCCGTACTCACACACACCTGAGAAAGTCACCACTTTGACATTGTTACATCTAACTGGTTTCTTTGCAGGCCCATGACACTTGCACCCAAAGTTAATAAAGCACTAAAAATGTGGCGATTTGTGATGAAAGGGTTTCAATGACTGCTACCGCACACACGTAGTGAAAAAAGAATTCAAAAATAATCCATCAAGACAAACACAAAGCAGAACCTCTCAAAGTAAAACATCTGAGAAAGTGTTAAAACAGACAATAGTACTCATCAAAGCCGGGCCCAGAGGCTGCAGAGTAGAAAGGTTAGCAGGGCCACTGAGGCCAGGAGAAACAAAGGAGCCATGTGTTGTGACCACTAATGACCGCCCCCACCTCTATCACCCCCTCGACACTCTTATCTACTCTCTCCAGCTGCACACAGCACCCGTCCTCAATTCTACCCAGTTAAAAGAACCACCCTGATCAAAAACAAGCCACCCACTGCCGCTCTTTTTATTTTCAACTTATCACGACCGTTCTGAAGGTTGTTTCATGTTTTAATTCTGTTTTATTCACAACAGGGGAATTCAATGGTATAGGTGAGTAAGAGTGAGGACACATTACTAATCGCTGAGAACACATGGTTATGTTTCCTCAGACAAAACTGAATGTCCCAAAGAGATGCAGTCAGTTTCATGAATATTTTAACAATGACGCATTTCCAGTTTTAATTCTGCACACTTGGGATATAAAAAGATCAATCATGAAGAAGTCAAAATTCTGCTAACTTTAATTTAGTATTTGACAGGCTGTACAATGCGATGATTTTATTTAATTATCAAAACCCAATATGCAGTCATATCAGCTAACTCCAGCCCTTTAACACAGAGATCCAGGAATACTGCCACAACAAAGATTCTTCATTAAGCAGGCACCGCTTTTTAAACAGACCAAAAAAACTCCAGCATAATGACCCCCCAGTGTGTTATTTTAGGGTGTTTTCACACAGGCATTGTTTAAGTCGGCCCAATCGAACTTTTGGCCCGAGTGCGGTGCATTTGGGAACAACTCCGCTCCCTCATTGCCTGTTTGTACCTTTCATGCAGATTGCGAGGTGGATTAAGGCTTCATTTATGCTCAACATTAGATACATATACGAAGAAAGATGTAACCTTCTATCTGTACCCTGCGTTCATTTTGTCCGTATTTGTGCACGTTTTCTGAAAGCTTACAATGAGGAAGACACCACCAAAAAATGGCGGGGTGAAACAAATCGATAATATAGTGAAAAGAATTCGCCTACCACATTTCGCAATATATTTATCGGCTTCACAGACCACTGCCAACTACAATGTTGCCTCCATTAAAAGTTACATTATTGCCACCTCCTCCACTGCAGCTTCATTTGTTGTCGTCTGAACCTTGAACAGCATTGTAAAAAGGGGCTTCTGTTTACATTTAAATGCAACTCTGACAGAGTGCTGTCATGATTTTCGAGGCCATAGGCCCAGCAGGAAGTCATGTTACAACAGCAAACACCAGGCGTCAGTGTCCTGATTAAAAAAGTGATAAAAATAAAAACGTTTTGCATACATAACATTGCACTTTAAGTCTTGACAATCATCTTGTTGACAAGTGGTATTACTGTCACAAGTGTGATGCTCAAAAATTCAGTCCTGAGTCATTCATAGAAAATGGAAGCAGAGAAAGAGATTTAATACTCCTGTTCAACCAAAACAAAAACTAGCACAGTCACATAAAATTCAGGGGGGGGGGAAATACTGTGATGGTGTTACCTGCAGGTTGTTGAGAGGCTCCATCTTCATAACAGGTCCCACAGTGCTGAGAGGAAGGACTGCCTCAATACTCTGGTTTGGGCTGAGAGGAGTGAGAATCTGGAGGGGACCAGCCGGAGCGAGACCAAAGCTACAGAGAAACACAGAGGGCGGAAAAAGTATTACAAAGTGCGTGACTATACAGAAATATCAGCAAATCACATAGTGGGTGGTCTTACCTATTTCTGTTAAACTGGATGGCAAAATCAGTCATGACACTCATAGCTTTATTAGTGAGGGTCATCTCCATCTGGATGACTCCAGCACGGCGGACAAAAGTCCCTGAAATCTCCAGACCCTTGGCCTTCATGGCTGGAAGCCAAACCTTAACAGAAAACAGATCAGTTTTTTTATTATAAATCCCACCACTGGTGTTATATCATTCTATAGCATGTCTCATCCCAGGTTATCATGACTCACTGTTTTAGGGGGGCTGTAGGCTCCCATAGGCATACCAACTCCTCCTCCGAGATCAAACAGGTCATCCAGACCGCCGCTGACAGGGGCATTGAAAGAGGCTGGCATTGCAGCTGGAGGAGCACCGAAACCAGCCCCCATCTGTGGGTCACAAAGTAAAACCGACACATTAAAGTCATCCTTTACTGAGCAATCCAAGCTCAACAAATACTCAGATAAAAAGACTTACAGCAGGACTGCCTCCAAGGTCTCCGCCGAGCTGGGTAGGAGGGAAAGAAGCACAAAAAACTCCACGTTATCTATTGGCGCAACATTAAATACTCTGGAAGGATTGATAAGGATGGATGGAGGGTAGTGAGGGTCTAAGAAATGTCTCTCTGTGATTAATGACAGCTATGGGGTTTACTCTATAAACAAGTGACAGCAAGATGGAGACACCAGTACAGGAGAAATCCTCCTTTATGTGACTGACCTTTTGCAGCCCACACAAGTCAGGCTGAGTGGCTATTGAAATCAAATAGTTTTTGTTCAAATGCTACTCACTAAGTGTGTCTATAGCGGTGGTGAAAAGGTCAGGGGTACAGTGAACAAGACTGGTGTTATAAAAAATACAGTGCTCCCACACAGTGACAAAGGTCAACTACTGTGCATTAAAGACAATATTTTGACAAGAACTGTAGGCAAGACTGACTAAGATCTCACCTACACGGAGTGGGAAACATTAAGAATGTAACACAAAGTGCAAACAGGCACAGTTCACTGCTGGGGAGGACTACTTGGAGGACACAGTGGCACAACAGGGGACAAAAGGGGGGCTCAAGGCTGGTGCTGGCCTTTACTGGTCCAGCGTGGTCCCCTGGACCAACCTCAGTGGGGCTGTAATCTGGGGGCGATGGGGGCGATGGGGACGATGGGGACTGATGTGAGAGCTGAGGTGACTGAGGAGTGTCCGTCCGCAGGGGAATGGGAGGCTGATTGAAACAAATTGCAGAGCCCCGAGATAAGAAAAGAGCTGGACTCAAGGATTTCACAGCATGCTTACCATAGATATCACAATAATAAATAATGACAAACGATGAGTGAAAATGTCAGACTGATGCATGAGAACTTCAGTAAACAGCAGTGATTAAATCAATCGTCTACAATGGCCTGACATGGTTTAGAAATGTTGTGCCCTCTCCCTCCATTAGTAGTTACCGGCTCTGACTCATCCCCCATCTGCAGGTGCAGCATTGAACAAAGAAAGGGAAACACACAAGGGTCAAAAGAAAAAAAAGAAAAAGCACCAAAAGGCAGAAAAAAAGACAAAATACAAAGTTATATTAAGGTCAGTAGGTCCCATTTATATTTAGCCTATTACCAAAATCAACCAAGATGTTTTACACCTGGCCGCCTCACTCAAACAGTGTTGTGTAGAAGACCTACCAGGCTGTCCAGTCCTCCTCCAAGAAGGTCCATAGCACCCATCTGCATGCCAGAGGAGGGG
The DNA here is from genome assembly GCF_026936395.1 of Plectropomus leopardus. NCBI lineage: Eukaryota > Metazoa > Chordata > Actinopteri > Perciformes > Serranidae > Plectropomus > Plectropomus leopardus. The sequence continues at coordinate 20,188,813 of NC_142179.1, forward strand.
GGTGGCGGGCCAGTGGTGGTAGGAGGTGTCAGGTCCAGATTAAGCAGATCTCCCAGGAGGTCTCCCTGGGATGGGATGACAGCGGGAGGCGCCTCGGATACTCCAGCAGCAGAAGCCGTATCTGGGCTTTCAACACTGTCACCACTAATAGAAATAAATAAGAAGGAAAACGCATTGCATTGCATTTTAGGACATTTATTTAAAGTCCCTGGTTAAGCGTGCTATGATTGACCAGCCACTGATCGTTATCAGTTGTCATTCATTCTCTGATTGATCAGGTCGATCAAAAGAGCCAATCAGATGATGCAAAACACGCAAGACAACTACAGCTAAAATGCAGACAAAGTATGATAGACTGGCTGATGAATAGGAGTGTGTGAAAGAGAAAGTTAGTTAATGCGGTTGTACACTGGAGTCTGTGTGTGTGCGCGTGCTCGTTCTGGCGTCAGTGATATAAGTAAGTGTTATAAGCGGGGGATGCTGACATAAAACTGTTGCAGTGTGAGTTAAGATTCAAGTTGTGCTTTTCATCAGTAATGAGATAAAAATAAAAATCTTAAGTGAAGTATGTTTAATTAAAATGATCAAATTATTGGTATTGGATTAACTAGATTGACCAAAATGTTCAATATAACCTAAGACTAAATAAAAGAAACAGCTGAAAAAAAATAACATTAGTTGACTTAGTAGCCTATAACTTATTGTTTTAATTTACCTTTAATACTAGTTTAATTGTACTAATGCTACTTATTTTATGTCACAGGAAACCTATTTTTGTTAAGCTCTAAGATGCCCAAAATAACCAAGCGTAGGCTGCTATGGTTGCATTTATCACTGTCTCTGAGAGAGAGAGGTGAATATTTTGCACATATTGCCTGCCAATAAACAAACAGTTATTAATTAATTATACTTTTTTATCTGTTATTTAAATACCTAACATACAGTGTTGTTAAAATAGGTAAATAAACGAATAAATAATGCTACAAGACAAATAGAAGATCCCAGGATTTGTGATTGGTGTTGGCTGAGACAGCCTCCTGTGATCAGTACTGGTTTTCATATAACCTTTAAACCTAATTTGATGTTTAACTGCCGATTTAACTCCATCTATTCCTCTGAGAAAAATGGCAAGTAGATGCGATGAGTGATTAAAATACAGGAAGGAACAAAGAAGAACAGCTGCACAGCTTGACACTCCTGGAAAGTGTGTTACTCATCAGATTTGAGGGAAAGCATAATAGCAGCATCAAGAAGCTAGATCCACTTCAGTAAACAAATTCCTTTGCCTGCAGTGTTTTTTAAAAAAAAAAAGAAAAGCATGACTCACGATCCAGCACTGCCGGGGAGTCTCTTGTGCTGAACACCACGGCTGCCCTCAACAAAGGCACTGGGAGGCTTGTGGTAGACAGAGGCCAGAGTACCAATGTGGCAGATGAGCTCCTCCAGCAGTGTGGGCTCAATCAGATCCGTCTCCTCAGAGATCAGCGGCTTCTCAGCCAGAACCACCTCCTTGGCAGCCACCGGGTCTGTGGAGAGCAGACGCCAGTAGATGTAGCCGCGGTCCCTGAGGTCTGGGTTATCAGAGTCCTGCAGAGAGAGACGGAGAAATGAGGATGAAGGATTATTATTATTCATGGAGCATGTTTAATAAATACTTAATGTTGGACTTTTTTTGTCTTGGCCCCAATATGAGAGACTGAGTCATGATTCAAAGTCATTAAATAAGTTCTAAGAAAAAAAAAGACACCTCAATTTATGTGTGTGGTAAATTTTTAAAAATGTAGATGATATGAGGCTCTCAAATGATTTCAGTTCGATGAATAAAATATATATTTCATCATAAGGTTATTTTTTAAGTTATGAGGCACACATTTATTCTCCCCTATGCTAGTTTTGCCTGCACACATCCAGGGTTAGCAATTCATTGCTGTAGATAAATCTATAGAAACTAATGTAAAAACAGTACAACTGTAATACTCTACATCTTTGTGAAGCTCATAATGTTGTGCTTTTTGGTTACATTTTGTTTGTTTGCCATGTCATTTATTTTCTGCAATAAACCAAAGGAAAAATCCCCCCCAGCTTTTTGACGAGGGAACCAAGGCGGCCCCAACTTCCATGTCAGCCTACAGAAAAATATCAGTACCGGGAGCACTCTATCGTGCACCAATATATGCAGAAAATACACAAAAAGAGAACCACACAATTTCTTGTGATTCTTATATCAAAATCCAGTCATGTTCTCTTCCTGTAAAACTTTGACAAGCGCTTGCATAAGCTTGTACAAACAACTTTCAAGCAATAATATCATAACATCCACTCATCAATCAACTTGCCACTTTTAGCCACAAAGAGCTAAGATTAAGTCAGCTAGAGGAATTCATTAATTTAAGTTAAGTGGTATCTGTGGCAGCTCCAGATTACGTGAAAGACATTTAACAGTGAACTGCTTCAGCAACCAACATTATATGAAGCATATAATTGGCTTTGCCTCTTTCTTCCTGACATTTACTGCTATCCCTTTCCACCACTGTTAAGACACGCCCACTTTCCAGCCGTTAAATCAAATACCTCCCAATGTTAACGTTATATCCTGCCTATCCTGTTTCCATCGGAACTACATCACAATACTAAAGCTAGATACTCTGATATATCATATCATCTGGACTTAAATTTTTCCAACATGCAGACACGTACAGTGTGTAGTGAGGCCATAGCCATTTTTCACATCTGTATTAAGACAAATAGGTGGATTGTTATTTAAATGAACTGTAACATAATATCACATAACAAGATTATTTTGGCTTGATGATACTTCATCGAATTATCAGAGTGTTTGTTTGCATTTTTTAAATCAACTTGTTACCTAAAACCATTAAAAGACAATTAGTGTAGCAGCAGAGTCAGCTCAAACCACGGCAGTCATTACTGAGGGAAGAGCCAGATCCATATTGTCATTACAATACTCCTGTGTCCCTGAAATGACGGAAATTAAGGATAGAAGTACTTATCGTAAAAAAAAGATACAAAAAAGAGCAAAGTCTAAAGTCATGTCTGACGAGAACATAGAACACAAACTAGAGGAAAACATGGAAAGCAATTCCAGAGAACGAGACAGTAAGTGAAGATTGTCAAATGTGTGGAGAGACACGATGGAAGCAACTTATATGTGTGTGGGGGGGTTTTCTCACCTGTGTGGCTAAGCTCAACACCTGCTGCACTAGCTCCTGGGTCTCGGTGGGCTTTTTCAGGAACAACTTGACGATTGCCGTCAGCAGCTGCAGCTGCACCTAGAGGACACAGTTAACACATAGAGTACTTTACAACAGCTAACGTACTACATTTAAAACATAGCAAGCGTACATATAATTTTGCCTAACATTGTAAACAGCGGCAAGGTTTAAAATTAGGGGTCAACAGATTATCAGCCTGGCAAATTATTGGGGCCGATATTTGGCATTTTGCCAATTATCTGTTTCAGTGTTTTATTTCAATGATCGCCGATAAAATCAACTAATTAAAAAGTGCAAAGAAAGTGTCAGCATGGGAGAACTTTTACTTTGTAAAACCTCAGGGAGCTATTTGTATTTATTCATTTTAATTTTTATTTATTCATTTTCATTTCTAATAGTATAGTATCGAAAGTAATATTGAAAGCAGTATTGACCCTGAAAAAACAATATCAGTCGGCCCCCTATTTAAAACAGTGTTGGTGCTACTGTAATTCCACTACCTTTGGCAGTGATTAGACATGTAACTTGTGCTCTTTCATGAAAATAAGACAATTACAGTTACTGAAATTTAAATGGGCTCCTTAGACGCTACTTTTGTCTTGATCATAGCAGACAACCAAAGCATATTAACAAATTTTTTTTCCAGTTATATTCCTATGTCACCTATAGTGATGCATGGCTAAGGTGAATGGCGTTCAGTGGCTCTGCCTTATGTGTGTGTGTATGTTTGACAAAGACAGAGACAGAAAGAACAGAATTTGGACTATTGCACACTATCTTTCAATAAGTTATTAATGACAAATGTTATTCGAAAGGCTGCAGGACCTGCTGTTAGACCAGTGCATCACAAGTCACCGAACCTTACGGCGTCACAAGAACTGGCATGAATCATTCAATCAATCAATGAATCAGCATTAGGCTGTCACTGACCACAATTGCTGACAGTCAGGCAATTTGAGCTCGCTGTCCTGGAAATATGGTCCTTATTTTTCTTCCTCGAGATCAAGGACAAAAATATGCCTATAGTTTTGAGTTTTAGTCCATGCACAGGATTTCAATTACTTTTTAGGTTAGGAGGATGAACCTCCGTGTGTAAATAACTTATCATTTTTATTTCATTAGACCTGTCCAAAAAAGAAATACTGTCAAATGTCTAAGACACACTTACTATTTTATTAAAGTCATTCAACTACCATTTGGAGAAGTAACTGGTATCTGCAGCTAATTTTCATTAGCACAAAACAGATCTTAACAGTGATCTTTTAAAAATGACCTGTACTGAAATACAGTTAACACATAACATATAAAGATTAAACTCCTTTCACTTCTCAGGTCTTAAGCTTGAAAGCTTAGATGCTGCTCCCTGCTAAACAGTAAAGATTCAACTACTACTTTAATCTGCTGTTACCAAACAGCACAAAAGTGAACATTTTATGCATAATACATTCCTTTGTAACCACAAAATCACTTAATATCATCAGAAAAGCTTCTCCAAAAGAATAATATGGGAATAGGTCTACTACTTGAAGGGAGCCGTCTAACCAAGTAAAGCCTGTTGTAATCCCACAACGAACTGTGGCAGAGAGCTCTCCAGAGTGAAGACAGGCTTTTCCACAAAATGTGGGTCTGAGCCAGACATAAAAAGTGTTCCCATTATCCCCATTACATCTTATTAAGTACTGTTAGTAAAATTACATATACTTCTCATCTAGGATTCTTTAATTTCTCTTATGGTATTGCAGATTTTGTCAATTTAATTAGTCTGTCCTGTTCTCTGTTGCAGTACTGCATTTGTATATGACATCTCACTTCCATTTTTTACCTCCCTGCAGCAGCTTACAATAACTTTAATTATTTCCAACTACAGAAACCACTGTGTGCTACTTACTGCTAGCACTGGCTGCAATTATTGGTGCCATTACCATTAAAAATGGACTTCCCATTTTTGGAACAACAATCTCGCCACACTCTCCACACAAACACACCTGAGTGCTTTCATCATGGAAACCCTCCAAAAAGCTCTCCAGTAGCTCATCAGCGTTGTCGATGCGCTCAGCATACTCTCCCACAATCCAGATCATGGCAGCGCGAGCCTCCGGCTCATCCAGGGAGTCCAGGTTTTCACATAGGGTGGCAATCACGCTCTCATACCTGAAAACAGTTACAACATTATATGCACTGAACAACAAAGACAAAAAATAAACGCATTATCTCATTAATTTATTCAGAAAAAGAGGGATAGAAATACACAGCAAAACAGGCCGACAGGTGAACAGTCACCATATGACACCAACTTGTAAAACATGTTAGCACACAACTGCCTACTTTCACATCCGGCACACACGGAGCAACACTGGCATTACTTTGCAGTTGTGTGTTCCAGCAGCCTGACAAATGTGAATCCAATATTAATGGTCTTCTCTGCTCTGGTTTGCTCTTTGGGTCTTTAGCTTGCTAAATGTTCAACCGGACAATGTCTTTTGATCTGCACTGAAGTCAGGATAATAACTTATTTCATTTACATACTACTTTCATTACAAGACTTGGCAAGGCAGAAAGATTTTGTTGAGGTCTAATTAACTGAAAAGGCAGCAGTTTGAGTGGTAGTGAATCATATAGCTAAAGGCTTGGGCCATGCTGAGCTGGAAACTTTCCAAAGCTGCTCCCTTGGAGACTCACGACTTCTCAGTGATAGTCTACCGCTGTGTGGGAGAGGTTTCTGTCTGGCACATGAACCCACTCTGTTGGATCCACAGCAGAAGTCACGCTCCAGTCGAATCTGCCTGACCTTTGACCAGGTGCAATTGAGACAGAGTTTTAAAGTGCCGTCCACTAGAAACACACTGTGTTACTGAGGACAGTTTTCTTCTCTGAAAACTCTTATGCATGCCTTTCAGAATAAATGCTAAGCTGAAAAGACTTTGTCTTCCTAATGAGCTTTCACTCTGCAAATTTTCAGACCAAGAGAAAATAATCTGAGGGTCACTGAAGTGGAACAGTACGGGTGTCTGCTTGAGTATAACAGTATGTGGAGGAGATAGCTCTTAAATCTCAACATCAGACTGTTAAAGTTGAATGTGGATAACGAAGTGTTAACCATGAAAGTGCAAATGACCACACTGATGCCTCAGAGAGAACCTACTTGTTGGGGTACTTGCGGAAGATGTCCTTGATGACCACAATGGCCTCCTGCACCACATAGTTGACCTTGGTTTGGATGAGGTCTAACAGCGTGCTGACACAGCGCTCTGCTGATTGCTAATAAGGGTGAGAAAAACAAATTCTGTCACAAGAGGCCTGCAGATTAAAGACAGTATAGATAAATGCATTTATCTATACTGCAGTGGAATTATCACTTTTAATAAAGGCTTATGGGCTATGAAATATTATATATTATTAAAGGAATTATTCTGTGATGTTAAATACTAGGAATACTAGAGCATCATTAAGTATATTTAACTTGAAGCTTAAATAATTCCTTCAGTCCAGGCTTCAGCTTGTAAATAGTCCTGTGTTCATTTCAAGTTCATTCTACTGAAATTTTGAGAGGAAAATACCATGATGTACTGTATACTCTTAGATGTCAAATATGGAAACCGTAATAATCCATAGTATAAGTTTAACCGTAATTAGTTGTTATTTTATGTATGATTTATTTATGAAGTTTTCGACACAAAGAGCACACATACAATACAAAACCCTTCACATGAATATATATAATTAACTAAGAGAAGATCTGTGGATATAGAGAAAAGAAAAAAATATACTAAGACAAACTAAATTAAATCAGCAACAGCATGACTATAAAATACATTAAAAAAATACAAAAATATAAGAATAAATAAAAAAGGGAAGACGAATAAGAAAACAAAGGGGGAATGAGAATACATGACAGAGCTGCCTTGTATAAAACACAACTGTGTCTTTTATGGTTTACAGATCTGTTAAGGTCAAAGGAGCAGTAAATGTGAACAATCATGTAAACGGACCAACAAAACATCTGGTGACAGTATGACTCTTCACCCACCTCTACTTTGATGGCACAGCGGCCAATGGCTCTGACTGCTTTACGGACAAAGTCCACATCCACCTCAGTAGCGTACTCCTTCAGCTCAGCCAGGACCTGCAGCGAGTCAGACGAGCAGAAGCGTCACTCAGATGATCTTGTGAACAACATCTTTATTATCTTTATTAGCTTTATTAAAAGCACTCTAAGACATGGTTCCCATGCAGTTTTACCAATGAATTTTACAAACTTTTCCATAATATTTTATACCATTTCCATTAATTTATGTAAGTAGTTAAAAAAAATAGCATGCCTTAGCACCTCTCTGCCAAGTGATTTGAATTAGGGTCCAATTCCAGATGAGGGGAGGAACGCACACTTCTTTTCCCCACAACTAAATTTGGCCACTATACCTTCTGCACCAAAATTTTAAATGTTTTTGTGAAAAGCCTCCATCTTGTGTGGCTAGGGTCTGTCTCTCTCTCTCTCTCGAGCCATGTATAATATTTGTCATTCAAAAGCCATACACAATTAAACACACACTTCCCCGGCATTTGCATATACACAAACGATTAGTGATTGCTAACTTTTTTAAATATTAGGCATTCCCGCTGCCAACTAGCCTTATAAAGGAATGTGTATCACGTATATTTATATATATCTGTGATGTTTTAATGGTCAGATTTTTAAATAGGTAATACAAGAATGTAAGTCGTGTAAGGTTAAACATTTCTGAATTTTTATAAACATATTTTAAATAATAACCAAAACAATATATACTCAGTACTTTTCCAAAACATTCTGTTCATTCCAAGCATTTTCCAGGTCTGAAGAAGAGTTTTCTAACTTAATAACTTTTCCAGGAATGTTATGACTTTGGGAACCCTGCTGAGATAACTGCTTTCAACTTTTCCATCTCAATGAAATATTACAACTGTTTGTTTGTGTGTGTGTGTGTGTGTGTGTGTGTGTGTGTGTGTGTGTGTGTGTGTGTGTGTGTGTGTGTGTGTGTGTGTGTGTGTGTGTGTTACCTGAGCGATGTTTGCTTGAGATGCAAGGCGGATCATTATGTCCAGCTTCTCCAGTTTGACATAGATTGGGTCATTGTACTTTACAAAGAAAACCTTCATCTCATGTTTCAAGATCTCTGGGCTAAAAGGGGACACCAACATTTCTTGTTAATTGAGGCAATCAACTAAGATTGTAAGATTGTAACAGTAAAGTAAAAAGGAATTCAACAGAAATGTACTATGCTACAGTAAATGCAACTTTAATTAGGGCCTGATGTTCCCAAAGTGTTAATAATAGTAAAGAGACATCCTCAGGTCACCTCCCCAAATTTACCGTCTCTGTACGATGAGGTTGATGTTCCTAAGAGCCACATATTGCAACTCGGGCTCAGCAGAGAGGAGAGTGACCAGTGGAGGGGCAAGCTTCTTCAGCAAGGTGCCATAGTAGTCCAAGTCTTTGGGCAACATCTCCATGAACTTCATTAAAACTTTTACAGCTGACAACACCACTGCAGAGTTGGCGTGGGAGAGCCGTGGGGTCACACGCTCGCAGATGCTAACAGATGTTGATATTGGGAGAGAAAATACAATTACACAGGCTTTAATAAGTAAACCTGCTAAGTGTCACGCAGTGTTAATGAAGGCAGCAGTTTCTCCTACCTTTGGGACTCGCGGTCATCACGAGGTGTGTAATTGGCCAGGCAGTCAAGAATGAATATCTGTCCCCACTCTGTACACTCATTTAAAGCTGTCAGCAACTTGTTGATGGTCTGAGGGTTCAGGTCCAGGAGATTACTGTTGGGGTGAGACTCTGCTATCTCAGACAGAGCTGCCACTGCGTTTGCTACGACCTAAAGATGAAGACAAGAGTAAAGATAAACACTTACAGAAAAAAGAACAAAAGCCCCCAGCTGCATTAGGATATAAACAAGAGGTCATTACACAAACACAATTCTGGCAACACGTAGAGCATCTGTATGCCAGCAAAGAGCTTATCAGTGAAAGGCAGAGCTGGGGCTTGTAGCCAGCTGTGTCACCACTCTCGTAAGTAAGAAATCAAATCTGTCTGGTTCAATAGCCAGCTAGCAGGCTGCCTGAAGCAGTCATACCATGGGGTTGGAGTCAGAGATGAGGTCTTTGAGGGTGTCCAGGAAGCCTTGGTCCTCCACCAACTGGGCGTTGATATCATGAAGCTTTGCTACACACACAGCTGCTGTCTTCCTCACATACGGGTCTTCATCCTTCAGACATTTCCGCAATGGCTCGCAGAGGTACTCAGTGATCTTGTCCACACGGATGCAGCCCATCGTACGAACAGCAAGGGCCCGGATTAGAGGGTTAGGGTCTTCACAGTCCTAGATGAGTGGGTCAGAGAAGTTTAGGTTTGGTCACTTTTGATTTTTTTTCTATATCAAACTACATCCTCAGAAGGACATTTTTAATGTATCTAATGTTTTTTTGCATTCTGTAAAGAATTAAATTATCATATATTAAGGCGTCCCTGTTGTATGATAAAAGGGAAGAAGGAAAAATATAAGAAAACAGGTGGCTGTTTTTAACTTAAAAACTTTGAGGTTTTGTAATTATCTCATTGAATTTAGAGAGATAATGACAGGCCACGTTAAACAGCTGTGCAGAGAAGCGTAGCCCAAAACAGCATGCATGAGTAGGTTCAAATTAGCAAAAGAATATTTATTCTCCTAATCACACAGTACTACACAAACATTTCCATAGCCCTGTATATAACACCAGCACAGTCAGAAACGTCCAGGTACCAACAGTTTGTCTCAGTTATGGAATTGTAATATTTACGTTAACAATTTTCCAAGTAAAATTAATATATTTACTTTTGTAAGTTGTGCATGAACTCAAGTACTGCACAAATCTTTTTATAGCACCGCAAGATCTAATTGCACAAGTACTGCTACTACTCTAGTGGTAAATTATACATAGAAATATAAATCATTGAATATAGTTTCTACATATTTATGACATATTGAGCTTTACCTTTACAAAAGTGTTAACAGCCATGATAGCCATGTCTGGCTGACTCTTGGCATAGTTCATCAGGTAGAGGTAGACCAGCTTTTTCAGCTCCAGGTTGTCCGTCTGCATGCAGTTTACAACATCTGGGAACAGAGCGCTGAAGAAGGGACAAGGCATGATGTGAATACTAACTCAAAATGGCGGGTGATTTGTTACAGTTCATTATTTAGGTGGGAATGTTTCCCTGACTCACCTGACATCCTTGCCAACTGTCATGGATGCAATGACCTTCTTCACAGCCTCCTTCTTCTTCTCTTTCTTATCACTGTTAAGCTCTGCCTTGAGCTCAAAGATCTCCCCTGTACACACAAGAGAAAAAAAAGGTAATGACACATCATGAAATCTGACTGTGATGCTGGGGGTGGACAGGAGAACTGAGAAGCATTGACCTCTTTTCTTGCAGTTTCTGATACCGGTGGGTGGTACTGGTTGTCAGATGTTGAGGTGCGCATGCTGCAAGCAACCATCCTGACACAGAGTGCATTAATGATTTTTTTTATACAACAGCACAGTTAAAGTTGAGGTTATAGCTAAGCCCACATCACCTGCATTCTTTGTATAATCAGCTCACTGTGGCTGCTGCTTCCTCCACTACTTCACTTCCAATATCTAAAACCAAAACTAGTTCATAACTTGATTATTATATTAGTTAGTCCATCACCAACTTTGATGATTAAGCCTTCTAGTGATCCACTGATATAAAGCGTTCATTACAAAGCTGCAGCAGGATGTGCTCATTAGCATTCAGAACAGCTGCAGACTTAGAGCTCCAATAACATGGCAAATGAGAGTGCACAAGTACGTTTACATGCACAAAATATATTTTGAAAAATACAATATTCCTACTAAGCTGTTTAGATATCTTATGAAAATTAATATTTCACTAAAAATTCTGTTTACATGCAATCTTGAACACTTTGATTAACATGCCCTAACATGTCGTTTATCATGTCAAAATATGGAGAAGTAGAACAGCTGGAACTGTTTATCATTTTGCCTCTTTGCATCAAAATAGGATTTTTTTTTCAGTTTCCTACTGCTGGCGGACTTGTTGGATCATAAACAGACAAAAGGCCGTGTGTCACAAACTGCGGTGTAATCCCAAATTGAGACTCATATTCCGAAATGGCTGTATACATGCCCAGATGATGCTTCTAAAACCCAAATAATACCTGTATATCCCACGTCTTAATCATAAAATGTAAAATAAGGAATACATCCCGATTCTGAATATTTAAAGAAACTATGCTGTTTATATGACCAGCATCCAATTCAGCACAGTAATTTTCATTTTTTTCACAGTAATGGTGTAATACTGGTGTGCAACCATAGCCAGTGATGACACCTGACTGTTGATGAGTAATGCTGGGCGATTATACAATATTATCTTTTATGAATTATCAAAGCAAAACTTGGCATTAAGGTTTTTGTGTGTGTGTGTGTGTGTGTGTGTGTGTGTGTGTGTGTGTGTGTGTGTGTGTGTGTGTGTGTGTGTGTGTGTGTGTGTGTGTGTGTGTGCGCGCACGCACACGCGCCTTGTCATAGGTAAAGCGTGACACTGGAACGCAGCTCAATGCACTCAATATCAATTTAATTTGATGTTAGTTTGCATACCTTTGGATGATGATGTACTATAACAGAAATAAAATCTTGTTAATATGAACTGGTCGCAAGCTGATCTTTATGATAGTGGAGATGGCCATCATTTAAGGTTTTTTTGTTGCTTTTTTTAAAACTGAAAGAGCCCCACCTTTATTTAGTTTACTTTTCCTTGCAGAGTCACTGACATGTCTTTCTGCACAAATTAGACTACATAAACATACACTGTCAGTACAATGACAATTTTTGGCTTAAATTTGAGTCTGCGCATTTTGAGTTTCCCTGACCTTGTAAAGTACCTACTAATCACTCCTAATCTCCTTTAAGATTTTAGCAACAGACTGCACACAGCAACATTGGGCAGATTCACAGAAAATGCTCATACTGAAAGAAACATGCTCTTATGTCTTGAGTCAATCCTAACAAATATAAGATGTCAAACACTTTCACTAATAAGCATCTGTTTGCATTCCCTAAGCCCTGTGTGTGGAAACATGGTCATTTTGGGTCATGTGAGAAAGAGAGCCACACAAATGCAGCAGCAGGCACAGCAGGACAGTCAAATCTCTGCCAGCTAATGCTCAATATGTCTAATCTGATTTACAATAACCAGAGCTGTTCAGTTCTTGGCAACAATGTTGATGCAAAGTATGATCGCAAATTTGTTTTTTGTTTTTTTTAATGTCTCGTTAGGTCATTTCAGTATTGGTGATGGCCATGTATATTTAGCGACTCAAGCTTTAACTGAACACACATTGAGGAGAAATGTTTAATTGAGAAAGCCCTTTTGGCTTCTTAGATTGTATGATGATGATCGTGTCATGTACAATCTTGCTTTGAATAAATCCAAATAAATTTCTCCGAAACCACTGAATAACTTTAAATTAATTGGGCTACATGAACAACCAAAAAAAAAGAAGTTAAGGTCTCCCTTTGCAGAGACAATAATTCAGCACCACTCATCTGACCAGGCCACAAAGTACACGTGCATTTACTTAAAAATAACACATTAAAATGATTGAGAACAGAATATAAAAAGAAAACTGTAACTTGTCACTAAGAAGTTTTACATGGTAAATCATTTATCTTTTAAATTAACAAATAGTAATCTATCAGACCTTTCTTGGTGGTGGTGAAGTACTTGGAGTCCGTCATCTTGGATCCAAATTGTCGATTCTCCTGCAAAAGATAAAGACTGTGAAATCTTTTCCTGAGTGGAAACTTGGAGCATCGCAAGAGCAACAGGAAACACTAGAAGTGCAAGCACAGGGAAATACAGGGAATTCCTGTCTTCTCTTGAACAAGTGGCAGTACTCCACAAGAGACAATAACAATGGATTTTGCTAAGAAAACCAACGTTATTATCTCCTCTTCATGGATTCTGTTGGTCAGCATGTGTGTGGCCAACAATGTCTAATTTACTGAGTCAACTTCTGTAGCATGTAGCTATATGTATTTCCTGGTGATTGTCACTCTTGGTGCAAAATTTAGACAACAATACTTCCTGAACTAAAACTTTTTTCCACTGTTGCTGATGGATTCCAAAATTTACCAGCCACTCAGTAGATTGCTATTGCGGTTTTTTTTTGGATGGTGAGTGAACCAAATCTAGCAGCCACTGGCATATTTTACCAGCATTTGGCTGGTTGGCTAGTGCTGATTTCCACCCCTGGTGTTCAAGTTAACAGGAATGCTGTACAGTGTAACCCGAAAGAAAATTACATGTTCACATTAAAAGCGAACCAAAATCCCACAATGGGGGAAAAAAAGGCAGTATTAATTAAAAAATACTTACCATGACCTTTAATGTCATATAAACTGCTGTGTACTTTTAAGAAACATATGGCTTGTGCACATAATCAATACACTACATATTATGTTGCCTCTATTTTCTTTTGGTTTGGCCCTGAATATAAAGTGAATAAGTTATTGACAACACAGTAATATTGCAGAGAAATCTGACTTTTTTATTTTTTATTTTTTTCTTAACTTGGGGCCATACTGTTAAAAATAACATTATATCGTGATTAAGATACTTCATTACCGTAATACAAATAGTGATGCAGTCCCCAGCAGTTCTACACTGAATGACACAGATGGCCCCTCGGTAAAAATTAGTATGGCTAATAACTTCATTACCCTTTCATTACTCAGACTGACTTCCTAATATCGTAAAATTTAACGAAACTTGCAGGGAAATGATGCTCAAACACAGTGATGTCAACAGTTAATGTATTAGGTAACATGTCTAAACAAGTGTCATGGGCCTATCGGTTATTTGAGATAAAAATCTGCAATGATTAAATTAGAGGGTTTCATTAATCTAGCGTAGTAGTTTCATTATTAATTGAGTTTCAGGTTTCTGTCAACATGAGACAGGCAGTTAGCCACAAGCTAACCGACTGACGCCGAAGCTAACGTTAGCTAACAAGACCATATTTACGATAATTCACGCTGCTGCCAAGCCATACTGACACTGAACTAATAGTATACCCTTAAATAAATGCCAGACTAACAACACGAGTACTTCACAATAGCTGACTTTATCACTAACTTAGCCCAAAAAGTAATAAGGAAAGGTTCGCTAGCTGGCTAACATCAGGCTACCGGGACGTTAACGTTAGCTTAGCAGGCTCGAGTGTATCATTCAGTTGGAAGAAAACTACAATATGTGACGATAAAGTTGGTTAAACGACTGCAGATAGCTCTGCAGACAACGATGCCAGCCGATCAATTACTCACGCATAATTGATTCGCCCATTCCTGCATTTTTGCGGCAGTTAGATGAATGAAACTGGTGCTAAAGGCTAGCTGTCTGGTGCTGTGTGCCTGACAGTGGCCACTTTTGTAGCTCGCACAGCTGAGACATGACCTTCTAAGTACGGGCTTAAGGAAGCCTTTGCCGGGATAGTTAAGCTCTTAATCTGTCCACCCGGTTCAAACCTTACCGAAAGAATTAGCGTACCTTCTGGAGTTAAAATTAGACCAACCACACTGTGAATTTGGAGAGAAAATCTGCACAAACATCTTACCGTGACAGGCGTAGTAGGGGCTGTGATGGCCTTCGTCCCCTCCCACTTGATTTACTTCCGTCTTTCCACAAAATAACGTTTGCAAACAGACAGGCAGCGTCAGCTCTCAGAGAGAGCTGTTCAGAAATTTTGGGAACTACAGTGGTTCAACAAATCTATCAACAGTGGTGAAAGCAGTATGCACATCTTTTATTTTGGTAAAAGTACCAATACCACATTATAAAAATACTTCGAAGTAAAGCCCTACATTGAAAATATTACTTAAATAAAGGTAAGTAAGGTATAAAAATTATCCAACCAACCAAACAAACAAAAACACCCAATAAACCCCCAAATTATCTTTAAAAAAGTATTTAAACATTAAACTAAATACTAATACTAATATTAATTATATATATATATATATATATATATATATATATATATATATATATATATATATAGATAGATAGATAGATAGATAGATAGATAGATAGAGAGAGAGAGAGAGAGAGCGAGAGAGAGAGATAGATTACCTCAAATACATAAAGAAGCTACCACAAAATTAGAGAAACAAAGACACCCAACAAATTGAAAGCTATAAAAGAAATAGAAAACACCCCAAAATCTCAAAGCTGAACTGTAGAAACAAATGAAAATAACGTTTATACAGCTGTGCTTGTATAAACGTTTGGGTATTTTAACTTTTAACAAAAAAAATCATGTTTTATAAACTCTTCTTGTATTTTTTATACAGAAATCTTAAATTTTAATGTAACCAGGGCTCAGTTAAATGTAGAGAAGTAAAAATTAAAATGGTTCCCTCTGAAATGTAGTGGAGTAAAAATATAAAGTGGCATGGACAGAAAATACTCAAGTAATGGACAAGTACCTTAATTTTGTACTTTAGTACATCAACTTAATTACATTCTTAAGATGCAGTAGGCTACATAACATTTCCATTGACCTCTAAAAGTTAACAACATAAAGACTAATTGTCAAAATATTAAATTTAAGTTACGTACTAAAACAAGCACATACTTTTGAAAGAGTTACTATAAGAACAACATAATTATGAAGTGTAAATACAATAGCTATTAATACATTCAGGTGCTAGTTTATTTCTGTGCATGGCTAATGCAGATTAAACCCTGCACATGAATTATGTCATACTGAGAGGTGTTTGTCATATTATGTCCATGTTTTGTATATTAGTTTACACTGTGTTAAATCAGAGGTGTTTACTAAGTTTTGTCCTAAGTCAGACCAGATATGATATATCATGACCCCCCTGGAACTACAAATATTTTTCCGTCAGCCTCCCTGAGTGACTGGATGAGCCTCCCTCCAACACAAATAACAATATTTCAAAGTGTGTGGCTATGATAAATGTTGTAATTTCTAAGATTTTTCTGGAAACCTGCTATTCCAAATAAATACAAAACATGACTAAAGTTGAATGTCCCTCCAACAAGAACACATAACTCCCTAGTGCTTAAAAAACATGTCAAGTACGTCCCCCGTTTAGTATGACCCCCTTCATTTTTATAAATACCAAACAGTCCCTTAGTATAATGCAATACTCAACAGCACAACAGCCTTTACAGTGACAATAATGTTGAATCAAAATCTCTCTAAAACAGTACAAAATAAAACAGAATAATCACCATAACCATCAGAAAGGTAGGATTTATAGTAGGACTGTAGTATTAGACTACAGTAGTTTTTATCTACTTCAAAGGACCAAATAAACTGGATAAGTACAGGTCAAATAGCTAAAAATGCATTATCTTCCCATCACATGGGCAGATTTTAATTTTGAAGGGACACATTAGTATTTCTATTGAGCACATACTCAAATACAGGCTATACAGCATACATTCTTGTTACATTTTCGAACTTCAGACTGCAAAATCTGTACAAAGACACCACTGAATATCAGATAGCTGGACAACAAATATGCGCACAAACAGTATCTTACATCCTATGCAACAAAGTCATGTTTTCAATTACAAAATGTTAATTAATCACATTGTGCATGTAGAAAAATGCTTGTCATTATCCGTGTTCATATTTTGTGTTTTTCTCAAACAGGCACTGCGCGACTTCCCACAAATCCAAACCCAATTTGTTCAGCACACTGCTGTGACTGAAGTTCTACATGAAAAATTGATAATTCAGAAACTTCAGAGGAAAAATATTTATTACAAGAACAACTTGACAGCATCAAAAAAAAACTGTGAAATGTTGCAGTATTGCTATTTCATACAAACAAATTCCACAACGTCGAGCAATCTGTACATTTAACCAAAGTTTTCGTGAAAATAACATTAGCAAATGAGAAATTGTCAAATCATGAACATTCAGATTTCGCTCATTAGGGATAGACAGAAGGAGAGAGAATTATGGACTTTGCAAAGTTGTGCAGGACGAAGACCAGATTATGAGGACAATCAGTCTTTTTGTGATTGATAACCAAATGTTTTCATGAAGTCACAGTTCACATAACTGGTGCATTTTAAACACCAGTTGTTTAAAATGCAAATGTATTCAGATAAGCCAAAACAAATTTAAATTTAAAACAATTAGAGATGTGTAGCTCTGACAATACTGATACATAATTATTTGTCTCAATGAGGAGTATGCATTTAATCAAATTACTAGATCTCTGAATAATGCAAAACAGCCCATGTATGTTTTGCTTGTCTTTTTAGTATCCGGTTTTAAACTGGCAACATTTTTAATGGATTATGTTTCTTTAAGTAAAGTGTTGAAGAGAAAAAAATCTTAAAATGACAAATCTTTTGTTCATGTGGGGCCACACCTCATTTAGATTTCCCTAAACTCTTAACAGCTCATTTAACAGTACTTTGGACACAGATGTCACTTGAGCCCAATGAGACTTAATTTCATAAATAAATAAATTAGACCTACATCACTCCCCTCTTCACTCCAACTCTGTACATATTCTCATACAGTATGTACACAAATATATGCACACTCCTCTTTTTCCCAGCCCATTCATTGTTTTCGTGCACAGCAAAACAGTTGTTATCCACAAATGTTGCTCCTTTCTTTTTTTACTGACATCTCCTTGGTAGAGACTTATCAAACCATTGTAAACACATGGCTACCAACTTCTCTCAACAGGTCATACATTTCAACTTTCAAATATATTTTACAAAGTCCACACTTGTTAAATACCAAAAACAGAAGTACTGTAGCTGGGGTCTATGACTACAACTGTGCAAGAGCTTAACAAGAGAACGCTAATATCCAGTTACAGTATCTATTATTCATGCACTGCTGCACACGTTCAGACACTCAAGTCAAAGTCATTCTTCATCCATCAAACCTCTTCTCATTACACCATTGTTATCGGCTCTAATCGGCACCAAACTGTATCATTCCAAAAACAGAAAGCAGTATCCATTTTTGCTGTGAATAAAACAAGTCTTCCTTCAGCCACTAGATGTCACCACAGATCGTGCCATGTCTTCAAAATCCATCTGTTAAGTAGGTTATCTGTCTTCTTGTGTTTCAAAACAACTATTGGGATTTAGAGGCAATAAATTATATAACTTTCTCATGAATTGTACACCTACATCAAGTATAATGTATGACTAAAATTGGCAATGTTCCTCACATTTCTTCCACATTCACACTCAAACTCTCCAAATTTCTCTTATCATAAACAGTTAATGATGGCAATGTAGTGTTACCGAATAGTGATGTTGAGCAAAAAACATTCAAAAACTAACCTGCAAATACACTTTAAGGCAAAGGGAATCGTCAAGGCATTTCCAACACCGATGTTGCATAGCTAAGGCAGCACAGAACCGATTAAAGTGAATATGTACATTAAACTGTGTTTTCAATGCCTTTATGTACAAAATACCCACATTTATTTGTGAGCACATCAACATGTATTTACACATTCACTCTCCTAAGTCTTAACTTTTGTTTATTTGTCGCGTTGTATTCCAGAGTACAGTTTGGTCAGAGGAGGAGCTCCCAACATTTCTGTTTCAGTGGCAATGACACAAAAGTAACACAACTTTCACGGCTCCTCATTTTTTTTCGTTTACACATAATCCACTTAAAAGTCAAAATAAAGTTAAAATGTCTTACTGCATTAAACATAATCTTGAAAACCTGTAACTCATTAAGAATTTAAAGGTTCAGTGTGTAAGACTAAGGGGGATATATTGGCATATCGCGGCAAGACTTGCATATTGGAACCAGCTGAAACTTGGTTTGAATTTCTTCAGCGTTATTGTCCAGGGGTTTTTTTACCAGGAACTGAATCATCAGCAGAGGTCTCTTTCTCTCCAAAACAAATGGACCAGGTGATTAAAACTGATGAAAACACTGAATAAAGCAGTTTCACTTTACGAATCAGTGTTTCTCTGATGCTATTTGGCATACTAGAGACATGGCATTAGCCCAGCATCTGCGGATGTATACTCACCTTTTTTCTTTGATAACTCAAACGCAAACAGCCCTATCTAGAGCCAGTGTTTGGTTTGTCCATTCTGGGCTACTCTAGAAACATGACAGTGCTAGGACCCGTTCCCTATGTAGATACAAAAGGCTCAATATAAGGTAATGAAAACACAATAATTGTTATTTTTAGTTGATTATATGTAAAAAAAACCCCAAAAAAACCCAGCTTATTATTCTATAGTCAATTTCTGTCAATATATATCCCCCTAAATCCTACACACTGGACCCTGTAAAAACACATATCTATCTCAACAACATCAATTGTTGTGAAAAGGTGACATTAATAACAGTACTGTACAGAGATAGGTAGTGCATGTAGTGTTCATCAAGTCAGAGGGATGACAGGGGTACCTTTGTCTATGTTACCTATTAGTATATTGTAAAATGTGAGTATACCTATATGAAGACCACAAAAGTGGAGAGACTGAAAACACCAGTATTTTGACTATGAAGGCAAGCAGAGATGCTGTGGCAGACCACAAGAGGGAGCCAATCCATCTGACTAAAGGTTTAGTGTTAACACTGTTGTGTAGAGTTGCAGCTTTAAATCCCTGGCACTTCACCATGCCCCTCGGCGGGGCACATGGCAGCACATATGCTCTCTCTCTATATCTCCGTGTCACTGATGACAATTTCACAAGTGTCTTTGCTAAAACAAACAAAAAAAATAAAATAAGAAAAATAAAAAACCTTATGATTGGCAAAACAACCCCATGCACACAGTAAAAGTAATATTTAAGAGACCATTCCTTTGGTAATAAATAATTTGGCTTGAGTGCAACATAAAAGCAATGTGAACCCCCTGCAGTTATTCAGGGGAGAAACTAAGTGAAAAAGAAGTTAGACATGCAATGAAAACAGTCTATAGCCCAGTCTCTCTCTCTTTCTTTTTTTTTTTACACAGTAGTCAAATTTTATGACAACAACGCCCCTGTCTCATTCGTGCTACATCCAAGCTTCAGTGTCCAGGCTCCCTGACTGTCCAGGGAAAGGGCAGTCTTTGTTGCCCATCGCTGTGGAGCGTGGTTGAGGATGGATCATATCTGTGAAGGCCTGGTGCAGGCCCTTGCATGTGGCTGGACGACCAGTAGAGCGGGAGCTCTGAGGGGACAGCGGTGGGGTGTGGCTCGGGGAAAATGTCTCATGAGATTGCAGATCTCTGTAGCTGACCGGGGTGGGGATACGTGACGGGTTATTTTCTGGCCTGTTGTCAGTGCGAGGCCTCATCCTGCCTCTCAGTTTGTGCTTAGAGATAGGCGCAACTCTGTCTGCCTTCTTCTGCCCTTTCTTAGTCTGCAGCCCTTCTCCATCAGTGTCCCCGTTTGTCAGGGGTGAAGAAGGCGGGGGGGATTCTGAGCGGGATTCACTTAGGCTGAAGCACATGGAAGAGTTTTCACTTGAGGAGTCCTGGAAGGAGCAATCATCAGAGGGGGGAAGGGCCACAGGTGACGGACAAGCCTCTGGGGGCGGGAGGTCATCACTGTGATCACCATTTTCTAGGTCGTATGGTAAGTTTGGCTGGTGATTCTCCAGAGGAACGTCTCCCTCTGGCCCTGTGCCCCAGCCAAGCTGACCCTGCTGACCTGTCAGCCCCCCTGTGGGAGGACAACCACCGTGGTCTCCATTCATATTCCTACAGTGGAAAGCAGGTTGTGACGGGACCTGGTTCATCAAACTGTCTGTGTCTCCGAGGCCAGGCAGAGAAGATGGTGGTTCCCTCTCCTCGATGGAGCTAGAGATGGCTGGAAGCTTCTTGAGACCCCCTCCACGCTCCCCCCAGTGCTCAGGCTCTCCTGGACCAAAGTTGTGTGGTCCTCCAAAATTGTGTCCATAAAGTAAATTTAAGGGGTCGTCCAGCGGGAAGTGACGCGGATTAGTTCTCTTGGATTCCCTGAGGTCGGGCAGAGTTCCCATCTTTGCACCCACATTCAGGGAGGAGGTGGAAGAGTTAGAGGAGGAGTAGGCAGAGTCAGTGACGTTAGGATCAGCGGGTGCTGGCACCACAGCTCCCTGCAGGGTCGCTCCTCCTGGGGCTCTACAAGACACTCCTCTAGCCTGCTGGGTATTAGCCAGAAACTCAGCCTCAAAGCTGCGATACAGGTCCTGCTCCCTCTGGGGGTCCAGCGTTGGCAGCATCTGGAAGCCGAGGCCCAGTCCTTCCTCCTCGGGCTCCTGGTGCTCCATGCCAGACCAGTTCCTATGATGGCCTCGCCCAGCAGAGCGAGCACCCTGTGACGTGCGGGGGGGGCGGGCAGAATGATGGTGAGAGTTGCGGGGTGATGAGTGAGGTGAACGTCGACCTCCTGAGGTGACTGGTGGCAGAAGTCTGCCTCTTCCCATGGAGGGTGAGCGTGGTGCGGGAGGTCTGGGGGTAGTTATGATCTTCTTACTGGGGCTACTGTTGTTGTTCTGGATCCCTTTAACGGGGGAGTTAGAGCACGAGGATGACTGCCTCTTGCTGAACCCACCACCTATTCTGGGAGAGGACGGGGGCAATTGTTTGGCCCGGAGGTCCTCTCGTCTGTCCGGGGGTGGAGGTTGAGGATCTCTGTAGCAGGAAGCGGGTCCCGGGCTTGCATCACTGGACCTAGTGCGGCTAGTTAACTTACTCTGGCTGTGGGAACGTGGAGCGTGTATCCTCCTTGGGCCCTCGTTTCCAAGGGAACGCCCCCTCTCTGTGCGGGATGACCGCGATCCATCAGCGGATCCTTGTGGGGGGTTCGGTTTGAGTATTGGAGTGAGGGCAGGACGCTCTCGAGATTGGCTGCGTGCACGGGGCAGTGAGGGGCGTAGCGATGGGGTCTGATTTCCCGCTGCAGGCCTCTCAATCACGTGCTTCCCCTCCTTGCGATTCACAAGCAGGACTACCTCATCACCAGAGCGCCGTGAAGCACCACCCAGAGAGTACTTTCCCCCACCTCCTCCTCCTCCACCTCCTCCTCCTCCGCCCTTAGAGGAGGCTGTCGAGGAGTCACTGTCTCCAGACAGTCGTCTCGCCACTGGCAACATTGTGTCCTTATTCCTGCAGTGTAGAGAAATACAAAGAGTCATTTATATTCATAATTATACCACAAACGTTTTTTGAATTTTCCAACCAGACACACAGCACTGCCCTTTATCAACCAGACACTCCACCGTCACACACCATCAGGTTTAACTATATAATCAGCTCCTGGAGTCACTTATAGGAAGAACTAAAGTGGATAGATTTGATTAGCACAAATCTATAGAGTAATGTACAGTTAACTGAACATTTAAATACTCAGCAGAGGTTTTAATTTGCTTGGAAATGAAGATTTAAGACAGGGATCAAACTTTTTCTATCTGAAGGACAATTCTTGGCAAAAAAAAAAAAAAAAATCTCTGGAGCCACAAAAAAACAAACTTATGCGAGCCTTATAATGAAGGTAATGCACACCTGTAACTCAAGACTAGCTATAGCTATTGAGGTTTAGCCAGATTTAGAGGGAAACTAAGGCACAGGGCTATGGATGTGTTACGATGCACATTTTAATTTAAGAAATATTTTTAAAAATATATATATATAATCTGTGTATCATTTTCACAATTAGAGAATATAACACATGTAACATTTTAGGCCTACGATTCAATATAACATTTTCTGTCAAAGACACAGGGAGACACCGAAGAGGGGCTAAAGAGCCACAGGTAAAAAAATAAATAGCATTTTGATGTGTTATCAGGGGCATATTAGCCTGTTTTACCTCAAGGTTTGCAAATATTTCTGTTGCAACTGAAACTTTTAAAGCATCAGCAAACAGTGTATTAAGTTGTTGTCTGGAGTCCATATATTAAAAGACCCGTCAGTCAATTTAGGAATGACAGCATGCTCCCATCTTGTGTTTTGAATTTTGATGGTGAAAGATCACTGGCTGTGCCTTTAATTAGTGTATATTACAGCAGACTTCTAAAGTTATCCTCAGAAATTCGATTATAATCAGGCACACTAACAAGCGTGCATGGAGCCCACCTGTTGACCTACTTCCCCAGTTAGCTGTGAACAGTTGTCTAGGGATAGTTGTCAGATTAGTCTTTATCTAGTCTGGCGCACTTGAAATGCATCGCCCCACCCACACAGGGTTAATTCGAATGAGCTGTCATCGTGACGTCTGGCCTGAGCCATCGCTCGATACAGAAATGAGCCACTCATTGGCAAGAAGCCAAAGTAAACCACCATTCAGCTCCGAGTTATGATTAACAATGGCACCTCCACACTGTGACCTATAGGAAAGGTATGGGTCCAACTCGACCTTTCACCGGCTTCCTGATGAACATAAGCAGATTGTTTTGTCTTTATATCCCATATAAAGAGCCACTTATCATTTTCTTAACATGCCACCACCTCCGATGCCATTAGCATGGCCACTATTCTACAACTAATGTGCCATTTCAGAAGCATATCAGAGGAAAATGATGTGTGCTTTCATTTGTCACAGGCTTCATTCTAATTCAGGCCATCTGTCTGCCATGGAAAGACAAGAAAGGCAACAGCTGGCAAAGAATCACAGCCATCTTTAGCCACTCGATGCTCTAATTAAAGGAGACCTAAAATGCTCGTTTTCAGGTTCATGCTTGTATTTTGGATTTCTACTTGAACATGTTAACATGCTTTAATGTTCAAAAACACTTTATTTTCCTCATACTGTCTGTGCTGGAAGATCTGTATTCACTGTGAGTCTGATACACTCAGTTTTATCACCTGTCTCTTCAAGCACCCTTCCTAAAACACTTTGTTACAGTACTTTTTTTTACTTGAGTTTGTATATTTCTGTCAACTTTCACTACATTTCCTAAATATAATGTGTATTTTACTTCATTTCCCCTAAGCATTTTTGTTACTTACTACAACATACAGGAGGAAGAGACAGAGATGGATGAAAACATGGGAAGTAAAGAAAAACAGGATTTTACTCTAAATCCTTTAAGTTGTGAAAAAGACCTGGAGCAATCACCAATACGAGTTTATAATCTAAAATCTTCAGAACTGGACATGATCCAGCAGGAATATGATCCAAAATTGTAGAGAAATTAGCAACACTGGTTAACTAGATTACTGGTTAGACTGATGGTATCAAGTAGCTACATGTAGCAGTCTAGCCTACGTGATGTAAACACCTGCAGTAGCGTGCCTGGAGCGGATATCCATGTAAAGCAATCTGACATAGTCTGACGGCAGTTTGTATTAAAAGTAGGAAAAAACATAAACAGAGTATTTAGAGCCGTCTGAAGCCTTGTGTTTCTACCCACAGGGGTTACTTTTACATCTGTTTACCTTGTAATTCCAAACTTTGGCCACTTTTAAAATGAACATCCAGTGCTGACTCATATGATAGAAAATGCAGAAAATTGTTCTTTCACTGAATGACAGTAGATGAGATAAGAGCGGGAGAAAGAGCAACTGAGTAAATGTGTGGTGTCCACCTTGTAGCCACTAGGAAGTGCTGTGGGGTGGCTGTCTAAGACAGGTTTATCTGGTCAATGTCACCGGAGATTAGATAAATCTGGCCTGGTCTAATCTCTGGCTTCCTGGCATTTGTATTTGTTGTTTATATTTTGAGTTCTTTGTGTGTGCTTTTCTGTCTGCTTGGTCATCAGTGTTTGCACAAAAGAGCAGCCAGCAAATACTGAGCGTGACCTGCAAGGCTACTTGCGAGAGATTAATTTCTTATCATGGTAACAAACTTATCCGCACATTTGTGTAGACGCACACGCTCACCTGAGAGGATTAAAGTGGCGGGGTTCTGAGCGGTCTCGTGGCGGCCGTGGGAGTAGAGTGCGTGCTGCACCGGAGTCCAGATCGGTGGGGGCAGAAGGGTTCTGAGAGCGGCCAGGCCGAGTGGAGGAGGAGGAGGCACAGGGAGCAGATGGGGGCTCCAAGGAGCGCCTGTCAGGAGGTTTGTAAGGTGCGATTCCATCATTTCGCCAGTGTGGACCTGGGCTGGTGGAGCGGGAGGAGTGGGCACTGGAGGACTTACTGTGGGCGCCCTGACCTTGGCCACTGGCTTTAGCCTGGTGGTAGCGGTGGGCTGTGGAGACAGATTGATAAACAAGTGTTTAAGACAGACATCTAACCAGCCAGCCTGTAAAATAAACTAAGGAAAAGATCTATTAGGGCACTTCCACACCTAAAGCTTGTTTGCTCTGGTCTGAATAAGGACCAATTTCTTACGATTTTGCACATTGCCTCAAAATTAATTTGTGTTCACACGGCAGCATTTACAAGTGGACCACAATTTGTGATGTGCGAGGAAACTGCTCTGTAATTGGCCAGAATTTTCATGCGGGAAAACTCCCGGAAGCAAACAAAGAGTAAAAGAAGAGCAAACTCACACAAACTTTCTCACACTCTCTCTTTTTTTTTGTTTGTTGTCAAATTCTTCTCTTACGGAAAATATTGTCCGTCCCCCCTAAAACTGGCTGTGGGATTTAATGTTATTTCTGAAATTGGAAAAGATAAAATCATCTGTCCATGACTCAGCAGAAAAAGTTCCCAAACACTGGCAGCCTCTCATGTCCCACTTGAAAACAATGCAATCTAACGCATTGGGCTGTACTTATTTTAATCCTTTTATTTCAATTTAAATTATATTTTTAATTAGCTTCACAATTACTTCATATTTAAGTATGTTATTGAATTTTAAGTTGTATTTCTCTTAATTGGGATTATTTGTTTGAGAATATTACTTTTCTTAAA
Source organism: Plectropomus leopardus (assembly GCF_026936395.1). Lineage (NCBI taxonomy): Eukaryota > Metazoa > Chordata > Actinopteri > Perciformes > Serranidae > Plectropomus > Plectropomus leopardus. The sequence goes on from NC_142179.1 coordinate 20,214,939, forward strand.
ATTTTTGTGGGTTTATATCGTGTATTTATTAGTCTGAAAAGCTGAAAGTAAGTAGTGGGTTCGCCGTCTGAAGGGGGTATGTGCTGCACAGTTACACTGTCATATTCTGTGTATCCCGGTGAAATTTTAGGAAGGTGCGAAGGTAAAATTAGATACAACCCTGGCCTAGTATGAAGTTGACCTCAGAGGTCCAGAAGTACAGTATATCGTGGCTAACTTCATCAGTGTCATCAAACTCTTAGATAGCGGCAGTAGATAACACGTTGTATGCTTCCCTGAGCCAGGGATAGACAGACCTGACCAGAGAGATGCTGATGATCCCACTATTTAGGGGGAAGATCACAAAAGCATATTTCTGTGATCACTTAATACTCTGTGACCTTCAATACGGCCCTTTTGTGGTTAGAAATCTAGCACCAATTATGATTTCAGCTAGTGTCAGCTGTCCAGGCCAGACGCTCGGCCCTTGACATCATCACTTCAGCAGCAGTTTGGACCCGCTGATAAGAAGGGAGGCTCTCACTCAGCACAGTGTACGTATGACTGAGCTCTGTGCTCCTAATCAAAGCCAATGTAAACATTTAATGATTAGGGATTGTAAGCAATAAAAAGTGTCTGTGTTGAAATGAGTTGCTACACAGATGTATTGTGGGATCAGGTAGTAGTAGAGGAATTACGGAGTCAGAGTGACTTCACATTTTCCATTACAAACATCATTTTTCAGACCTACATTTGCTGGCTGGAAGTCATTTTGTTCTGGTTTCAGTGAGAAAGAGACTGATTTTTACTGGGTGATATAACTGTGTCAAATAAACAGATAGAAACCATCACAATGTGTGAAATGACAGAATTATAAATTGTATTCATTTTTTGTTTTGTTTTGGTGTCTACTTGGACCATGGGCGGATTTTGAGACAATGGGCCCTGGGGCAAAGACATGCAAAAGGCCTCACAAACTCTCCTACACAGAAGCAAGAAACACAAACTTTGTGCAGGTTTAGCCTTTTTGTTGTTTTTTGTCTCTTCTGTTTGCATCTTTTGTGGATTTTTATGTCTTGGTTGTAAGTTTGTGTCTGTTACACATGTATTGGTTTTGTTTTATTTTGCAATTACGGTGTGTCTTTTTGAGGTACATTTGTGTCTTTTTTGGCATTTCATATCTGTTTGTGATGATTTTGTGTCTCTTTGTTGGCATTTTATGTCTCTTTAAAAGTCAAGTTGTGTCTTTTGAAGTAAATTTCAGTCTTATTGATCATTTTGTTGTCTTTTTTGGTTGTTTTGTGTCTCTTTGTAGTTCCTTTGCATCTTTCTGTGGTCATTTTGAGTCTCTTCCTGGTCAATACCTGTTAATTTGAGAAACATATTGCAGGTGAAGGTCGGGGGGGGGGGTTCAGGCCCTGAACCCAGTGGCCATCCATGTCTGGCACAAACACAATTTCTCAACATTGCTGACCTTCCCAGTGTCTGCTCCGAGTCTTAACATAGTGCATCAGATGTGACTCATTTGTTTATGGTCTTTAATGCATTATGAATTATGCAACACTGAGACAAAGCAATGAAATTGTTTTGTAAGGGGCTGACGGGGAACGGGAAGTGACCTCACCAAAAGCAGCACAGCGACACGGGTCATGCTTGTCCAAATAGTGCTCTAATGTGTCCCAGCCCCCTCCAACACGCACCATCACATGAGTACGAAGAACCTGAGGGGAGAAAAAAGAAAAGGTTTCAATAGATAAACGGAGAGTAACACACACATTCGTGCACAAATAAAATGGCTCAACCTTTTGATATACTGCACCACCACACACACTGCACAAGTCAATAGATATGCAAATTCCACAAGTGGGGCAGCTTGCTGAAGGCTGGCTGGTCCTCAGTGTTATGTAACATCTAGATGCACCCCTGCCTCTCCCTCCCCCTTCTCCCACATCACCCCCAGCTGCTGCCATTATGAGGGCTGTTCATTGCCATGCCAACTCACAATTAAACAGAGTACTGTAGCATAAGAAAGAGCCAAAGTGCTGTGAAAGACACTTTTTTTGGGCCTCTCTCTCCCTCTCTCTCATGCCTCTCAGCTGGCTTCCCCGTGTTTTCAGGGGGAAGCAGGGTGAATTAGCATGGTAATAACAACTCACCCCTGCTGTCCTCTCTGCTCCTCCACAGAGGCTTCGGTTACTGTGGAGAGGACAGAGAGGAGAGGGGGCCTGGATAGAGAAAACAGAGGGGGGTTGGTGGATATGTCACTTCCTACTCTCCTCTGCTCTTTGAAGCACACACATCCGCAAGACCAGACCGAAGAGCCTCGCTCCCTCCAGGCAGAAGCTGCCTTCACTGCATCAAGGCAGTTTTCCCGATGTGAGAGCCCCGTGGACGTGTCCCCTCGCCTTGGGTTGTGTAATAGGGTCTGCCAGCCACATGTTGTAAAGGTTGTACCCGTGTCTCAGAGGGCAGGCAAGGCAAAGCCATAGTGGTACATCTGCGTGTGCTGGCACAGAGTTTATTTGCACCAAATACACACGTGGCCCAGCGCCTCGTCTCCGGGTCCCTCAGAGTGTCAGAGAGAGGGCGCAGACATGTGCACCAAAGTCTGACCCCACCTTCCTTCTAATACAATCCCTGCCAATCCACTACAAGTCTTTTCATCAGCCTCGCTCCCCTACTACATGAAATCCGTCAAAACAGCTGATCTGCTTATCTCTATCAGACCTGATGCTATAAACTGCTTACTCTCCTCTGCTCTGGCCTTATGTCAGTAACAGGTTTACGGTTTGTGTGATGCTGCGTGACCATCATGTGCCAGCAGTAAAAAGCAAAGCTGCACGAGTTTTATATTATAGTGATATTTTTTTTTATTATCACTGATGCATCATTTCCACAATAAAAACATCATAAAGGTTTGATAATACAAAACAGGGTATCTATAGGCACTGGACGCTTAAATTTAATGCTTTTTAAGATCCTTTCCAGATCATTTTTACCAAATTTAAGACAATTTAAAACAGTAACTAGTAAATGGACCTGCACTTTCATGGTGTCTTTCTAGTCTTCTGACCACTCAAAGCGCTTTTACACTACATGTCACAATAACTCACACAATTACACTTTGTTGGTCGAGGCTGCTGTACATGGTGCCACCTGCCACTCAGTAACCATTGTCATGCACACACACACACACACTGATGGAACAGACATTGGGAGATATTTGGATATTTTCTGAATAGTGGATGACCCACTCTGCCTCCTGAGCCACAAGATGACTGAACAAATCATTATTTTTTATTTAGCTTTGGAATTCAGTATAAAGGTAAGTAGCATACAGGGTATGTGGTCCTATGCAGTGTTAGGTTTTATATGGATATTATTAATGTAATTTAGATAAATCTACATTTTGCCAACAGGTTCAGGTATTAAGAGAAAAGACAGTACTAGACTCAGTGCTTGGTTTAAAGATATAGAAATATCGAAATATGGAGTGTCAAATGTTGTATCAATTTTTCAGTTATGGCCCAAAACATGTTTTACGAGGTCACAGTGACCTTCACCTTCTTGAGATGTTGCGTTCACGAGAAATAGACAGACAGGGTCACAGTGACCTTTGACCACTAAAATCTGATCAGGTTATCACTGAGTCCATGAGGACACCAAATTTGAAGAAATTCTTTTAAGGTGTTACTGAGACATTGCGCTAATGAGGATGGGAAGTACGTACCCATATGTATGTACTGACGTACGCACAACCCAAAAACAGAATGCTAATAAATTAAAAGAAGGAAAAATACAATTAGATGAAATGTTTGCCGCGATTAAGACCTCAGAAATTTAAACTTAGGACTATCAAATGACGTTTTTTAACTTATGACTCTTTCTGTGATCGCTTATATTAGTTTTTGCATCACGTAGAATACACCATAATAGAGCTGTTATTGGCTTCATTGGCTAAATAAGGCTTCATATCTATTTTTAATGAATTTCTTATTGTTATGGAGGAGGAGTAGCTGTCACGCTGGAAACAGCTACCGGTGATCCAAATAAGCAAATGTCTTTGTGTAACTGGAGAGGGATAATTGCTGCTTTAAAGAGAACTATCAGGGGTATTTAAAATGCTGTATGATTAAATCTGTTTGATTGCATTCTATATCACTTGTTTTTGTATCCAACAAGCTTATTATACATTTCATATTTTATACATAGTGCTGCAGCACTGCTGAAGAGTCTGTTTAGGCTAAACAGGCAATTTGGGACCATGTTCCACTTTAGATCTGTGGCTTAGCTGCCTAATTTACCAACCACCAAAGGGGTATCACAGTCTTCAGCCGAGAGAGACCCTGTTTCTATGGCAACAGCGAACAGAGAGACTTCTTGTCATTATTGCGGGGGCGTGTTGAACCAATTTCTTCTTAAATCTTGCTGGTGAGCTCAAAAAATTAAGCCTATGGTTCATTTCAGCTGTTGTGCCCCACAACTGAAGGCATCTCGACCTCCCTGGGGACAAAGACGCCTTATTGACTCCCCCCTCTCTTCATATGGCTCTCTCGCCCATTTGCTTTCTCTGCTTCATCCCCTCGTTCAGCCCCAGATCCTTGTCAGAGCTTTGGCGGCTGAATAGGGGTTTGTTGGCTTTCAAAGCGGCTGCCCGCTTCCTCCCCGCTGAAGAATAAGGGAAGTGTGTTGGCCGCACTCGTAGCTGCTCGGGCATATGCGTGATCACTGTCATCCCCAGGGAGCAATCAGGAGAGGGCGGAGGCAGTGTGAAGAGAGCTAATCTGACAAGTCAAAGGCTCCTAAACACACACACACACACACACACACACACACACACACACACACACACACACACACACACACACACACACACACACACACACACACACACACTGCAAACAGGTCCATTTAAACATGTCTGTAATTAAAATGGCTGTTCCAACAGGCAAACAGGAGCTTGCAAACATCTTAGGGAGTGTATGAAAATTATTAGGGAGGGAAGAGAGGTTATTTAATTTTAATTTTGCTGAAGAGAGGGAGGTCTTTTTTTTCCTCATCCCAAATTCATACTTCAGCCCTCTTTCACAGGATTAATTTAACAGCCACTAATGATGGCTTTAGTGCGTGTAATTGTTCATAATTGTGCATTTCTGACATGAAATAAAAAAGGAGACTAGAACAATCCCCTCTCTGTTTAATACAGATAACCACTTTTGTCTGTATAATAACAGTAAGTAAAATAAGTTAAACAGGTCATATAAGGATGGCCTAAAATATAAGCTTGGCCTTTTTTAAAAAAAAAATGAATAAATAAAAGAGAGTGGCTGAAATATTAACATCTCATTATGTTTGCTAAAAAAATTTGAAATTGCAAATTCTACTGTGTGCATTGGTAACTATTGTGAAAATCATTATTCCATTAATATGTGCTATTTTCTAAATTTGAGAGATTACGCCCTCTTAGATATACTGTCCAGGGTTTTAATTCCCATTTTGCTGTGGTTGGGACATTTATGGGCATGTAGACCCCAGCCAAAAATAGTGCGCTTTTTTACTTTTTTTTTAAGTTAGCGATCATGTAGTAGGCACATGCATCCAAGACAAAGCTATGAGATTTGTGGATACAGAGCAGAACATATCTGGAGGCAAAACAGTGAGCCGGTTGGCTTTCACTTTTACTGGTGAGCACTGAAGGAGAGGCTAAAGAGTGATGAATAACTGGCCTGTTTTTTGGACAGGTACTGTAGGTGTTTTCAATTAGCCTCATTAGCCTGCTAAAGTATCAGCTTTACCATTATGAAAAATATTATGTTTCTACAATAGTTTCTAGTTTGCAGTGTATATACAACCTGTATGAGGGAGGAGGGGGGTGATTTTAAATGTTGTGTTTACAAACAGCAACCAATATTTTCTGCATAGTATAGCTTTAGTATTACTTATGCTCTGCCGATTTCAGTTATTTCTGATGAAACTTGTCGGTACTTAATTTTAAATTATTAGGTGGATGGGGTTGTATTTTCTGCCAAGTCGAGGAAAAAGTACAAAGAAAATGTTAATTATGCTCGTGAGGGTCTTGCTTTTTAATAAAGTTATATACAGTTATTCTGCTCTCTGCACCACAATAATTTTCTACAGTCCCTTAAGGTTAGTCCTACTGAATGGAGTAGTCTAAACACGACACTTTTGAAGAGTGCAGAAAAAAAACAGTTTCCCAGAAAGCAAGTCCAACCATTGCTTCACATAGTGGTGCAGCTAAAACTGAAGAAATACTGACACCACAGACCCATAATGTAAATGAATGCAGACAGCGTGTAATGCCATCCAACAAGTCCATTAATCTGGCTCGGGTACATCTTAGGTAAGTGAGACCAAATCGATCCCTGGTATCCAGCAGCCTTCCTGCCCGGTCCTGTGAGGCCTGATGTGGGTTCAGTGGCAGCTCTTAGAGTGAAACTGAGACAAACAGTCCAGCAGAAACAGGCTACAGCCAAGATAAGGGCCAACTAAGGAAATGACCTAAAGCTCTAATTGTGTCTCACTGGAAAAAAGTTCAGTCCTGGGAGTGGGCCAGTCAGTAAACACCCACATGAGAGAAAGAACTGACAACGCTGTTACACACACGGTGCACTTCTCTGGGCTCTGATGCAGCTGAGCGGTTATCTGTTGCTATATGACCCTGCTTCCCTTGAAACAACATATGATACCATATGCCAACACCGTATGGTTCCATGCAATTACTGCTGGGCTCGGAGACTTGTGCCAAAGAAGCTCCTATATATATACAGCTGAACATGTAATGTAAAACTGACTAACTCACGTTCATTACAATGCAGGTCAACTTTTTTAAAGTATTGGCTGTCAGTTCTATTGGAGATATGGCAAGGTGGCTACAACAAAGGGGACAAAAAAGACAAGTGGTGACACCGTTTACTGAGATAAACCACTTAAACTGGAGGTAAAAAAGAAAGCAAGAACACTGGACATCAATTTTTTGGAAAGTGCTGAGTAACGATAATCTGCCAAAAGACAGAAAAGTACTCGCACATTACCATCTAATTCCCAATTTTAGTTTTTAATTCAATGTGAACATGATGACCTTTTGACCACAAATGGTCTTCCTTAGGTGCCTCTCTGGCATAGAGGAAAATTTAGAGCAAGAAAGCAGTGGGCGGGTTTTTTCTGTCAAAGTGGAAAGAATATCTTGCTCACCAAATGATAATTTGTACATCAATTACTCACCCAGTGCTATGTTGAATTTGGGAGGAATTACTCCATAACCGATGATGCAATTTTGCTAAACCTTACTATTTAAAACACTTTTGCATATACAGTGCCAGTGTGCTACATGTTTGACTGTATTTTAAACCTTTATGATTTAGCAAAAATGCGTGCTTGGGACTGGATAATGCTGCACAAGTTGTGTAGGAGTTTGTAAACTGATGTTTTGATACAGTTTTGCAGTTGTTAAACATAGACCTCTATGAGAATTTTCTCCATTTTTGGATTCTTAGCTCACTATGGAGGCATGCGAGAAAACCCACAAGTTCAAAGAAACGCCGGGTTAGTAATTAATATACAAATGACCATTTTGGGGAGTTAAGCATTCCTGTAATCCAGGAGGTCAATCTGGAAATTGTCATGGTTGTTTATTATGATTAACAATTACACCAATTATCATTATTTCTGTCTTACAAATATTTTAGTCAATTTTGCGAAAAAACCCTAAAAATAGCTGTCTTTCTTTACTGTGACGTTGCCTTGTTCCCAGAGTTCAAAAATTTACATATTGAGTAAAATATTATAATTACTGATATGAATGATGGTCAAAAATTTTAAAAATAAGTCCTAGGTTGGAACAAACCAGAGCTATCTTTTCAGCACAACTGATCTGAGAGTTTGCAGGAACCTTTATTCTTTCATTCATTATTAATGCCTCAAGTAATGTTAAGTAGCTTAATTAAAGGCAGTTTGTATTATAATATTGCAGACATGAATCTAAATTAAAAAAAAAAAACATGTTTTAAAGACTGGAATCGTGATGATGAAAGCAATTAACCTTTTTTGTTTGTACTTCAAATCAGCCATGTAGGTGATCAAAACAATGAATGCAACATTATCTCAAAAATACAATACACATTGTCCTCCTTTAAACTGAATCTATAAACATAAACCGTGAACACGTTTTGGCCCACAGTGACATAATCATGTTAACAGTGGCTAGCACTTACCCTTATAAAGATCAATGCACTGGAGTCTCCGACTTTGTACTTGCCCTCCGACACCTTGATCATGGGAAACTGAGCTGGACAGGAACACCGGCCCAGAATCTCACGCACCTGAAGAAAACAAAACAAAAGCACTTTAACACCCACAACATGACACACACATCCGAGAGGAACCTGACAGCACTCTCTTCCTGTTCTTCAGGTCAGCGCCCCCACATGACATCATGTTTAGTCACATATATCTGGACCCGTGACCAAAGCGCCGCTGGTCCTGAGCGCTATGTGTCAACAACACAACTGTTTTATGGTGTGAGAAAGGAGCAGTCTTGGCTGCCTGCGTGTATGAGGGTGTTGAGTGTGGAGATTGTTTGTGCGTCATTTTCCTGCCAACTTTTCTCTCCAAGCACCTACTGGGTGTCAGGGTGCCCCACCCTGCTCTCTCACCACATTAAAAGCCCTGCTTCATCTCCTCTCTCCAGAACATTTTGGTAATTCAGTTCACCGCAGTGTCACAAAAGCACAAAAATACATATGTGGACATGCTAATGAATACTCTCCCTCTTTGCCTCTCTGGGCTGTTACATGACAATGTTTCAGGTTGTGACATGATAAACTGAGGAGAGAGAGCTCAGAGACCAGACTAGTGGTGATGATGTCAGCAGGCCGCTGCTGCCAGCTGGGTTTTGAATCGAGAGAGTCAGAGCTCGTGCCCTTGCTGTGGTTGGGGGTGCTTATTAGGCAGAGACACAACTGCAGGGTGGAGCAAGGTTTGCCTGTGTTGCACAGGCCTGGGCTCTTACAGGACTGGACAACTTTGATGTTTTTCTTGGCGTCTCTGTCAGACAAAGGCGTATGCGCACTTGTCGAGCACGAGGGAGAGAAAGTAAAGCAGCAAAGTGTTCAGAGGAAAGCACAGGAAGAGAGGAGGAAAAACTGCTCCATGACTGTGTGTGCAGGAGCAGGCATTACCAAGAGTAGGGGGGTATTTCATTGAATTTAAAGGAAAAACTTCACCTACAGGGTGGTCATTTGCATATCAATTACTCACCCTGTGGTACACTGAGTTCATAAATTAAACGTAATGTTTCTGTATGCCTCCAGGGTGAAAATGTATCTAAAAATGATTAAAATTCCTGAATATATTGGAGTAAAGGGGGTCACGTTTAACAACAGCAAAACTATATCAGTACATCCGTTAAAAAACTCTCACCCAACTCATGTAGTATACTCCAAGTCTCATTTATCCAGTGATATGCTCAGTGCTTCCCTAACACATGCATTTTCACTAAAAAGTTACTATTTCAAACACTTCTGCATATGAGCAGCATGCCTGGGTATGTACATGGGTTTGAACTCTGCGTACGCTTTCCATCGAGTTCAAATGCACGCGTTTGCCCAGGCGCCACTCGTTAATGCACGGGTCTGTTTATATGAAATTGTTTGAATGTAAAGATTTTTGTTTTAATGGGAATACCTTTGTTCGACAAGTACTGAGCATACGACTTGACAAACAAGACCTCGATTATACTGTTTGCTAGTTTGTAACTGGATGTTGTCAATGGAGCCTGGTGGCCTTGAGATAATGGCTTCAGTTCCCCATCAGGAAAGACTGATGGCAACATTAAGTCGTGAAAATCTCCTAAAAGTAGCTTACATTTACACTGATATTGATCTTTCTATGTGGCTTTTATTAGAAGGCTAAAAACTAACCAACTGAGGCAGCGTTTGCTCAGAGACATTTCATTTTATGTATGTAATGTAGGGGTTTTCTACCTGGAGGTTAATGTAAACAAACATTATGATTCAGTCTATAATTTTCCTGTGGCCTCCTTTTTACTCCAATTCATCAAGAATTTTCTCCTTCTTTGGATTCTTGGTTCACAGCGGAGACATCCCACAAAAAACTTCTTTTTAACAAATTCAAAATAACATAGGGTAAGTAACTGAAATAATCATTTTGTGGGTAATGTATTCCTTGAAGTGATCAAATGACGTGTTGGAGGAAAATGTCAGGTTGTGAGCTCCCACCCTTTGGTTGTTTACAGTAGCTTCCATGCTGTGTAGAGGGCTGAAGGGCTATGGTATGTGTGTGTGCGTGTGTGTGTGTGTGTGGGCTGGCTGGTTTGTAACACCTACATTATCGTGCGTTCAGAAGATTAAGTAGGCCCCCTGTTATTTTCTTGAAACAGCACCCCTCGTTCTTCCCCACGCTGATTAAAGAGGGAGGACTCGGCGCTAAGCCTCAGCACCTCACCTGCCTCTCTGTTCTCCCTCTCACCTGCTTCTGTCTTTTCTCTCTCATTTGCTTTGTTGTCGATCAGACTTTACTCTCAGCCCTGCACTCGCTGACCAGCTCTATATTTGTCTCAGCTTTCTTTGTTTTGCTTACATTTCTAACATCTGCTTGCTCCCTCTCTTTTTCTCCGCTCTGTCACTCCATCTTTCACTCCGTCAGTAGGTGGACGAGCCCTGTTTGGAAAAACCCCGGCCAGTGACTTAATGGAAAGATTGCTATGGCAACAGACACACACATAGCCTTACCCTTCCCTTTTTAACTGTACCCATTTTTTCCCTCATTCTCTCTATAGTAAAGCCTTTCTCAAAGCCTCCCTCAAAGCTGTTCAGCTGAGGTCATACATTTTCCTCCAGAGGGAAGGTGAAGGACTTGCTCACTGAGCTGGATACACACGCCAACCAAGGGTTTTAATAATAACCTAATCAATAGCAGCTCTGGCATTTGAAATATTTGCTCTGTGGAGCCTTTGACACAAAATGTGTGCACTTCCCATGTCTTCACTGTGTCAACACTGGGTTTACCCAGACACGCTGAAACCAAAACACACACACCAGAATGAGATAGAAGGGGAGGAGGGAGACAAGGTCACGCAGGAAACATGCGGAAGTGGAGCTGGAACACTGCGAAAAAACTGACGGATGAATTATGGATGCATGCTGGTCACATGAGAGACGCCTTCTGCAAGAGCTGCAGATGTTTGAGAAGGGAAAGAAAGGAAAAGCGACCGAACAATCTACAGCACGCCCCTATTCTGAAAATATCTATCTTAAGATAGGAATGCAAGAGATGTTTCAAGCAGAGAGAGAAACATTTTCATTATTAAGAGACTGCAGCAGCAATCTCTTTGGACTGAGGTTTGTCTCCAAGCAGCCTGATGTAAAGAACATATAGAGCACATATCACTTTAACAATCCCTCTGCTCAGATAACGTCATATCTGCTCAGTGTGAGTCAACAATCTCTTCATTCCTTTCCTTCCTGACCAGCAAACATCTGAAGGGCCATTCATGGCAGAGACGGAGCAAACCCTGGGGAAGAAGAGAGGAAATGGGAGGGGAGGATGAAGATGTTTTGGTTTTATTCCCCATTTTCTTTACTGATTTGAGATGTGAACTAACATGCTTTACTAACAAGGGTGAAAATCTTGGGGTGGCACACCAAAACCAAAAGCTGGAACTTAACTTGAGGAAGTTACTTATGCTGTGATTGTATATAGGAAAACTAGGTCAATTTGAGAGTTACAAAATCACTATGGTTTCTTATTTTACAGTTAATGTTAATAATTATCTGATGTGCATAGACTAAAACTGGTGCATTTTGAGTTCCACAACAATCATGTTTCGGTGTGTTTGTGTCTGAATATACGTGTGTAAGGAAAACATTGTTCTTCAAATAGGCTGCTTGTCCTTTGTCTTTAAGAGAAAATTTACTGCGAACAAGCCTTCTCAAGTTTAGGTGAGACTTGGGGATACCTTTTAAAATGCTCACGCCAATTGTTCCTATGCCAAAATTTGGCCTAATTTTGCAGCATTATTTAGCCCCCTCTCCAGGCATAGCTCCTCTCCCGAGCTATGCCAACATAGTTCATAGCACTAAATACTATATGTAGTCTAGTGTGACAAGATACCATTACCTTTGCGCTAGCTTAAAAACTAGGCGTGCCACAGCCTCTTAAACACAGTAATGTTGGTCATCAACTGTATCAGGGGGCCTAGTCCCCCTTTAGCCCCTGCTTGGGGGCGCCACTTTACTGTATCCACTAACTTGACATAATAGGATCATAACAAAGGAATGAACAAGACAGCCAATACTGTTCTACTCTAATGAGTAAATTTGCTGTTGTATGATTTGAATTTAAAGGTTGTTATTATGTGAATAAACAAACTACAGTTCTGGTTGTGGTTTTGTGCTCCGTGTTTTCAGACCAGGATCCACATTTCATAAATGTCCTTTAAGAAGCCGCATATCCGTTTCAATAATATTCTCCTCGTGACTCAACAAACAACCGCACAGTGTGCTCCAGTACACTCATCAAACATAGGTGTGCTAGCCTGCTGTAACTGGCTCCTTTTATGATTGCTGTGTGAAGGATAATTATTGCCAAACTCCTCCAACAATAAAAAGTGAACATTACAACTCACTTTGCAGGAATTCAAGCGAGGGTGTTTCCAGGATTTGACTTTTGTGCCGCCTGGGAGACGACTGTAGATTGGAGGGTTGGTGACAGAATATAGAGTCTTTTCAAAAGGTGAAAGAAGCTGAAGGAGTTATAAGATTGCAGAGCCTGTACAGTACTTTCAAGGTGAATTCAAAAAATGACAACACTCTTCTCTACGCTTATCTTGTTACCTCGAGGATCTCCTGTCATGACTGGAAACTTCCCAAGATAAAACAATCTCACCATCAGATAAGCAACTAGAGACAAGAAAACACTGCGGGCGCCTGCTTGGCAGGAGGGAGAGCTTTTGGAACTTGAGGGGGTTATTGCTTCACCACCCACAGTAAGCATTCCTGAAGCCTGTGAACGCACACCGAACACAGTTACATATCAGACTCTACGCGTCTATTAAACCTCGGTCCTGACAGCTGGCACAAACGACTCCTCTATGGACGACTGTGCAACATCTCATAAACATGGACCAACCCTCTTTGCACAAATGATCTGTTTAAATAACCTGAGGGCTGCAGGGAGGTGACACATTACTGAATTAATGCTTATTATGTTGGACCTGAAGCCTGAGGGGACAATCTGGACAGATCATGGAAATGCATGTATTTAGAGACTGTTAGCAAGCTGGTCCACCAGACCAGACCTGCACAGATGTGACAGGAAAAGAGAGAGTTGGATAAACGCCTCAGGATCAGGTGTGTCGGTTAGCTTCCACAGGCGGACTAATAAAACAAACAAAGAATCATAACAGCAGAGATATTGTGTTTGCTCTGCCCACAGGGCATTTTTGCAAAAAATATAGTTTAAAGCATTAACTGATGATAATATTTTTCAGATAAAATGAATAAATGAGGCAAATGCAGTCGCAGCAGTCATAAACAGATCAGGTCTCTAGAATTTGAGGACATTCAGGGCAAGCACAGACCCCTTGATGCTCCTCTGGCACTTTTCACAATGAAACAAACACAAACAACAGACATAAAGTACCATGAAATTTACAGAAAATAACAGAAATAAAGACAGGGGATGGATATCTTGAACTCCAGTTCAAATAATGGCAAAACAGGAGACTGTCTCCTTCTACAAGGAGGGTCAAGTTTTAAAGAAAATCAAAACAATAAAAAACAAAACCACAACAACAAGGAAAGGGGCTGCCAGAATATTAGTCAGTATACAGTATAAGGCAAAATTTGCTCAGAAGCAACAAGCTCTATTTTGATGCTTTTTTGTGCACTCTGACACCTTATTCCTATTTATAGTACAAAAAAAAGTCCCAGTGTAAATTAGAAATTTTTTTTTTGGCCCACGGCTGCAAGTTGAATGCCGACGCATTATAGTAATAATTCAACATTTTCGGAAATACGCTTACTTTCTTCCTGGATGACAGTTAGATGGGAAGATCAATACCACTTTTACATCTTTCCATTAAATATAAGGATACAGTCAGCAGCTGGTTCGCTTGGCTGGAAACAAAGAAAACAGTTGGTCAGGTTCTGTCTAAAGGTTAAAAAAAATCTGCCTGCCAGCATATTTACCATGCGGACACAAAAATAAAGTTAATGAGCAAATCATACAAAAAGTCAAACTATTCTTATCTGTTTTCTAAATATAAAAATATTCCTTGACCTGTGTTGTGTGTTTGATCAGGGTGAAAAATGTGATCATAGCTCCGGGGCAGGCCTCATATATTGCATCAAGGAAACCATCCTCTGAAAATCAATGCCTGTCTCCTGGCCACATGACAAACTGCTCATCAGGGTGCCAGGAGAATATATGAATCTAATGGACATCAAGTGCTGCCTGCTGAATACCTCTATTATTCATCTGCTTCTGTCAGACAGCAATGTAATCACCCGACACAGGAAGCTAAAAATCAGGCCAGCGTCTAAGTCATTTGTCAGTTTGTTTTGACGAGGCTCAAGAACACTCAGCACTTCTCCTCATGACATCTGAGGTTAGAGGGATTGATGTCGCTTCTCATCCTGACAGACTCCACCTGAGTACCAGCATGAGGAGGCTGCAGGCAGGTGCAGAAAATAACCAGACTGCTCACACAGATAGAATCATGTTCAGATAAACACGCAATTAAATGATGCAAATGATCAGAGGATAGCACAAAGTGCAATGCAATCACGACATAAAGAGGGCAGTATGCAAAGTGCAGTGTCAGCTGTTTCCACATGCTGCATGGAAAATTGTAAGGACGGGAGGAGGAGTGTGTGCCATTAGTGTGCAAAGTCTGAAGGGTAACAAAAATCCTTTCAAATGCTAAACCTCTAAAAACACAAGCGCATGTGACACAGGAGGGAGAAACACTGAAGGATGCCACGCTCTCTCAGCAACGCGTATGAGTGTGACCCAATGCAAAGCATGATGACCTACTTTTCTCTTTCACTCCAGCTCCCCTCTCTACTGTAGCTCTCCCTCCCAGAGTAACATCCACTCCAGTCAGGTTTAACAGAGTGTACAGTGAAGTCACTCTAGGCACACTCTGTGTTGTCCACACACCCCCTTTTTTTATTCCCTGAATGCATGAATTAGACCGTAAGGTTAATGGAGCAGACTGTCCACATCGGCATAATACGCACATTCACTCTTTATTACCCCGTTCCCTCCTTTTGCTCTGCTGGTGTCTCCATCCAGAGTCTCTGATGGAGACATTGGCCTCTGATTACCTCGCTGTCAACAGTCCATTCACATCTCCATGCCACCAACAAGACATATTGTGGTGCTTCATCATCTCTGCAGACATGGGTGGGGGATGGGACTCATATATGAACTAAACAAGGGCTGAATGTTGAAGCCCGGGGTGAGAAGAGACATGAACCAGTTTATGTGACCGAGCAAGAAGAAGGATGAAAGATGCGAATGAAGACAGGCTGTGACTCTCCAATATCCTGTCATTTACACGCTGAAATATAGTGCTGTATAGATGTTCATGCATGCAGTAAACATGTGAACAATCAGAGGGTGCATTAAGCGTTCAGTAAGTACAATTTTAATTATCACATGCTTGTCACTTTGCATGGCTTGCACTATGCCCAGGGCCTAATTGAAAGACCTAGAAAATGTATATTAAAGGTCATTTTTTTGTTGTTACATGACCAAGTTTTTTTTACATTCAGCTGCTTGAAGCGTATAGGAAAATAGATCCAATTGATGTTGCGGTCATAATCCCCTATCTATATGAAAGAAAATCCCCTAATGCAAAGGATAAACTTAATGTGGACATACAGATATGTGAACCAGCTGCTGTGGGTAAAACTACTTAAAAAAAGGAGTGGGGAAAGGGAACAATTATCACTGAGTCAATCTATGATGAAAGAAATGAGACACTTCCTCAACTTAAGAGTGGAAAACCGTCCCACAGTGATATGAGTAATAACGTGTCGAGGCAGATCAATGCGAGGCACAGGGCTGCCGAGTGTTTACATGAGGGCATGTAGCAACGAGGATAGATGGCGGCTTCCTACCTATTGTGTCCACAAGGTAGTGGATGTGACACATTGATTGTTTGCACTGAGAGTCACAAGTTTCCTGAGTCACTGTACTGTTACATCAGCAGAGCGGTGGTGAAGACTCTGGTCCTTAACTTAACCATAAGTACAAATTGTGTGAAAATTCGCCACTAACAGTAAAAGTCCTGCTTCAAAACCACACTGAAAGCGACAGTTTGGATTTTTTTAAAGTGGGGCTGCATGAGGTCCTTATCTATAGTCAGTGTATTACATCCAGTAGATGTCTGTCAGCACGCCAACAGTTCGGAGACACAGCATGAAAGCTGACAAAGCTAAGCAATGGGCTGCTGTGAAGGGGGGCAAAATATAGTTTAGCCTTTTAAAGAAAGTCCTACCTAAACAAATCAGAAGTTTAAAGTGTACACTTTATTGAGAGTATTTTTCCCACGGCTTCAGTTCCTCATCTCAGTCCTGTTTTTAGCTTTATGACAATGCATTTTCCAGCTGATCCGAGACGCTTTTTTTAAATACAGTTCACATATCTGAAGAAGTAGGACAATTTTCTCAACACATAATGGAACATTTAACCCTGCAGTTTATGACAAACATTCAGCATCACCACATCTAGAAATACATGGTTTCACTGGGCAGGAAGGGGATAAAAAGCTGTAACCATCAGACAAATGTAGGACAGCAAAAAGTACATATTTGTCTCTCACATGTAGTGAAGTAGAAGTATAAAGTTGCATAAAAGGGAAATACTCACATAACTTGCTCTAAAGTACTGTCTGTGAGTAAATGTCGCATTCCAGCACTCACACAGAGTGTAATGAGGACAAATCACAACTTAGAATATATGATGATGACACGTTTTTACTATAATTATTGAATAACCAGATGCCCTTAAAGGGACTCGTGTGTAAAATAATCCTGCCGTGTGTATGCAGACTGTTACCATACACCCATTAGAATAAAGACCTGTAATCCTATTATCACTACACTTGCATTGTCTTGTTGGGCTCAACAAGAAGATTAGCTTGATCAGCCAGCGAGGACACAAACAATACACTTCAGCCAAAAGTACAAATCTCATTCAGACTCTACAAGCGGCACAGGAAACAAATGCCAAAACCAAAATTCAAAGTTGGTGTTGATATGTGACTCTAAATTCTTCCTTTAACAGAATAACACATAAATATGATCCCAGTGGTCAACACTGTAAAGCTCACATTTTTTTTATGTATGACTGAAATGTAATTAATTCAAAATTAAATCACGAATGGCAGCTAAATACATTTTTACAGAGAAACGTGAGAAAGCGCAGTAGCTAAACCATCCTGTGAAATCTATCTTGGGTGATGCAAGAAAATCGTCTCTCCCTGCACAACTGAGGACAGCGGACAGACAGTCTGGTGTCACAGCTGTGGACCAATTCAACTAAGCCCTTTAACTTTCTTCCTCTCCCTCCCTGTCTGATAGCAGCACTGAGGTTTCCAGTAAAAAAGACAGTAATCTCTTGTAAAACAGATATACAAAGAAAAGTATTCTGCAGGATAAACTTGTGACTAATGTTATGGAGGACAGAGAGCTCTAACGCCTCGCAGCAAG
The DNA here is from genome assembly GCF_026936395.1 of Plectropomus leopardus. Lineage (NCBI taxonomy): Eukaryota > Metazoa > Chordata > Actinopteri > Perciformes > Serranidae > Plectropomus > Plectropomus leopardus. Next base: position 20,232,677 of record NC_142179.1, read on the forward strand.
AACTGAGCGAGTAACTCACTGAGCAGATATTGATCGAACTATTTTCAGAAAAATGTGGATTTCATTTTGATTGTTTCCTGGTAAAAGAAAGCAGGGGAGTCCAGGAAGTTAACTCTTTGCAACCTGAGCAGACTGGCTTGATTACTTTCAAAAAGATGGGAACGAGGCAATGAGCAACAAAAGGAAAAATACCTCAAAATTAGCAAGAAAATTGGTAAAAAGTACAAGAGAACTACCTGAAAATTAATATTAAAATCACACACACACACACACACACACACACACACACACAAATAAAGTTTAAAAAAACAAAACAAATAAATAACATGGAAAAATGTGCCTAAAAAATTCCATTATTTCCCTTGCTTTTTAAAATAACTAGTTTCTTGCAATATGTGAATCATTTTTGACCAATGAGCTCACTGCCTTTTGCCCCATGTCTTTTAAAGAAACTGCACAAATTCGCTCAGGGTTCAAAGGTTTCAATACTTGTATAAGGCGTCTGAAAGCAATTGATGTCGCCCCAGGTTTCAAAGGGTTAAGAGGCACTCAGTGAAAACAACAACAGAAATGGACCACAAAGCAGCTGAAGCCATTAGGCGGGATGTGTTGGTACAACTGCTCTTTATAATACTGTCCTATTTTAATTTTGCGGCCTCTCATGTTAGTACCACTGTGGGCTCTCGTTTGATGCGCCTCATGTTGCTGATGTGGGCTGTTCTGTGCAGCTTGCATGCAAGCAGTTTTCTAAGGTTGACAGGGACGCTGAAAGAGATTTTATTCACCAGACACATGATGACCGGGAATGCCACTTCCCAAATCTGTCAAGTCAAACATGTCTGTCTCTAACCGTCTGACTGCTGAGGGATGTGTCAGTGCGGATGCCAGGCATACGCTCTGCAGCTCCCCTGTGATCTTTTTGTCCCAAAAATGCTGCCGGCTCGTATAATCCTCGGTCATATGAGTGAGAGTGTGCGGACTCAGACAGTCTGGATGCGAACAGCGCACATCCTCCTCCACATGTTCTCCTATTTCTGTCTGTGGAGGTCACGCTGGAGCCGCTCTGCTCCGCTGCCTGGCCAGCATGAGTGTGACTGTCTCCCCTCCTCCCTCTCTCTGCTGTGCCATCTCACATCGTCTGTGCCATAGACGGACACTGTTCTTTTCATCAAAATGAAAATATCAACTTCTCCCCCACTCCAAACCCAAATGCTGGTCTGTGTGTCTGCTCATTAGCTTCAACCCCCGACAAGACCTTTGCCTCTCTAATGTGCTCGGGTCAGGTGGGCCCCGGCAAAGGTCAGCCAGTTCAACTAGACGTATGACAAGAGTCAGCGGTTTGAACTCCAGGAAATGTGTTAAAACTAAACAACCAAACAGAGCATTTTTTTTAGCAGTGTTTAAAAAGGAGCGGCAGCAGTACATGATTAAGAATCTTCCTGGCCTGCAGGACATTGTATTGATCGTTCTTGATGGACAGGTTTAATGAAAGAGGCTAAAGAAGATCGTCAACGCATTAGAGGCAGAGCGGACTTTTCTACAAGAATGCAGGAGAAATGACACAGAATTGACCTGTGACCTTTCAGAAGGAGCGAGAGTTTGTGTGTCAAATACACACTGGCCCTACAGGTGAGCTGGAATTTAACAGCAGTCAAAACAAAGATACAGACTTCATTTCAACATATGAAACGAGGTGTTTGGGGCCCTCTGCCAAAAAAAATGAACACTTAACGTCCAGTGTTTAGGAGTTAGGAGGGTATATTCACAGAAATGAAATATAGTATATTAAGTATTCTTTCTTAGAGTATAATCACCTGAAAATAAGAATTTGTGTTTTCGTTACCTTAGAAGAGCCGTTTACATCCATATAAGAAGCAGGTCCTTGTTTATGTTGCTCTCTATGCACTGCCATGTTTCTACAGTAGCCCAGAATGGACAAACCAAACACTGGCTGCATAAAGGGCCATTCTCATTTTCGCATTGGCCACTAAAATTTGAAGCCCATTTGCAACAAGCAGCATCAGAGAAAAACTGATTTGTAAAATGAAAAAACTGCATTTTCAGTGTTTTTACTGGTTTAAATCACCTGGTCTGTTTGTTTTAAAGACAAAAAGACCTCTACGGATAACTGAACTACTGGTAAAAAAAACTAAAAACCTCAACAATCAACACTGAAGGAATTCTGGCCAGGAGAAGTCACAGCTGGTTGCAATGTGCAATTCAGATACCACTAAATTCCCCTAAAGCTTTCAAACTTCCCCTTTCTCTCTGGTGTTTTTATTTTTATGCACAAATGTATGCAGTTTCTGCAACAATTTATGGTGTAAAAGTCTTGAATTTTTGTTAAAGTAAAAGCCTGCTGCTACATTCCTGTTTTTATTTGGGGGGACAAATGCACATATTCCAAATACTGAGGGGGACATGTCCCTTGCATCCCCCCCTCAAATCTACACCAATGAATGAGCGCACACACCCACTCCATGGGGAATCCATGAGGCGCCTGCCTTCTTCATAGCACTGACATGATATTTTCAGAGAGCGTGCTTCACTTTTAACAGTTTTCTGTTTCCCTGTAGGAGATATTGGTCTTTTTATCAGCGGCTTCACACTGTTAAGCAGCACACCAAACACACTGGAGGATATTCACTTAAGGCCTGAGGGTGAGAAGCCTGTGGGAGACTGTATTTCACACTTGGGTTATTAGTGGTGATGATTAAATTCGGTGAAAATTGAGATCACCACCAATGATGACTTGCATGAATCATAATGCAGTTGTGACACATCTTACGGAGTCAAGTCAGATTCATTCAGGACAGGGTGAAGTAATTTGCGTGTGTGTAACAGTTATAGCTAATTCTGGATGTCGTTGCTTACATGGACTCACCACATATTTTTAAGTGACAAAAACAATAAAAATGCCTGAAATGTGACAGGGTGGAGTCGTAATTTTATGGCGCCTAAAAACATGCTGCTTTCACTTTATAAAAATGTCCAATTTTACCTGAATGCATTATGCAGGCTACTCACTCAAAGCCCTTTCCCATAAAAAATAAAGTGTATTGTGAAAATATTGATTATAAGTCAAACATTTGACAAAAAGCAACAGCCCACAACCAGTTTTGTTGTTACGCCCTTGTTGTGTCAGCTGCAGTGCTCTTATGAGAAAATCAACATTGCACATGGTTTACCTTGCAGGTCCTGGGACAAGTGATTTTTGACTCTTTGCTCTGCACATCCTAGTGATCTCAAACCAATGAAAATGATTGTTTCATGTAAAGCTCATTTGTAGCAACAGCTCAAATGCATGTTTGGTGAGTGGCTGCTATTAGATGTACACCTTATTTGTCCCATTTTACCTGATGTCTTATATTACCTGAGTTCACCAAACTAACAAAGAGAGGCTTGTGTTTTTATCTTTTCAACTCACCAGCTCATCCAAATTTCGCATGTCACACAAAACTCTCTTCTGCGGCCAGATGTAGGGCTCTGGATCAGGTTCATCCTCATCCTCCACACTGTGGCTGCTCTCCTTCCGACTGAAGCACCTGCTGGGCGGGCTCTGCTCAGCAGGCTCCCCCGCATCGATCCGCAGGCTTTCCTGGTCCCGGATCTCCTCCTCGATCTCCTCCTCCAGCTGGATCAACATGGGGGCCAACATGCCAAACTTGGACCCTCGTCGTGCCACCTCGAGGAGGCACAAAACAAAATTCTTCTCGTTGCATCTCTCCACCAAGTCGTTGGTCTCAAACATGAGCACGTCCTTGATCCACAGCTCCTGCCTGCACCAGCTGATGAAATTGGACACGTTATCCCGCGCCACGAACGAGCCCGGGACCACGTTGCGTGACTGAAAGACAACATCTTTAGATGGCACCTTCATGGATTGTACAGCCTCCGGGTACTCCAGCTGGAAGTCCTGCGCGGCGCGGTTCACGTTGTTGGCGTGCCGACAGAGGGCACAGCCCGTCCCCAGCCCGTCCATAAAGGTGTCCGCAGTGATATCCAGATCATACAGGGTGTTGAGCCATTCAGCCAGATCCTCCTTCATGGCGTACAGGTACTCCTCGCTGGATTTAAAAGGCCGGATACTCTTGGAGGCGGCGGACTGGATGTTGCTCTGATCAGCCATATTGTCGAATTATGTCGCCTATCAATAAAGTCTACTTGATAATTCCCGATTGTCTCATTGCACAACTGCGCTCCAGATCCGCAAAACACAGCGAAATAACCGCGTTGACGCACCCATGCCGATTTGCATGCGTGGTTTCTTACGGCAGCTCCTTGAAACCAGGCTTTGTGTTGTCAGGGGCATATCGAGATGCGGACTGGCGCATGGATGCGTTTTCCGGATGTCTTTGCCAAACCTTTAAAGAGCGCATCGCCGGGTCCCGGAGTGAGAAGGAGAGCCGAGCAGTCCGGGACGCCGACACACACCCATGCGACGACCCCGTTAATCCACCCGGCGGCCGGTGGATCCTCTCCCCCACAAATATCCACGTGTCATCATGTCTGCGTGTGTGTGCGTGTGTGAGGCGGTCAGTCAGCTCCTCATCGATGAAATCACGACCACTGAGCGGCACTGAGTCCACGGCTCATCTTCGCTGCACATAGGCCCGCCTCTCGCGCTGAATATGTTGACCTGCTGTAGCTTAGAGCAGCAGAGCGACTCGGTGGCACATCCCATTATGAGGGATCAACGCTCGCCAAAGAGGAGAAAACTTAACCCCATGTTCACCAAGTCAGCAAACACTCTTTAAAACTGTGACACAAGTGTTTAACATTAAATACTGCTGGGTTGACCGTTTGCAACCTGAGCAAATTTGCTTGTTTTCAAAAGCATGGGATGAAGGCAATGAGCAAAGAAAGCAGAAATGAGCCCAAAATTTGCAAGAATTACTATTATTATTATTATTATAATAAATAATCATTTTTAAAATGTTTTTTTAATGACCTGAGCTGTAAAATCTGACAAGTTGATTTTACTCAAAAACAAATCTAGGAAAAAATAATAAATTGCCTTGAAAATGTAAGTAAATATAACTAGAAATCTCAATTTATGTTCACTTTATATCCCATTGTTAAATTTACTTAAAATGCATTAATCAGGATTAAGAGTTATATTTACTTTCCCTTGTCAAGGCAATCTGTTCCCAAGATTTTAAGTATGATCAACTTTTCAGATTTGTGGGAAAAGTCCTTAACAAATAACTTTATAAAAAAATTTAAAATTACAATTTAAAAAAATCTGCTAGCTTTAAAAAAAACAAACAAAACATTTAAATATATAATTTCTTGCAATTTGTGAAACATTTATTACCAACATGCTGAATGAATTTGGTTTTTAAAGTAATTATCAACTAATCTGATAATTGTTTGAGTCTTGTTTTTTTAGGGGAAAAAGTCAAAGAAGTACAAATGTGACTCTTGTGGATTCTTTGCTCCTCTGTGACTGTAAACTGGTTTGTGGACAAAACAAGACATCTGAGGATGTCATGGGCAACTAATTGATTAATTGAGGATGACAATAATTCTTCGCTGCAGGCTGAATCTATAACAATGCATGATATTTTATTTGTTGATCACGTCTAAATCTGCAAAGTAACTATTAATTGTAGATATCAAATAAATGTAATTACTCAAGTAAAAATACCGCAAAATTGTATTTGTAAGTGCAATAGAATACTGTCAGTGGTATTTTTTTCTAACTTTTCTTTCTAAGTTCATCGTCTTACATCGGTTGCACCAAGTCTTGAGGCTGTTTTACTCCTAAGAAAATGAGAAATATGTTTTTAATGACTTTTCATTTGGGCTGACACATGAGCAGCTTTCATAGTCTCAGAATAATGAATCCTCTGTGTGGTCTCTTTACCAAATAGCCTAAAGTGATGGAGGCTAATAGAGCTTCAGCATCATGAGACACCGACTCCTCTCAGTCTAAGAAAATTCTTTTCAAATAGTATAATCTCACCAATGATTAAAGCATGTGATATGTTGGTTAAGCATTAACAGACTCACTCTTGCAGGTTTTGTAACGAAATGTGTGATTAGAGGTTTGCAAGAGGCCTTTCAAAAGTCAAAGATGTCACACTTTGAGAGGCCAGAACCGGTAAACCCTGAAACAGCAGGAGCTTGAGGGATTATAGAGGGAGGCAGTGAGAGAGATATAGTCAAGAGATCTCAAGTCCAGTAAAGCAGGCTGTAAAGTGAGAGAGACGAAGATAAGATAGCCAATTAAAAAGCACATGATCGTTTGTGTGCATGATAGTAAATGTGTCCATCACACATTAAATAATAATAATAATACGCTTTATTTATAGAGCGCTTTTCCCAGTGCTCAAAGATGCTTTACAGAGACAAATAAAAGTCAATTTAAATCACTGCACAAGGTAACAAGGCCACAAGTAACAAATCTGTCGACCATTTCCACAACTAATCGTTTTAGTCTATAAAATGTCAAAAAAGTGAAAAATAATCATCACAATTTCCATAGCTCAAAGTGACATCTTCAAATTGCTTCTTTTGTCCAAAACCCAAAGAATATCATGCATTTACTACATAATACATCATTTACTGTCATAAATACAGCCAATTCTCATATGTAAGGAGCTACAACCAACAAATGTTAGACATTTTTGCTTGAAAAATGACTGTAAAGATGAATCGATTACCAACATTTTTGGCGATTAATTTTCTTTTGATCATCTCACTTTATCGACTAATCGTTGTAGCTTTACAAGATGAAAGGTGTGCTGTTCGTGCTACTTTATGTTGACCCTCTGTCTCTATATCAGCTAAAAAATACCAAAGGTAAGAATGAGAACGCATGACCAGACATGCTGTTATTGATACCGTCAGGGACTGAGGGGTTTACCGGTCAACATAAAGGTTGAAACTTGGGTCAAACTTTGGTGCAACAGACCTGATTTTCAGGTTATAATAGTATGTTGAAATTTTGGAAAACACCATGGAAACTTGCTCAGGGCTGTAAAGACATCATCTGTGATGAGTGTAAACAAAAGGGTAGCCCTAAAGCCAAAACTTGAAGCACATGATAAGAAAGCTTGTAAAGCTTGTTTTTACAACGTTGTTAATCACCTACACTTATTCTGAAAGTTGGTGGGACACAGAAACCCTCATAGATAAGTTAAAACCTGTAACTGTATGTAAATATATTTGCAATTTGTATGTTTGAAAACTTCTGTCTGGGCCTTAAAAAGTTTTTTCCACCATCTCATTTCCCCTTTAACAATTCATCGGAGCGGCTCATGTTCTCTCCTAATGTGTGATTGTTTGAATTTGAGCAAAGCCCACTGCCAAGGAGGAGGGCTTGTTTTCATTTAAAAAGAGGGATGTGTCTGTTTAAGACAGAGAAAGGGAGAAAGAAGGGAAGGGAGGGGGCGGAGGATAGAGAGAGAGAAAGAGGGAGGGAGAAGGTGGGGGTTGATGAGATCATTTTCTGGGCCTGGATGAATCAGCTTTTCTGTCAGGAAAGAGAGAGAGCGAGGGAGAGAATTCAGCACTCTATTAATCCACATGAACAAGTGGCCACAGCAAATGAGAAGCACTTTAGGATGTCAGCTGTGACTTGGCTTCCCGGAAGAATGACGTAGAGGGCCACAAGTTAAAAAGCACACACAGACATGAGCCTTGATCACTGTATCTGTCACTGTATACATAACAACACTGTGAAGTGGGACCATTTCTAATGTATCAAGCTGAGCTGTTCAGTGTTTCATAAGAGAATGACCTGTCAGCTATTTATAAAGAGGAAAAGGCTCATTGTTTTATTCCAATGATTGTAAACAGCAACTTCAAGTACTACATAGAAAATACTTGTAATGATGTAACAAACTGTCTCGCCAGACTGTTTTGACTGAATCGTACAGGCGGGATTACGCAGTGGTAACCCTATAGATGTTTGAAAAGAAAACATCAAAGAGCTGTGGGATGGTTTCAGCAGCCACATGTTCAAAATAAAATGTGCCAAAGATTGACATCTGTAATTAATAACAGCATTTAAACCAACTTGATTTCCTTATAAGGAAAGCACTCATTAGAAAAAAACACGGCAATGAGACTAAAGCCGGTCTACAGATGAATGGAAAACTCAAGGCAGCATTATATCAGCATATGGATCAGCTCGTTTATCATGTCTTTGGTTATGAATTAACATTTTTTTTATTATTATGGCAGCAGTCATGTAGGGAACATAAAATAGTCAATGCCAGTTTGTTCTTCCTTAAATCTGAATGGTAGCTGAATTACATCATTCATATGAAAAAGCCCGATGTCCTGTGTGCTGCTGTTTCAGGTGAAATTAGTGTGTCAAAGCATAAAAAACAGGTCAAGCAATCTAAGTCAGAACTGCTGCATCAAAGTTTCACTTCAAACTGCGCCATCTATTGGCAAGAAAAGTAACAGCAGCAACCACTTCAAACTGCAGATGTGCTCTGTCATAACACGAAAAAAAAGCAGACTTTACTTTTGGGTCTCTGAATGCCAGAGAGCTGATGCACTCAAAGAATAACTACCCTGAAGTGCCTCTCAGGATATGGTAATAAACACAGAAATTATTTATCAGGTTATACAACCAGAACAAGTCCATTACCTTGCGAGTAGCTTTTACTGAAGCACCCTGAAATGTGTCCCATACTTACAGCTCTAAGGATGATGTCTGATCCTTGTGAAAGAAAAAACATATCATTTGTGGTGAAGAAAGTTTTGTTAAAGAAAGTCATGTGACTGTGATAGAGTGGACTGCTTTCATAATCTCTACAGATCCTAAAAAACTTCAATGTGGAACTGCAACTCCTCACCTGTAGTATCTGTCATTTCAAAGAGACTGCATCAATGTCGATAAATTTTTGAATTTCCATTTTGTAAAGGTGAGTAAAGCCCTCAACTCAAAGACATCAAATCAGTAAAATTTTATTTCCCAAATCTGTCATCATATAATTGCCAGTTATGGGAAAGGGGAAGCAATTATGTTAACAAATGAAAAAAAAAAACAAAAAACATTTTACAACACAATGTCAAACCTAATATTTAAAAAAAGAAACAACAAAAAAAACATGCACAATACAAGATGCAGCATAAACATGGGTAAACTAAACTTTAAAAAAATAAATGGAAACAGGAGTTGAATGAACCTGCACAGGATGTTGAAAGCAGTTTTATAATCATCGAAATATGGAATCATAAATTAAAAATTCTCGTCCTAAAAAACAAATTCCACAAGAGGAACATTCATGAAGTTCTCCTTCAGTAGGGTCGCTCTCTGCGCTCTTGACGGTGGTCCCTAAAAATAAAATGGCAAGAGAACAGAATCAAGTGACAGACATTGGCTGGTTTTCACACCAACATTTTCGTCACATGCTTACATGCATTTCCTTTTTTAACGGCTTTAAAAATGATCGTTTCTATCGTCCTGGGGTTCTTTAATGGGAAGAGCAACAGAACATCTAAATCTTACCTCATATCCATCTTTCCGCCTGGTGGGCCCATTCCTCTTCCACCTCTGCCACCCATTCGGTCCATGGGTGGTCCTCCACGCCCGGCCCCACGGAAACCTCCCCTGTCCATTCCACCTCGTCCCCTGAAGCCACCGCGGTCACCTCCCCAACCTCCACGGAAACCTCCGGGGCCACCTGGACCTCCAGCTCCTGCTGGCCCGCCGCGGTCCATACCTCTGCCTCCTCGCATTCCCATTCCACCTCTGCCTCTGTCACCGCCAGGGGGGAATGGAGGGCCACCGCCCAGCCCTTCTGGTTTGGGGGCTTTGCATTGATTACACTCCATCCTCCAGGCAAAGTTCTGGTTGCTACAACCCCTGGGAACACAGATCGTTGAATAAATTACAAACTAGACTTACTAATTAACTAATAAAACGATAAGGCATTCGACACTTCACCGTGAAGTAATACATACGGGTTAGGACACTCCCAGTCCCCAGCTCTCTGCTGCATGTTGCCTCCTGTGGGTCCACCTCTGCCCATACCACGGGGGCCACCACGTGGGACAAACCCACCACGGTCTCCACCACGGCCCATCATACCTGACAAAATGACAGCATTATCATAGGACCGCATTCCCATTATTCTTATATTATTCCTCCAGCAACTCACATGCCTGCTAATTTTCCACTATAGAACTGTTTGACAGGCTACAGGGTTCAACTGTTCGTCCCCCTCAAGCAAGTGGTTTCTTGTGAAGCCAAAAGCTAGGCATTTTAGAGACCCAAAGGTCAAATCACCTTGGCACCAGACAGGGAAGAAAAGTGTGAAAACACCTTAAAATAGTTTAACAAATACTACTGATATTTACCTCCACGACCCATCATGCCATCGCGCATGGGCATGCCTCCCCTCATTCCACCCATCATCGGCTTACGGCGTGCCATAGACACCTTGAGCCTTCGGCCTTGGAACTCCTTTCCTGCAATTTTAGATAAAAACAAGATATCTTAGTTGAAGTAATTCTATCAGGAGCTTTGAGATTTGCGTGTTTATGTGATTCTGTTCAGGTCAGTAAAATCTACCATCAAAGTGCTCGACAGCTGCTTTGGCACAGACCGGCTCCTCATAGGACAGAGTGGCATCTCCCTTGGGCTTTCCGGTGTCCTTGTCCGTGTAAATGTTAATGGCAGGCTGGCCAAGTCTGCGGTTAATCTAGAGAGACAAAACATTTAATTGAATTTTCACACAAGTTTTGCTTTTAAACAACATTTAGAGCAAAGAGCTATTCTTACCCTGATGGGGCCAACGTGTTTAAAGAATTCAGCCATCTCCTCCAGGTTAGCCTTCTCAGTCAGTCCTGTGATGTAGATTGTGCTGTTCTCAGAGTCATCCTGCTCTTCAGGGCGTCCTATGAAAAAAGAAAATGCATACAAATTTTAAATATCCTGCGAAAACAATATTTCCAAATACCACTTCAAGAAAACCATTCAATACATGAGGTAGTTCAGAAGGAATATAATGTGACTCTACTCACCCATTTCACGGTCATCGTTGCTCATAGGTCCTGTAGTCCATCAGTCGAGGGGGAGAGAAACAGATTGAGAAAAGTCAGTTTGTGCAACTTCAGTTCAGTGTACAACACCTGAGGAGTACTACAAAAGATAGACATTTCCTTTAAGATGCTGCCAGCCATATTGGGAAGTTGAAAATGGCATCTTATGGTACACAATTCCCACAAGTGATATATTGAATTGAAAATAGAAAACCTCAGACCCTTTGGCATATAATTGTGTCATTTGAAAAGCCTCTAAGACCAGTAAGAAATCCTCAAAAACCCAGGAATTCGGCTCATGAGATTTGTTAAAAGCAGTAACACTCGTTTGAATGGAAATTTTTTCATTAACCTGTCAAAAACTCAGTCGAACCATAACAAATGAATGGTTTATACCAAGTACCCCAGGGAAATGGTCTCAGGCATTGAAAAAAAATCCCCAATATTTTCAAATGTGTTCATGTATATAAATTTTGCATACCACAATGTGAGGCACAAAAATACTCGAAGCATATTTGCTCAAAAGGTTTAAAGGCTTTGAAAGGACTAACCAGTGTAATACTCGTAACTTACCACCAGGCTTACTGAAGCCACCTCTGTCTCCAGCGCTGCTATGGGGGAATAAATGGAGATATGAAGGCGACTTCCCTTTTACTGCCACTTCCATGGCTCGAGCAAAGTGGCTTGATTGAGGGAGTAATCAAAACATTCTAACTAGCCCAACAACAACTAAAAAACTCCCCAAAATTATTAATACACAATCCAAGGAGGAGATAAGAGTATTAAAACTATGTCCCATTCCTTAGCTGAGTACAACTTCAGTGACAGTTTTCAGTAGTGGATACACATGTGCAAAGCTATGAATGACTAACATATTTTCACTGCATTTGAAAATGTCACAAAACCCAAACATTTGTACACAGGTAGAAATATTTCAGATGCATTGATGGAAAATATAGTTGTACCCAGAGAGAAGTCAACACTCTAATAACATTAGTTTTAACAAATGTTACAGCTAAATCAGATATATACAGATGTAAAAAAAAAATAAAAAATTGACACAATGCATCTGAAATTTCACAAGATGAAAAATCACATTCGCCGGGTAATAAAAATACATTTAAAAAATACAATTATACAATTGTTCAAAACAAATCAACACCAAAAATAAATTTCTACAGTTAACCAGTGTTATCTTAAATGAAAAACAAAGGCTCTAAGGTGAACTGATATACCCATCATGCTTAAAAAAAAAACAAAACAAAAAACACCATCCTCAGTTCTTGGAAAAAAAGGCAGACCCCGAATCTTTGTTTTAGCTCCCTCCTGCTGCTTAAGCTGGCGGATCTGTACTGAGTGCAGATACTTTTTAGAGAATAGATGGTTTTAAATGGCTCTCACTGTTACCTGTACGGTATAAATGTGACAAAGCATGTTAAAAAAGTGCTCAAAAGAATGTGATCAAACATTTGTATTACAAACCACAGAAACATGTTCAAACATTTCAAAATGACAGAATGTGCCCACTCCCCCCCATGACACACAAATATACCTGTGCAAAGCTAAAATTATGCTGAAATGAAAACTGAACTAAAAAACACATGTATGCTAACTCTGGAGTTAAGAATTCACGTGTGGCTCTACAGCTATTTATGCAATTTGTTAATACATTATTTTCTTACCTCTATTTTGGTAACACGTCAGAGTTGCTCGATTAGAGTCCCGTGTCATAAAAATCACTGAAATGTCTAAAAACTGTTTTTGTGTGTATTTGTGTTCACTGCACCAAAACCAGGAGAAAGAATTCATGCAGATCTGTTGTGTTTAAAAGGGTTTAGAAAGATGTATCAGAAAAGCACAAAGTTCTAAGAGAACACCTGAGATAACAGCCGATACTTCATGAGCCATTTCTAACCCGAAACTGATTGGTCCAAGATTTAAGGAAAAAAGGTTCTTTCCCAAAACTGAAATCCTAAAAGTAAAAACCTGCCATGTCATAAAGATTTGTATTGCAAAGTGCATATGCAGTATTTTGGAAAACCAAATATGGTCATTCAAAAATGAGTTTTTCATCTTTTCAGCCTTAAGTTTTAGAGCACTGACAACAGTCTAAACCAAAACAAATGCATAATGCAACCTCTGTTCATTTTTCATTGTAACACCCCTGGCCTCTCTCAGTAACCCTTTTCGTGTCATTTCGGGGGAGCTGAATGTCAGTCAAACTGACTTGGGGTTGGGTTTTCAGCTACTGAGAATAGCAGACAATGTGCATTAACAGGGAGCAAACTGTTCAGATTCCCATTCTGCATCAAGAGCAAATTTGATTTCAGTAAGTACCACAGTACATGTGTCGAGGACCAGCTCAATGGAGTTCTAATTTCACCATCATGAGGGACACACACCTATACACAATTTCAAAAAAATATATGATACACCTTAATGCCAGTTTTTGTCGCCAGGCTGAGATTACACTGGGTCACACTAGAGCAAAATCTGTTGACTCAGTGTATCGGCACTAAAACCATCCCAAGAGCACTCCAGAAAAAGTGAACAAATACAGTATGTCTGTGTACACAGCCTTAATAAACACTGTGTTTTCCCATGTTTTGTAAATCATTACACCTTTTTTCCCCTCCAACTTTGACAAGGAGGGGTGACACCACAAAACACTGCCAGTACATATCTGGCAAATAAAAATAGTGAATGCGTTAGAAAATCGATTTGTATCAAATTTGCTCTCAATGTTTTTTGACCATAAATCAAGTTATCACTGATAAATTCTAGCTTGGATGGATATTGAGACATTGACCACAAAACCCCATTAAAGAGATTCAAGGACTTCTTTCGCTACTATAGATGCATCAAGATACATTCTGATCATCTAAGACTGATGTTGGAGTGACAAACAGAAAACTGACTCTGAAACTTGAGAGAACGTAGTTCTGCATTTTCTTTCTCTTTAGTTTATGCAATTTATCACTGAGGTCACACAGTACCATCTGCATATCCGACTGCTATTTGTACGGTGCAATTTTTCATTTTTGGCATAACTTCATCTGGCCGGTTAAATGAGGACAAGTGCCTATTGTCAGTGACGGCCTCGCAAACCCAACCATAAACTGAAAACACCAGTGAATTTATACATAAGTAAAAAGGATAAAATATCTTATCAAAAGGAAATATATTGACCCAGATATAGCACCTGAAAATGTGTATTTGAAATGCAACAGAAAGTACTGCATATGGCCCAAGTCAATTTATAAATTCCTTAGAATATAAGTGTTAAGTTGCAGGGTCTTGCAGGACACACTATATTTTAGTAAAGGACTCCAGCAACACAATAAATGTGGGGAAGGGGGAATCAGCACGATTTATACAACTGCCATTTGCATTCTTCTTGTAGCATTTGAATGTGAGACACTCACCACAAAGGGAATGATGCACCTTAGAGAGAAAATGCTTAAAAGGGTGCTGCTGTGGGTAGTTAGACAGTGTTTGAACCTTCCTTAAAGAAACCCATTAGTATTTTGGTACTGTGTAGATATGTGAAATATAATTGCAATACGCTTCTATCAAATACCCTGAAAAATCCTTAAATGATCGGCTTCTAAGTGATTGATATTGGCTCATAATCAAAGTATGTTCTAAGATATAAGCTGTTCAACCTAAATGTTTATGCACAGGTCTCTGGTGAAATCAACTTAAGTTTAAAAAAGGGACAAACCTTTTCCTTACCTTTGGCAAAATTAGAGGCAGGGCTGAGAGAAACTGGATGAGAGAAGCTGCTAGTGTTTAAGCGTACTGCACGTTCCACCACGGGCCTCACGCATAACAAGGGAAACTAATCATTTGTCAGCACTGATTGCTGATAAATGATTAGTTTACATATTGTAATGTAATATATTGTCCCATATGAGCCTCTTCTCAACCCTGCCTCAAGTGGCCACTGCACCTGTGGAGTCAAAATAGATGTGAGGTTAGGTGCTAAGGAAAGACACTTACCCCATGCCACGGCCCATGCCACGCCCGCGATGCATCATTCCACCTCGATCAAAGCCGTCCCTGCCAGGGCCCCTGCTGTCCCCTGAACCTGGGTACCTCGAAGACTCAGAGCCGGAATAACCAGAACCTCCACCCTGGCCATCCTGTCTGTAGTTATCTGCAAGATAGAAGCACAAATGCATCAACGTATATCCACGGTGACATTAAACTGGCTTTTATCAGTGGAGATTGGAAAACAGCGTTTAGACAAGGGCGAGTAGAACTTACTGTAATGGTTGGATTGGTTGTAACTGGGAGGTCCACCTTGTTGGCTGTACTGGTTGGCTGGAGGCTGCCCATAGGAACCAGAGGCCTGAGGAGGGTAAGCAGGAGGAGCCTGTTGCTGCTGCTGGGAAGGCTGCTGGTAACCCTGCTGCTGGCCGTAGCTTGCCTGCTGGGACTGGTATCCAGACTGCTGCTGGCCATATGCCCCTGGCTGGGAGTAGCTACTTTGGTTGTAACTGGCTGGCTGGCTGTTAGCATTGTAACTGTTAGAGACAAAGATAGAGCAAGGAGTAAAATGATGAGTATGTTCTTGTAGAATTCACCTACCTAACTGGTTTCTAACTGAAGAGTACAGACCTCTGTGGTGCAGTGGGAGCAGCCTGCTGGCCATAACCAGGGTAGGCAGACTGGGCAGTATACCCCGGCTGAGAGCCGTAAGACTGGGAGGCAGCTGGAGCAGCAGCAGCAGGAGTGCTGTCATAACCACTGGCTCCGTAACCCTGGGTGGACTGGGAGTAGCTATGAGTGGTAGACTGGGCAGCAGGATAACCAGCTGTGAGATAATAAAAATCGTTAAGAATTTCCTATTGTGTGCACCATCCATATAGCATAAAATTGAGGGAATGACTATTTATGTTATAACAGAAAATGTTTTTTGAAACACAGACCTTTATTTTCAAATGCAAACTTCTATGTCCATATTAATTTACCTTTGATCAGGTCAGATGTGCATGATTAGGCCTTTGACTATATTATTACTTGCCTATTATTACCTATACACACTGGAAGATTAAGTGACATGTTTGAAGCACATGGCTATCTGAAATCTGATTTGGGCAGGTAGACTGCAATATCTGTGGACAGGATTAACAGTATTCTGTTAGAATTTATAATGGGGAAGGTATCAACCAGGAATGTCACTTGTTTAAAATCCATACAAATTCACCCCAAAAAACCCAAAACAAAACTATGGCTCAATTTCATTCTTTGCAACCCAACCCATTGGATGTAGTTCTAAGCAGAGCATCATCAAAATTTGTCAAATACTCCTATTAAAAAAAAACAACTTACCAGATGCTGGCTGGCCGTACGTGGACCCATACTGTTGTTGCTGCTGAGGGTAGCTTCCAGAGGCAGGTGTCGTCTGGGAGTAACTGCCATCTGCAGCAGCAGGTTGGGCATAGGATCCATAATTCTGTTGACCATAGCTCTGCTGAAAAAGAAGAAAATAGCATGTTTTATCTGCTAGGTAGATTAACATCGATTTAGCACTAAGTCTGGGTGTAACTAGTTTTATTCTTTTTAGAAATTAACCATTTTCTAACATTTCAAAACTTTTCCATGGCTTTTCAAAGACCCAACATTTATATTTTTTTGCCCCAACATATTTTCAGCTACCTAGTAAACATGAAGGGACAGATTAAAAGTGTGAATAAAATAAAGATGGTAAAGAAAATGTAACACACAAAGCAAGGTTATGTTGACAGATGCATAAAATAAATTTACCATTATGTTACATTATCAGGACACTATTCGCAGAAAACAACTAACAATTTCATAACACACACACAACAAAATTCAATTATTTTTCCCACAAATATTTTATGCTTTTTACCAGTTCCATGACTTTTTAGGTCTAGAAAATGTGCCTCATGGCCTAAAACTCTTGCTGGTTTTTATGACCGTGGGAGCCCTGCCCATTATGTTAATCTCACCTGTGTTGCAGACTGTCCATAGTTTTGTGATGGCTGGGCAGCATAAGAGGCATACCTGTAAAAACACAAATCGCCAGTTTAGCATCAGAGGAAAGAGCTCCCGTCATTCCTAAAACCTGCACACGTGCAGTCTTAAACAGAGGTAATCTGCACTGTGATCGAGGATATTAAACAATAACCAAAACTATGTTGAGTCTACTTCCAAGTATATCATATTTAACAACGGAATTCAAACACGTTTTCCTAATGACTACTTTTATATTTAGTCATTTTTCAACAACCACATGAAACACGTTGGTGTTGCAAATGAACTCGTTACGATTTCCATGCACACACACACACACACACACACACACACACACACTCACGCAAATAGTTAAAAACTTTTAAATGAATATCATGAGTACGTTAATTGAAGCCTCTTACCCCTGCTGAGCACTGGTCTGACTGTAGGAGCTGTAATCTGCTGGGGAAAGTGACATGTTGGTTAGATAACGGCTGAGCCCTCGAACAAAACATTCTTTGCGCGCGAGCAGCAATGCTAACGTTAGCAACACGCGACACCGGGCCGTCGTTAAGTCGCCATTCAACTACACCCATGTAGGTTAACCATTCATTAAACAAAACGATGCTTTACAGCCGACGGAAGCAGTCAATATCAGCACATTCATTTCAACACTTTTGTACATTTAGCAAACTTGCGTCCGTTAGCAACCTCAGTATGCCGAAATTAATAAAATCCACCCGAAACGTTAGAAAATAGCGCAGCGGCTCGAGGGGCTAACGTTAGGCCTTGTGCTAACCGACCGTAAGGACTTTTGATATGATATCGACAAAAAAATCCGACTGTGTCACCGCAATGTTCATTAAAACAAAGTCTAACACTCATTTTACTACGATGAGTAATACAACTTCGTCTAAATCAGCACAGAAATACCACGATTTTCCACTCACCCGGGGCCGACGCCATTTTAGTGTGCCTGTGCAAGACGACTGGACAAGGCTGACTGCCGGAGCAACGTACTTCTCTTTGCGCAAATCACAAAATCTCGCGAGATATACGAGCGCCTGCGTGAACAGTGGCAGAGTCCGCTTGGCACTTAGGATGAAATTAATTGGCAGAAAATTGGCTCGTTGGGCTCGAATTCTGTTTTTAATAATAATAATAATAATAATAATAATAATAATAATAATAATAATAATAATAATAATAATAATAATAATAATAATAATAATAATAATAATAATAATAATAATAGTAATAAAGTTGAAGAGTTTTCCTTTAAAATGATTGCTTCGAATATTGTACTGTACTCCTAAAAATGCACTTAGAATTTTCACTGCTCTGTTTTGAGCAATTTGTAACTGGCTGGCTGGCTGTTAGCATTGTAATTTTGTTCCATACTGTGAGTATGGAACAAAATTTGGGGTTGATCTTCAACTTAATATAAGAAGATAGATAGATAGATAGATAGATAGATAGATACTTACTCACGCACTTATAACTAAATTTCCTGTTCTTGTTTGTTAGGTTTGTTTTTGTTTTTTACCCTTTTTTTTGAAGGGGGCATTTTCAGGTATTTTTCTTGTAACATTTTTTTTGGGGGGGGGGTCCTTATGGATCCTATGCCCACCCTGCTGCTGCTCATCTTCTTCCCATGTTTTCGAAACGAATCAAGCCATTTGCTTAGGTTTTAAAGGGTTAACAGCGTGAATTTGATTTGTATGCATTATTGTGTCCACTGGGTGGCGGCTATGTGTCTTTACTGTAGTTTGTAAACTGCCAGCACATACAAAGAGGAAGAAGACATGACGTAACACGGAAGTGTACCTCTGCTTAGCTTCTCAACATTTTCCAGGATTTTTCTTATTTAAAGACATTTATTTCTTACTTATTTAGGACATAGTTATTACAGAATTGCATTTACACTCGTAGGCCCTTGTACGAGTAAAACCGGTTAGCGGAGAGGATTTGAACAGATACATTTGAAGGGATTTTGCAGTAGTAGTATCCACTTTTTTTTTTAAAAATTTATAGACTCTAGTTTCAACAAATAAACAAAATAAAAAGGGTTTTATAGCTGTAACCTTTTCAGTTTTGCAAGACGTTGTGCTTGTTATGAGCACAAACAGATGCTCATGTACCTGAATTATGCCCCAAAAGGACAAGTGAGTGCAGAGACTTACAGCTAACCCCGAATAATGCTTCATCGCTTATCGTCAGTGTGGTTTTGGTTTGGATCAGATCGGCCTGGATTCAGTCTGGGAACATCTGTGCTGCTAACACTCATGCTGCTGATGTATGCTGGAGGCATCCAGGCAAGTCTCAGCTTAGGTCCGGGTGGAGACTTCCCCAGAGTCAGAGGTAGGGTGTGTTTACATGCAAATGTCATATCTCGGTGCTCAAATCAAAGCATATAATCAGTCAAGAACTTTATTATAATGCAGATGCATAACGGAATTGCAACTGTGGTGCCCAGTGGTGCATATTAGGTAAAAGAACAACTTTATAAGAAGTGGCCGGCAAATTGCAAGAAATTGGTGAAATGTGATGATAAAATTATGTAAAAAAAAAAAAAAAAAGAGAGAGAAAAAAGGTGAAGATTATTAGAAAATTATCCAGAAAATTGGGAAAATTGTCCCCCAAACTATATATAAAATCATAATATTTTTATATATAAATCATGTTACAGCAAAAAAAAAACCCCAAAAAACAAACAAACAAACAAACAAACAGTAAACTCTTTTTTTTTGTTTAGCTTTTTTTTTTGGAAAGAAATTACTCAGGTTTCAAAGGGCTAACACCACTGTAAATTGGGACATAAATGATAAGGAATAGATAATTAACATTAAGATTAAAAAACCCCAGGTACAAAAATACAAGCCATATCATTCAAAATAGTTACAGTACTACAGTAGTAAAATAAAAACATGCATTGGGTGTGCAGACATCATCAGCATCATCATCTCTCTCCCCCTCAGATGTGTTCCTGTATGCTGTCAGTCACGATGAGCTTCTCTCTCTGCTGGTCAGTGTTGTTTTCGTGCTGCTGGTTGGACCTTGTCAGGAGCGTCGCTGGGGAACAGTCGCCTTCCTCGCCCTCTCCATCCTGACGGTGACCATTTTACCTCTCCTTTACGCGCTGCTCCTCTTTGTCGGTGGAGGCGAGGCAAGTCGGATCTGTGGTTTCTCTGCCATCCAGCTGGCTCTGTTTGCAGCTCAGTGTCGGCAGCTGGCACGGAGGAGGCTGCTCAGGTGTGTGCCTGTCTGGTTTCTTCCCTGGCTTCTTCTGCTGATTGGTCTGCTGCTGCTTCCCGGGACACCTGCCCTGCTTCACTTCTGCACAATCATCATCGGACACAACTGTATCCTTCCAGTCATGTGATGCTTGTACCAAAATGCATTCTCAAACATGGTTTATATTATGTTTTGCAGAAGCTTGATTAGAGCTCTGCTGAGGGACTGTATGGGTGTGCACAGATGTTGTTGACATCTGTCTCCCTTTTCTATGTTTTAGTGAACTTGTTGGCTGAAGACAAGTAACACCTTTTTCATTTTTACATATGTAACACTAAATGTTCACTTACTTATAGGTGAACATCAATAACAAAGCCAACAGTCAACGTGGGTTAAAGTATCGTAACAGGCTCTTTATTAAACTCAGGGTCACTAAGTGTAATGCTATAAAAAAAGTTAAAAGTTAAAGCATTTTGCTGGAGGGGTGTGGCCCACCAATTAGCAGGCCCATGCACTGGAGGTATACCATCAGTGGATAACCCAAACTACACAAAAGATAAACCCCTTTTCCGCCACAGAAAACATCCAAATTACTACCAATGCCACCGCAAATCTTAAATTTCGTCACCACAACTCATCAGGTGAACTCCCATTGTAATTAATTGTTGGCAGACCCGCATTGTATAATGCAATAATTTTGCAATAAAAAATACACAAGTTTTAATATTTTTATAAAAATCCAGTACCTCAGGATGTGTTTGCAACCTTACTTCACCTTAACAATAAAATAATTTGACCTAAAACAGTCTGTTTGGCTCACCAGGGAAGCATGTGCACAGGAGTGCTCACAGATCAGGAATGAGGCTGACACACCTGAGCTCCATGAGTCATTAAACAGTTCAAGTGCTGCCCCCCTGACTGGCCATATTGTGCCTGGGTCCAGCTAATACACCGAAATTGACAAATTGACATCATCTGATTGACATCTACCTTTTTTTTTCCTGGACACACTTTTGTGAATTTTTAGTGTCAGGCCGCATGATTACAATGTTATTATCCAAAGTAGGTGACCCATAGGTGTAAGATTTGTTGCTGAAGTTTTGAGCCGAAGTCTCCCTCCAAACCTACGATGAAGCGTATTTCCATACAAACAACACACTACTACTCTGTCAAGTTTTTCTCTTTTTTATAATACTTAGTGCACCTCTCAGATCATCAGTCCTTCATTGGAACGTTACAGGAGCTGGAGGAGGCCAGCGTCCTGGACTTCATTCCTGATTGGGTGTATATCCGTACATCAGCCAGGTGCAGACTGCCCACCTACACTCCTTCACAGAGGTGTGACTCATCTACCTCAAAGTCTCACTGATTATTCACACACTAACCACCTGTATCCAGATTTCATCATTTTGCTGTCATCTCTTGTCAAAGATCTAGATCACCTCCTCAGATCAAGCCTGCAGATCAGGCAGCTGCTTCCCCCATGAGGGATCCATCAGTTTTAAACCACCACCCATGGGTGGATCCAGTGCCTGCCTGGATCGTGAGAGAGTCTGCTGCACAGTCTGAGGCCGAAGTGTTGGAGGAACAGATGCTGAGGGCAGGAATACTGGCCTCGTTACAGGATGCTCCTGACAACCCTGATACAAAAGTGGAGGTGCCCAAATCATCTGTTTCCTCTCTGCGGTTAGTATGTGATACCATCCTGTACATGCATATGATTGATTCATTTCTTTTGTTCATGTCATTAACACAAACATGCGTAGACACCATTACAGTATCACTGCACTCATCAATACTGAATTACAAATAAAGTCTGGACTCTCTGTCTCTGTCTCTGGACTGTGGGAGGAACCCACAGAAAACCCACACTTACACAGGGGGGATCATGCAAACCCAGCACAGGAGCCTTTATGTCCTCATGAGCGGGACAGTATAACAGAGAATGAACCTCATCCACAATTAGACCTACCAGTCTCTCAGTCTAATGGTAATGTTCCTGTAGGTACCTTTGTCTTTTGTTTACATTATATTTCACATAAGGTTCTAACACTGCAGCTATTCCTTATGAGGCAGTAAGTTAGTAATTTTGGTTTGTACCATATATCAAGAGAGCATTTTAGGGGTGGAAGAGGACATTGATTCACTTAAGTGTCATTATATTAAATGTTGTGATACTGTATTTTATGATTTTCAAAAACATGAGCAGTTTTCAAATAATAATAGTGAACATGCAAAGATTGGTTGCAGAGGTTGTTTATGTTGGGTTTTAAGCAAAGACCACGAAATCCTTCAGTGTTTGAATCTATCTTCAGCCATTTGACTCTTCCTCTCAAACGTAAAATCAAATCACTAGTGTAAATTTAAGGAAAACAGGCCTTTAAAACAGGCAGTCATATATGGTGCAAAACTATCTCCTAAAATTAGATTTTCTAAAATTGCAATATATCACCTTATATCACAGCATGCTGAATTCTAACCTCTGTACACATATGCTCAGATCCTCACAAATACACAGACCTAATGTATATCATGTTGATTTTTTTGTGAATGGGTAAATACATTCTGTTACCTTTCAAATTATTCCCAAGTACAGCTTTATTTATGTCATTTCAAATAATCCTTCACTAACAGACTAATGTTTCCTCTCAGACTCCAGCAGCTGGAGAAGATGGGCTTCCCCACAGAAAAAGCTGTCGTGGCATTAGCAGCTTCAAAGCAGCTAGATGGAGCTATTTCTCTGCTCATCGATGACAGTGTTGGAGAACAAGCTGTGGTGGTATCGAAAGGCAAGAGCCCTGTGCTGCCGCAGAGCACCTAGCCGACGTCACGCTTGTGGTTTGCTCTTGTGCAGTAAACTGGACTGACATTATGCTTGGGTTTTGCTGAGCTTCCATATTATTTTTTTCCCTGTGGGCTACTTGTAGAACTAATTTAACGATCAAAATTTACGGGGAGAGGAAAGACTGTTCTTTTTCCACAACTGTGAATCCAATCAAGTGTTGATGCAAACCTGATGGCTTTGGAGACAGTTTGTGTGTCTGCACATAAAATGTACATTGGAGAGAGGAGATGCCATTTATTTACGCTTCAATCACACAAATAAAGAGAGGTGACATGTTAAAAAAAAAAACAATGAACATTATTTTATTACACCAATCATCTAGACAGGATTATCTTAACACAATAACACATTTGCAAGAAAGAATGTTGAATAAAATATGAAATGGTTACACAACAGCATACAAAATAAGATACAATTGATCATTTTAAATAGTTTCACAATAAGTTTGATATAAGATGAAAAAACAGTTATCAAGCCTTTTCATCAGGACAGTTTAAGCAGTCAACAGTGGTAAAAATATGTTCAAGTTCCGTTAACAGTTTTGCTATTTCCTCTGTGTGTGTTAAAGATCTTAAAATGGACAGTCAGTTCGCAGTTTTCTTTTTTGTATGTTACGACTGTTTCCGTTGATATGCAACTAAACCCAAATGTTTGTGCTTCTCTTTGCACAGATTAAATGTACAGTAAATCTACTGTTGTATATTACATCACTGTATCAGTGTGTACTTTAAAGGGGGAAAACACTCACACCAGAAAACTACAAATCACTGTTAGCAACACGTATCTCAGTTAGAATAGAGATGACTTCATCTTTTTAGTGCACTACATAACATTGAGTTAAACAATAGGATAGAAGTATAACAAAATTAATACTAGAAGAAGAAGAGGTTTGTTTGTGTACTTGTGTCCTGCAAACTGTACATGCTCAATATACTTAAATAGTGGAATCTCTTCAGATTGCAGTTACATTGTAAGAGCAATGCAAATCCAGTCTGTTTCCTGACATCTGATTCCTCCTTTAGTTGATGACTCTAAATGACCCTTATTGTCCAGAACTCTTTGTAACTCGAGGAGCACCTCAGAAGATTCAGATTTTTCTTTTTTAAACATTAAACATCTTTTTTTCTGAGGCGTTGCCAGAGAAATGAGACACAGAAGGAGCTGCTGGGTGTGTTATGTAAAGATAAGTGTTTATGGTGATGAATGTGGGGGGTCAAACTAGTTCTCAGGTTCCCGATGGAGGAGGGCATAGTGGAGTATCAGTGGAGTTTCCCTGAGGTGTCCCCCATCCTAAATCTGACAGTAAAAGCCCACAGAGGGTGTCAGATAAGGTCTAAATCTGTTGAGTGCCGGTGAGACCTATAGGAGGGGGAGTCAACCCAGCCTGCGATCCTCAGGGTGAGCAGGGGGGGCTACTTCCCTCGAACCTTGGTGTTGGAGGACAGAGGAGAAGCAAGTCGATATGGAAGCGCACCTGCTCGCTTATCTCTGTAGAAACTAGGGGAGGCTGTGCCAAACGGTCCATCCCCAGACCCTAGATCAGGCTCTGTTGAAGAAAGACAGCAGTTGGAACGGGGCCTCCCTGTCCGTCTGTGTGTGTGGACATGCGCACTCTGTCTACTCTCATGTAGCTGTTAACCGGGAGGTGTCACAAGTGGGCTTTTATTGTAAATGGACAACAGTGCCCAGTTTTTATCAACTAGTCTAGCTAGTAAATGCTTATTGGATTTATTTAGGCCTTTGCATCAGGCTGGTAGGGCTGCAACGATTCCTTTTGTGATCATTTAATTGTCTATTTTATTCCCATATAGGTAAATGATCTCATCTAGAAAATGCTGATGATAACCAATAGCTCAAAACCCAAAGAAAAACAATTTCAAGGTTCCAAAGCTGCAAATTCTCAATTTGAAGTCCAAACCAAATTTTTGTTGTTTTTGTTCTTTTTTTATTTGTTGTTTTTCTTTTTGTTTTTGCTTGAAACATTACAGCTCTTAAAAAATTGCGACTGATTTAATTTCTGTTGTTTTACTCATATATCATTGCAGCACTACAAGCTAGACTAATACACTTTACATCCATTGGTGCACATTAATCTGCAATTTTATACGAAACCTTAAAGGCCCAATAACAACAATCAAAGTTAGCTCGGATATTTTTGCAGTGGGGCTGTATGGTGTACTTATTCAAAGCCGGTTTATCTCATATAGTAGATGACAGCACATCCCCAGTTTGGAGACGCAGGCAGGAATGCTGACGGGTGGACAGAGGGCAGCAGCAAACTGTATTTAAGCCATCGCAAAAAGAGTCTCACCCAAAAAAAATCTATATCAGTTAAGTGTATGCTATACTGAGAATATTTTCACTGCTTTACTTTTCTGTCAGACATCCCGCTCCAACAGGGAAGCCTTAAACAGCTTCAGTTCCACGTCTACGCTGTTGTTAAAGCCACCAGATTCCTTTGATTAGAACAGTGATTTGGATTATTGAACACAAGAACTGCTAGTCTAACGCTGTCTTCTTCTAAGTTATTTTTTGTTATTGTGTGACTTTTTTTAATCTGAACTAACCCCTTTTAATGTCAAAATCACACAATAACACAAACAGACTTAGTTAATAAGGCCATGGCAGACCAGCAGCTCCTGTGTTCATTCATGTTCAATCAGTTTTTCTCAGTGGAGTCTAGCTTTAAGGAGAGAGTGATACGGAAAAGGCTGCCTGACAGTGAGGTAAAGCAGTGAAAATATTTTAAATAAAGCGTACACTTGCTTGCCGACCTTTCCACAGCAGCACATTGTTTAGCTTCTGATGACTGCACATCTGCTGGTAACCTGGGAGCTCGCTCACTGACATCTACTGTAAGTAATACGCTGACTATAAATCATGTAACCCTGCTGCAAAGGAACTTTCCCTTTAAAGTTAAAAACAATCTTAAACTGTCATCTCACGTTAATTCAAATCATGCTAACCCCTGATTGGTGCTTGGATATTTGTGACATCGACCGGTGAGAAGAGCACAGAAAAATGCACCAATACAGGAAATCATATGTGAAATATCTCATGTAAGTCAACAAATTTTCAGGTTCTTTAAAGAAATATCTGCGCTACAAACTAAACAATTCATACATACGAATACATCTGCTTTTCAGTGACTATATCAACATTCAGCAGTTCAGTAACAAGTGGTAATTTAATGCCTCTAGTGCTTTCTAGATCTTGTAAAGGCAAGGCAAGGCAGCTTTATTTGCATAGCACATTTTATACAACATGTGCTAAAAGAAAGGTCAGTGTAAAAAAAGGTCAGTGAGGGCCAGCAGAGCTGTGGGAGAGGATGTCTCGGCGTTACCTGGCCAAATGATCGCCTCCAGCAGCGTCACCCTGCGAGCCAGAAGCTCAAGGTCTGCCTGCAAGTCGTGGAACATCTGCAAGCTAATGTCCTATCAGAGAGCAGTGACAGGGGGGACTGTGTGAGGGGGTGGAAACACCAGCCTGAGTCCTGGGGCTGCTCGCGACTGTTCCCACTCCCTGTCCCAGCAGTGAGGTGCAGTGGGAGTTTGAGCCCCCCCAACCCCCCCACGTTTGACCCCTGCCTAAAGCTGACCCTGCCTCAGGCCTCCTACTCACCATGAATACCAATCATAGTCTCGAGGATTAAAACCCTCTCGGCTAAGATCTTCAGCGCCTCTCTGATCTGATGTATTCCGTCCCCCTGTGAAGATAGATACAGCCGTCAAGGTAAGGAGCACAAGCCAAAGAACTGCTCGCCAAGATGCAAGTCATTTTTTCACCTAATACAATTCAGCAGTTAGAAGGTTAAAACAGTCCACATATCTGCCCAGCACTCTCAGACGTATCTGTTCCCTGTATTTCTCAGTATCTCCCTCATTCTCTGGCCATGCTGCTACATGAAGTCAATCTCTGCCATGCTGGGCTGGGCAACATCAGCATGCACGTTACAGACCAGCCTCAGGTTGGTGACATAACACAGCTGGATTACACTCTCCCAGGATCTACATTTGATCATGCCATCTGCATCCATTTTGGTGAGTAGCAACAGTTTGAGCCAGGCATCACAGCTTTCATTCTTAACGCTGTGGTCACAAAAGTTACCCAATGGTACCTGACAGAATGAAGCCAGTATAGATTTACTCTGAAATCTAATTCATTTGTCTTTTGTGAAAAGTTAAGGCTATGGCTTCATGAGTTGTATCCTCAAAAATAACAAAAAGGAGTTCAACAAGAGAAGTAAAGAAGACAGAAACAGCTGAAAGCATCACCGTGGCAAAAGAAGGCATGCAGAGAAAAGCTGAAGCTTTTGGTGAGTGAAAAGCACAGATTAGTAGACAAACCAAGATCACACTGAATGTTTGAAGAAAAAAGGCAAAGTTGAGTCACATGACTACTGACTATATTTGTAATTGTAGCCACTCTAGCAGCTAGGGATGGCAATGTCGGTTTATTGGTTGGTCTACCACTTTCGTTAAGACTAAAATATCTCAACTACTATTGGCTGAATTAACATAAGATTTTATATAGAAGTTCATGAATTATGAGACTCTGACTTTTCATTAAGCACCATCATTAGGTCTAAATTTTAATATACAAAGTCTTTAGTTTATGGCCAAATACCTGCAAAACCAACAAATTGTAGTATGCTAACATGCTAAACTAATGTGGAAAACATTGTAAACATATCTGCCAAACATGAACAAGTTAAAGGGACGGTCTACTACAAAATCAAAAATACATGTTTTTAATCTTACCTGCAATGCTATTTATCAGTCTGGATTGTTTTGTTGTGAGTTGCAAAGTGTTAGAGTTATCAGCTGTAGAGATGTCTGTCTTCTCTCCAGTATAATGTAATGAAATGGTAGTCGGCGTATGGTGCTCAGCCCCAAAAAAGTACAAGTGAAAACTCAAAAACAGTGTCTCTCCAGAAATCATGACTCAGCTACTCAGCTGTTTTTATTACGCGCTTTGAGCACCACAAGCCGAGTGCTACGTAGTTCCATTATATTGGTGAGAAGGCAGACATCTCTACAACCGATATCTCTCTACATACACTCGGTAGCTCACATCAAAACAATCTGTATAGATAAATAGTACTACATGTAAGAGGAGAAATATGTATTTTTAATTTTGGGGTGAACTGTCCCTTTAGCCTGCTTATGTTCAGCAGATATGTTCACAGATAATAATATTCCCAAATAAATCTGAAGAGATTTCATAACTTCTTTGCCTTATTTCTGTTTTAATGACACTCTGTTATTTCACTCATTAGATGCATTTTTTAATTGATTTTCACATCCAGGAAAGAGAGTTAATGTGGTACTGAAGGGTGAAATCATGCAAGGTTGCATTGTGGGATAAAAGAGGAGGATAGCTGTATCCACTCCACTCACATCAGAGCACAACACCTCTAAACCCAACAGGACCCACCACTGACACATATGGAGTGATTTGGCATATACATTTCACACATTTTCTTTGTAATTCATTTCAAAGTTTTGAAGTTCGTAAAATCAGACAAATCCAGAGAATTCAAATATGGATTTTACTATATTCTACATTGATTCACTCACTGTTTTAATTTGTGTATTTGTGTGTTGTATTTTATATATTTTTATATGTATATGCCAAAGTCAGATGCTGAAAAGGTGACTGTGAAAGGTAGCCATGGGGACAGTAGCTTGCAGAGGGAGTCAGACAGCTTTAGGGTCAAGAGGACAGCGTCGTGACAGGGGACAGCAGTCCAGAGCACACCCCGAGGACCAACAAAAACAAAAACACATTAACACCAAGAGATTTCACACACAAATTCAGACGGATCAACACCTCAAAATCACATATACTCATACAGAAACAACAATATAAAACACTTTATGACTATCAACAGGGAGGAAACTACAGAATGAACAGGAGCGAAAAAGAGATGAACACCAGTTTGTGGCCGATCGCAGCCATAAACATGATGTAAAAAGATCCTAACCACAACATGAGATGTGGGTCATGGTTAGACTTGATTTAGGTTACGGAAAAGATTCATTGTGAAAAGTGAACACGTGATGACTTAAAAAAAATATATCTTACATTTAGATTGCTCTTGTCAAATGAGAAAGAGGTAAAAGAAAAATAAGGGTTAGACAGACACAGAGAAAATCTTTAATGATCAACAAAGGAATCTTAAAACGTTTTGCTTCAATCTTCCAACTAAAGGTAAAACCCTGCTGTCCAGGCCCTGCGTCACCACGTGAACTGCACACTGCCACCAACTACTTTCTTACCGGTAAGCCCTTCTCTCCTGGCTCTCCCTTTGGACCCGGTGCTCCCTGCGAAGAAATATTAACATCCAAAATTACTTTGAAACATTAATGAAAGTGGTGCAGCAGTTTACAAGGAAAAAGTGCTCATTCTCTGTGTGCTGTCGCTGGTCAGAGGTTGCTGCTGGTGAGCGTAGTTTACAGTAATATAACCAGCCATGACATGTGTTGATGTTTCCCTCCATATGCTCATTTATTCAGACCATAATCATCAAGGCAGCATGGTGGAGGTCGCTTACCGGCTCGCCTCTGAAGCCCCTCTCTCCTGGGTAACCTAAAGGACCCTGAAAAACCAAAGGCATGCTGTATGAGGACGTAGAGAAAATCTACTGAATATCATGAAGCTGTGAGTGAACTTACTCTCTCCCCACGATCTCCCTTTGGCCCCACAGGGCCCGGCGTTCCTGGGGCTCCAGGTTTCCCCTGTATCAAATTCAAAAAGCCAACGATGAATTTGTATCACAACATATGTGACAGTGCTAAACAATAATGCGGCTCTGCTTACATTCTGTCCTTGTGGGCCGGGAGGTCCTACTGGGCCTTTGGGACCTGGGGGACCTGTGTAATAGGTTCACATTAGCACCAAATGCCTTCACCCTCTGGGAAGGCAAGAAACTGAAGCAAATATCACTCTCTTCAAAGCCAGACTCCTTTTTAAAAAACATTTAAAATGTTTAACATTCCTGAACACATGAGCCGCTTGTCTACTGCTGCCTTGATCATTTAGTTTATTTGTGTTAATGTGTAACTTTGTTGTTAAAAAATAGTTATTTTGGTTTCACCAAAGTTACAGAATAATACAAACTAACTAACTGATGGAGGCAGACTATTCAGTGAGATAAAATTATCATTTTTGTCTATGCAGTCTGGTGACGGGAGCATAGATGAGGAGGTCAAAATAATCTAAATATAGTGTACATTTAAACTGATTGTTTAGGTGGCTAATATACATTTTGCTGCTGATCCCCATCCACAGCAGTACACTGCTCAGCTTTCGTGTCGGTACCTCAGCCTGCTTCTCTAAACTGGGGGCCTGCCAACCCACATCTACTATAAGTAATACACTGACTATGGATAAGTACCTCGTACAACCACACTTCAAAAGATCAAACTATCCTTTAACTTTCAGTGCTTGGACTCAACTTTAAGAGATGTTAAGTGTTTGGTCACCTGGTTGGGAAAAAGCATTTGTGCTTATAAGATCACAAAAACAGAACCTACATGCTCCCGCCAAATGCTGAATGAGACTGTAATTTTGTGTTTAAAAGCATTTGAGATATTTGCATTTTCCAGTATGGGGACAGAGTTTCACAAACATGACAAACTGTGCAGTAAAAAGATTATAGATAATAATGGTGATGAACACTCACCAATAGGCCCGGGGGGACCCTGAGGTCCTGGAACAGGCAACCCTTGTGAGTCATGGAAAGTATTACTGAAGAGGGGATCTTTTCCACGACCTGGAGGTGAAATAAAATGTGTTTAATGGGAGATACTCAAGTTTTTCATTATTGCACAATGTGTGTATTACTGTATTAAGCATGTGATATTTGATAAATGATCTTGTTTGATATTTTACCTTTAAAGGGATCATTAGGACTAAACCTGGTCCTGCTGTAGTTATGGGTTTCAATAATTGTTTTCAGTGATTGTCAACAAATCCAAAGTGCACTGCCATAACATGAAAATGTGACATTATTCTCTTCGCAATTGCAGGACTGTGCTGTGGCTATGTAGCATTTCATGTGATTTATACACACTGGTTACATTTTTATAGTGGATTCTAATCTCACGGTTTAGGTCAGTGGTTTAACCTTTTGAAATCTGAGCCAATTGGTTTGATTTCTTTTGGAAACATGGAGAGAAAAAAAGAAATGAGCAACTTGGCAAGATATGTCCCATAAATTGCAAGAAAATGACTTGAAAATTAGTTTTTTTTTGTTTTTTTTTTTAAAAATGGGCAACAATAAAAATAAAAAAATAGGGAAAATGTTTAGAAAATCTATATTTGTAAGTTTTGTAATTACATATTCAAAACCCAGCACTTTGTTTCTCTTGTTTTGCTCATTTTGAGAAAATTTTCTTGTTTTTATAAATTTTTTGCTCATTTTTGGGCAATGTCTTGTTAAGTTGCCCATTGACTTCTCACCATGTATTGAAAGATAGTAAACCAATTTGCTCAGGTTTCAAAGGGATAAGTGAAAGAGGAATGATTTTCATGTAGCCTGAGAGAAAGAGCTCGCTGAGAAGTGAATCTGAAGAAGCCTGTGGCGAAAAGCTTTGTTCCCCCAGTTGCACTTGTGATCTTATAAATATGAACTTGTGAAGAATACTGATCCAGGCCGTTCAGTGTGTGATGTTTTATTGTTGTTCTTGCTGTATGAATCCTGCTGTTGTAGTAACCTGGGGTGGCACTTGTGTGAATGCTGCACACAAAGGAGTACTAAAGCTCTTCTCATTTCTCTATTTTGTGCCTCCTTGTCTCCTCTCTCCTCCGTCCTCCCGCCTGTGAACCTGGATATTGACCTTAACGCCACATCTTGAAGGATGTCTCAATTCCTAAAATGCATCCTGAGGAGAGAGGAGGCTTACTGGAGGAGCTATGTGCGAGGATGCACAGGTGTATCCTGTACAAAAGTCTTTTCGGCACCCGTGATGTATGACATCTGTACATTTTCGTCATGTTACGCCCCATTGTGAATTTAATTAGACGTAAATATAAAAGTTGAAGTCTTGAACAGTGTTATTCTCATCAGAAAGAGATCACAAAGTACAGCAGTAGACTTTAACAACTCAATACACAAATGATGCATCTGAGCCACAAGTTACATTTAACCCTTTGAAACCTCAATCGACATCAATTTTCTCGTGCTGCATTCAGATGCCTTCTTATAAGCTATTTTAACCCTTTGAAACCTGAGCAAATTGATTTAATTTCTTTCAAAGACATGAGGGAAAAGGCAATGAGCAACTTGCAAGAAATGTCATTAAAAATAGATATTTTATCAAAAAATGATCAAAACAAAACCAGGGGAAAATGTCCAGAAAAGTATATTATTGTTGGTATAATTCTATATTTAAAGATTTTGCTACAGACACAATTGTGGGATTTTTTTGCAGTATTTTCTTGTTTGCTTCTGTTGTTTTTTTTTACTTTTCTTCTGTTGCTTATTTTCAGATTATTTTCTTGTACCCTTCTCACTAATTTCTGGCAAATTTTTGGGTCATGCCTTGTTAAGTTGCTCATTGCTTTCTCTAGATGTTTTGGAAGGAGATCAAACCAATTTGCTCAAGTTTTGAAGGGTTAATAGACACTGCTTTAAAATGATAGCTCTGAACTCCAAAGCACAGACGTCTCATTTTGTTAATGCCTGTTGCCTTGACTTCTCTCTCCTCATGTCTCTTCCTTGCCTCCTCTGTTCAAATCTCATGTATGAGGGAATAAGATGCCAGGGGAGGAAGTGAGGAAAAATTGTAGATGTACAAAACGAAAAATGAAAAGAGGGGCTACTGTGTGGAAAATCACCTGATAGGCTCAACTCAGGGAAATGAAAGCCCTCTTTCTGACATTAGAGTAACCTCCAGAGGGCAGTGTTTTCCAACAAATACTCCACCTTCACATAATGACTTCAACAGGTTAATAAACTACACTAAAATTTGTTAAAAAGCCCTGTCAGCAGTGGATCTGTGTTTTTCACGTTCATTAAAAAAACACATGTAATACTGCATAATAAACTTTCCATACCCACTGTGTAAAAACACTGACTGGATGTTCTACAACTAAAAGGGTGCACAAGAGGAAGAGGATGGTGGACGTGTGAGCGATAGAGGAAGTGTGCGGTCATTGGGTCATTTTATACTGACAGGAAACACAGATCCAATCACAGCATGAGACAGGAGACACAGAGAGGAGGAGGAGGGCTGACAGCCAGAAACATCCTCCAGCTGCCAGAATGCTGCACACCGCTAACAGATCACGACCAAAAGTGACATCCAACACAGGGCCGCTCTCTGTGTATATTCCTACACACTCTCTTTATTTCCTATAGAGAACACACCGTGGTTAACGTGACATAAAAAGTTGTAGGGAGCACTTAAACTCTGAAATTTTTAACAACAGCGCTCCTCCTCACTACTTAACGTTCTGGCTGCTGGTTTAGGAAACCTCTCCTGTTCAGCAGAAGGGAATTCCAACCTCCTGATGCAGATGTAAAAGCCAAATAATCCAGTGTTTTCCAAAGGAAGCTCAGCATGTCCCCCTGCTGATACTTTGATGTGATAGAAATGGCTCGCAGTCCTAGAAACCATCATGCCAACCTCAGCGTACCCACAGCTTCTCCACACAGGAACCCGGAGCTTACAAATCTGTGCGCTGCATACTTTGTTTTACCACTGAATCCACATATAAAGCCCACTGATGCCTTGACCTTGAAAGAGCTGGCGCACACCCCCCATCTGTCTCTCACACTCCCCCTCAGCTGTCTGAGCGGCCTACATCTGGAAGTTGTTGAGTGACATCAGTGATGGACAGGTTCTCATCCCAGCATGTAAAGTCTGAGTCAATCTCTGACTGTCTCTGCCTCCATTTAATACTCTTTGATTCTGTTCTACTTGGCTGGTAAACAAAAGGGAGAAAGAAGTGGCTAAAGGATTACCACCATCCTGTCTGTTTCTCATTCTCTTTGTTTCTTTTGTTTATTAGAAAACTTATAAGAGCTCTGAAGCAGCAGGACAGAACCTGTCTGAGGCGGCTACAGACACACGAACATGAGCCGTTTGCAGCTATAAGTCTGTTAATCGCACACACACTACATCAACCAGCCGAGAACAAAGGCTTTGATTCAATTTGTGTACATGCACTGCTGCTGGGTTAATGGCAAACTGATAATGTTGCATTAAAATGAAATATACAGCTAATAAAGAAATAGTCTGCTCATTTTAGACATCAAAGTTGACAGGTTTTGGGGAGCATTAATGAAGCTCAGCGTAAGTTCACTTACTATCTTTATGCTTCAGTCATTCACAGGTCTCCCTCTCTATCTCACTTCTCTATCAGCTGGTTATGAGTGTACACTATTCCAGTTAAACCAATCAAATTTTGCTACAATCTCTATCAGCCAATCATGTCAGTGCTGTCAAACTTTAAGGCCCAGACACGCCAAACCAACTTAAAAGAACTAGTGACAACGAAGGCTGACTGTTGCGTTGCCTCACTTCTCATGTGTCAAAAGTTGCATTGAACTCACCACAGCCAACAGCCGACTAGCGTGTGTGTTCTGTGCCTGAGTGACAGGAAATAACTCACCATACAAGCAGGCGGCAGTAGTCTGTATTGATCAGTAAAAGTGGAAATGGTAAAGACCAACAGGACAAATTCAAGTTAGATAGTCAGCACATTAACTACCAGGGATGTAATGATAGTGATACACTCGACTAACGATTCAATGCGATTCACGATACTCGGTTCATGATACGATTTTGTCACGATTTTTTTTAATGCAAAATGAGATTACAGAAAAATGTGGACTGAAAAATATTCTATTAATAATTTCCATCTCAAGTGATGTCACTGGAGTCGGCATCAGTTGGGACATAAGACTACAAGAAGGGAAAATGAAAAAAACACCTGGAGGTGTGGAGTTAGAGAGAAGTGGCCTGACTGGACCTCTGTATCCTGCTCCTCATCTCTGCCTGAGGCTAGTGGCTAAATGTTATATTGGCAAAACACACCCGAATTTCCGATCGAACTATAGGTTGTCGAATTGTATTGTGGGTAATGTAGGTGCCCATTTTTAAAACGGAAGAAGAATGTGTGGAATAAAAAAGAGAGTCTGGTTCTGCTGCATCAATTTTTAACCTTTAAATGTCCATTGAGAGTCCAACAGGGCTAAAGATATAGTTACATCAGTGGAGTGCACTTTGATGATTCATATTTAGAACAAATACAAAGAGAGCTTAATAATAACCCTAGATAATTTGGTGTTGAATCAGTGCCATGGTGACTGTCTGAAGTGTGCTAGTTGTCCAGGGTCTTACTGTGGTCTGGTTCTGGGATTCGGGCGCTGGCCGGAGCTGGAGGCCCTGGAGGGCCAGGTGGGCCTGGTAGACCCCTCTCTCCTGTGGGTCCTGGTGGACCTCGAGGGCCTGAGAGGAGGGACGACAGAAACATTACTGTGATGACAGGCATACTGCATTTAGGAGGTATGACTTAGCAAAATATGATCATAAAATTTCCTCTGGAGAGACACAGCACAACGGCAGAGTGGTTATGATAAATGACTGTGGGTGATATGACGATAGGAAGATAAACTGAGACAAAGACCAGAGAGGAAAAAGATTAGATAAAGTGCTGAATGATACAGTATAATAGTGTCTGGCAGAAGAGTGTTTGTGCCTCTGTACGTATGTATGTGCACATGTGGAGTAAAATCAGCAGCCGGAGAGAGGAGGAGGAGAAATGTATGAACTGGTCAACTTTGTTTCTCGAAATTAACAAGAGGAGGGTCTTTAATGGTCCGGTGCTGGGAACAGACTCAGCGACATGGGAAAACTCAAATAAACACAATTTAACTCTGCAAAGTGTTACTGGCACAGCTTTGTAGTAAATGAAATGCTCCCTGCATACACACTGCTAGGTTTTGGATGTGTGTGTACAAGTAACAGCCTGTAGTCGCTCCATATGGGCCAGTTAGTTAAAATGTCCCTCCTCCTCCCCCAGCAATTCTTTTAAGGTGGAAAAAAGCACCACAACTACATCTGACTTCATTGTTTGGACTTTGCTGCCCCCTAAACACCACCTCCTGCCCTCCGACAGACCCAGACTCATCACCTCTCTGTTTATGTACTGATGCAACCAACAGTGACAGTCTGCTAATTACAGCTTTGCAAAGTAATGTTGTTACAGCTCTGATTTGACACCTCAGTGGGTCGTTTCCACTTGGTCAACACTGCAGCATGACCGACTGTGTTTAGACTGCGCCGGAGAGACTGTTAGCTACAAAGTGGTTCAAATGAACAATTAAAGTGGCCCGTCAGAGTTTATGTGACATATTGGGGGAAACAATTTTCATTTTTCCTGCAGAATAATGGTTCCCTAGAGCAGTCTGGGGATGCTGCGTCAAAATATGAGTCAGAGTTTGTAAAACAACTCTCCTGTAACTTCTAAGCATTCATCATAACGTTGAATATCACTTCTCCTAACAACGCAAGTTCACTTTTCTCCCACCTTTCCAATAACCTTTGGCTCAAAAGCATATTTGTCTATATTTTCCATGACACTGGAAACATTCCAGTTCTGTGTTTATCTTTCTCTTTAAAATGAAAAAAAATCAGCACAATAAGGAAAACAGAGCTTCGGATGCGAGACATAGCTCTGGTTTTGGGTACTTATGAAGTAATGGAGATAGAAAAAACAATAACACCACAGCCATATGGAAATCATAAGGACCTGGGATTTGTGTATATATAGCTCATGTTCATTTCAGATTGAAGTCACATGGCGCAGCTTCTCGGAGAGTGGGTTTGTAGTTTAACTTTTGCTCTAAATCTCATCTTTACCCAGCAGCAGGCGCAGAGCAGGGGTCATGTGCTGTTAGGCTGAGAGGAGAGGCACTCTCTTCATGATCCAGAGCAGAGAAATAACAGCCTATAGCGAGAGCAGATGTTGTGACATACGTACACCACCATTTACTTGATCATCATTCAAGTCACAGCTGCCTGTTGATCCACCCCGCCCCCCCCACCCCCCCAACAGGTCATCTATTACTTATATGTATATATAAAACCTCTGAATACAATGGGCAGATTTATGATTCTGGTTGGTGAGCAGCAGCACATGTCAGGAGTCTAAATGTAGTCTGAAAACAAATGCTTTTGCTGCCCACTGAAACAGCACTTTTTAGAAACTATATGATTTTAAAACCGAGGAAAATGCCCGAATTCCAGAAAATTACCAGCAAGCCTGTGGAACGCTCCGACATTTACCACTGGAGGGTCTGTGGGTTGACTGAGTGGTTTAAGAGAAAGACAAACACTCTGCAGCAGGGCATCACTGGTCAGTCTTTTGTTGGAGATCTCCCTGATTTTTCCACTGTTGTTTCCTCAAGTCTTTCGTCAACACTGAGCCATTCAAACGTCTTCTTCTACAGACAATAGGTTAAGTGGAGAGGCAAGAATACAACTGCCCTGCAACTCCCTCCGTCTCTCTCAATAACACACTCAAATCTTTACAACATGCTTATTGACAAACTGTGTCAACATCCACTAAGACAAGTTTCATTTGTTTGTCTCAGCTCACAACTGTCTGCTAAAAGTGAGCTGTGTGTATTTCCATTCTCAGTCCTCTCTTACCTGCAGGTCCTGCGGATCCCTTGGATCCAGGAGCTCCAGATGGGCCCCTCGTCCCAGCCTCCCCCCGAGGCCCAATGGGACCTGGCAGCCCTCGAGACCCTGGTTTCCCTAAGAGGAGGAAACAGTCATGAGTAATCACGAAGCCTTAACTGGTTTACATCTTCAATGGTTTTACATGGACTGACTGAGAGGCAACTGTGGTTACAATTTACCTTCTCTGCCAGGAAGCCCATCTCTCCCCTTTTCACCCTGAGGACCTGTAATGAAAACAGAGAGATGACTTAATTGAGAGGAGGAGCTCTGTGAAAAAATCTGGGCTCGCACCACCTGGAGAAGAGGTGGTGTGATGGATAAAGTGAAACTCTAAATTCTGTTTATGTAATACAGCAGAAAAACTCTTCATTGTAGTATTTATGTCACCATTAGGACTGAATTTCAGTTCCAAAGTACTAAATACTTTCATTAACTAAAGATTTTTTTGATAGTTTTTAAAGGAACCATTAATTAATCTAGACTCGGTGGATTTCTGAAAGTGATGTCTGGTTGAAAACTACAAGTGAAAAAACGTAAGTGAAAAAAACAGCTGTATAAGGGCTAAGACACACGCCCACACCATTAACTGCCTGGAAAACTGGGTGCTGGGTGCTACACTTGTACCGACTCTGTGCCAAGTTTCAAGACCGTGGAGGCAGGCTGCGCCTGAAGTTGCTAACCAGCCATAACCAGCACCGTAATATAGCTTATTTACCAGAAATCCTTAGTTCAGAGCTACTCTTCTACAGGGGTGTTTTTTAAATGTGGACTGGGCCTAAAATAATGTCTGTGGGACAGATGTAAAGCTCTGAGCAGCCCTGCACTAAAGTGATCAAATTCTTCCCCATATTTATCAAAGACTGATATTTATGGAGGAAAGGAAAGATATCTGCTGGGTGCGGTTGTGACACACTGTGCGAGTTGCTGCCTTCCGAAAGTTGCATTTTGTTTATCCCAGGATGCAGCAGTTGGCCCTGACAACTTGAGAATGTTTTGTGCACCTTGACAGCACTTCCTTAGCTATTCAGCGTGCATCTGCATTGAAAACAATGAAGGTTAAGGGCACAAAAAGTGCAGCATGTCTACGGGTCCTTACACTCTATGTATCTCTCTCGAGGAAGTCATGGGAAGACTGATAAATTGCCTTAAGTGATGTCATTTGAGTCAGTGTTGGTTGGACAACAAGTCTGAAAATTAAAAATATTTTAAAAATCTTGAGGTGTGGGGTTTGAAGGATGTGATGTTAGCCGACCTCTGTCGCCCTGTAGCACAACACGCCCAAATCTTCAACTGAACTGTTGGTGGTCTAGTTGCATTGTGGGTAATGCAGGCTCCAGGTTTTGACAAAGAAACTACTGAGTAGTATTCTATAGAGTAATGAATGAGTGACTGATGGAGTGCTGCTCTCATTTTCGCTGGGATTTTCTGACTTTTCTAAAAGAAAAAGCTTCTGTCATCACAGTCACGGGAAAGATTCTAAAATCACATATAATTCCTTCACATAGCGGTGATATTTGGGTACAACATTTGGCTTAACACATTTTATTATAACTGATGCATTTTTAAAGCGTCTTCTGACAGTGCAGCAGGGTTAGTGAACTCTCGCAGTGCTGGGCTCTACTCCAGGAGAGGAGAGAGAGACTTTCTGAAGTGTTTCCACACAGCCACAGAGCGCAGAGTGAGCAGCGCAGACAACTGGGCTCTAACTTCTGCTAAAGGAAATGAGTGTGTGTGCAGTGGAGGAAATTGGATATGAGCAGAGGTGAGCAGGTAGAGGGCAGAATAAGAGTTGCTGCTCGCTGAGAAAAGCTGCACAAAGTGATTTCTGACTCAATTATCAAAACACAAAACCCCGGACTCCACTTACTAGAAATATGCAGCATTTTTTTTAAACATAAAACTCATTCATGAGTGACAGCATGATATAGTGTACCTACCTGCAGGTCCCTGCTCACCAGGAGCTCCCTGAGCGGGCACAGCCCCCATCAGTAATGAGGCTTCCGGTGCAGTTCCTCCTTTACCCTGAAGGTGGCGATGTGATATGGACGCTGGGGCAGTGAGCAATTGGACCTGGTACAAGTAAATGTAGGCAATTAAACTCTATACACATTAAATGTATTATTCAGATACTGTGCCCGAGTGAGTAAAGTCCAAACCTTCGCCTCCAGTGAGCTCAGCCTGTCAGTCAAAGCTGTGATTCGACTGCAGTTGAGACAACCTAAAAAACAAAACAAAAAAAATGTTTTTTTCACCTTCAGAAATCTCTTAGACATGTAGTAAACTCTCTACAACTCCCACAGTGTTATATAGTCAAAGCAGTAACACTTACTAGAGATTGACTCTCCTGTGCGTGCAGGCGGGCGGCGTAGCGTGGATGGTTTCCTCACTGCCTCTTGAGCTACAAGCTGGTTCCCTGCATCTAAAACAAAAGACAAAGACACAGACAAATTGGATTGCAAATTATACCGATTTAAATCTTGACCTTGAAAGCATCATCTTGAGATCTGTATATTTCTTTTTCCATTCATATAGGTAGCTATGGAAACTGCGAAATGCAAGGCTCTTTGTCCTTTAAAGGGCCAGTGTGAGGGATTTAGTGGCATCTAGTGGTGAGAGTGCAGGACTGAAACGTCTCCCATGTGCCAAGTGTGTAGAAAAACTACAGTTTTGTTGAAATGCAAAACCACAAATTGCTCTATCTAGAGCCAGTGCCTGGGTTGTCCAAAATGTAGATAGAAACAGCTCATTTTAAGGTAACAAAAATGAAACTATTCTTATTTTCAGGTGATTATAAACTCATGAAAACATAATTATGACTATTATATAATACTTCTGTCAGTAGATGCCCCTAAATCCTACACACTGCAATCGAATTGTGAGAATCACAGTTACAAATTCTCATCCAGATCTATTTATTGTTTGTTTATGCCCTAATACCTGTCTGCCCAACAAATTAAATGAAAATCAGCTCAAACTAGTTTATTTTTGCAACAGGCTGTTGATATTAGAGCTGAGAAGATTAGAAACGAGCAAAAACACCAAAGTTTCTCTGAGTTCAGCTACTCAATATGAGGATTTGCTGCTTCTCTCAATGTCACACTGAATATTGAACATTTTTGGGGTTTTAGATTGTTTGTCAGACAAAATGAAATCTGAAGACGACACCCAGCCTTTTGGTTAATTAGAACTATCACTTTCCTCTCTGACAGACAGAGAAACATAGGAGGAACATGATGAAAATAAAATATCCAGGGGATTAAGATCATATTTGAGGATTCTGGGAGATTTTTGTCAAGTGCCAAAGCAGGAAGTATTGTTTCCATATTGCAGAGATCTGGAAACAAGAGTGTGGCGCTGATCCGATGTGTATCCCATCTGACTTCTATGAAGGACACGTAAGTTTGTGTCCCTTGACAGACCTGCAATTAGTGCTTCTTTTTGTCTTGTACCTCAGCCATGATCTCTCTCTTTCTTTAAACAGGTGTTTTAGCTGCCAAACCTTAACCACACTGTAGATGCCACGTGCAGATATTGTAGAAATAAAAATTAAAAGGTTGGTTGATGTTTCGGGGGGCACAGGTACCAGTGTCAGTTGCAATCACTGGGGGGACAGTCAAAGGTCTGAACAGTCAGCAACAGAAAAACAACTGAAAAAAGTCCAACTTCCAACTGCTTATTAACAGGATGCAGGTGTTCATTTCGTGTTTAATGGGATGTGATGTAATGTGATCATTACAGTGATATGGAAGTTACTAGGGATGCACGATATTGAATTTTTTGCAGATATCTGATATGCCAACATAAAAACATCTCATTTGGCCAATGCCGATAGTGATATATCCACTTTTACTCCCACCTAATTTTAGTGTTCATCACATC
Source organism: Plectropomus leopardus (assembly GCF_026936395.1). NCBI lineage: Eukaryota > Metazoa > Chordata > Actinopteri > Perciformes > Serranidae > Plectropomus > Plectropomus leopardus. The sequence goes on from NC_142179.1 coordinate 20,274,326, forward strand.
TCTTCTGTAGCAGAATTAACATCATATTATGCAGACTTATAGTGATGGCCCAATAGCAGATGGAGACATAAAATACAATGCTTTCAGTCCATGTATTATTTATTCATTTTGCAAAATTAAAAAAAAAAACTTTCCACTTAGGGTTGATGTTTTGTACCTGTTCACTTTGTCAACAAAAAAATTAATTAATTAATTAATTGATATCGGCAGCATTGGTTGATACTGGTATTTTATTTTACCGATGACGTGCTGATATTACTGCGCAACCCTGGAAGTTACACTCTGCTGTGTGAAGATGTTTTACTGTGGAAGATAGCAGAAATCAACTTGGTGCTGTTTGTGTCTGCAGGTTTCTATCCTCCAGGTGAGCCTCTAACTATATGCCACAAAGAGCTGACAGTAAATGAGCAGGGTGTAGAAGAAAGAGATATAAGTCACCAGAGACAGATGCAGCTTTTGTCTCAATTTCCAAGAGACAAACAATGTGCACACTGCCTCTTTGCCAAGCTGCTTTCCTTTTGCCTTGTATTTTACAGAGTAAAAAATCGCAAAGCCTTGAAGAGAGGGAGTGCAAAGACAAACAATAGTTTCCTTGTGCAGAGAGAATGGGCAGCCTCGACTTGCATTCTGTCTTGCCTTCATTTTATGAAGTGTGGGAGTTTGTGTCCCTGGGTTCTGGATGTTTTGAATGGGCAGACCTTTTGTAGAAATGTTAGACTGACTGCTTTGTCTGGCCTGGGCTGGCTCTGGTCAGCCCAGGTGCTCCTGATAAAAACAAGAGGCCGGGTTCAGCACCTCATTAGCCACCAGGAAGCACGTCTTTGCCATTCAGTGGCCGGCGGCCGCAGTCAATGCCAAGTGCGATACTAAAAGAAGCCATGAAATAGCACCTGCAGCACCAAGCTGGAGCAGGAGAATGGCATTCTTCTTAAACAGACTCACTTGTTGTAACATCAGATCCATCTCTGTCCACTGCAGACCCAGGAAAGGAAAATGGAGATCTTATTGTCACGAAGAAAAATAAACGTTTGGGAACTTAAGACAGGAAAGCATAACGGGTTTAGTGATTACCCAACGAGAGGGGGAGAGAGAGGGCAAAGGAGGAGCATGAAAAGTACACAGAACACATGGTTTAGAGTAAATTGAGACCACTTCAATAATTCCCCGTCCTCAACCCCTGTGCTCATGATTTCACTGTTTTGGGTTCTGGGTATTTCTCAGAGGATTACAAGTGTAGATGGATTTAAACCATGTAAGACCTGAGACTGAAATGTTATGGCATGCGCTCTAGATTGTAGAAAACTCTCCCACATTTTTTGATAACAGTGGACGTGGAGAACACACACTGTGATCTGCTCCTCACTCGTCTGCAGCGCACTTCAGTCCACATGGGGATGGCTGCGGAGACAAAGAGAGATTTATGTGTGTGTACACAGACGCGCTCATGCCGGGGACGTTTTCTCTGGAGCCCTGCTCGTGTAGATGGCTGCATTCAATTACAAAGGGGGCTCTGGATAGGAAGTCTAGCTCTCGCCCCTAACGCCACCTCTTTTCCCTCTGGAGTAAAGAACAGTCAAGCGCCAAGATCCCCTCACCCACACTCCAGCTATTGTATGAAGCATTAACCCAGCTTTGGCAAAAGGACAACTGTCTCCCACACATACTTCTTACACTGTCTCCCTCACTCTCTCTGTCTTACAACAATAAATTTAAAATCCTGCAAGAACTCTCTTTTCTCCTTTCTCTCCTGTGAGTGTCTGTTAAGTAAACTGTGAGTGCCTGTAGACTGCGGAGAAAGAAGATGAATCGGATGCGTCAAGTGTGATCCTTCGCTCTCTTAGCCAACAATAACATCATCACAGTTAATGAATGCCCCCTGATGGACGCAGCTCATTGTATCCACTCTTTGTTCTCAGTCGGCTAATTGCCTTGGTGGGGGGGATCAAAGAAATGTGTGAATGTATTTGACCTTTTGCCCCAGTGTTGCACTGGGCCCTGATCAGTGACTGAGTCAGAGCGCTTTACTAGAGAAATACCCCCACAGAGAGTTTAGCGGACCAGAGGCCATCCTGACATCAGCTCTGTCTGCTGCTTTTCACACACAAACACACACACACACACACACACACACACACACACACACACACACACACACACACATCTATTGATTTGTTTACAAACACTCCTTAAATAATCTTTACCTCTGCTGACGCATTAATCTCATAGGAAAAGTCTAAAGACATGAGTGAAAGTCACAGCAAAGTTATCTTGTCCTATTTCATGATGAGTGTGTGTATTCAGGAGGTTATGAAGGTTTGTTTATGCTCAAGTTGATGACTATGTGCATAATGTGAAAGTGAAGTGGTTTGTCACAGCAGGACTCTGGCAGTGCCAAGAAGCCTCTTAAAAGTAAATCACATTTTCATCTCAGGCTAAATTTATTAAAATTAGAGTTTATCACAGAGCTCTGAAGCCATCCAAAAGTCAAGGGGAGCTCTTACAGCATGCAGCCTAAGTAGCTGGGGGCTAAGGTTAGACAGGCCGATGAAATCGTTTGCCGAAATATGAGCAACAGGTCTGCCAAGACACACATGTAGCCCGGTGTCTTCAGATGAAACCCTCAGGAGTTTCTCTCCTTTGTTTCCTCTGCTTCACATCAATCACTGCTGAAATAAAAGAAAAACACTAAAGGTGAGTAAACTGACCATCAATACTACGCTGGCGTCTATTCAGACTTTGTATCTTGTATCCAAACAGCATCTAGACCCGCTGAGAGAAACTGCAGTTCACATGAGGAGTCTCAAATGTGTGTTGAATTATCACGTCTGATAATACATCTCATTGCCTTGCTCACATTTAATTTGCTTATGGTGAAATTGCTTAAAAAAATAGTTTAAAAAAATACACAATTACAGAGTGACGCAGCTGTCTGCATACTAGATAAAACTTAAAATTAAAAAAAGGCTTGACAAAAAGTGAGACCTGCTGACATCATCTTTTTATTTAACGGAAAACACCACAATAAGCATTCACTTCCGTGACAAATGACTCTGCAGTTGGTATTTATCGGCTCCAGCTCTGATTGTTTCCGATAAGCAGTGATGGAAATATACACCTGGGTGCTTGCGCTAATTTTAGCGCTGCAACAAAGTACTGTCCATTTCCATCCACCCAGCTCATAAACATTGTACAAAAGTTAGTCTGCACTGAGTCTGCAAGAGAGAGAGTCTGAATAAGTAAGAGATATAAAAAAGAAGTAACCACCGTAACATTTTCACTGGCCTCCATGCTGCTTTCTACTGTTTACTAGCCTATTTTATGGCCTGTCTACGACAATGAAAGTTACACACCAGAAACAAACAAACACAAACACAAAAAAATAACTGGACGGCATACCCATCTACTATAGAATTGGCTGATAGCCCAATTTGGAAACCTTTAACGGATAGAGACACATCTGTGCTAAGTGTACAGAGAGCCAAAGTTGGAGACAACAACACTTTCGATTTGGATTTCACAAAAAAGCATTAACAACCTGCTCTTACTATTATATCATTATATTATCATTATAGGAGCTTTATTCCAAAGCTATTATTTTTGGCCATTTAAAACTTGGAGCACCAGAGTGAGAACCGAGGGCACAGTGACCAGGACTGCAGCTGCACCTCTTGCTTTAAAAACTGGGGGGGGAGTGTGTGTGTGTGTGCTCGTGTATGGTTTTCTGACTGTGTGTGTGTGTGTTTTCACACGCGCACACACACACACACACACACACACACACTGGCTGTATTATTAATGGGCCAAGGTCATTCCCTCAGTGATACTCTCCCAGTGAAAATAAACCAGAGCTCTCATGCTAAGAGCCCAGTTAGCCCTGCCAACCAGAACCCTTACACACACATCTCACACTCAGCTGCACCGACTGCCTGATCCTCGGAGCTCATCACCTACTGAGGTTTATTTGTTCTCTGCCTCTGCAGAAAGATTCAGCAGCTTGCACACAGACAGGCCTTCAGGAGCTTCACAAATGTACGAGTCAGACTTTTGTTGTCCTGTCATATGGTCTGCAAGACTCATCTGTGCTGTTTCCTTCTGTCCAACTGTGTTACCTCAAAGTTTGAAGTTTCTGTAGGAAGATGCAGTACAGGGGCCTGGCAGCAGCTGTGAGCACAAACATCAAAACACGCACGCACAAACGCACACACGCACACAAGCACGCAACCACGCAACCATGCACGCGCGCACACACACACAGAGCTAGCAGACACAGCAGAGTGCAAGGTCCTGATCCATCTCTGTCTGGTCAATTAGCTGAGCTCAGCGCTGCAGCATCATTAGTGACCAGGTGCTGACAGCCAACCAGGGGAGGCGTTTGTCTCTGTCTCTACACCGCTTCAGACAGACTGAAGACTGCTGCTTTTAGATAAACACACACACACACATACAGAAAAAGGTGGCTTCATAGAACACGTTTGCTGAGCCGGCAATTTCTTTTGTCTATTTTTCAATGCAAAAGGAACAAATAGAGAGGATGTGATCTGTAATGTTTCTTTCTGCTCTTCACCCTCTCACTCTTTCTCTCTGTGTCTTTGTCCCATACTCAAATCCAGACAGACTGTAATGGGTAACATTACAGTCTGTATTTGAAGAGGTGTACATAAGACTGACATGGCACTGTCGTAACCATGACGTTACACCTGTCATAGACAATGAAGGAGTCTTTGTGAATGCTTATGACAGTTGTCATTAATGGTAAACTGTTAAAGGATTTGCTTTTAAAGCACCTTGCTAGTCTTCCAACCACTTAAAGTGCTGTTACGTTACATGTCACATTCACCCATTCAAACGCACATTCATATACTGGTGACTAAGGCTACCGCAGAAGGTGCTACTGGTAATGTACCTAACCATTCACATGCGCTCACACACTCATGGCCCGGTCATGGGTCATTCAGTTACGACAGGCTGCATTCTAACACAATCACAAGCAATCACTAAACTGTAAAAAGTTATTCCAGTGAGTTCCTGACAGTGAGCTATACCCATTTTAGATTTTGTAAAAAGGAGACCATTTGAATTAAAGTTAATACTCTGGTCTCAGGTAATTCGTATTGAGAGACATAAAGATGGGTCGGTGCGGTCTTTTACATAATTTGCTCAACCAGGGCAACCGTGCTCGCTGATGGTCGACTCAAATCAATCTCAGCTGGTTTTAAAGCATAATCAGACCCACCTTCCACCTCCCAAACAGCTGAAGAGTCTCAGTCTGGTTATCAGGACTTGATGCTCTGCACAGTGCAAACCTGCATCTGAACCCATGTTTACTGTGCTTTCCCAGGGTCGCAGCTTTCTTTTATTAGGTGATTGACTTAAAGGGTGGGACACACTTCATCATTTCCTTCCTTTGGAATTGCAGCTCCCAGCCTGAGAGTGGAGCGGCCCACACATTGGACAGGATCAACTGTAATTACCGTCAAAAAGGAAGCACGGCCTTGTCGTAACAATTGGTGAGATAATTCATCCCAGAGTATAAGGTAAGCTGAGAGAGACTGAATACTCACCTTTGCGCTGTGTGTTTAAGTTGAAAACAAGTGCACTGACGCAGTCGGTCTACATCTGCTCCGGTTTACAAGTCTAGGTGAGGTGTTGCAAAGACCTGCTGCAAATGAAACCAGCTATAGCCTCCAGGACCCTGAGGTGAGAGCGTGCAGGGTCAGAGAGGGTCTCACCTCATGCACACACACATCTCACCTCATCAATCAGCACAGACACTTTAGCAGCGGAGGGCAGCACACACTTGCCACACCCTCCACAGAGCTGAACCTCCACTGTTAATACCAAGGGTGAAAACAACCAATTAAATTTTGCCTAGTTACTGCACCTGAGGAGATGATTTATGTAGTTTTTGGAGTTGTGTTAAAGTGAGTAACAATACTTTTATTTAAGTTTTATTTAAGTAGTATCCTTCAGAGGGATTTAAATCCTTTTTAATCAGTATTAATATTGTCAGCTGTACTGTACTCTTTACAGTTAGTTTGTTAAACTACTTTAACTAAAGTAGCCTAATTGTATCTATATTATGAACTGAATAATATTAATATTATAAATAATATTTTAAAGTTATATCACCTTATTTCTTTATAAATAACGCTCACACAGCAAAGATGTTGAAATAACTGAAATAGTAGCGGATTTTTAAGATGTAAGATTCAAAACTTTGTCATTAGAGCTGCAATGATTGAATGATATGAGTAATTTGTCAAGAAAAAAAGTTTGAAAAAATCTCTTGATTTCAGGGTCCTAAAAGGGAATATTTTCTGGATTCTTTCCTCCCCTGTGCTAGAGGGTTGTGGACGTCATTGGAGGACATCAACTTGGGTTTTGGGAAGATTTTGCAGCATTTTCTGACACTTTAAAGATCAATCATATATGCAATTAATCTACAATGTAACTGACAGATTAATTAACAATGAAAATAATCATTACCTGCAGCCTTACTAGATAGTAAGTTACACTCATTGCAAAATTATTAACATATGCAGAAAAAATACCTTAAAACTTCAAATAAAAAGTATGAAAATTACAAAGCTGTACACCAAAGATTTACTGTACAGAAGTGCAAATTCAAAAAGTCCAGTTGTACTGTTGCTTTAAAATAAAGCTTGGATTCTCTGTCCGAACCAAATTGGGCCTGACCTGCAGTTAGGCCTGGGGCTGGGCTGTAATTTCTCAAAACTCCCCTGAGCTTGTATCAGGTCGGGTCTGCTCCAATTTCCCAGCCTTTTTTTTATTTAAATGCAAACCTCATAGTATGTTGCATCAGCCCATCCCAACTCCCACCTCTCATTAAGGAGGAGAAATGTTAGACAATCTTTATTCAATATATATGGCATGTGACAGTTTGTGGTTGTGCTGAACATTGAACAGGAGAAAATACTGTCACAAATGCTTGTTACAGCACTGAAAAGTCTTTAGTTGATTTTAGTTTGTAATAAATGTTAAAATGTGTTTTAAGCTGTGGAAATTTTGTTGTCAGGCTATGGCCTTAAACCACTACCATGGTTCAGGCTCATGTCCAATTTGGACAGAAACTATGCAGGTTCATGTACTTTCTTTTTTTGTTGTTGATCCAGATAACCGCTCTGCAAACTGCACTTCCACCCGAGGAAGATATTTTTGTAATTTGGGTCACTTGGAGCTCTTCGAAACTGACAGTAAGGTCTGTGATCAGAAACTAACTTTAGCTGTAAACTTACTGATTTATGTGTATTTAGATATTTCTACCATTTTCAGTCATGGTGCACAAACACGTGCACATGAACAGACATAAATGCTGCAGAGGCCACTTCAGTGTGACCAGCAGGGTTGTTCCACTAATCTTCTTCAGTTTGGCTCTGTCGATTCTCACATCAGTCCTTTCAGCTTTTCCAGCCTCTCCAGATGTGCTCGCACACACAGCCTCTAATCTTTCACAGGAAGGAGGAGGGTCTCATGCCTCTCCTCCCGCCTCTCTGTCCCAGACAGGGCTGTCTTTACCTCACCTTCCCTCTCACTCACTCTCCCCGTCTCTCTCACTCTCTCTGTTTTTCCAGCACATGCCTGTAGTGATGCTGATGGGGTCTGCATCTCAGTCTGGCTGCCACTCCCGCCCCCTCCACACACAGCAGGCAGCGGTGTGTAATTACAGCGCAGCGCCGGGCTGAATGGTCTGACTGGTGGGGTGACTGCGGTCTGCTGACAGAGGAGTTTGTCCGGCCTGCAGACATGTGCTCCTCTTGGCATTCTGGGACAAGAGACTGGCCTCACTGGGCACAGACAGCTGCGGGGAAGACCTCTCTGCACAGGATGGAGCTCTGACCTCCCCTCCCTCCCTGTCAGGCTTCCTGCTTATTGTATTTTCCAGAAGGTTTCATCATGAGAGACCCACAACTATCTCCCCCACAGAGGATTGGTCCAGACTGTCGAGAATACCTGCAAGGCACTAGAAGACACTAATTACAGGAAAATTGAGCTTTGTTTCACAATCACACACCACCTTTGCCTCTAATTACTGAGTAGAGCAAAACTGCCTCCACTGTTTGCTAACCACTTGTTTTGGGATGTTGGAGTTTGGTGGTGTCCACACCAGTGGGACAGGCCGTTTGTGTTCAAAGAGAGACAGATAGAGAGAGAGAGAGAGTCACAAAACACAATCTGCTGTTTACACAAACTTGAGAAAACTCAAGAATTTTAAGTGAATTTTAAAAATGGAATAAATCTAATTTGCTGTTGTCCCAGTAGTATCCAAAAACAAAAATGTTCAGCATATGTTTAAAATGGAAACAATTTTCTCTGTGCCAATGAAAGCAAACAATGCTGCGGTCTGTGTAAAGTGGCTAAAATCTGCGATGGACACATCTGTCGAATTGCAGCGTGCCAATTTGAGATAGTATGTGGTCGGGAGCGGCTGCACTATGAATCCCTTCGCCACTCTTTTAACATTTCCCCTACTTGAAAGGAGCAGATGTCTAATAAAAGTGTGCGGCGAAGGCTGACAATCCAGCTCACACCCTTCACTTTTATTAAGAGTGACACAATAACACAGAAGCCCCGATGGAACCGGGCTCCTCCCTCATGACCCTGGTTGACCCAAATAAAAGCTGCTTTGTAAACTTTTCCTTGGCGACACTCTCCCTTTCAGTGACCTCCATTGGCATCTTACCCAGTGATGTGCAACCCTTTTCCCCCTGTCTCTCCTGTGGTCACCAAGGAAACCAGCGAAAAACAGGACTCCAGAGCGGCACACCAGGACCGACTGAATGAAACCACACACTCCTCTGCTGTTGCTTTAGTGTGGCAGGGAGGGGTCCGTCTTGTCTGTGACCTCTCTATATAAAACACTCTCTACACGCTGCAGTAATTAAATCCCACTCCTCTCAGCCAAAACGCGGTCGCAAGTGGCCGACAAACAAAAGCTCTAAAAACAACTGGGACCAGAATTAGACCTCCACACACCCACACACACTCATATACTGTAACATGTTAACTGCAAGTGATTGCTTTTGACTTGCATGCTGCACTGAGCTGTTGAACAGCTTGCACTTCATAAGCCTTTGTGACTAAAAGTAAACACCATAAACATTATGTGAAGCTGGTTTTCCTTTAAAGGATAATTCCCGTTTATGACAACTCGGTCTCACAGTCTGATGGGGCAAAATCACAAGTAGACAAGTTGTAAAGATGCAAACAGTTGTAAGATTATCTAACCCATTTTATTTGAAGTTTGAAAGCCTTTGCACCCAAAATGTCAGTACTAATCCCTAAATAAGACTCAACAGGCACAATAAGGGCTACCATGGGTCAAAGTGGGGTAATAAGTTTTCCATTTGCCATTACTTTGCCCTTCCAAATAAGACTGGCTAACCCATTTTTTTGTTAAAAATCTGTATAATCACATGACTATCAGATAGGAAGGATGATCAAATATATGCAAATAAGACGAGTTTCTGGGAAGCCACTGCACCAAACTAACATGTCCTGGACCAAATGCTACATTAAATGCACCTACTATCCAACTCCTGTTAAATAAAAACTTCATCAAGTCAACGTAAGATGGATTGTGTTATTAGTACACAAAAGATCATTTAAGAAAACTTTTTCTTGCATGCCTTTACAGAGAATGAGGCTAACTGAGAAAACTGTTGAAGAACTACAGTAAAAGGGGTCTGCATTTAACAGAAAACTACATCAAAACATCCGATAACAAACTCTCACAAAATCCAAGTCTCATTTATCCTGTCGCATGCTCAGTTCTTCCCCAAAACATACATAAAACCATACTTTAGTGATTTGAGAGAAAAACGTGTCTATGCTCTCTTCACAGCCACACTTCATTAACAAGAACAGTCATTTTGTCTCGCTGAACATGAGAGCTGCTGGTCTTCCACTGCCACGATAAGCTTGTTTGTGTCATTGTGTGCCTTTGGAGAATCCACAGTAACCTTTTAAAACATGAAAGTCACACAATAACACAAACATACTACTGATCGAGGCAGTGGTGGCACAGCAGTGAAGTCTGGCTTTGAGAGAGCATAAGTTTCACTTTCCGTTCAGTTTGGGAAGCACCGGATAAATGAGACATGAATTATACTGCACAAGTTATGTCAGAATTTGTGAATAGATGTTTTAATATAGTTTTGCTGTTGTTAAGTGCAATCCCCTATGACTGTGATTCACCAAGACTTTTCTCAGTTTTTGAATTCTTCATTCACCATGGAACCATGTGAAAAAATTAAAATTTTCTTTATAAATCCAATGTAACATGGGGTGAATAATTGATATACAAATGGTCATTTGGGATTTAAATTCACCAAAACAGGCTTGATGCAAGGTGTTTGTGACTGTCTTGTTAGTAAATCTTCTGGCTGCCAATAAAAACTAAATTAAAAAAACAAGGAAAACAAAACAAAAAAGCAAAGAAATGATAATTTGGAAGGTGAAATATTCCTATGAGACAGCAAACAAGCAAACCTGTAAAATGTCTAAAAGTAATGCAGCATTACTGGAATTAGTTACCGTAATGTAATCGCTGAATTTCAAAATGTAATCTCTTGATCATTTCTAAAAAAAGGATTAAAAAAAATCCAAACAATAGGTTGCAAAAAAAGGTTGACTCAACAAACTGCAATAAGACCAGCAGTGGAGGAGAAGTAGAGTTTACACACTGCTGCTCTCTGCAAAAACACGCCGCTGAATTCCTGGCCAGCAGACCCTTCACTCTGACCCTGTCCATTACCATACAGAGGCTGACAAGCGCTCCAGCTCTCTGCCCACATCTGCAGCCAAGCAGAGTGCAGGCCAATCCACAAGCCTTCAGCAAAACATCCTGCACCATGTCCTCCGCTATACACACTCAGCGCTGGGTGAGTAAATCCTTTGCCCCAAGTGTTTGAAGGACACGTCCAGTCAAACACACAGTTTATTTGTCCAAGGTTGGTCTGAACGCTCACTTATTTCGACTTAGAGGCCTGCTGCCACACCAGCCAAGTGTAATTTCCCCGCTGTGGTATGATTTGTGTGTGAGTACACATGAGAGCAAGTCTTGTTCAGAAAAAGGTTTCAATAACCTATATTTTTCCTTAACCACCCATGTAAACAATAAAAACAATCGAGTCCCCTCTGACAACCATGCAGCAGGATCCATGACAACCAAACACAAAAAGCTCCAGTTGAACACAAGGACTGTGTGATAGTGACTGCACTCGTCCATCCAGAGCCAAGACATGATTGCCAGACTGTAGTCATTCCAACTCCCTTTAGGACGATATTCTGCTTCAATAGCAAACCATAAACGTGCCTCGCTCTGCAGGGATATGGACGAACAGAGAGCAGCAGACATGTGTGGTAAGAAGTAGGCCAAATCTTTCTTCACTATTGTTTCAATTTTCCTCATGATTCAGCTTCTCTCAGAGAGCATTGTCCATTTCCTCCACCATAACAAATCATTTGATTTGTCAGTTTCCTTTGGGACAGCTCATATAACACCCTAATCTCCATTTTGCCTTCATAAGTTTGGATCATTTTACTGTGGAGGTATTCAGCCCCACTCTGAGGACTGTCAGAGTGAAAAATGTTAGATGTAACATGCTGAAATAGCTAAAGACCACTATTTCAACACTTTAAAATGGGACAGAGGCAAAGGAGTAAGTGAGAAGAAATTTTATTTGCAACATCTTCTGATCAGATATTCCCCTCGTCACTGTAAATATGCTTGACTGCCAACATAAACAGTCTGAAGAAATTTAAACTGTTGAGTAAAAAACGGTCTGATTTTCAAGAATGACCCGTTTATTGTTTTTATTTTCTAAACTGATGTTAAAATGAAGGGATTGTGACGTGTGAAATGACGGACTGTAATGGGATTTGATACGGTTTCAGAAACTTAACTCTCTTAATTCTCTGCGTTGAAACATATAACCCTTTAATGCTAGAAAAATCATGAAACCCCACCAAAATGCATCGCCTCAGTCAAGCTGCAACCTCTTTGGCTGAAAAATGAACCTAACATGGAAGTGCCAAAAACAGAAATTCCTCTAATGGCCACTTGAGGCTGGCTCCAGAAGCAAGTCAATCCCCCATAGATCCCTGTGTTAAAATGCCCAAATTTACAGCAGAAATAAACATGTTTACAGCCTGGCACAAAAAACCCTTTGGGCTGTTTTTTGTGGCTAATTTCCCCCTTCATGACAACCATTCAGGGGGGTGAATCCTTATTTTAACTCACCCGTTTACAATTACTTAAGGCTTAAAGTTAGACGTAATTAAGGTTGTGGCTGCTCTGAGCAAGTGGTCTTTAAAGCGTCACCACAGTCTATGAGTCAGATCCATCCCTCGCTCCTCCATAGCGCCAAAATGCCAAACTCGAGGTTTCAAAACAGGAGGCCACAAACCAATGGGTCACGTCATGGTGGCTACATTCATTATTATTACACAATCTTTGGCTTCAGAATGCTTAAAACAGGGTGCTTAGTGCTTGTTGGATCCCAGAAAAGGGTCTAAAACCACCACATAGCTGTTGCATAGCTGTTTTAATACAGCTATGCAACAAGTGTCCATTCAAAGGACCCATATCGCAAAAACCTGTCAGATGTCAAAAACCTGTTACTCCTATGATGATGTTTGAGGCTTTTTTTCTGTTTGATTTGATTTCTTATTTTTTATTGTTGTGGTTGTTTTTTGCTGTTGTTTGTACTGTTCTAGAGTGTACTGTTGGAGTGTTTTTTTCCACTTTATTCTTATACTGGTCGATAAAATCAATAAATAGATGTTTTTAAAACCCATATAGGACCCATATATTTTGACCATTAGAAGCACTATGAAGCAATGTTTTTAAGAGCAGGCCCCTGTTTTGTTTGAATTTCACAAGGGTGCACATTCATTTATCTCTGTGGTAGACTTCATACACCTACCAAAGTTTTCACACTATATCACACATGTCAACATATAGTTGTTGACTGTAATGCTCCAAGAAGCATAGTAATGCACTTAATGAAAGACAGATAGAAAAACTGTGTTAACAGTGCTGGTTTCAAAATATTTTGAAAAAAATCTGCCTTTTAAATTAAGAAAAGAAAATACACACATACATACAGTACAAGTAAGAAAATACATTTAAGAACTTTGTTAGGACTATGAGGATAGATGTAGTATGTTTTGGTGAAAAAATGAATGTAAGTATGTTTACGTACGTTAAACTTTAAAGATATACTATGTAGGATTTTACTAAAAACCAGTGTAAAGACTTATACAGAAGCAATCCATCCATCATTTATGACACACTAGAGGTGTGTGGGGGTGAATCTATATGCAGGAACTCTTGCCTCTGTCTGTATTTCCTCTTTTTTCCCTGAATTTTCTAAGTTTGGGATACTCTTGGGCACAGCACTCAGGTGAGGTTTTGATTTTATGAAAAGGTAGCAACAAGGGGCCAGACCCTTAACAGACTGCATCCAAGACTAAACTACTACTACTTAATCTGAGGCGTGTGTCACTTTGTCTTGCACGATTATTAAAAACAGTAATTGACAATTCCTGGATACCTTTAGGGCTACCCATTAAAATTCCGAGACTCAAATCATCAGTTAGTGTTCCTCAGTTGACTGAAATTGCTTCAACTTGAGCAGGTTTTTTTTATGTGCAGTGTACTTTTGTGGACGTTTTCGCTCCAGATTTTGCTGTGGAGTGAACGTTCCTGACCTTTTTGCTACTCTTTGCAGCTGCGGACATGCAGGCTGTGGCACAGAGGGAGAGAAAGGCCACTGTGAGGTGAAGAAGTGGTTAAGTTAATAGGACACAGTCTCTGTCTTTTGTTGATATCTAGTGTTGTAGCACATTTGAGAACCGTATTCAGCACCTTAAGCTTGTTTTTAATATGACGTGAATACCGATGTCACACTGACTGTCCTGCTGAGTCCTGTTCAAACTTTAAAACTTTGCATGGAAAACAAAACGGATCGCAAAATATTTGTATTGACCAACCAAATCCAATTTGACTGGCATAATTCTGAGTCGGGTACAGCCCAACTTTGAACACAGCCTCAGTATCTAGAATGTTTTAAGCATCCTGAGCGCTTTATGGTTCATGGGTCTTTGCGATGTATCACTACAGAGACACTGTTCCATATCTGCACTTTGAGTATTCAGGGTTCATAATGGGTTCCCCTGACAGCAGATACGTTCACGCATGAAAGGAAAGCAGACATGGAAGTCTGGCTGATAAAAGCACGGTCGGCTATGTGTGTGCGTGTGTGTGTGTGTGTGTGTCTGACATGGTGCATGTTTGAAGAAGTCCTTTGTTTTGGACCCTGGCTGAGTCACACACAGTCTATTACTGTAGACACACGCCTGACTCAACAGCAGGGTCTCAAAGCCCCTGATTTAGACAGCTCATATTCTCTCCTTCACTCAGAGAGCACTCAGAAAACCACAGAAAAGAGCAGCTACTGAAAACACTCTCAGGTAAGAGAGTAGAAGATACCATAAATCAGACACACATCTCTTCCATTGGATCACACGAAATCCACTGATGCTCCACGACATACAAACAGTCACATATGGGTAAGCTCTCAAAGCAGCGGCACCGAGCCAGGATCAACATCACTCCCTCCACGCTCCAGGTTCAGCGGAAGATTGATGAGTCTGCTGCACACTGCTGCCTCATTGTCTTCACCATCAACTTAACACCGAATCTGAGCATCACTCTTTACATCATTATACATTTCTCTGCAACCGTGCACCTGTTAAAACACACACACACACACACACACACACACACACACACACACACACACACACACAGACTGATACTGTGCATCTGTGTGACAAGAGTTTGAGTAACACAGTCATCCACCTGATACTACTGCATCCCCTCCCCTCGGTGCGCTGACAGACGGGGGCCTCCACACTTCTCGTAGACACACATAATCCTGCTGCTGCAGAAAATGAAACTATAATTAAAGGCAGCAGGTACGTGTTTCCAGCTCTTAGCTTTCGCCTTCGAGGATCAGAAAAATCTGTTTGAGGAGTGTCAGTGTGATCAAACCGGATGGTGATCAGCTGCTGTTGATTTCTGGGTTACAGATGTTTATGAAACAGCTTCAGGTCCCAGACTGACAAATGAACAGACAGTTATTTCATTACTGAGGAAACAGGGATTAACTTCAGACATAACGCAAACTGGCCAAAATCTCCGTAATGTCTTTGTTACGGCTTATTAAGCATTTGGCTTGTATGGTCAACATTTGCAATAGGGCTGGGTTGTAATTCAATAACTTTATAATATAGCGGTTTTCGGTGGACTCGTCATTGCATAAAATCCTTTAGTCTAAATTAAATATTCTAAACTAACAAATAAGCAACTGAAGGTTCTGTTTCACCTGATGTAATGAAACAGCTGAATCATCAATTTGATTATTTTTTGTGTGATTATGCACATTTGCCTCACTGTGAGAAACTGTGATTTTGTGTGGTTGTAAATTGATAGTGGCTAAATTGTCTTATTAAAGGAATACTTCACCCCTCAAATGATCATTTGTATATTAATTACTCATTACATGTTACGATGAACTCTGTCAAAAACTGTCTTGCATGCCTTCACAGTGAACAGAGACTCAAAAAAAGGAGAACATTCTTCATGAGTTGACTTCAGGGGGGCAGCGTTTGACAACAGCTAAACCATGTCAAAAACATCTGTTTGCATACTTGAATACAGCATATGCGGTATAATCAGAGTCTCATTTATCCAGTCGTATGCTCAGCACTAGTGCATTTACTATTTAAAACACACATTAACAACGTGGGCTTGCGAATCCATGCATCAAACTGTTTATGTGGATGTTTTTTTTAACATTACCGTTTTAGCAAAAAGTTCATGTGTTTCGGAAGTACTGAGAATATAAATGGATAAATGAGACTTTGACAACAGTGCACAAGTTGTGCGAAAAAATTATATTTTTATACAGTTTGCTGTTGGGATTTTTCATTTATCATAGAGGCATTCAAGAAAAACAACGTTTTATGTACAAATTCAACGAAAAAGGAGAGGTAACTGATATGCAAATAATCTTTTAGGGGTGAAGTATTCCTTTAACATCATATACATTTACTTTTTTGTATTGCCAAGCACCAAAATGGAAGCCACCTTCACTTGAAACAATTTTTTTGGACCACTGCACCCTAAGCCTTGGCACAGATATTCTGGCCTCTTTGAAACTCCCACTGCTTTGAAAACTCACGTAAGCCTAAAGTATCATAGAGCTGATTGCCAAACCTCTTTTTTTATTATGCAGCTAATTAGCATTCAACCTAATATGACCTGGCTTTCTGGCAGCATCAGCGAAGTCTTCTTGTGGTTTTAGATTATTTTGTCTAACCCCTGTATGCATGCAGGCGTACAGAATTTGCATACATGAACATATGAACTCACTCACACACACACATACACACACACACACCACAAAGCCACACGTATATACTGACACACAGTGAGTGGAGTAAATGACTGTGTGAAGCTGAGCTCCTCTCAGTCTAATCCCTGGGTGAATGGTGTGCTGTGTGCCAGGCATTCCTCTGTGTCTTTCTAAGGCTTTTTGGGGATTAGACCCCACTTACTTCCAGGGGCCGCAGGGTGGGATCAAAGCTGATTGGGCTTTTTGGGTTCAGGGTGATAGCGTGTGTGGAACAGTGAGCCTCTGCTCAGGTAGACTCGCAGGGGAGGCACCAGAGAACACGACACCGCGGCCGAGACGTGAGACGGCGACACAGGTCGCACACACCTGGTGGGGGTCAAACCTGCGTTAATCCTGCACTGAGCTAACCGGTACTGTGCTGATTGATGGCGGGCCTGCAGGAGGTAATGCTTTAACTCCAGTAATAATCCAGCTATGCTGCACTGCGGCTTGCTGAGGTTACACAAACACAAATCACAAACGAGGGAGATTTTAATCATGGTTCTCCTCTGTCATGTGTAGAGTTTACACAGTATAAGGAGCCTTTCACGATGAAGACAACATGTATGAGAGACTATGCAACAATCTGGACCTCATTCTCCTGATCACTCACACTGCACCGCAGGCTTAACACCGGCTAAACTTACATCCTGTCAAACAGATGACAGACAAAACAAACACGATGACTGATATGTAGTGACCTGAGAAGACGGATCCATACAGCGTCTGACCTTTACCCCAGCTCAAAAAAACAACAGGATTTCTTCAGTACATTAAAGACAACACAGAGGAAGTGAAGGAAGTCTTTATCATGACACTATGATGTGTAAAGCATTTCAATTACCAAAACAGCCCACAGCAAGACAAATACACAGAGAAGGCAAAGAGATCTGGTCCTCTGTCAGAGATACAACATCAGGATTAGCAAGGCTAACATGACGAGACCATCTGCGCCCACTGAAAATAAATGGAGCATAACCTCAAACATACTCAGATAATAACGGAAAGTTAGTGTCTGTGCAATATTCAGGGTGAAAATCCAAAGAGCAGACAGTGCGTGCATTGGATGACACTAATTACTGGTTGCAGGAATTTCAAAGGGTAATCCATGTAGGGTCAGAGCTATCTGTAGCATCTCAATCCTGATGACAAACACTTACGTAAAGCATGTTTTGGAAACTCCCTTGGAAATAAACAAAATGACCTTCAGAGGATTTCAGCACCCTGCAGATAAGCATAATCACGACAGGCATAGTTTGGCGAACAGAAAACAAAGTTGATTGTGTTTGCACACAACTTAAACTGCATTGAGATTTCTCTGCTCTTCATTTATCAGCAAAGATGGGAGTTTTTTTTTTTCGTGCATCTCATGTTCCCTCTACATAGGGGTCTTTTTGCATCTATATGTTCTATCTACACTGTCTGGTGTGTCACCAAAAACCCCACACACCCAGCGACGACACCTCAGGTCTGCGCAGCGTTACTCCAGCATGTGGTTCTGTCTCATGTCTGCTTCCTTTGACAGATGGAAACCCTCAAGCATGCAGGGGTTTGTTTGTGTTTTGCACCATTGGAGATAAGTATGCATGCTCTACAAAGAGATGATAAGCTTAAGAGGGGCAGCGCAGAGTCGAGAAGTGCAGAGGACAAAAATACAGACACAGGGGACAGCGGGTGTTTTTGTACAACACAGACTACAGATCAGAGTCCTGGAGTGTTTGGGCATGGGAGCAAAATAAAATAAAGAAAAGAAAAGAAAAGAAAAGAAAAGAAAAGAAAAGAAAAGAAAAGAAAAGAAAAGAAAAGAAAAGAAAAGAAAAGAAAAGAAAAGAAAAGAAAAGAAAAGAAAAGAAAAGAAAAGAAAAGAAAAGAAAAGAAAAGAAAAGAAAAGAAAAGAAAAGAAAAGAAAAGAAAAGAAAAGGAGGGGGCATTTGATGTCACACCTGTATGTGCGAATTTTGTTGAGAAGGAATTTCTGGCACAGCTTTACCTACTTCCAGGGTGCATGCAGAAGCAAAACAGCCTGAAGAGGTTGACCGCCAGTTTCCTTCATTGGGGTCATCATACAACACATTGCAAAAAACATTTAAAAAACTGTTTCACTGGTGAAAAGATGTTTTTTCCACAAAACTGGGCTGTCTTTGCAGTAGAAAGGTGTTAATAGTTTTGAACTTGGTGCTATAACACCAGAGAAAAAATGGTGTTTCGAGCCCTCAACGACGACTTCAAGGCAGTCGTTGTTGAGGGCTCAAAAAAAGGCTAAGCTAACAGAAAGCACCGCGTCACAGCAGACCAATAAACACTCCAGCTGGTGGGTGTCGTAATGTGAGTTGTTCGTCCGAAAACGACAACAATCACTCTCGTTTTACAGTCAATTGTAAGCTAAAATATGATTCTGAAAACATTTTAGTTAGAAATGGGCAACACGATAACAGAATCCAGATTCACACACTGCCTAGTTTAACCCTTTGATTTCCTTTTTTCCTCCTCCATTTTTCACATTACAGGAAGCAGAATGGCGCCAACTTCTTCTTGTATTGCAGCCAAACAGTGCATTATGTTATACTTGATCAGCACTTCCTAGTCGTACCATTTGATCGGAGTTTGGTCTGAGTTTGAATTTGAGAGAGAGAGAGGGGAAGATCTTTCTCTCCATCTGCCTCTATGCTCTACATGTCCGTGGTGGCGGGCAGTCAAAAATGAGGAGGAACAATTAGTTGTTATAGCAACAGCCCAAGAGCCCGCAAAAGTCTAACTGATGACGCAGATATGAGGTGAGAGATAAGTAGAGAGATGTGAGCGCTCACCAGATTGAGATAAGTTACATGTATTACCCACATTATTAAGATACAAAGCTGGTTGAAATTTAAATTTTAAATACGATGAAGCAATAAAAAAATTTATCTTTGGCCCATAAACGTGAAGCTGATATAGAGGAGGTATTTTTCTCCTGTATATGAAAACACTATACAAACTTTTACATGTAGTCTACACTGATTTAAAGCTTAAAGTTTATATACTTCAGATGTTGCTGGAGCTTGGTGAGTATGAATTATGTTTTCATATAAAAATCTACAACATGAAAAATAAAAATGACAATCACAACCATTTTTCAATACAAGCACTGCTGCTACTTTGTTGTTTTAAAAGTTCAGTATGAATAAAATAATTTGTCATCTCACTGTGTGACAATAAAAAATATATACAGTCTGGGTTTAAAAAAAATCACTGTCAATAAGCGTTCATTATGGCCATAATTAAAGAGATTCTGCTGCAAATTCCAATGTGAAATATGTACAGCAACAAAGGATAATGTAAGAATTAGTTTAAGGGAAAAAATGAGCAAAAAAATTAAATCAACAGTGTTTTACTTGTGGGTATTTTATGCTTCAAAGACAGATTTATTAACTGTAACTGTAGGAGTTGTCGAGCAGATGTAGGGATTTTGGTTTTCTATTTTTTGGCTCACACATACCAGCGAGGGCCTCAGAATGATTCAGTCTAAGCTCTCAGTGATGCACTCTTCCTCCTTCAATGTTATTTTATGTCCAACTCTCTTTCTCTCATCTCGATTTGCCAAGTGCAGAGATGCTGCTAGGTGATGGAGTGCTCCGGTGTTAATCTGACATCCATTCTCCGTCGCTCTCAGGCTAAAGACTCTGGTGTCCCACAGTTCACAAGTGCACTGCGATTTACTGCTGCTGCTACTGATCGCTCAGAGAGAGAAATGAGAAAACTGCTGGGGAAAAATGAAAAAGGAATGAAGATAAAAGAGGGGAAGAAAGAGGGAGGAAGATGGGTTGCTTTTATTCACAGTGTTTTCACACACGAGAATGAGGGTCTTATCTCTGAACAGCGCTTAAACACAACATGCCCACGGACAGAGCAGACTGTGTGAAGACTTGCACACGAGGATGAAAGCACACACATTCAGAGGAGAGGCTCCCATGCAGGGGAGTGGGAGCACATTACAGGATCAGAGGAAACACGGATCAAAACGCAGCAGAATCATTGCTGCCTTTACAGTAGAGAGAAACAACAGGCCAAACGAGAGAAGCGAACAATGTGAGCCATCCATCATGTCGCTCCTGTCAGCTAATAAAACAGACTGTGTGATCACAGTTTCAGGTCAACAAGGGTCAGCCGACCCCTCGGGGCTCCAGCAGGGGCTGACATGGTGGATGCTGCCCTTATCTCAGCAGTGCATTACAAAGGAACACAAGCTCCCCTTTAAACTCCTCCCTGCTGGCATTCACAACGTTTTCCAACAACAGCTTTCCCTTTACTCCCTCGCACCCACACTGTGAGAAACTGCTGATCGAGGAGGAGGAAAACTTCAAGACAAACTCACTTCAGTAACATCAATCTGTACTGTAATAGGGATGCAAAATATTCTTTTTCATGATTGATTAATCACTTTAGTTGTTCGGTCTATGAAATGAAAATAGTAAAAAAATATCCATCAGAATTTTCCGGAGCATGAGATGATGTTTTCAGACTGCTTGCTTTATCTGCTCAACATCCAAAACTCAAACATTTTCCACTTTACTGTTATCTGAAAAAAAAACACAAGTATTTACAAATTGTGATTAATCTATATTGTCAATTGTTTATTTTCATTGCTCAGCTAATCAACTCAAAGTTTCAGCTCTTTATTAAACCAACCAGTTAGAAATAACAACTAAGAACCAGACTTCTTGGTTATAGAACCAATCTTATGTTGAAAACTCAAAGATGCTTAAAAAAAAGAAAAGCTGCAAATCTTCACATTGAAGAAGCTGTAACTAGAGACTGTTTCGATATTTGTATGATAATTATTAGTTAACCATGCACTTATTTCATGAGTTATTCATTCTGGTCAATCAATAAATAGACTTTTGACTGTGTCAGCATTATAAGAAAAATGCATGGGCACAAAATGGCAGATACTGCTTTTCAGAGGTCTTAAATTAAAAAAATGTTAGTTTTAGATATGAGTTGTGGCTCATGGCAGTTTTTGAATTTGGGGGAGGATGGGCAGATCACAAATCTAAAATTTTAGCATCATTCCAGCTCAAATGTTGCAACACATTAAAAAAGTCTTGAGTAAGACTTAAAGTATGTTAAGGTGATGACAGAACAGTTAAATTAGACTAAATAAAATCATGAGACCTTATTTTGGAAGTATGGTTGTCAACAGGAAGAGACAAAAAGATTTTTTGGCCCCTTTTGAATAATGCCATGAGTTATCAATATGATGTTTGTCAGTCCAAAAGATAATTTTGCAAGTCAAGAAAGTTGTAGTTTGTCGTAAAACTGTTGAAGTGTAAGACCGTGAAAATACTGAATTACAAAGTTGCATAGGTGACATCATAGCTTTCTCTCTTGCTGAAGCTACAATGCCTGTAAATCATACCTGCCTATAAATCATACATCAATATGTATAATCATATGTATCACTCATTTCACAATTCAATACATGAGATATAAAAATGATCTTACCATTGACTATTGTACATATTTTTTTCCAAAATAAGGTCCCATGGCGGACATCGGAAGCAAAGATGGACTTTGCCTCTCGATAAAAAGTAATCTAGAAATGAGTGGTCATATTTACACTGTCAATGAGGTGACAAGAAATTTCAACTATTGAGTTTCAGAGATGGGAGAGGTCACACCACATCTGTCAGAGAATTATGATGTACTCTGAAGGTCGTTTTGTGACTTCTCAAGTCTAAATCACATACAGGCAGGACCCCCCCCCCCCAATGTCAGTGTGTTGACGTGCCGAGCTCCAGAGATGAACACTCCTCCGTCAGAGGGAGCAAAGCACTCTGACACATACACATTGAGATAAAACATCTGGCACGTTTGACTAAATACATCTAATGCGTGTGTGTGTATGTTTGCAGTGTCTGTCGAGCATGTATGTGTGTGTACGTAGTCTGAACATGATGTGTGTATCCTCTCTGTCCTCCCCTCTTCATCGCTGATATCTGCCGGTGTGAGCTGGGCTCTGGAGCAGACGTGGAGGTCTTGGCTGACGATGACCTGATGTCTCCAGGCATTTGCTGCTGCAGTGAAAATGGATGAATGTGTCCCACTGTCTGACTCCGAGCCCAAAAATGTCTTTAGTATATCAAGCTATGGCACCTGAAGATATGGAGGGAGTGTGTGTGCTCCTCCTTCATCTCCTCCTCTCACAGTAGTAGAACACAGACAGGTTAAAGTACAGACTGGCTGCTTATTAAGAATTTCAAGATGCAGCGGTCAGCCAAAAACCATCACCGGCACCTCTCTTGAGCTCTTAATCCTCTTACTCACCCTCCATCCTCTGCCATTTATCGTGTTTTAATTGATTCATAAAAGTCACTATTGAGAGATTAAGTTTCAACATCCACACACCAAACATGAAAGCCAACTGCTGACTTGGCGGCTGTTTCTGTTTTATCTGTTGAGTGCTAAAATACTTATGAAAGCTGTTAAAATCACAGGCCACAATTAAGGGCAAACCAACCTTTAAAACTCATTATACAACCATCTACATAAAACTATACACCAGACCATATATAAAAAGTACTTCATTTAAAGTTTCAAAATTATACATGATGTCACTCCGTGATGACATGATCAGACGGAAATTTAAAGTAGCTTTATGCTGTTTTAGCACTTAAGTCCTCCTCCCTATTTCTGTGAGGGTATGAGGGTAAAAACTCAAAGATTGCAAAGAGTTTTTATAAATCATAAATGAGGTCATGAGATACAGCGGTCGAGCTTCAGGGCTGATTTTACAGTGGCAAAGTTCAGTGACAATCCTTGTATCTGTGCACTTGTTGAGTCACGCAGACTGAACTTCTGCATTTTCAAGAGCTTTGTGCACCCACTGACCTTTTTTACTTGGTGGCAACTTTGCACAGTCAAGGTTAAATTTGGAGCTTTGGAGAAATAGGTTAACATATTTTATTTTTTTAAAGATTTTTTGGGGTGTTTTTTGCCTTTATTCGATAGGACAGCACAAGTGTGAAAGGGGGAGAGCGGCGGGGCTGACATGCAGCAAAGGGCAGAGGTCAGAATTGAACCCACGGCCGCTGCGGCGAGGACAAAGCTTCTATACATGGGGCGCCCGCTATATCCACTGAGCCACCAGGTGCCCCGGGTTTTAAAGTGTCCAACAAGTTTTCCAAACTAAACAACCAAAATAGTTGCTTGTCATCCCATTTTGACAAAACTGATTGGAGCATTCTCCGATCTGTTGCTGCACAGATGACAGGAGCTCGCTGTTTCTTTGTGCCTCAAAAACCGTTACAAATGGCAGCTATATAAATGGTTCACATGACAGATAACTTTAGGCAGAAAGACCACACCAGGGATACTTAGGGGCATTTTTACAAAATTACAGGAGAACAGGGGACAGTTGCAGCATCCCAATACATTTTTGGATTTTAGTACATTTGTTTCAGTATTGAGTATTGTGACACCACTTGCAGAACTGGTAGAAATGATGTCAAAATATTCTGTATTTAGGTAAGCAGAGTACAGTTAAACAGATGTATGAAGATCTAAATCTATGTCCTCTTGATCTGTCAGATCCAATCAACCACATACTTAAGTTTTTCAGTGACATGGCACTCTGCAAAAACAGTAGCTATTCTTGGTCGAGGTAGTTTTCGAACTTCACAGTTCAAAATCTCCACTGTGTGAATCGTACCTGCAGAAAAATGAGTATCAAACAGCTACATTATGGCAGGCATTTCCCTTCCTCTTATACAAGTCCTACACTTGTATGTAAGATACTGAGGCATTCTGCAAAAGAGATGACGCAGACAAATATAAACTTTCTGCTCCACAGCTTCCCACACACGTTCAGCAATGTTTAGATTTTGTGTCAGTGTGTGTCAAAGATGACTTCCTGGTGTTGATCAAAAGATCTGGTTCAGCAACGACTCAGGGGACTTTTTCATTTTGGAAGAAAAAGTATTTATGCCTGCACCTGGCCACACTATCCTTGTGATAGCGTGTCCCTTTTCCCTCTGCACAGTCAGCTGGGCCATATTGTACATTCTCTTTCAACATTTACTCTTTTCATCAACAACTCTACCCCAACTTTCATCCAAACATGAACATCAGAGTCAAACTGCTGATGATCACCACCCACACTCCACATGCTGTCTGCCGCACAGCCTCTCTGATCGATCCTTTGGGCACCTCCAAAGAGTAGGGCGGCCGCTTGCTGCTGACAGAGGCTGCCTTGGTCGTGACTGAAAACCTCCTGAAAAAACTCAGCTGCACTTTTGGAACAAAGAGTGAACTGGCGGTAGCTTGGGCTAAGGTTTCTGCAATGTCAGGTGCAGCTAAAGGAAAGGAATTCCAGCTTGGCGGAAAAGAGCTGCTCTGATGGATGAATGAACCTGAGCAGTGTTTGTAATTCATCTCCCAGCGTGCCCTCTCCTGTCCCTGTGAAGATCATGGAGTGTGCGAGGCCTCCATTGCGATTAGACATCCACAGAGAAAGTATTACTTCACCGCTGAGACTTAACTGTCACTCTTAATGAGCTCTGGAGTCTCTGTTTCTGGCAGGTATTCATGCAGGCTACAGTTTTCAGTCTAACAGTAAAGATTAGAAGAAAACTGGGGAACGAAGGAGAGTTAGACCACAACAACGTCATAAAAAGTCCATTCCAGTCTCCCCGACTATCAATCATCTTCCTAGACACTTGTACGGTGCTTGCTTCGGCTTTAATCATCCTTTTTATTCACTGATATTCAGGCGCTAAAAGGGACACATTGTACTCCCTTAGCATGACTGGCTCACAACAGCTCTGAAGTGTCTCAGAAATTTAAAACTGACACCGAATGAGTATGTCGAGAAATTGCCCATGATAGTATCGATACAGTGCTACCACTTAAGGAACAATACTTGCTATTATTCTGCCAGAAAGCTCAAACCCCTGCACCCCTCAATTCTCTGCCCTTTCACCCCTTCGGCGTCCCTATGGCTACCCACCCACACCCAGGGGGTAGTGGTGCATGGACTGTGAGACAGAGTACACAAAGGCAAGAGAGCCTCAAATCTAATTTTACTCTAAAGTTCACTTACATTATGAAAAGATAAATTATCTCCAAGGAACATTGTGGTTATGGCTCGTAGAGAAAGTACGATTGATGCTCATTATTGCTTCAGCCTGTTCTTTGTCCTTTTAATAGTAACATGAACAGGCCTTTCCACTAAAGAAAACTCCTCCATTTCCCGTTCTGTCAATGGGCCTCATAAAGCAACATTGTCTTAAGTTTCTTTTATATTTCTCTTAATTTTCTGGTAAGAGACAATTTAAGAGAAGTCAACTCCAGATGCACCAAATGTACTTAACCTTTCAAATTTGCTCTCACACGTGTGCTTGATGATGAATCCCACTTGATCATAAGTCACCTATTAGCATAGGTAACGTCCCCTAAACACTATGTAAGGGCAGGTTTTGTGCCGTATGCAAAGACTGCAGACATGACACCAAAAAAGGTTGTAAGAACTTTTACAGCAGTGAAAATGATACTGTTAAAAAAAAAACTTAAAGTAAATGTGACTTAAGTGAAGTTTAAAAAGTATGCTTGCAAAAAAAATTATATACATTTAAGAAATCAAAATAATTGAAATAATTAAAAGGAAAAGCAGCAAGTCCTCACATATATGAGAAGCTGGAATCACGAAAGTTTGCATGAAAAGTGACTTACACGAGTATAAAAATAGCTGCCTATTAATTTTCTAATTAATCAAGTAATTGTTTCAGCTGCACTTGTACATTGTTATATGGTTCCGCAAAAGTCTTAATATGTAAAGTAGTTACATAATAATAATCGTGGAGTGTAAGTGTAGAAGTAGTAGTGTAAAAGTAGAAAATGGCATGAGATTAAATTACTCAGGTTATGTCAGAGTTCCTCAGATTTGTACTTAAGTACAGTATTTAAGTAAATGTACTTTAAGAGTAAATGTACTTAGTTACATTCCAGCACTGGTCAACAGAGTGACGCACTGAATATATAGTAATTGTGATCAATGCATCAAGTATAGTAGGATTTCTTAAACCCTGAAATTTAACACTTTTTAAAAATTTTCTCTTACCTAAGAGAAAAAGAAAAATAAGAAAACATTGGTGAATCCCAGAAATCAACGGATACTAAAAAAAACAAAAAAAAAAAAATCGTGGATAGTACAAAAATATCGTTTCTCGCATGAGGCCCCATGTCCCGTATAATATTTTTCCTTCGTCTGGCCTTACACATCAGTGCCGTCCTCTTTTCTGCTCTCGCCCTCTTTGCCCTTTCTACCTGGCAGCGCTCTGAGAAACGTGTTCCTCTGAAGCCGTGCCACCCTTTCACTAGTGCGGCCATTCTTGTTTTACACACTCATCTCTTTCTGCATCTAAGGACAGAGTGAATAGATTATCCCCCCCTCTGAGCGAGGCCGGAGGGGACAGAGAGCTGAGCTCGGACTCTCAGGACAAACTGTAATTCTCCACTTTGTCTCAGGGTTCGAGGACCCATCTGGCTGCAGATTTAGTAACTCTGCCTCAATAGGGCTCTGTTTACCCGAGTAGCTTGGTTTACACAGGCAAAGTGAAGGGTTCATATAAAACGCATTAACTGAGAGTAATCCCTTTGGTCTTTTGTAAATAGGATGTAATGATGGGGGATGTCCAAAGAGGGTAACCACTTTGAAAAGGCTCAGAGAGGCCAATTTGTGTGCAGGCAGTGGTTCAGTACCAGATCCTCTGAGCTGTACAACTGTGGTTTCTGACATATCGGTATCAACATTTACCTCATTTCGGATACTGAGTCAAGAATTCAGGCAATATACACAAAAGAGAACAACTACAAATATGTAACCGCTGTGAGAATTCAAAGAATGTTCACAGTGAAACTAAACCTATACTTTTCCTTCACGTATCAGCCCCAATGAGACTTAAACCTCTAAAGCCGATTCATTGTTCGCTGGCAGAGCAGCAGCAGAACCCATGTAGCCACGCTAAAGATTTCTCCCTTGAGCGCTCTAACTAACAGTCCTTTCCTCTGATTTTTTTTTTTTTTTTAAATTAATTAATTAATTGTTTAAATCTTTGAAACTTGGAGCAACATCACTTTTCTTGTGCTGCTTTCAGACGCCCAACAAGTACTGAAAACTTTGGTGCCTTTGGTGGTCTTGTTTGCTTTGATAGTATATCCTTATAGCATAATATAAACTGATAATATATGATCCTTCGAGTCAAATCAGAAATAAATTCCTTTGCCAGAGGAACATTCAGCACCACTGCTGTACAAATACACAAAAATCTACAAACATTGTTGAGGTACATTTTGACAAAAAATAACTAACTTACTAACTAAAAAAGACCAGACATGGTGTCGTGGGGCCACATGTGGCCCCTGTCAGGCGAGGTGGAGCCCTTTAGGTGGAGAACATGAGGGGCAATCAATAGACAAAAAGCACCATGACATCATCCCCTTTCCCCAAAACCTACAGTTAGTGATAGCAGCAGACAGAGCAGATAGAGCTCTAAATCTGGCGCAGTAGCAGTGATTTACTGCCCTGTCAGCCTGTCAAAAGGCACACATGCAACCGATATTCATAGTGTATGCGTGCAGGAACAGAAAGAGACAGTGAGTGCGTGTGTGTCCTGTATCAAGCCTATTGATTACAGAGAGTCAGCAAGTTCAGCTCGCTGCATTCTTTTTTTCACGTTTGTGTGACCCGAGTTATCTGCAGTGTAATAATTTATGTTAAATCTAGTCTGAGTCAAGTGTCTGTTTGTGCACACAAACTTGATATATGTGTCTGTGTTCGTGGCAGCAGGTGTTTGCGAACATGTCTGCGTGTGTGTGAGTATTTGTTTGCTGCCGGGCTCTGGCTGCGTGCACAGCATGAATGAGTGAGAGAGCCATAAACACCTGAGGAAGCAGGAACACACAGACACCCTCTCTGGACTGTATTTACGGTCCTGATTGAGGCGGGGGAGGGGGGGAGTCATCATGCACAGCTCGGCTCTGTCTGTGGCGGGGGTCCAACCAAAACACCGGGGCTGTTAAAGCCCCCCCTGGATGAGTCCCAGGGGGCAGTGGAGCGGACGGAATGCAGGCCTGGGTTTAGAGGTTCAGGGGTACGTCCTGTTGTTAATGAGCTCACCCCGCTGGGCCTCTCTGGCTCTGAGCCCCTGACACTGCCTCACCAGCCACACCAGCGCACTGCCACAACCTCCTCCTGGACTGGTCCTGGACCGCTGAAGCATGCCACACTTCCTGAACGATGTGAACATCGCTCTGTGGCCCTGGGGTGATCTCAACAAGATGTGTGTCTCAGAGTGAAGGAGAAGACGGTAAAAGGAAGTGCCGTCTGTGCAGCGCTGTAGAGTCAACATGCCTGAATGTGTGTGTGGATATTAAGAGAAGCCCCTGAGACCCGACCTCAGACGATACAGCGAAGGAGATACAAGCACTTTCCTAAATGATGCATGTCCTACATGCTCTATTAGTGCAGGGTAAATAACACTTTGTGTGAAGCGCGGCGGCGCTGAAGACGGCAAAGTGTAACATATGCAGCAAGGCAAGTTTATCATAAAAAGCACATTTTTGCACTTAAAGGCAATTCAACATGCTTTACAAAATGCATAAAACATTACATAATACTTTTGAGACATTAAACCACATTAACCAAGGATCAGATTCATAGGAGGGAGCTTAGGATGTAAGTGCAAGGTGGATAAATATAAATGCTCAAGGGTTCAGCTGAGAGTTTTAAACCAGGATAAAATAACATTTACACCGGGGTTCCTACAGCTTCAGGCAAGTTAGATTTAATACTTTTTAAGACTTTTAATGCTGCTCCGGATGAAATTTAAGACCAATTTTACAATAACAAAAGTTGAAGAATAAAAACATGAACCAATAGTTTTTACTCAAGGTTAAGGACAATTGTGCTCAAATGTTTATTGTTACATCAGCAAACAAGACTCTTTGGTAGAAGCTGCACAGAAGAAGAGGCACTCTGCACTGTAAGGCTCAGAAATAACTATCTTTTTTCTTCTGCTTAGAAGTGGTGAATTTACAGCTCACTGCAACTTACAACACAGTCTCTGGCTTTTGTTTAATATCTAGTGTCATCAAAGAAAAGTTGAACTTTGCCAGTCCGTTTACCGCCATTGCTTGTTTACTATATAAAATGAATGCTGCTGTAACACTGAACATCCCGCTGAATTCGTATTCCACAGCTTCGTATTGCTCTAGATCTGGATGTTTTGTGTGATTTTTGGGTTTTTGGCACCTGGTAACACTATCCTGCCTGATACTATTGTGACAACATACAAACACACTTCAGCAGTGGTAGATTTCTCAAAGTTTCCTTGTCTGTGATTGTAAAACTAACACAGTCCCACTTTGCCAGTGGTGTACAGCTTCAGCTTTATATCAGACATTTGATCTCTAGAGGCAAGTTCTATCATCCCGTACTCTTTCCGCTTCTAGCCAATCCAGTGAGGTCATTCCTCTTTGGTCAAGACAACTGGCTCCTCGAGGGGAATGCCTGCTCCTCTGTCAGGTTTGAGCTCTGAAAGCCAACCAGGAATGTCTCTAATTAGGCCGACTGCTGGTGCAGTTCATCCAGACCTCCTCTCCGATCTCGTCTTCCGTCCAGAACTAATCACAACCATCAGCACCACTCCCCTCATCCCCACTGAGCACCGTATCAACTACATGAGCGAATGGAAATATATGCAAAGACCAGCTCAAAATAGAGCTCAAGAGTCAGACGGGGGCAACGACTTTCAAATTCTACACGTTATCCAAGAGTGCAGCGTTTTAGTGCCTGGGAAACTGAGACCGAACCGGAGGGGGTGTTTGGGAGGTCTGTGATACGAGAGGCCATAAATGATGTCACCACGACACACTACGGCAACATCTCTGTGATGTGGTGGTCTGTTTGTGGTTTAGTATACATGGAAGAGGAGGAGGTTTGAAGGTCGGCTTCATAAAATCCCCACCCACTGAGCCACAACACTCGAGCCTCTCTCATGTGGTGTTGTATATGTTTATTAACTCATAACAGTGACAAATGAGCAGCTAGATCATCAGGACTACTGGGAGGCTACAAAACCCTGCAGACTGATACAATGCCAGGGAATAATATTTAATATTAAAGCAACTGTTTTTATTGTATTTTTATATTTTTGCGGTCCAGAATGTGGGTATATCCTGGGGTGGGCATGTGTGCTCAGAAGGAGACATAACTGGATTTATGAAGAGTTCACACGTCCAAGAGAACAGAAGAGTGAATTTGTGCAGAGGCAGAGTTCAAAAGTTTGGTCAGTTGGGAAAAAAAATCAATCAGCAAGAATGAATTACTGATTAATTATTTATGTTTGTCTGCTCCAATCAAAAGATTTGCTGTTACCTTTTTTACATGAAACTAAATTAAATATTGTTTGGTTTTGGATATTTTGTCAGATAAAACAAGCCATTTGAATCACCTTTAAGGGATAGTTTGATTGTTTTTAAAGTGGAGATGTACGAGGTACTTATCAATAGTCAGTGTATTACGGGGAGGGGTGGGGTGGGGGGGCTGGTATATTGTCTTGTAAGGGGCTTTTGTCTGTTAAAAAAAAAAAAAGGTCTGAGAACCTCTGCTTTATAGGGTAAGTCTGGATTCAGAGTTGTTCTTCCCCTTTAATTATCAATCAATTTCATCATTCAATCAGTTAACCAAGAAAATTATTAATCAGCTTGAGAATAATAAGAATAATGTGTAGAAATGTAAAATGTGTAAAAGAGGTAATGAAAGATGGTAATGAAAAATGCAATGTGGAGCTTTATGAGGCTAAATCATGAGGAAGAAGGAAAATTGAGACAGAAAAAGTAAAATTAAAGTGGATAATTTTGACAAATTAGTGGAGAGATGGTGATCTGCAATAAGTCCATGGTTGTGAAAGACAATACCAGTCTTCCCAGTGGGCTGCAGGCAGCAACTGGGTCGGCTGAACTCATCACAGCTGTATGGAACCAACGGGACCCCAAGCATACACACTCCCTCAATGCTGCCATTGTCTCAGCACTGACGTCAAATATGCTTCATTACCTTCTCAGAGCCTACCTTAAGACAGAAGCGCTGTGTTACACAGTACCTACATCATGCTACTCTATACATGCAAGATGAGGGATGGTGATATGTTGAAAGGCAGGGAGCAGACGGGGTTAATGCAGCTTTAATGGTATCAGTGGCTGAGTGGATCAGAGATAAGAGAAGGGATGTTGAGCCTACAGCTCCAGTAATAAGGAGGCTTTAGGAAAAGGAAGGGTCTTAAAGCTTTTACTTTATCTTTCCACGTGATAAAAACTTTGTTACAAGTTCAGTTGGCCTTATCTTGGCCAGGAAGAGAGCATGTGTCTTCTTTCTGCTGATTGCGTGATCTGTCCGGCCGTAAAGAGCCTGTCTGTTTGTGGGTCACTCTGTCAGCACACCAGTCCACTTAAACTACTGGGTGAAGGGAAATGCCTCTGCTTTATTGGGGACAGAAGAATACTCCAGCTGCCATGGCGTGTGTGTTTGTGTGTGTGTGTGTCTATTTTCACCCCTAAAAGTTTTTTTGCGCTGCTGACTCGGCCCACTTTATGCCTCTCTGAAAGCAGGAAAAACAGATTTCAATGCACTCCCGGGGGAAGTCTTGGGAAATAATAAATAAATCAGTAAGCAGAAGAGGCATTTCCAGTCCAGGAGCCAGACACGTAAAACTTAACTCAGAATCAAGGCTAAGTATGTATGAAACTTTAAAAAGAGTTTCAGCCAAAGGACTGTGCACTGCATATCTTGAGATCCACTGCCATTTACGTTAGATTTAAAGGTTCAGTGTGTGTGATTTAGGGGGATATAATGGCAGAAATGGCATGGATGTATTAAAAGAACCAGATACAGCACTGAATTCAGTACCCCATTCATTCCTATGAGAGTTGCAGCAACACACTAAGTCAAAAGGGTTCAGCTGCCATGAATAACATTACCTGGATGATCTGGGGATCATAGGCACTACTTCCACACTGTGCAGCCCATAGAGCACACACACTTGTAACTTTTGACTTTAGAAAGAAAAATGCAACTGGACAGAGAGCGTCAACTTTATATTATTATTATATTCATGTTGTTATTTTCAAAAGGTAGACTTTTACACATGCTTCCATCAAAAAAAAAAGGTTTCAGTTTTTAATTATAGAAATAAAACGTTCGTTTAACCAAAACCAACCTGTCTGTTTTCATTCCTTTAAGGGTCATTCTGACTGATAATAATAATATTTCTGTAATGCTGTGATACTGCGAAACCCCAATATTTTCTTAGATCTTTATTGTACCATGAAAATCTCATACTGTTGCATGGGGATAAAATTACTTCATTGTGCGACTCTTCTAGACTTTCCAAATGTTATCAGATGAAATGGATCAAATCCTGATGGTTAAGCAAATCAATTTGTAGGGCTGTCATGCTCAGAAACATTTATCCAATGATTTTCAGACATCTCTTTCTCCATGTAAGTCTATGGGGAAGAGTCTTTTTGGGGTGCGTGGCATCACATGACGGCGTAATTACACTGTTTGGCCACTGTGAAAATTGACTTCAAAGAAAAGAGCACTTCCTGGGAGCCTGAGAAATGTAATATAATATAATAAGTATGTCTTTATTAGTGCATAATCAACATTGCCACCTTGTGAGGGTGATGTCATTGAGAGCCCTGCATCTGCGTAGTAGCGATACCTGCAGTGGGGGAGTCCCCGCCAAAACATCCGTCCGACCAATAGTGAGCAGCTCTATTGAATGCGAGCCCACGGATTGACTGTCACGGCTGTCAATCATGGCGGAAAAGACCCCTTTTGTATAATTTAATAACTCATTAAAACGGAACTTATCATAAAAAAATAAACACGTGAACATCAGGGTGGTGAGAACTACCTTAAGAGCCAGAAAACATCTCTGGGAAAAAGTTATTTGGCGTGCACTTTGAATTTTTAGTTTGGCCTATGTCCCATTCATTAGCATGGAGGGGCGGGCCTTAAGACCTGTACTGCAGGCAGACACCAGGGGAGGACGGGATTGAAATACCTCAACTTTGGGGGAACTGTCATATTGTCCATCTTTATATACAGCCTATGGAAAAATGTGAGCACAAAGAAAAAAGGTGAGCACACAAATCCAACACACTGCTCCTTAAAAGCCAGTAGCTGCAGGTAAATGCATTGACCTATTCTTCACGTTTAGAAAAGATATCAAAAAAATAACACTGATATGATAAATCAAATGAATGACATTCTCCCATTACTGTCTCCTGCCTTTAGTCTAACAGTATCACTGTAAAACATAAACCATAAAGATATATTATAAATCTTATGACTCTATCATTATTATTCCACAGATTGCTCTGCATGTGGTTTACATGGAACATTTCAAAAATAATAACATTATCATAATTATTAGTATATATTCCAATTTAAATACCTGAACCCTTCTATGAAGTATAATTTGGGGATTTTTCTTAAACCTGATGCACATTCCAGCACACACTTACGTAAGAAGAGAGCGAAGAAAAGAACGGCAGGCAGGAGAGCAGGGAAAACTTCCCTCTGCTGTTTGGTTTAGTTAATTTTAGGTTGGCGGGTCGGTATCTTTAGCGGTGTTGTTTGTTAATTAATGACTATAATGACAATTCCCCAGAGTGGAGCAGCGCGGGCTGAAAGGGTTGGATGCTCCCATGTCTAATCTCATCTGGGGCCCTCAGCCCAGTTTGCCTTAACTTCAGCTGCTTCCAATTTGGGCTCAGCACTTGTGCTGCGCTGGCCATTTACATAACCATGAATATCAGCTGCTGTGGCCTTTTCTGCACACAGCCTGCCTCCCTGTTTGTATACGATTTATGTGTCTTTGAGGATAGTCAGCAAATATTAGAATCAGCGCATAAAACTATGGTTGAGAGTGTTTTAACTTTTTACCTTCCTGCCTGGTACGGTCACCTAAACTGCACATGTAAGAGTAAACTTTCTCGGGTTGTGTCAATGGCAAATAAAATAGCTGGCAAGCCACAAAAGCCCTTGAGCCAACTTTTTACAGAGAGGACAAGGAAAAAAGCGAGGAGTATCTTGGCAGCTAGCTCTTATCCTCTCTTCAGCCAGTTTGAGCTCCTGAGCTCTGGGAGGTGCTATGGAGTCCCTCTGGCAACTAAAATTGTTAAAAGTGCCATCAATATTCTCAACTCGACAAAGTGACTGATGAATTTCAAACTCCAGACAGACAGTGATATAAACTGATTCATGTGTTAAGTGTTTCTAATGGCCTTCTCTATATGTTTGTTTAACTAACTGCTTGTCTGCTTTTTGCTATGTTGTCTTTCTGTGTCTGGTGGCCTGAAGACAAATTTTCAACCTGACAGACAATAAATATTCTAATAATTCGGCTCTATTCTATTCTATGGGTCGACAGATTATTGGCCTGTCTGATTATTGGGGCCAATATTTGGTATTTTGCCGATTATCTGCATCTGTGTTTTATTTTAATGATTGCTCATCAAATTAATTAATTAAAAAGTACAAAAGGAACTTTTACTTTGTAAAACCTCAAGGAGCTATTTTTATTTATTCATTTTTTAATCAAAAATTTCACTTAACTTTATAAAAACAGTTGCTTGGAACTTGCTGTATGTGATGTTGAAAGGCTCAGTTTTGATAATACATTTGCCACAGGCATTTAACAAAACTTTGTGTTGGAGTTTGTTTTATTCTAAATTCAAAATAATGACAGATTTTAATTTTTTATTGTAAATGCATATCAGTTCCAAATAGTTCTCAATCCCATTAACTTCTAATAATCGGTATCTGTATCAGCCCTGAAAAACCAGCATTGGTCGACCCCTATTCTATTCTATTCTATTCTATTCTATTCTATTCTATCTCCCTCGGGCTCTGGATGTGGCTAAATCAGACATCAAATATGTTTGGTTTTTTTTGTGAATGAATTGGAGCAGGAGAGTATACGATATTTAACACCTGCTAACACAGGGGGAAATGCAGGAATGTGACGGAAAGAAAAAGGGTTGAATGAAAAGGTGACTTCATGTTTGGTCTGTGACTTTAATAGTGCAGCTCTGTGTGGTCTAAGAGGAGTGCAGGTCACCTGTGCTTGTTCAGCTCCCTCCCCTCTGACCTCAGGCTGGGGTCGCTCCACTCACAGCTACCAAAGCCTGCTTCCATTAAAGCAGCTAATCACACTGAACAGCTGCATCCCTCACTGTACAAATCCTCAACACCTCGCTCTCCCACCCACACATTCACTCTGGCAGTCAGACAGACACATATACCAGCATCCACGCACTCCCACTCTTCCTTTGCTAATGGCAAGCTGCGGCCGACTGATGTTTAAAGCGCGGGGTTTAGCGTGCAGGCCTGTGATAAGCCATGCTGAGCTGTGAAAACACAGATTACATTTCTGCGGCTTATTACAGACAGTGCGCCTCTGCCTCCCAGCCATACCGTAATTGCGACCCAAAAACCGCAGCCTCCGTTTGGCTGCGAGATACGACTTGATGGGGACCCCCGCGGCAGAGCTTTGACAGCCGTGCTAATTCAAGTCTACGTTCCCCCATATGTTTTACTGCATGCCAGCCCCCTCCTGTGATAAGCTGCAGCCACATTTCTTTTAAGTGCTGTCCTTTCATAAATCAAATCAAGGCGTAGATATCTACTGCTGTCTCTTAGTGTCATCTTCACACTTTCAAGACTCCATCAAAAATAGCATACGGGGTCCAAAATACCTCTGAATTTAACCACTAGTGCTGAGCGGGCATTCATCCTTCATTGCTATTCTGTATGTTGACGCTGATGCAACCTGTAAAGGAGTGTTTGAGAGCTAGCTCTAATGTAATAATGTTGCTTTTATGGGCTACATTTGATATTCTCGTATCACAAAATTGTTTCTAAATGAGATATAATTATGATATTTGTGTTTGATGTAGCACAAGTCGGAATATCCCGTCTGAAAACAAGCATTTACTTACTTGGAATGCCAAAGCCAACCAGGCATACATTAAATCCCTGTTTCTGGCAGGCTATGAAAGCGCCTCCATCTGCAAATACTTAGCCTTTTTTTCGCAGGCTCAATCAGAGATAAAGACCATTGTGTTCAAGGTCCACAAGTAAGACAATATCTCCCAAACCTCATAGAAAACAATTAGGACCCAGTAATTACACCACTTGCCTGGAATTCCAGCCAAGTCCTGAGGTTGGGGTGAGGAAATAAGAAAAAGAGATTGAATGTGAAAGGTGCCTGTCTGATGCAGTGTTATCTTACTCCACTTGGACTCTGATGGAGTGAGTTTGTTTATCAGCCGGGGTGTGATGTAATGTTTTGCTTGTGGAGTTCGAGCGGAATAGGCCAAAAAAGCCTCACGAGCCTGTGTATGACCGCATGACAGCATGGCGTAAACTCTTCCCTTAATGTTCTCTCATTTATCTCTGCTGCTTTGGAAACGCATAATCCAAAACTTAAACAGAGACACGTTATCTTTACTTCAGACCGGACCCGTTGATTTACGTATGTTGTCCAATTGGCTGGCAGGCGGAGGGGTGAGAACGGAGGGACACTAGAGAAAACAACTCTCTCATCTCCATTTAAAATACAGCCATATGAATGACGGTGTTCTCAGCTTATAAGGCAGTTTCTTTTCCGCTCTTGCACCTTGAAGCAGCCCCAGAATCCTGCTGACATTGTTGAGATCTGCAGTAATGCAGACCGGCCTTGAGAGTCAGACGTGGCCAGGGGCTTTTGGGGTGGCCTGGTGAGAGACGGGTGGAGGTAAAAGCAGGGCAACCCGAGTAAATGAGCAGATCATACACATTTTCCACAGTCTGTGAAAAGCAGACAAACTCAGGAAAAGGGACGATGGGAGAAATGGTATTTAACCAACACCGGAACCCAGAAAGAGGAAAGATATATGTATCCGCTGTTAGTTATTTATGAGATTTATGGGATCAAAAGCAGTATGGTTTTAATGTCTGACCTAGACACCTGAGTTTAAAAAGGATGATAGTTGTTTGTTCTTTTATGTGAAACAGGTGCTTTTTGTGCTGAGCCTTTTTAATTCAGCTGAAGGTCAAACAAGTGCTCAAAGGCGTCTGGAAATCCACAAAGAAATGTATAGAGATTTGCGAATGGAGCCACAAACAGGAATTAAGAGCCTGGATTTGAAACTTGCACCCACTGAACTAAGAGTGCAGCTTTAACTTCACTTGGCAACACTATGGCAACAGATTTAAGCACAATCCGGCCTCCAGCTTTGCCCGTGCGGCGAGCTTTTATTTCTCCTTAAAGCGGCGAATGAGGCAGACAGCAGCGGGGTATCAGGTTCTGTGCTGGCAAGAGGTTCTGCTCACGCGGCAGGAGGAGAACAAAGCGCCGGTGGCCCTGGATAGCATCCATGGTGCCGGAGAGTAAAGGCCCTGTGAATGGGACCTGTCACTTCCACTCAGTGCCGCCTGTGATCTGAGCCACCCGGAACGACGCTCAGATAAGTGGCTAATCCCAGCATCCCTGCTGGCTCGACAGCCCCCTACTGCCATGACAACCGGAGGGGAATCTCCTCCAGCAACAACTTAATTGGATAATTTCCTCCCTGTTTGACTGTGTGTTCCTCTGCTTTTGTTAAGTAAAGTCTGGGTTGTCTGACTGTCAATGTGTTCTTTGACTTTGAGAGCGGGGAAGGTCTAAAACAAGCATGACATTCAGGCGGTTTTGAAGTAGAGACATTTCTCCGGTTGCAGCCCCGCTGCAGCAGCCTGCAGGCCGCTGTAAGGGCCGAGAGCTGCTCTTAGTTCACCTGGGAGTGGTAGCGTAAAAGAGAAAAACAGCCTCTGCTTTCAAGCGCCACAAAAAGTGACCACTTTAACCACTGCAAACATTTATTGTCCTTTGTGTCGCAAAGCCTGATGATTTATGTTACACCCAGTCAAGTCCCGGCATAAACAGACGCTCCACCCTTCTCCCCAGTCTGCAGACACGGGGGCCAGTGCCAGGGGAAGTCATTACACACTGCGTGTGCGTGTGTGTGTATGTGTGTGTGTGCGTGTGATGGGCAGCTACTGTAGGCGAAAAACGAAAACAGCAGTGCTAGCATGGCACTTTAAGAGGATGAAGACTTGGTTCCAGCTGGACCATAAAACTCCAAACCACACAAAAGAACCGTTACGTAGCACAATGACTCTGAGAATGAACACATTAAAACTGATTAATGAAGTATCTGACTCACCCCGGACAGACTCAGGGTCTTATTTCTGAACTTCATTTAGACGACAGAAGGTGGCTTATGTAAGCTTAATGGAAATCACTCCTGTGCAAGTATTACTCGCACATGTGTATTTGAAGGCACATATGCAGGTTAGAACACAGCAAGGCAAAACGGGGGATGCAGATGGTGATAAAGTGTCAAAAAGAGGAAACAACAGAGAACCATTTTCCTGGATTGTGATAATGGCCTCCTTCGAGAACCAGCCCAACTGTTGTTCATTTCTATCAGCTGCTGTGTAACTAATGTGTGTCTGTGAGTCCGTCTGTCTTGACTTACCTTCTTCGCAGGCAGCGCCGCTGAATCCTGGACAGCACTTCCACTCCAGAGAGGTCACAGTGCGATACACCACTTTATAGGAAGGTCTCACAACAGTTTTGTAGCTGGAAAACACACATAAAATCTAAAGTCATTATACAAACACTGGTAATGATAGCTGTCTTTGTGTGCATTGTGACTTTAATAAACCACTTTTCTTTTTGGCAATGTGGGGAGATTTATGGAGCAAAGTTCATATGTTGCTGTGTGTCACTCAGTGAGTTAATCAAGTTATAACTGGTGCTATTTGATTTCTTGGTTTATCTGCTGAACCCTCCTCATTAACGTCTTTGTATTTCACTTATTTACCGGCATGCCTTTTGTCTACATCCCAGGAACAGGTGTGAGCTTGTTGTAAGAATTTTTCCAGGTGTTCTGTACTCAGACCATAACATGTGGAGCAGCTGTGTTGCATTTGATCTGTTGTTGAGAAATTGCTATATTTTACAGTAGATTTCCTCCTGAATGACAGATAATTCACTCACTGTTGGCAGAATGAGAAGAACAAGAAAACCTGCTGTTACTCTAACACTGTGGTGCTCAAGCATGGTCAGCCCTATCACATCATTAAAATTGCTACGTTTGTTGTGGTACATATTTTGAGCAGTTCATTAACAAGAGAAGCAGATATTAACAAATGGACTGAATTTATGCAGCACTTCTCTAGTCTCAAAGAGCACTCAAAGCACATTACAACACAAGCAAGCATTCACACGCTATCATGCAAGGCGCCACGTGTTCATAATGAGTGATAACAATTTACAACATTGAACTATACACACTCACAGTAAGTCTCAGTTTCTTGACCAAAAACACTCATGTAGACTACAGGGGGCAGAGACTGAAACACCAACCTACTGATTAGTGGACAACTGCTCGACCTCATGACCCACAACCGCCCTTTTTTATACCTGCCTGATTAAATTGTATTTTATTGGTCTTATTTTTTTTAAAAATGTATTTTATTTTTTATTGATTTATTTCAGTCCAGTTTTTTGTTGACAGATCTATAGTTTTGTTTCATTTTCCCTGCTAGGTGGGAGATACTGTAGTGGTCAGAAACTCACAATATCTCGGACTCAAGATTACAAATCAACAGGAATGGTTTTCCAACTTGCTTTCCTGAGTAAAGAATATGAATCGAATATGACATGACAAACGAT
Source organism: Plectropomus leopardus (assembly GCF_026936395.1). Taxonomy (NCBI): domain Eukaryota; kingdom Metazoa; phylum Chordata; class Actinopteri; order Perciformes; family Serranidae; genus Plectropomus; species Plectropomus leopardus. The sequence continues at coordinate 20,314,617 of NC_142179.1, forward strand.
GAAGCTAAAATTAACTCTCTTTGAGTCACACAAAAGAAGGATATTGACAGAGAGACATTGATTTTGAAAAGGGAAAGCATTTTTCTGCTATTGAGCTCCACTATAATTACAGTCTACAAAAGAAACAAAGTACCAAATAACACCTCTCTCTCAACTAACTTGCTTCTCTAACACAGTCGCTGTTATGAGAAGTTAAAAGTGGGTTCTCCACTTTAAAGGGCTCACATCTCAGTGGTACCACAGTAGTCCTGCACAGCCAGACTGACTGTATCTCATGCTGGAAAAAGCAGAATTCAACACTAAATGAAAAATATGCTATCTGTTGTTTAGATTTCTTTAAACCAATCACAATTGTTTTGGGCCCCTCTAAGCGCAGGATGGCGCAACAGTACTCTTGCAAAATTGTGTCCAGAGGGATTTTGCTTGAGTTTGAGGAGGCTAGTCATGGCATTAAAATGGCTAAATCCCTGCAAACAAAAGCAGCATATAAAACTCCAAGGTAGTTGTTGTTTTTACGCACAGTGCTAAAATTAAGCGTGAAGACACAGGTCTGGCTATCCAAGACTAGTTTCATAAAGCAATAGCAATTCTGTAAACAGTTAAATGACACGCTTATACCCACAGTCTACATCCTGAGAGCCACAGAGCAGTAACAGTGGTGGAAAGGTTGCCTTCTCACCTGCCTCCTGTACATCCCTGCGGCCAGCGGCACGACTGATAAACTCGCTGCAGCACTGTCCCATTCTGCACCTGGCAAGTCACTGTCTTAGTGATCGTATGAGGACACCAGTTCCTGAAGGGAGAAACACAGTGAGTGAAGTTAGAAATACAGAGAACGCTATAAAACAGATGTTATTGTTAGACCCAGAAGAAAAAGACAGTTAATAAGGTAGAACAGTGTATAGTGTCGAAACAAGCGCACTCAAACTAAAGCATGCTCACAAAAGGAAATTTGCCATGCAGTCACATTCAATACGCTCTTGTCTTCCCGCGGGTTTAGATTCTTCCCTCCCCTCCCCCACCCTTTTGTTTTGAAACTTCTTTATGGTGTTTACACGGTTTTAATCAGCCACGAGATTTGCAGGAGTGCATTGTGGGCCCTATTTACACTGTGGCCTCTCTTCTATCAATACACATCCGTTTGCATTCGGCTCTCAGAGGAGGTAAAGTCCCTCAGGGGGGAATAAAGAGGAGGACGTGGTCCCATACTGAGATTAGAGTTCTCAGCACGGGTTAATTCTGGGTCATGAATTCAGTCCCTTTCCAAAGAGTCTTTGGAGGACGTTATATCAGGACTCACTGAGGCTGATAAGAAACTTACCTGTTAGGGAAAAAAAAAGCTCATGTTTAAGTCAGAGGTTAAGATGTGATAGTGAGGATACGATGACTTAGAGCCGGCTGAGTCAAGTGCTCTCACGTACATTTCGGTTATTTCTCAGGCTTCCAGGAGCAAAATTTTATATTTCCACACAATAAAAGGGTCCTGTTATAGCACTTGATGCCACCATTAGGCAAAAAGCACCAAATTACGTTACCATAATTAACAGTGATTCATTTGAGAGCTTATCAGCTTTGTTTAATCCTCACTGAGAGCTCAATTACCCTTCTAACAGGGTCTGTTCCTGATAGCACTGTGGGCCATTGGAAATGTTTATGAGAAAAGTTTTGCTGCAGAGGCCAGTTTCATCTCCTTCCCTCACTTATCAACAAAACACAGGAGTGATTACTCAGCTTCTAAGTGGAAACAGACAACTTTCTTAACTTTTGCCCTCCTAGTGTTTCGGAGTGGTACTATTGTTGGCGCTTCTGTCACAAAGACAACTCTGTCTTCCTCAGAGCCTACCACAGTTTCCACAGTTTCCACAAAAAAAGCTGTGACAAATTAAAGAATAATCTCAAACATTTTCATTTAAATGGATGTCTGTTAAGTCACTGTCCATAACATTACACAAAGTTGATTGAGTCTATGGCTCACTGCTGAAAGTATTGCATTATGTATATATTTGCAGTTTTATAAACTGGGTATCAGCAACAACGTTTGCGGAAAAAAATGCTGTATTATGTTGCTGCTCATGCAAACCAAACATTTCCTACTGCTGCAGCTTCACATGCTGATACTCTGCACTTAAAATTTAACTGCTAAATTATGAGCTAACTTTTATTATGAAGTACTCACAGGAAATGCAATGTGTGTCAGATTAGCAGTAACTCTACTACTGCGGTTATTTTCAGCATTTTTTAAAAAGCAGATCAGTTTTAAATAATGCAGGGAGTGATGGAAGAAGAGGGAGCAGCCACAGTGAGCTGTTTGATGAAGAGCTGAGGGTGACAGGCCACACACCTCCAACTTATTGAGGAAACAAACTCCTTTTACTGTGCCTCATGCAGTATAAAATCAGATCACAGTTTCTCACAGAATGATTAAAAATCCTCATTATTGCCTGATTTTAATATAAAACAACAGTAGTTTATTTTGCCATCCCAGAACTCTGCAGAGTTAAGCAGCATTTGCTGCTACCACCAATAACTACAAATGTCGCCAATTCAGCCAGGACTTAAATTATTGAGATTGCCACTTGAAATTCTTTGGTAACTTGGGATGGTTACTGATAGCTACCTGGGAAAACAGAAGCACTATCCACTAATGGTTGATGCACTTCCTTTATGCCATAAACCAAGCCCTCATTCTCCTGGGAGACAGTTACATAGTGGAAGTGAGGCTTATAGGGAACCAATCTATATGCTGATGGTGTCGTTATTCTATAGCCATTACACTGTGCAATCAACATTTATTTTATAATGATGTGTTAAAGCAGAAGCGCGTCTATTTCCACTTTAATGTATGGAAAACACACTGAAGCTGTTTGATCTGCCATATGTTCCTATTACTTTATCAACAATGAAGTGTACAAACACTCAGATTACCTTCACATGGCTACAGCTGGAGGAGAAACAAGGACAACAATTACTATAGCCTGTGTTTACACAATCAATAGATGCATAGAGAGGGGGCTCCATGCAGAAACCACAAAGGAGACTGTGTGGCTTGTAGCACAGAGCTGCACTTTGTGTGTTCTGCTGCCAATGTGTTTGCAGGAGTGGGAGGGTGTTCCCACCAAAGTCTGTTTGTCAATATGTGAGACCATATGTTTGTGTGTGTGAGAGACGGTTTACACTAAAGGAAACTGCCGAGGGCGGAGGATGCGAAGCAGCCCTGAACCAGCTCCCATTAACAATCCCCACATGTTGTGGTGGCCGCACACACAGACCTGAGCCAGCCACTAATGCCTGTGCACTACTGCAGGTATTTCTTTTTGATATGACTATGTCTGGATTATTGACTGATCTTGACTTTTTTCATTCATGTAATGATCATTTAGCCTACAAAATAATGCCATTTTGATCATGTTTGCCATTAAGTTACAAACTGAGTCTGAATATTCCAAATACTATTAAAAGTAAAAGGGGTGTAAAAATAAGACAAAATTTGAATCAATCCTAAACTTTTCAAGCAGTTCAGTGAGGAGGGAGTTCATCTGCCACACATGTTATTTAAATACAAGCCCACCCTTCATGTATCTCAGTATATCCATCAGCCTTCAGGCTACAATAATGAACACGGATCTATATGATTACCCCATGATTGCTTTCCCTTGTCCAGAAAAAATTGCTCTAATCATTGGTGGAAAATGTAAGACAACGAAGGAGCTGTGGTCAGGTAGAGCTGGGAGTAACAGAAGGGGGTACTAACCCCGACTCCTCCCCACCACTTATCCTCCAGACCCAACAGATAAACATCAGAGTTTCCCAGGCCGAGAGGAGGCTTCACCTGGGAACAGCTAAGATTGTCACCAGGGGGTAGGAGAAGGGAAGTGGGGGTGGGTTTTATGATCTCCCTGTTTCTCTTTGCATAGCACTCATACGATTACCAAAGAGGAAATGCCAACCGCTGCTGCTTTAGTGAATGAAATAACAGGAGAAGTTTACAATTTCCCAAATGTCTTAACAACCCATACCTGCATTGCGTACATGACTGATTTAGACAAAACATAAAAGAAAAAAGCAGAAAGAACAGTAGTTTGCTCACTGCAGAGGGGATGAAAACCAAAAGGAGAATGTAAGTTGGTGGGTGCACATAAGGGGGGCAATATAATCACAGGGAGACCCCTCAGTCAACTGAAATTCTTCCAAGTCGAGCAGTCGCTTTGTTTTGTTTTTTGTTTTGTCAGTCAGTGTACTTCTGGGGACATTTCAGTCCTCAGATGAAGCTGCAGAGTGAACGCTCCTCGTTTTCGCACTGCTCTCTGGGACAGGAGGACCCAAACCCAAAGTGAGTGTGAGTGAGACAGAGGCAGCTGCTCACAGGAAGAGAGGCTTTACCCCGTCAGGCTCTGAGATAACATTATCCTCTGCCTTCTTCTTGGAGGAGGTATATTTACAGCTCAGAGCAACTTAAAAGGATGCAGTCGGGCTTTTGTTTGATATCTAGTGACGGCAAAAATGTTGTTGCATAGTTCTGATCCATTGATAGCATACTGAGCACACATTAGCTCAGAGGGCTAATTTGGCTTTTTTACTACATAATGTGCATGTCACTGTCAAACCCCATCAAACTCCTAAAACCTATATGGAAAAAATGGTTGAATATTCATATTGAACAGCTAAAGACGATCCAGCCCAACAATATTGTGGTATGAGACTACAAAGCCTATTGTTTTAGATTGTGTACATGGTAAAATCATGAAAGACTGTTATTTTATTTGCCTTTTTACACTTAGTTATATCCAGTAGGGCTGGGTGATATGGAAAATATTAAATATCACGATATTTCTGAGCAAATACCTCGTTATCAGTATAGCAACAATATTGTAGCGTTGACTATTGTTGCTCATAAAATACTTCTACAATTAGATTTTTGCAAAATAACCATTGGCAATGTGGATATAATGACTAAGTGGGTAAATGAAAATAATAGATCAGCTGGAACAATCTGGTAAATTAAATAAATTAGATTTCAATACAATAATGAAGCCTTTAAAGTCTCCTTGTCTTATAACCCAATATTAATATAATAAATATATCGTCCAGCCCTAATATCCACATTACTGATGCTATAGTATCAATATCAAGGTATAGGGCAAAATAATGTGCTATTTGATTTTCACCATATCTTTCAGACCTAGGTGCAGGTATGATTATGTCCTTTGGAAAATAAAAGATTAAAAAATCTATCTTACTTACAAGCCCTGCAGCAAATAATTTTCCTCTTTTTGTCGCAGAGAACTGCTACACAATGGTCTATTGAATTTTGTCTGGCTTTATTCATACAGTAAAGGGACACAGGTGCATGGTGTCTCTCTAAAATGTTTCATAGTCAACACCTTCCTCTTACTGGAGGTGTCCTTGTGTTATGAAGTGTGAAACCCACCAGCACCATGCTGTTTCACTGGCAAAAGCACCGAGCGGGCCCTCTGTGAGTATCAGGTCTCTAAGCACACATGGCACACTCTGAACGCCGGGCCCAAGCTAAATAAATCATCAACCATCTCTCACAGTCACACATACAGTCACGGCCAACGCTTATGAAAGAAATCCACCATCTTTAAGGGACGGAAAAATCACAGCTTTGGCCCATCTGTTACTTAACACTGCAGACGCCAAGACAGTAAAACATTGGAGGGAAACACAAACGTGCTGAGGCCTACATGAATGCAATCGCTGACAGAGAGCTGAAGCTGTATTCTAGTTGCCCTCATTTGGACTTGAACGCGATGTAGTGTGCATCTTTCATGATTACGCTTCTGAGTTAGAGCACTTTCTGCAGCAGACAGTGTGGGGAGGAAGAGGCTGGGAGCTGAGCTGTGTAAACTGTCAAGATAGCTTATGAGGGCAAAAACAGTGGTGAAACTCTGTGAAAAATGTCCCAGTAACTCCCTCTGCATCCATTCACATTCTGTGGGAGGAGGAGGGCCGAACACTCAAAGATATGTTGAAAATGCAGCATGAATAGAAATCTGAAGGAATTTCTCTAGATTTCTGTCTGTGGGAAAAATACTCGAGCAGAACAAGGGACAAAAGACAGATGTGGCATATGGCCAGACAGAGAAGAGAAGAGGAGACAAGGGTTATTTTATCATAAGGTCACTCAAGGGTGCTTCCGATGGGAGCAGGGAAATGGAAGGAAAGACAATTATGAAGCACTGTTGGTCCCATGGGATAAAGAGGAGGCATAAGATAAATGTGGTGCAAAAACAATTTGACAAAGAGAGAAATAGAAAGCACAGTCACAGTGAAATTAATGAAGAGAGAGGGAGGTTCCTGGGGTCATAATCTGCAGCTTCTAGTAACAACAGAAAGACCCTGAGTAGCTCAAAAGAGAATAGCGAAAAACAAATGCTGTTTGAATACATTTAATAATTATAAGGAATATTGGGGCTGGTGGGGTGTCATATTGCAGGTTCAAAGCTGCTGTGTGTTTTCCATGTGCAGACGGACAGTGAAGATCATCAAAGCACCTCAGTGAGGCCGTGACGGTCAGGGCTAAGTGACTCCTCATAGCAGCCTCGCAGGAACAAGAAAAACTCTCATTTGTCTTTGTCTGTTTTCAGCTTTCAGGCCTGGACACCTGTGTGCCTCAAGTGTGTCTCTGTGTGTAACGGGTGCAGGCATCTTTAAGTGTTTCAGGCTGAAAGTACAAAGGGAATCCCGTTCAACTGAAGAATTCACTCATAAGACAGCCATCGCTCCATACCGCTTAATTATAAGTCTGGATATTTGCCATCACTGAGAGCTGAGCTTTTGTGGACTGGTCACCTGCAGTGTACAGTACGTAACTGGGACACTAATATAGGGTTAATTTCATAACTGATTAATAAGTCCATTAGTTTCTTGATTAATAATTTATAAATTGGTGGAAAATGGTCATTACAGTTTCCTAAAGCCTATGGTGATGTCTTCCAATATTTTGATTTGTCCAACCAACACTCCAAAACCCCTAATGATTCAGTTTACCACTGCTGAATACTAGGGAAAAAAGCAAATATGAGTAACAGTGTTGCTACGATATGCATGACAGGTGCATGACATTTAAAAAATGTCAACCTACTAGCGCAGTCCACCAGCAAAAAAAAGGGAAGAGAAATACAGGAGGTAATGTGAAAATGGCTGGGATGCTTGGGTGAAAATGTGTACAGGCCACCGGGTTTTCTCAATTAGTCATGAAGGAATTTGTGACACCAAACAACATCCATCAGGAGATATATTTATACAGTCCAACTGCCTCACCACCCATTCCCCGACCCTCAGTCAGCGGCAGCAGCAACCTAAATCAAGCCAGTGCAAACCCCAGCTCCAGGGAACAGGACAGCTCCGACTCAGATCAGAAAACTTTCTGTTGCTGCCATAACACAAGTTAGACAACATTCTCTCTCATTCTCTCAAGACCTTGGACTCTTGGGAAAAAGAGTTCTGTCCAGCCACTAGTCCAAAAAACAAAGATATTTAATTTACAATCATATAAAACTGGAAAAAAAACAGCAAATACTCATGCTGAAGAGGAGTGAAACATCAAATTTTAGTATTTTTTACTCAAAACGTCACATTTGACTGATTAATTGCTGCAGCTCTACATTGGTATACAGTCACACTCCCTGGGAATCATCCTGATTAATGTATCAGCCACCAGTGATTTAATGCGCAATTAATGACTGCCCCCTAATACTTCTTTCCTTGAGCACATACATTATTTGAAATCTAAAGCCATTCTGCTTTAAGCCACCCAAGGCTCAGCCTGCTGTAATCTCTCTCATCTTCATTCCCATGCTTAAAGAAAAGGTGGATATGGTTAAGATGGGTGAGGAATGAGGGCGGCCACGGGGTTCAGACTGCCTGTCAGACTATGACAAGTCCTGCAAGGGAGGATAAAGAAGTCGGCCAGACAAGAAATAAAGAAGCAGCTACCTCTGTAACCCCACAATGTACTGAGCTCATATAGTCGTTAGGAACGACAAGGGTGAACGAACACTTTATCAGCTCCTCCACAGAGCGACTGCACCAGTCAAGAAATTACTCAGGAATCGTTAATCCCCTTTGATTTGGGTAATCACTGTGTGAAGACAGGGCTGGTATGGGGAGACATTCTTAGAGAAGGTTTTCCTGTCAAAGAAACTCAATCTGCTAAAATTTATATGCATTTCCTTTGAAGTACTTGAACCTCAATCTGTCATTCAGTGTCAAGTTAATAATGCCCATGAGAGAGCCTCCTGATCTCTGAAATCCCTCTGCCACTGTTTGGCTTTGTTGACACACCATAAACTGCTGCTTTTGCAGATCAGACAGCAGGTGGACTGAGCTCCTCTCATGTCACCTCAAACCCACTGACCTCGGAAAATGATTCCTGACTCACACCAACAACCGCTTCCTCTCTGTCTATCCTTACATTCCTGGCCACTCACAAACAGCAGCAAACCCACTGTAAACTCATCTCCCCTTCCCAGAACAGGCCCAGATGAGGTGGACTCCCAGCTGCTTGTGTTTAGTAAACATGTCCACAAACCTCTGGCCATGAGTGACAGGGGAGCAGAGCAAAGAGGTGAGCCAGTGGAGCGAGGCTGGGAGCGCTGAAAGCCACCTGGACACACCCAGAAGAAGAGGCCTCATCGGAGAGAAGAGGTGTCAGCCTGCGGCCACTTTCGGCCCACACACGCTTTCAACCTGACAGCGTAAATATTTGGAAGATGGGAAACGTCCTCTCATCATTGAGCACTGGCTAGTCTCCGAGCTAAACTTTAGCTCCGTCCAGGATGGAAGCAGAGCTGGTTAGTGCCTGTGTGTTTAGTCTGGTAGCTCTGCGTCATCAGCAGCTCACACACAGAGGATCAATCATTCCGTGAGATCTCCCTTTTCCTCCACCTTTTCTTCAGATATCAATCTTGTGCACTTTATCACAGACATAAAAATCATCACTCCCTCATTCGAAGTCTATAACTCTTATTCAAGATGCATCCTGTCTTCACCGCTGGGATACAAATACTGTAGGAGGAGGCTTTAAACGGACAGATGTGAGGACTAAAGGTGCTGCTTTGAAGAGCAACCTGACAGCTGAGAGGGAGCAGATGATGGAGTCGTTGCTGCTGCGTCTCCTGCTGCAGGGGATGAGGAGAACACACCTCAAAGACAGTGGAGGTGCTCTCACGAGTCCCACAGAGACAGGGTGGGTGAAAGGGGACAACAATGAGGACGGGGAGTCAGCAGAGCAAAGTGTGCTGCCAGCACAGGAAAAAGGAAACCAACTGTCAGGAAGACAATAGGACCTGGTGGATGGATGGAGATGGGAGTAGGCTAGCTCTGCAGAGTCATAGAAAAAGTGAGCCTGTGAGGTTTAAAAATAGACTGTATGGGCAAAAGGGTTATAGCATGAAGACATAATTGAAGATTAACATGCAGCAGTGTGTCTATGTATTGTAAAGTGACAATAAAGTGGATGGCTCCCTTACCTTTTCTGATAGACTGAGGTGTGAGAGGCTGCTGTCTGCGTCCCGACTGAATAGGTTTTGTAAAGTCCCGTCTTCCAGGTCCCGTCAACAAACGTGGTCAGCCAGAGTATCAGCACAATCCACAGTAAACTTTTTCTACAAAGCGCGGACACGCTCTCCGGTTGGCGCGGTCCCATTTCCGTGGCATCAAAAGTACGGCCAGAAAAGTTTAAACTTCCCCCGCTGAGAAAGCAGACCGGTTGGTGAATCCAGCTCGGTGGGGAAATTGTGTCAAACGGCGCTGAAGAAGACGCGCATCCTAAAAGTAGCAAACATGCACTTCTGTGGAAAACGATGTCTAACACGCGTTTATGCGTAAAATAGCCTGCTCCTAAAGTCCTAAGTGAACTAAAGAAAACTGCCGCCCCATAAACTCCCGCACTACCTCTGACAGAGAGCGGACATTTGAGAAATAAACCTCGATTGCGGCGTGTGTGGGTGTTGTTAAGTGTGTGTTGTCCTGCTTTCTCTCTCTGCTCTGACTACCTCCGTCTGTCTGTGCGCACATCGAGCTGAGTCTTCATTGCAGCGGGCATGAAACCACTTTTATAGTCTCCTCGGGTCTTTTAAAAGGCACAGCCTGCTGGGTCGTTTTTACCCTGCCCCGTTTCAACCTCTCACAGAGGACAATGCACGCTCAAGGCGACGGCACATTACGCATTGTTTTTTTTTTTCTCCCTCTCTAAGTGAATTATGGGCTGCTTCTTCTCCAGACTCATATGAAATCACTGGAGCTGTGCCGGTGATGAGTAATTGTTTTTCGGTGAACACAACAGAATATAAACAATATATGACTAAGTTCTGTCCCACTTAGATTAAAAAAAAAGTTATATTTAAAAAGCCCATAAAGTTTTAGGTTCATCATAGGCCTATCTATCTATCTATCTATCTATCTATCTATCTATCTATCTATGGTTTTGTCCTATGGTTGCCTTTTGCAGCTGTGGTCTGCAGCCTCTCTGTCAAAGCCATCAGTGCCCAGACAGACAGTGGCAAGAGAATAGTTGAGGTTACTGTAACCTCCCTCAGTCCATACATGTGGGACATGTAGGTTTACAGTGTAAGCAGCCAGTAACCACAGGGCTGCGGTCCTAGTCCAAACTAAACACCTGGCACTGCAACCAAAAACTGGGGCCCAAGATGTATATCTGCGGTTGGGGGGTGACTGCACCTCTCAGGCCCCATGGGTTGAGCTGCAAGTACCGCCAGCTGCAGAGGATGCTGCAAAAAAAGAGCACTTATGCAACTGGATAGTACAGTGTTTTGTAATTTTGGTGAAGTTCTCCGCTAACCAAAGACTGTGTTAACACTTTGACACTCAGAGACAGGCATTCAGACTGGCTCTAATCACCCCCTATACAACATGGAGATAGAGGCTAGCAGTGCAAGCACTAGAATGAAACTGAGTGAGCCCACCTGCTCTCAATCACTGCAAACGGAAACTGTTTGGGATTGTGAGGTTGGGGGAGGGTTGGAAAATGATGTGTCAGAGTTTTTTGTTTCAGGGCACCCATGGCATTTTAGGAGGCCACTTGGAGCAGGCAATAGTACCAACAGGAACTGAAGCAGCTTAGGGTTAATGTAAATCCCTCCAGTCACGAGCAGCTGAAATTAATTTTGACCTCCGAGGAGGGAGACGAGGGTTGGTTCCATTGAGAGGATTTTTTTTTAGTAGTAGTAACTCTCCTGCTTCCAGCATTTCCTTCCCCTTTACTATGCAAACAGAAGGAGCTATATTAACTATTGTCTGTGTAGGTGTGCATGTATATGAGGTTGAGGTACATTAAACAGCACACCATTCTTTCCCTTATTCAATAGGGAAACTCAGTTCCTCCCCTCCTGTGTTTGGTCATAAACATGTCCTGATTTCCCTCTTTATGATAGTCCTACTAGTTAAAGATGAGAAAGGGCTGTCTAACCTTTACCCTCTGCCATTCAGAGGGAGGCTCAATGGTGACACAATAGACTGACAGTGATCTATTAAGAAAATACAATTAAATGTAAATGTGACATATTTTCATTTTATTGGGTTGTTTGCCTGATTTCAGTCTATATTTCACAGTCTATCCTAACCAGCACATCCCTGATCACAGCTGCACATGCACAACTCCAGCTGAATGATGTATGTTGTACGCTGTATGGTGCAAAACAGTTTTTATTTCTGTGTTTCTGTAATCTCACTGCCACGCCAGCTGCCAGATCCACTGGGGCTGTCTGAGTTTCAGAGTAAACTTCACCTGCTTTGGCATGCTTACCTCAGCAGCCTCGATTACTCAGTGCTGCACTAGATCTGTTTGTTAAATGCTACAATAAAGCATACGCTGCTACCTATACTGCAGAGAACAGCTGAAAAGCTACTTGGATAAAGTGGAAAACTTCAGCAGCCTTTGGTCAGTGGTACATTTTCCACTGTGTGCAGCAGATTGTGTTCCCCTTACAACCTCAGCAGAAATATTCTGCTTCTACTGTCCTTTTCGGGAATGGACAGACAAACAAAAATGTTGTTAAAGAAAAGGGAAAAATTAAACATAATGGAAGTGAACTGCAAACATTTATTCATAAATAGGCTTGAAAGATCATGACCCACTGTAGCCTGTTGGCACTTAAAGCCCGCTAAAGAGAACTCCCTGGAGCTACTGCCCAGAGTGAAGAGCTCAGTGCTGATGTGTGCTGCCATCTAGTGAGAAATTAATGAAAGTTATGTCTATCTAGTTTTCTCATGTGTCTGTATCAATTCTTCTTTCAAAAAATATGTACAATCTTTCATTATAACTCATTTGTTTTCCTGAAAAAAAAAATCAGATGTCAGGCATTGTTGTCATTAATTAACGCGTTGGAACAGACTGTGGGAAAGCTGACCAGCTCAGCTGATGGCTCTCTTCAGTCAGCGTTCAGGCATAAACAGACTCCCTGTAGCACCCAGTGGGAGATGTGCATGGTGGTGAACAGGTCTGCCTCAAACACCAACCCCACACCCATCGCATTCCTCCGCAAGGATGTGGTGTACACTGGTGTCCGTAGTGTATTCTGCCATAAAAAACACATAAAGATACACAAAACTGTTAGGAAAAAACATAAAAATAGTGATGTTAAATAGTCTACAGAGGGCTGTAGTGTCTGTGGGCCACACCTGTAGTCTAAGGCGGCAGGCCTCTATGGGGATGACTTTGAGAATGGGCAGTTCAACAACCAGAGCTTTTGGTTTACTCTTCACTAAGCAGCCCTTCTCCATATCCCAGTCTGCTCCCTCCAGATACAGGCCAGACACAAAGCAGCCTGTAGGGGAAACACTATCAGTCTTTATACCTCTTCACTCATCATGCTGCAAATGGTGATTGTTATTTTCTTACCCTGTCCATGTCTGTCACTGACTTCATCCTCACTGCGGTACTGTGTCACCTGTGAGTACAGAGTGGAAAGATCCAGAGGCCAACCATTTTTCCTGCATGCGGCTTGGACCAGGGCAGTCAGGTAGGACTCTGGAATATGGAGTCCTGATAGCCACATAACTTTTGGCTCTCCCTCTTCCACCTGTTGGACACAAGAGACATAAGACAAAACAATAACTTCTCACTTTTTTTTTTTTTTTTTTACTTTTTACAGATTACAAAAGGCCACATAAGAGATTATCTGTAATATTGTGAGTCTGTCCTCACCCAGCAGCTGTACTGTTCATAACGCCTCTTGAAATGGCTCATCCAGTTGCCGAGGGACTTAAGAGTGTCAGGTGCCAATTTCTTCCAAATTGCGGGGATGTGACCATTAAAAAGGGCCCGAGCGACCTCATCCAACTCACTGCTCATACCCACCTCACCAGCCAAGGCCTAAGGGACACAAGGGAATCAGAACAAATCTAAACCTGTGTGAAGCACAAAGACCCATCACCTATCTGTTTGTTTCCCCCAATATCCTGTTATCATCTGCCCCTCCTTCTCACCCTCTGCAGCTCAGCCAGAGAGCGCTGCATGCGGACCACTAGTTTGTTGAAGCGTTCCAGTTCTTGAAGCAGCACCACTGAAGTCGGGGAAATGTCTGTGCCGAACTTTTTGCGGATCACATCCATGTCAAATAACTTGGGCAGTTTGTTCTGAATGTCCTGGGCCACTTGGCTGATATACTCATCCCTACTGATGCTTCCACCGGATTCACCTGAGGCATGCGAGAGTGGTTAAAGGCGTTAAGAGAGGAAGCAGTTGATAGCACAGTTGCAAAGAGAGTTAAGCAAACACCCTTTAACGTTATGGAACAGCTTCTCCTTCTGAAAAATAGTAAATATTTCTTCCTGGGATGCTCTTTAGCACTTAAAACTCATTGTTGTGGTGGACAAGCAATGTTACAATTTCTTCCTAAAAAAAAACTTAAGAGGCAGAAGATATTAGATATGCCAAATTGTACCTGTCTGAGGCTGCAGGTCTATTAGGTGAGTCCACATGTCTTTAGCTGCTTGAGTGTAGTACCCTATCTCTGCATTGGAATGAAGACCCATCACCTCTGCTGTGTTTGCCAGTGGCAGGGTCTCAATCTCATCTGTAACAGATGAATGCAGGGAAAAGCTGTGAGTGATGACAGAAATGTACAGAAACGTTTTAAGTGATTGTGAAGTAAAGAAAACAACAACTGACCAACATAAACTTTCTTTGGCCCATTTGGAGGGATCTTGTAATCGACGGCCTTGTTGTTGAAGAAGTGGAAGGGCCGAAAAGTGGAGAAGAGGAAGTCTCCGAGGTACTCATCCATGTAGACAGTAAGGATCCTGCGGTCAAAGCTATCTATAGCTCGCCCACCATACATCACCTTTAGAACATTACACATGCTTAACACACAGCATCAGCTAACAGCATAATAATAAAAATACAGTCAATGAGTTTAGCCTGACCTCCCCAATAAGATATTTAAGACTTCCCCAGGGAATACTGCTGTCTCCTTGGTTGTGAGCTTTGGTCAGGTAGGTGTTCAGGATCTCCATACACACCTGTTGAACACGGTTACATTTTTTTAACCACTGACAAATGAAACAGTACTGATAAGACTTTAAATAAAAATAGAATAAAAGCACTTATTTCAACATCCGAATGACTCCCATGCCACTTACGAAGAAGTCAGACTCGTTGAAATCGTAGGGGACGTTCCAGCCAATCTTGCCATACTTGCGTCTCTCTTGCACCACAGCATGGAAGAAGGCTAGCACATACACCAGGCTGCGGAAGGCAGGGTGGGGGCATGTAGTCAAGGTCTCATGGGAGATTTTAGAGTATGTGGCTCTCATGTTCAGCTTAAGACCATTCGGAGGCTCCGTCACTACCTGCACACAATATTGAGGTACATGTAAGCACATTGACATTCTTGAAATTCTGTCTATTTTATTATTATTGTTTCTTTGCAAAATATTTACCATCAAAACATCAGTCTCAACAAGCCATTTGGTCTCAATTCACGCTCACAGGACTTGTTTCTTTTAACAATAGATTAGCTGTTGTGACTGTTTCGATCATGCTCACTGAATGTGGCTATGTCCCACCGGTGTGTGCAACAAAAAAGAAGTATCTCCTTACAACATTGTCATATTCCCAACATGTAGATTAAACATGGATTCAAAAACAACTACTAATTCAGGAAATCCTTTCACCTTTAGAGACTTTTGCAGTATGCCAATGGGGAAATCCTTGATTGGGTTGGTGGTGACCCACAAGCGGAAGTTGGGGTTTGGCTTGGTGATCCTCTCTAAGGACTTCTCCAGGTCCTTCAGCCACTTTACCAGCAGGTGACAGTTCTGTAACATCAACCACTGACCACGGGACACCGCTCTCTCCAGCAACTGCAGTGCCACCTTTATCGCAGGTACAGAAGACAATTACCTTCCATATCTTTATTTCATTTTGTTGTATAGTGTGACTACTTCCTGGTCCCTACATGACCACACGAAAAAGCGTCAGTACCTTCTCTTGGCCTTGGCCCATAGCAAGGAACTTGAACTTGTTGCCTCCAAAGCCTGACCTCTCTGCTAGTTTCATGAGGTCAGTGGCTGGGTCAGAGCCAGGGCTCAGGATGAAGACAATGGGAGAGAAAGGTGTACTCTGTTCATAAATCGCATCAAAGCTGATCACAGGGGGTTGCACATATCTGAGCGGAAACAAAAGAACACACGCAGAAACTAAGGGTTTGATTTCTCTCTGTGTAAATAATTATATCTTCTGTAAACAGTGTCACATAATTGCGTATAGTCAACTTAATCTTCACTACAGTGGTGTATATTGTATATTATACACAATGGTGGATCAAGTATCTGAAAGCCACACTTAAGTAAAAGTACAGATAGTGTATTTCTTCAAAACAAACACCACCTTAGCGTACATTACAGTTGAAGAAAGACAAGGTCAAGGAACTTAGAGGATTTAAAGAACAAAATCCAGTTCATCCTTTCCTCATTAGTTTTGTCTGTCCCTTCCTTCCTCACTTCCTTCCATATAGTAAGTAAAGTACAGACACTCCCAAAAAACACTTCAGTACTATAACAAAGTATTATTACTTCATTACATTACATGCACTGTATAAACTGTATATATAGTGAAAGTGACATATAGTCTCACCTCTCGCCCATGGTGACAGTGACGTAGTCTGTCACAGCTCTGTAGACTCTATCGACACGGAAGCAGCGCAGCAGCAGCAGCTTTTGAAAGGCTGACAGGTTCTCCTCATATTTCATGGGCAATGGAGCCTGTTCAGGTCCATCTAAGTCGTACCACTGAGGAAAAAAGAATGATGGTTAAACTCTCCACTTATACAATGAAATGCCCACAGTGATTCCTGTCACTGCAGTCACTTACAGACTTCCAGTCAGTGGAGTTTTTCTCCACATCATCAGGCAGAGAGCCAAACTGCTCAGGAAAGAGCTCAGCTAGTTTGATGATGTCCTCCCAGCCCTGGTCTCCAAGCCAGTCACAAGGCTTTGTGCGCGTGCTCTTTTCCAGGGAAAGATTACCTTTAAACACAGGTGGATAAACAAGAACATTTTCTTATAATAGGTCTGACTTTGTGATCACTGCAAACTGCGTAAACATTTTAGTGAAGTTCAGCTTCTGTGTATAACTCACCCTTGATGAAGAACTCCAACTCGTCCTGAGGTGACCTTCCTTCTGCCTGCTCAATCTTGATGGTCATGTTAAAGGAGAAGAGTAGCTTGTGTCTCTCAAACAGACCTAAGGATATACAGTCAGATCAGCTTTAAATATCCACAAAGTAATCACAAATATTGGGCTATAACTTATTAAAGTGATCCCATCCACTCCATTATTCACTCTTCATCATTTTACCTGTGCAGCCATAGTTATAAACACTGTATGTCAGAGTGTTCATGATGTTATTCAGTCTTTGGGGCAGAATGGCATCAGGCAGGGATTTGCGCAGTGAATAGTCAAACACCTCCAAATAGGAGGCGAGAGAGTACTGGTACATGCTGTTCACCAGAGCCATTTCTGTCAGTACAAAGAACAAGATAGCACCACGCTTGGCAGCAGGTCGGTAGCCATCTCTGAGTTTATCAATGTCTTCAGATGTCTTCTCAGCTAACTTAAGTTTCTCAAACACCTGATGATCATAACATCAAACAAGGAAAAAACTAGGATTAGTGACTTCAGTGAAAATGCTTTTCTTCCATTCACTGATGCTTGCTGGAGCCAAACTCACCTCACTGGCTTTTGACTTTGTTTCCTCCAGTGTTTTAACCAGCTCTGTGTTGTCCAACATGTTGCCTGAGGATGTGGCCAGCTCTCTGAGCAGGGAGTCCCCGAGGTTCTTTAGCAACTTCTTGTTGTTGCTTGTCTCCTGGATCAAATGCTCACGCTGTTCCTCCAGCTCCTTCTTCTCAAAGCCCATGATAACACTCAGCAGCTGGTCCTCCAAGCCCTTAAGCGTCACTACAGGTAACAAAGGAACAGACAAAGCATTTAGTGCATGCTGTTCAAAAATTACAGGCAAAAACTTTGGCTGCCATGCCACAGAGTCTTACCAGTATAGTTAATGACCATGGCTTTTCCAAACACTGATGGAGAGTATTTGGGGTTAGCCAGTTTGGTGTTGAGGTACAGTTTGAAGTTAGGATCATAGTCCACCTCTTTGTCACCTAGCATGATGACCTGTCTGCCCTCTGCTCCTTTTACATTCTTCTCCAGGACATTGTCAATGACAGGGTCAATGTATTCATCCACATCTTGGAAGAGAAATGGGTAGCCATATTTGATGGCCATTTCTAGCTGCTTCAGGAAGTCTGGATCATTAAAAGATGAGATCTGGGGAAAACGATGATGACACTGTCAGGTCTGTGCATAGTGACTCTTTCTCTTGTGCTGATTCTAGAGATGTCAGCAGTGGAAAGCAAACTAAAGCAGTCACTCTGGGATCTGTGAGCAGTAATGACACATAATTTGTACAAAAATTAAACTCTTTGAACCTTGAGGTCATTGTTTTCTTCCTTTTTCTTAATCCAATTGAAGGCTTGCTGTTGTGGGTCAATACACATGGCGAAACGGCTCCCTCTGGTTGTTAGGATTCCATTCTGCACTGACAGCTCATCTGGAGGCAAGCCCTCAGAGCCCCATCTGTCACACAGGATTTATTCAGCAGCAACATAGTCAGTGTACAGCCAAAAAAAAGGCCAACCAACACATTGTACAACAAGCACCTATCCTGCCAACACCTGATTCCCATCATTTGAATTGAGAAACTCATTCTCTATATTGTCTTCTCATGTTTCAAAATCTGTCATGAGAACACACTCTGTCTCACCTGCTGATTTCCACCTCATCAGTTAAAAGGCTTTCCACTTTGAAAGGTTGGCTTAAGGGGATGCCTTTATCCTGCACATCCTTGACCCATAATTGGTATGCCATTTCATCCCTGAAGTCCCAGCTGAAGGCCCCTACATAGCTGAGGAAAGCAGCAGAGATCAGACAGTCACCAAGTAGACGCACGCGCCGCTGCTTTAACTCCTCCAATTCTTGTGTCCACCTGAGTGGGTATAGTTGAAAAGTAAACAGAGATAGGTGGGGACAGAGGGGTGAAAAAAGGAGATAAAAAAGAAACAAATAAGCAACTCTTAGCATGGTTGGTTAGTGTTGTGACACCATGTGCTGCATCATTTACAGCCTCACCGTTCATTCTCAGAGCTCAGCCCAGAGATGAGTTTGTCAGCAGCTATTAGCCTTTTCTCCATCAGCTCAGCCTCCTCTTGCAGCAGCTGTTTCTCACAGATAGCAGCTTGGTATTTCTCTCCAAGAGCATGCAACTCTTTCTGGATACCGTTCAGCTCACTTTGAATGCCTTCCAGCTCCCGCTTACTCTGAAAGAAGTTTTTCTCTAGGCGTGCCACCTACAAAATTCAGGAAATATAACTTGAATTTGTGTTCCTTCTTAGAAAGCATGATGTAATAGCATGCACGAAACTTGCATTACCTTCTCTCTCTTAGGTTTTATCTCCCTTGCAACTTCACAGTAACCCATGATAGCCTCAACAAACTTGAGCATTCCTGAGCCGGCCTTACTGATGGCCTGCATCTCCTCAAAGCTCGTCTGGAGGTTCTTTAGGAAGCCTAGCCAGAGGAAATTGCAAAGACAACAACTGTTGAATACTTGTCACTATAATAATTATTTGTATTATATCATAGATAATGAAGCTGACTTACCTTTGACAGTCCTGACCTGGTTGTTATTTATAGAATCACAGTCCATCTCCATCAGGGAGCGCAGGAAGTTGGCCTCTGACATCATCCCCTTAGCTGACTGCCAACTGATCTCCTTGTACCCACGCAGCACCAGAATGCACTCACAAACCACCTGCACCTGTTTGGGTGGCTTGGCAAAGGATCTGCACAATGGACCAGAGGAAAAAGCCAGATAGAGGTTGGATTAAAAGATAGTGTAAATTTGTTTTTTTTGGTCAGGTATGTTAGGTCCTGGTCTTGTATGATTGATCAAAGTTCGATTAAACATTCTAGAGTCCATATACAGCATGTTTGGGGTTACCATTTGTTTTCTTTACAGAGATTTAGTATGGGTTTCTGCATTGCAGACATAATTATTCATTCATTCATCCTGATTAATTTCGCCATCATCGCAAACTTTTTAAACAACAGAATGAAAACAATGCTTTGAGCAGCGTTGCCATCTTGGTGACTTTCTCACTAGATTTAGTGACTTTTCAAATCCTCTTATCGACTTTACTTCTAAAAAAACACTGGTGGCAAATTTTGTGACTTATTCAGTCCACGAGAGACAAAGAGAAATTTATTGAATGGTTGAAGTAATTCCAATGCATGCTGCATGACTCTTCTGCCATCGGCGATGGGTCATTCCTCCTCTCTTCAATTGCAGCGTGCAGTAGATGTTGGAAAGGCAGGGCAGGAGGAGAGGAGAACCAGCTCACCGTGGAGCTCAGCTGTACTGAGTTTCTGTGGTTACAGTGACGCTATCACTCTCTGGATTGAAAATGGGAGTAAGTGGTGCACTATGGTAGAAATACCATAGCTCTCATGTCATTGAAATGTTTCATGAAGGATTTTACATTGAACCTAATTAATTGATCTTTTAATACTCCTATTGATGTGTGATGATGCCATCAACTTGCAAATTAATGTATGATGTCATCAGGCAACTTTTAGTGACTTTTGGAGCTAATGCTGGCTATTTCATTAGAGAAGAGTTGGCAACACTGGCTCTGAGTGTGGAGGAGAACTTACCGGATCTCTGTGACATCAGATTTTTCCAGGTCTTGCAGGGCGTTGCGAGCAGCCTCTAATGCAGGCAAAGCCTCAGCCAGGGAACTCTCAGCTTCTTTCTTCTCAACAGCTATCACTTTGTTCTGCTCTTCAATTTCTTTGGCTTTGTCTTCAGCCAGAGTCTTTTTCTCCTCAGCTAGGAAAGGAAACATTATAGATTAAGTGGTTTGTAACACCTGTGTTTGGTTTCGAAAGCCTGCAGGACACTGTGTTTATCATAACCTTGAGATGCAGGTATTCACTGACCTACAGTCGTGTTTGTGGCAATCTCATTCAGCAGGGCCTCACAAGCTGTGGACTTCTCAGCAAGGACAACCTTCTGCTCTGCTAGCTTGACATTTAGCTCAGCCAGCTGCTCACTGGCCTCCTTCAGTTTATCCAAACCTCCCTCTAGACGCTTGCACTGAGCTGGAACGCGAGAGAACAACTTAACAAAAAAGTTTCTCCAATAAACATACTAATGCACGGTAGCTGTGTCACCAGTCTAACCGTTCACACAGACATAGAATTTAAAAATATGTCATCTTTTCACCCAGAATAAATTGGTCCTTTTCTTCCAATAGGTTAGAATAGGTGCTAATGAAGTCCAAGTAATTCTTTGGAGTAACGTAGTTACAACGTCTGAGTTTCTGCTGGTATAGCTTGCTGTAGTCACCCACAGAGGTATGGACCATGCATACATGCTCTATCACTGCTGCAGAGTGTGCCTCGGGAATCATTGGACTTTCACCTGTAGAAAAAAACAACTTTGTGGATTAAACTCTCAAAATGTAGGGATAATATTCCAGCTGTACATCTCACTACAGTTGATGAGAGTAAAGAAAGCCCTTCAATGGCTGTGTCACAATGAACTTTTCCATAACAAACGCATGTAAAAAAAGATAGAAATATGTGTAATTACACACCGAGGAAAGACTGCGCTACTGCAAGTAACGCCTGTGGAGGCCACGGCAGAAACCAGTCTATTACAGTGTTGTTCATCAGTCCTGTGGAAAAAGGCACATACAGTTAGTGAAATAAACTCAGACATTATAATGAAATCCAGTGAAGCCTCACACTGCTTTTCACCTGGGAAGTTCCTGCAGCGTGTCCTCAGGGTGTCTCCCACTGGAGACATGCCTAAAACAATGTGTAGGTTGTTGGCACTCTTGCTGACAAAGTATCGCCACACACTCTCTTTAGAAGGACCTGCTCCCATCGTAAGAGCCTCATCACGAAGCTGGTTGAGAATGGACTCCTTCTCGTCATCAGGGAACAATGCAGGAACAATGCCTATAAAGGGAGACCATGATCAGAAAACTACAGCTGTAGCCTTTAAGAAAAATGGAATAAAATGTGAGCCAGGAAGTTAGACCGACACCTAACCTGAGGTGAGCATGTTGTTAATGAGTTCCAAGAAGCCCTCCTCAGCAACATGGGCATCAGTAAAGAGGAACACTGTCTTCTTATTTTCAATACCAAGCTTCAAGTACAATGTTTTCAGGTCATCACGGAAGTTTGACTCACTGTATCCTCTGCTTAGTGTTATCTCAAACACCTAGGAAATGCAAATTACAATATTTCTCTTTATACAATGTCTTACAACATAAAAATCAGGGTTAAAAGCCACTTTAAAAAGATAAGAAGGAATAGTTTAATGCTGCTTAACCCCTAAAGGCCTAATTTTCTCTTTCAATATCTCCTTGAGCAGGTTTAAAGTTAAAAGACCCCTGTTTCCACACTGAAAGACAGTGTCACCTATAACTATATTCCAAATATTCTTTTTCCAATGCTTCACTGAACTTTTGAGTCAAGTATTCATAACTGAGATGCAACATTCTTATAACAGTAAATGGAAATATTCTAGATGTCTTGTATTTTGTGTACTTTGTGCTCCACTGCTTGGCTTGACACATGTGGTGTCTAGTAGTGAACATGTTGATAAAAAGTTCATTTGCTCTGCTTTTAGTGTGTTTTACTACCTCACAGCCTGCAGTGAATGCAGCAAGCTTGGTCAGGGACTGCTTGCCAGAGCCCCCCACACCAACAAGCAGTGCATGGCCTCGATCAATGCGAATGATGCGGTGCACGCGGGTCAGATGTTCCAGAGCATCGTCAAACAGTACCAGGTTCATCTGTGACTTGTTCTCATTGTATTCCTCTAGAATTTCCTGTAGAATGAAAAAACACAGTGGTCTTTGAGTATATTCTAAGAATGTCATATCATTATACTATTACATTCCAAAAAGTATATTAGTCTGAGACCACACATTGTGAATAATAAAGCAGGTAATAATTTAACAATACCTGAAACAGGGCTTTTGACGCGTCGTAGTCTTGTATGTCTTCATAGACCCTCGGTTCAGTCTCACTGAGGGCTGTTCTGTAGTCTCCAAAAAGAATTGGGTCCCTCATGACTGCTTCAGTGTCTGCCTTGAAATGCTCCTCGATAAGATTCTTTATGTGGCCTTGGACCTGGTGGAAAAAAACCCCACATCAAGTAGATTTGAAAGCTGAAATATAACACAACAGAACTATTAGGTTTACAGTAGATTTTGAGCCTACATTTTTAATAGCAGTCAAAAAAATCTCTTTGAGCTATATCACAATCTTTTCAATGTGTTTATTGCACAAGATGATGTAATGATGACACATTTAAAATATATATATATATTTTGTGCAGCTCTAGTAAACATCTCCTAATATTATTAATAATTATTACCAAGGCTTTGTCAGTTTCATCAATGAGTCTGTCATGAAAGATTCTCAGGCACTCATTTCTCCAGACGCGCACAAATTGGGTGACAGTCAAAATCCTGTTAGAGAGAAATTAGGCAAGCAAATACATTTTTTAAAGAAAGCAGACTTCTACCTGTAAAGTTTCTATTAGTTTGTTAATAGAGTAAATGTGCGAGATCAGACCTGTCGGGTTTGGTGAGGGTCAGTCCATTGTAGACTCTAGACAGGTCCCTCAGGTTGAAGATGTAGTGGAACTTGGAGGGAGTGGGTGGCAGATCTTTGATGATGTTGTTGTAAAGCTCCAGTGTGCAGAAGGTGACTTTATCACAAACATTTTGTATGGCACCCTCAAATGCCTAAAATATTGACCAAGTTTATTAAATTGGAGTGACATGGATGAGTGAGATTCTGATATATGTGGGAAAGAGAGACTCACTCTGGTGTGGCCTTTGATAATAGAAGCATAGATAAGGTGGAGGGAGTCTACTGCAGGGAAGGGGATGCTGAAGACACTGAAGAGTGAGATGAAGCGGGTATCCACCTCATTCCTCCCACCTCCTGCCTTCCCCATGGCAGCAATAAAACCAAGGTCCTTGAGGATTTTGTAGTTCAGATCCTTTCCTCGGTCATATATGCCTCCTCTGTCCAATAACAGCTTCAGAAGTGCGATGGGCTGCTGTGTGCCATAACTATCCACCTGGATAAGCATACAGTATATTACAATAATGTCAATCATACAGGCGCTGTCAAGGTGAAGGGGATGAGAGACTTGGCTAAGAGCATGCAGGTACCTTCGGCATATTCATGTCATCCATAAAGACCAGTAGTCTCTTTCCCATTGGAGGCCCGTAGGTCTCTTTGGTCCTTTTCTCCACATTGGCCTCCAAATTCCTTTGCAGGTCCATTGAAGTTGTTCTGGATGAGAAGTTGATGATCAGAGTGATCTAGAAACAGAAGGGAGGAAATGTAAAGAATTCAAACCAAAGTGACATAACAAGTATGCACATGTATGGTTTAATGGTAGTCTCACTCTTGTATCTGCATTAAGGTTCTTCAGGAAGTTAAGAATGGTGGCAGTCTTGGAAGTGCCAGACTCTCCAACCAGAAGCACTGGCCTCTTTATCTTCACCATCTGCTCCAGGATCCAGCTGGCTCTTGTAGTGTCGACAGTTGGTACTATAGCAAAAATGGAGGATTGAGGAATCAAAGTGGCAGAAGGAGCCCAGGAGGGTCAAAAAGTCTAAATCTAAATGTATGAATGCAGGATACTTGATTTTTCTGCTTTACCTAGAATATCAGCAAATTTCATCTCGGGGTTGTGGATGTATTTGGTGACTAGGGAACTCCAGGGAACCCACTTCTCCTGTGCCCCATCAAAGTGGAAATCATACAGAGTTGGGAGGTATCCTGTATAGATGCAGACATTTTGTTATCAATAATACAATAATAAAGGCACTTGCACATTTTCATGTGGAGAAAAAAACTGCTGAAAAGTACAACAGGGTTTGTTTTCATCATGATTTTTTTTTAATTCAGCCTAAAACTATAAAACAGTCCTACTAATTTTCAAAAGTGTCTGCAATAATAGGCAATCTCATATTATATATAGTCATCTACCAACGGGGTTCTCGGGTACAGTGTTTCTTGATGTGTCACATACTCTGCTGCAGCACTTCTGTATGAAACAGTCTGTCTAAGCTTATGCCCCGCCTCCGGAGAAGCTCAGTCTGCTCTGATTGGTCAGTTTGCTCTCTCTATGCACATTTATTCTATTTGCGGGACCCATACACCTCCTCACCCACCTGCCCTATAAGCGTACTCGTGCTCCTTATAGTACATGGTTACTGGCAGGGTTATTACTGGATGTCCCTGGTTTGGATGCTGAATACCTGTCAGCATATAATTACAACGCCACCAGTATGGCAAGCCAAAGCAGCCACAAATGCCATACACTGATTAGGTCTGACTGTGTTGTCATCTGACACCGTCCAGCAGCTTTCCAGTTGGACACATACGGTGCCTTTTGACGTCACACGCACACGCCAAAAGCACAGACAGGACGGAGCTATTTAAGGAATTCGGAGTGAGAACGGGCTGGCTATTATGCTAGTATTTTAGTTTCATGAACATCTAAGATCTTGCTTTTTACCTGGGATCTCACCAGGCCCGGCCAGGGTTTTCTCATCATGCACCGTGGTTAAGCAGGAAAGCTTTTTGATGAACTCATCAAACTTGATCCTGCCGCTCTCCAGCAGTGTGGCCCCCAGTGAGCAGTACAGAGCTTCCAGGAAGTAACACTCCAGCACTTCAGCAGTGTTGCTCTCACTCTCAAGCAGCGCATCCAGTGTCAAGCAGAGCTGAGTCACCTGAACAAGCCGTCAACATATGCACAATTCATCCAAGAAGTCCGAATATGGCACGATACTTATCTTCACGCATAATAACAACAATACTTGTATTGGAGCACATTTGAGATGATGAGATTAACCCACCATGTTCAGATCTGTCTGAGGGACAACAGTCTTCAGTTTCTGGCCCTGTTTGCCATCAATAACACCATCTACGATCATGTCAATAGAGCTGTGCACATATTTCTCAAACAGTTTGTTGAGCACTTTTTGTTCCTAGAAAAGAAACAGTGTTGAGATCATATCATCAATTTATAAGCAAGTGCAAGTATTACATAATGTATATGTTTTTTTCTCATACCCCATCAGGTCTGTTATTCACCCATCTCTGCCAGTACGGTGTATATCTCAGGTTTTTGGGGTCAACAAAAACCATCCCACAGCGGGAAACAGTAGCAGGGGAAGCATACTGCAGATCTCCAACCTATGATGGAGATGTTTTCTTACATTATTGCTCTAAAACTTTGCAGAAAAGTGTAAGGAAAGTTATTCTACTGACAGTCATCTTAAAAATCCAGACAAACCTCAAACAGCAGGGCACAGTGACTCTGTAAACGGATCCGTTCTCCATTGGCAAGAGTGAGGAGCTTGTTGTCATCCATTACTGAGTTCATATTCTCGACCCACAGAGCATCCACATCCCCATCGAACAGGATGTACCTGTGATACAAATTCATGTCTTTATGTAGTATGAATGGATGAATGGCATCACTGGCATATTCCGCATCATGATTGATTGAATATCTCCTTTAATTCTTTTTTACCTCCGTTCTTTTTTGTCAGAAGGCTTATTGATGTCACGGAAGATGTTGGATAAGATCCCATCGGTCCAGTCTCGAGTGTCAGGGTCCAGAATACCATAAAGTTCTATGACACTCATGGCTTTAGGGTTCAGAGGATACATCTTGGTATGCAATCCCAATCTGGTGATGAGATGAAATAAAGGTTACTATTGTCCACATAAAAGATCCGGAAGGTGGTGTAAACCTAGGTGATGTAAACTGACTTTGTCTGAGCTTGGCATAATGTGCTGATTACGACCGATTTCCCTCCGCCTGTTGGGCCCACGACCATCGTAGTATGTCTGGTCATCATCGTTTCGTACATTTGAACCACCTTATCTACCTGAAACCACAGACAGCATAAAGAATAGACTATATCAACATGTAAAGACTGTGACTAAATTTTTTCCACTGTAACTCATCAATTTGTAGGTTGTGTAGGAAAGTTTGAATCTGAAAGAATCAGATCTAAGACCCAGATGAAACACCTGGTTGGGCAGCATGACATATTTGTTGTCTTGCAGGATCTCTTCCACAGCATCATTAAAGTTGGGATAGCGAACACGAGGGCAGTCCAAACCAGGGAACAGATCTGTTATCAGCCCGAGGAACAGTGGCACGTCCTCAAACACAAACTTTGGCAGGTTCATGTCCCTGAGAGCACGCATCAGCACCACATCCTGTGGAGAGGAAAGACAGAGATAACAACAAACGGGTGACAAAGACCACAAGCCATTACAAAATCTTGTAACAAAACAAAATTAATATGATCACAAGAATTAAAGTGGACGATGTTTTCGGTCATATAAAATTAACTTATATTTGTTACCGATAAAAATCACCCAACCTATCACGAATTTAGATCTGTGTGACCTCGTACTATTTTTTCTCTTTTTAATTATTCTTAAACCTACAGTTCTTTAGGGGAAAATGTTTTTCAGGTTAATTTTGTGTTTTGACACACAGTTTTTAAGTCAGACTGCAGTCCCTACATCTACCATACTGACAAGGAGCAGTCAAACCTGTTTCAAAGCACTAGAAAAACAGATTTTCTTTCACGTATTCTCTGTGGCATCAGCACTATTTCTTGTTGCAAAATACTAGGTAGACACAGACTGAATCTTTGTCTTAAGACCTCAGAAAGTGAAACATGAAAAATATTTGGCCTCTACCTCATTGAGGTCTGGTGAGCCTCTCTTCAGCTCTCCTGCCATCACTAGTACAGACTTCAGAGCTCGCAGGCCAAAGTCATAATGAGACTGCTTGGACAGCTGCTCACGAGCCAGTTTATACAGTACTGTCATCTTCTTTGCCAACATCTGAATTGAAGAAAAGTGAAGAGATAAAATCCTCAATAAGAAATTGACATGCGTAGGTAAGCGGTGAGCAGTTTGGAGGGTACAGTTGCAGATTTTTACATGTTTATATAAAAAAAACTAAAAACTAATTAAAAATGTCATAAATTACTCAACATAAATGAACACAAACTATCCTTACATTCCAGAATAAATATGTGTTGATACTGTACTCTAGATGAGAGCAATAAACAGCAACAATTCAATTTTCGTTTTTTTGTGTGTGTGTCTCACCTTGGCCATTAGGAAGCCCTCAGAGAAGAGCATGATCTCACAAATCTGCTGCAGGTCAGGCACAATGACCACCACAGGCCTGAAGAGGGCTTTGACTGATTCTGGCAGCTCTGTGCGTCCTGCATAACCTGGGTTCATGGTAATGAAAATCCCCATGCGGTCATCCAGGCTGATCTCCTGCCCTTCAAACTGATGTGCACGGCGAGGAGGAGGTGGTTTAAGCGGAATAATGGTCAAAAACTTCTGCTTATAGGCTAAAAAAAGCATGCTATCAATTTAAATTATCACAAGTGAAATAACCCTCATTGAAATATCCTTGAATGGAAATTACAATTGGGATTATTTTTTATGTATTCATTCATAGTTCTGCATACCTATAACAGACTTACATGGAACCTTTCAAGGTGAAGAATCAGAGCCTTGCGGATAGTCTGGATTTGGGAGGAGATGACTGACAAC
Source organism: Plectropomus leopardus (assembly GCF_026936395.1). Lineage (NCBI taxonomy): Eukaryota > Metazoa > Chordata > Actinopteri > Perciformes > Serranidae > Plectropomus > Plectropomus leopardus. The sequence goes on from NC_142179.1 coordinate 20,342,875, forward strand.
ACTGAGGCATCGATGCGATTGAATTCATCAAAGCAGCCCCACGCTCCACACTGGGCAAGGCCAGAGAAGATCTTTCCCACAGCCTACACACAAAGAGGACAGGTGTTCAAGGAAAAGGTCTTCTAGTGACAAATGAAAAACAGAGAATGGCTACTTTGTTTTTTTAAAAATATAAATTAAAATGGTTATCATTTGGGCAGAAATAACACACAGTAATGTCTTAGAAGTGAATTATAATGTAGAGAAACTGATAATTCTCAGGAAAACCCCACGGAGCAATTCACTGAGATATATCTTTCAGTAGCAGCTGGCTCTTCAAATGAAGACCTCTTACCATGTAGTCCATGCCCTCACCACAGTTTGTAACCACACAGAGCAGGCCTAATGCCTTGGCCAGATCTTTGGTGGACTCCGTCTTTCCTGTACCAGCTGGTCCAGCAGGAGCTCCACCCAGGTACATGGAGAGGGCCTGAATCACAAATACACACCCACATCCAGACATGTTTTCAAAACAAACTGACAGGATAATTTACATATGTCTGCTTGGGTATTTTATTAATTTGCTTGGTTGATACAAATTATCAGAGCTTCTCAGACCTGTGTGAGGGTGAGGTAGATACGGTCTGTGAGAGGAGTTATAACCAATCGACCGTTTAATCCCATGTATTCGTAGCCGTAAGAGAACGAAGCACTGCACTGACGCACAAATAGGTTGTCAGGTTCCCGCATCCAGTAGAATCTGAGTTGGCTCTCCCACTCAAACTCTCGTGCGTCCATTACGCTGGAAAGAGAATTCAAAATTCATCTTGATTAAGCTCACCTTCAAACCCATGACTTTCACTTTCATGTGCAATAAAAAAGTGAAAACTGGTGATTCTTAAGGTTACCTGTTTAGTACAAAGTTGTCTACAATGTCTCTTGCATGGACATCGATGATAAGCACTGTGTTTATCTTTCGTCTGTCATTTTTCTTCATAGGCTGTGTAATGCGTGTTACCAACTCGTCGATCTGCTGGTGCATTTTCTTAGCGTAATTCTTCAGTGCGTGCTTCTCTCCTTTTTTCACATTTTTAAAGACATCCTCCACTTCCCAGGTCCACCACACTTGATTAGCAGCCAGAACGACCATGCCCTGGTAAAGCAACATCCAATCCACCCTGAGAGACATGGGAATGACACATTTACTTTGGCAAAATTGCTCACATACATATATATAGTATCTTCCAATGTGGTCACAATATCAGCATTTTAAACTATGATGTGATACTAGTACACATCATAGTATACCAGTTCTAGTATAAAAACACAATACTAAATACCTATTTCAATACCATGGCAAAACCAAAACAAAACAAAACAAAAAGAAAAGAAAAACCCTAGACACCAAAAACAGGATGATTTTTTTCTTTTTTTTAAATTAACAGCATGCACATAGGTAGGAAAAGTCACTGAACACATGCCTCCAGTCATGTGATGTGTTTGTTGCTGAAAAGAAAGCCATAACAGCCACTAGTTGAAGACCAGTTGATTTTCTTCCTTGCTTTTTCATCTGTGCAGTCTTGGGTTGAAAATCTAACTTTAGAATAGCTTTGGTACTTTTGATACTATCCACTGTATAATCACCAGAGATTTTATGTTTTAAATATGAGGTGTCAATAAATTATTTAAGTACCAATTCTTCGGACAACCTTAGCATCTATACGCACCTGCTTCTGTCTTCACAATAGCGGAAGATTGCTTCCTTGGTGATGAGTCTATTAGTCCTCCTCATCTCCAGTAGTATTCCCGTCATCCACTCCTCCACTCTGCCCTCCACTGGGATGGGCTTCTTCAGCTCCATCACCTCACCCTCAGCAGACACCATGGCTCCAGCTACAGTCTCCCCATTGCTTTCCACATCAAACCTCAGAGATGCTATGTTATCATACATCTTATGGAACAAAGAAGAAAAAATATCTAGGAAATGTTTCACACACATGTCAAACATCAATCCTCCTCACCTAGCTTTGAAGAATAAAACTAAATGTCTGTTTGTAGTGGCATGATACCTTGATCATGTGCTCCTGGACACAGGCAGGGTCACTACTTCCCAGAATGCTGAGCAGTTCATCATCAGAGATGAAGAAGAAGCGAGGAAATGCATTCCGCTTGGAGTCAAGGTAATCATTAAGACTCTTCTGACACCTCTCTAGACCATCACTCAGGCCTTCCAGGTCTGTTAGCCGGTTGGGAATCAGACAGCACCGCTTAATGTTTGGACTTTTCACTGTGTCACTCATTATCTACAGAAAAAAAGAAGAGGACGATATTGCTTAGAGATGTCCAGTAACAGATTATTTCATCGGGCTAATATTATGGCAACACTCACTTCTTTAAACTTTTTGTCAATGTTATCAAATTTCTTTGCTTCCTCTGGTAACTGCGAGCGAATGTCTCCACCAATGAATATGCTCTCCAAGTACATCCATTTTCGTTGTACCAGCAACCATACCTGTGCAAGAAACATTTATTCAGTGTGGATTTTATGGACTGGACAAAGTGTGATGGGAGATTAGGCCACTCTCACTGACCTCTATGGTCTCACTAATGAGAGACAGGTCTTTTTCCCATTGCTGTATGGTGCCAAGGAAAGGTCCAACAAAACGGCTGCCCGCCATGCTCTGTAAGTTCATGGCATCGTTGTCCACATTCAGCAGGATCTCGTCCACTGCACCAAGAATAGACCCACGTTCCTGGGTGCCTTTAAAGTAGGGCAGTACACTGAATTTCATGTTTTCCCAGGTCTCGACTACCTCCTTCACTCCCTGGAAGTGCACACACAAAAACAAACACATGAATAATGTGTTTTATAACTATTTGTGATTTCACTGGTAAACTGCTACAACTGATTTCTAACTCAGGTTGAGATAATTCACAAAGACGGGAGCTTGCCTTCTCAATACTGAGCTCTTTTACCGCAGAGGTGACAATGTCACCTATGACATCTGCATGTTTGTGCAACTCCATAGCAAACATGTTCTCCAGAGTGAAGCTGTCAGTGTTCATCTCAAATTTAGTGCCGGTCCTCTCCATCAGTTCCTTCCAGTGTCTGTGGGCCCAAGTATAAAAGCACTTATTCATTTGATGTTTTCATACTGATCATATTTGTATCATGGTCAACATTCATCTTGAATATTTCATACTCTACACTCATTTTGATTTAAGTGTCAGATTTATTCCAGTTAGGTTCTGCAGACTGACCTGTCTCTGAGGGCCTCATTCTTTAGGTCCAGCAGAAGAGGCAGAGACTCTCTGAATTCCTTCATACGTCCTTCTAGGAAAAAGGCCACAGGTAACGCCCGCACATCTTTAGGCAGCTGCCTCAAACTTTTGATGAAACCCTCAACACCCTCTTGTAGCAGCTGGATGTTTAAATCCACCCACAATGTCTCAGACCACTCCGTCTTTGCATCCTGAAAGATGTAAGGGCAAACACACAAAATACTTAATGAACCACATTGACCAAAATTGTGTGTAATATCTCCAAACATGCAACTACATCTGACCTTCTGAGCTTTATAGACACCATATATCTGTCTCAAGCCATTCATTTCCTTCTGCATGCTGATAACCTCTGGATACATGGTGACCGGTAGGTCCAAAAGTTTCTCAGCATTAGCTAGCTCCTGCCGTCCTGCCACTATTTTGGCAAGTTCTGCCTCATATTTTGCCATAATGGTCAGTCCTGCAAATGATAAAAGAGAGAGACTGGTCCCACCAATACATTTTGAAGTTTACTAGTTTACTATACTATTGCTCTGGATAAAACAACTGAAGCCAGGGTTCAAGTGCACAAGTACCTTTCTCCAAATCATCTCCCACAGCTCCAGGACCATGCATGTTGAAGCTTTCAGCAAAGATACACAACTCTTGCTTATACTCCTCAATCTTGTCCTTTGTGATCTTTAAATGTAATGGAAGGAGAATAGGAAGAGGACTGTAAGTGTAAAATTTAAACACAAAAAAGTGCATTCTACATTTTGCATTTAAACAGATTGTGAGTGTATGATGTCTTACCTCAGTGAAGGATTTCTTAACATCAGTCAAACTTCGATCCACTTGTCTGGATTCTGTAAACAGGTCACTCCACATCTGGGCAATTTTAGCCACCAGCTCCAGTTCATCCTCTCCGACCTACAAATACAAAATAGAATGCAAGGAGTTCAACAAGGCAAACAATATAAACTTTAAACAGAAAATAGTTTAATATTTAACACACTTTACCTCCACTTTGTACATGGCCAGTGTTCTGTATCTTTCCTGAATATCAGCAAATCTCATCTCCACATCTAGAGACATGTCCCTGATGTCTGAGATGGTGCCAAGGACAGAGGTCAGGTCTTCAAATGTATCAGGGTTCTGTTTCAGCTTCTCAGAGAGCCGCTGTTGTACAAAATAACCATAATAATAAATCACATATTTTTTTCTTAAAAAATCAAAGAATATTTATTATAAAAACATGCAGCACAAACAGTGTAGCATGATTCAATACCATCAGTTCATCTCTCAAGTTGAAGAGATCCTCTTTGGCAGGCTTGTTTAGCAGGCTACCTAGTGAACTGATCCAGGACTCGGCAGTCTCCCGCACTGTGTGAGCCAGAGGCTCCAGGTTTAGATGGATGATGTGCTCATTCTTAAAAAGAGGCTCCAGCATCACCTCCTGATTAATACCAGAAAGGAACTGCAGCTTATCATCATACATGACACAGGATGGCTTTCTTGCAGCAAACTTTTCATTGTTGATGGTTTTGTTTTTCTCCCAAAGGGGCCGATAGCGTTTCCAGTGAACAAGGTACTGATCCACAGAAAGAAGCAGCCGCTGGATGTTCTGGGACACTGTCATGGCACTCTCATTGATCTGAGGATGCTGCCTCACATCACTGTAGAAGCTAAATGTCACCACCTCATCTTCACTACCCACATGTTGTGGAGGGCATTCAATGCAGGTCCCATGCATCCAGCGCACAAATTGCTGAAACACAACAATATGGGCAGAACCATGTCACATTGTCAGTGCTAGATTACAAACAGTTTTGGGTTTTTTTAAATGCAGCAATGATGATGATCCTACCTTGGAACTTTCTACACAGTCTTTGATACACTGCATGATCAGCCAGTAGATCTCATTGCTTTGGGGCTGCAACACAATCTTTGGGGCAGACAGGATGGCATCAATTTGGAAAAGAGCAGTACTTCCTCTCAGCGCTACGTTGAAGGCCTGGATGTTCCTAAATGTAAAAAACAACAAAAGGGATGGTACAGCGGCTGAGACAAATATTCTACTGTATTTCAAATGAGAAGTGATTATTACTGCTCACAAAGTAGATAACTTAAAAACGTTGAGATTGTGTTATTACCTCAGTACCATCTTTATGAGGGAGTCTAGCACCTTGTGTTCCCAGTGCTTATAATAATCTGCCATACACTTTGCTTTGCCACTGCTGGTTTCCATGATCAAGTGTTCTGTCTTTATAATGAGGGGTCCAATGTCTGCATACTTCCTACTCAGCAGATTTACAGTCTTGGCCCGCTCTCGCTCAATACGTTCACAGAACTCCTTGACACCTTGAAAAAACATGCAATTAAGTCAATAAAAATAAGTTTGAATTCTTATAACATAATGATTATATCCAATAATCCAATATCCTACCTGGTAGGTCATTTGATTTATCTGGGACTGGAAATTTCAATAAGTTGGCCATCACCATGGATTGCAACTTGGACTCAATGTCCTTCTCATTCTTCTGAATTTGACTGACAACTAACTCAAACTTAGAGACAGCCTGAAGGCCTCGGTTGATGAAGTCAGCAATTCCTAAAACCAAACCCATATTATCTGATTTCAATTTTAAAGAGAATACTAATGGCATCAGAGCACGAGTGTGAGTAAATCAGATGAAACAGACATTTCAGCCTCTGTATGTACTGTACCCAGAGAATTCCAGTTGAGTCTTTGACATCCAAATTGCATCTCTTTTTTGACAGCTTTGATCTGTTGAGCCAGCATAATGACCTTTTCTTCACTCAGGCTGTCCATTACAGAGTGGAAGCGGTTGACAATGTTGTTCAGATCATTTACATGCCTACAACCAAGTTTGAAACAGATCAGGTCAGAGATTATCATTAATTCGTGGTTTTGTGTGTTTAGGTATTTGGTTACTTTATCATTACCTGATCATTTTGTTCTTCTGTAGAGCAACAGTTTGAGGTAGATAAGGCACAGAGTAGCCCAGTGACACAAGGCTTTCTGTCTCAGAAATAATTTCCCTGATTTTTGGATCAAAGTCCACAATGTATCGCACACTCCTGTACTGGCTGCTATCAGTTGTTGGGACATCCTTAAAATGAGAAAAATTAAAGCAGGAAAATGAGAGATAGTTAATGTATCTGTATTTTTCACAATATTGAGCAACAGTTAAAAGCAAGTTAATAGCAAGAGATACATACCGGTTCAGCCTGAATCTGGTTTTCACTTGCAATCATGATCAACAGTTTTTTTTTCAGTAGCAAAGGCAAGTTGCGTTCTGTCTCAGCCAGCCAGTGCTCATATTTCTTCACTTCATAGTCCCGGATCTTCACTGCAGTTTCTTTGTACTTGTCCTTGGCCTGAGCAACATTCAGTAAAAGTCACCCAAAGGTTTTCAACAATATCTGACCATCCTAATAGTTGTTTGTTTTTTTTTTTTTAAATAAAAATGATATTTATTGGGTTTTGTCAGAAATAACAAAACAAATTAACATATAAAATTCTACACACATAAAAACAGACAAAACAAAAACACCTGAAATTTTTATGTACCTTTAATACTGAATAATACATTTTTTTATGCATTGCAACATTCTCAGCAACACTCAGCAGACATCTTGGTAATCCAATTCCAAGACAATTTATAAACAGTCTCCAAATCTTAAATATTCTCTGTATCTTCCCCCCTGGTGGCATAAATCAGTTTTTCCATGGCAAAACAGTCGGAAAGACTTTAAAACCAATTTCCAACTGTTGGTACCTCAGTGCTTCTCCATAAACTTGCAACACAGTATTTAGCCTGAAGCGAGCATAAAGTGATTATCTTTTTATTTGTACCTGAATTTCAGATTCATGTGGAAGGAGTCCAAGGATAAATGCCCAAAGGCAGACAGGCATTACAGCAGAGATAAGATCAGATATAGGTCTTAACAGCTTAGTATTTACACTGATATATATACAGCTGTGCAACAGTAAAGACACTCACCGCAGTGCTCTGTTCACTCTCAAGCATCTCCGGTATTTCCAGGAAGGACAGGATAGTGCATTTGATGCGGTGGAGAAGAGATCTGACCCATCCGATCGCTCCAGCCACTGGAGGCTCATTCCTGTTCAGCGGTGGTTTGTTCTTATTGGCTTCAAAGATGTTATTTATGCTGTCCACCTAGAAACAAAACAAAAATACTTCTACTAAAAACTGCATTTAGAAGATCATGCTCATTCGATTAAAATCCTAATTATTAAACTGGTACAGCAGCACAACATGAAACGTTGTTTAGCTGTATATATTCTTAAAGTGGCGTTGAATGATTAGGCTGCATGCAGCGTAACTTCCAGATTTACCTGGATGATAAAGATGAACCTTGATGATGATGAAATCAGTGTAACAATGCAAGTCATTTGACTGTAAGTAATAATAATTGTACTTAAACATGAGCATGAACTCACTGTTCCTCAACTGAGGCTTTGCATTGTTCTGATCTTATCACATAATTTGATAGTAATTTCAATTTAACTGCAGTGTCAAATATCAACCAGGACGTTTTCCTGATTTCACAGTACAGCACCTCTTTGCAATACTGAGCCAAGGTGTCATTAAACTTTCTCATCAAATGGTTGTTGATGGCCTCTCTGGAGCGAATGTGTTTGAATTTCAGGAGCATGGCAAAGGCAGCAGCTGACGAGCGAAGTGTCTTAAAAGACTGATCAATGAAGTTGATTGCCTCTCCCTCGATAGCCTGAGCAGACACATATGAGAACTCAATCAGCTTGATAACTGAAGTACAGCACATAGAAAATTAGGCAGTTGTATAGGTGCAAATTGACAGGATCATTGATACACTTTTGCATAATTTAATTGTTATGTTGGTCCAGATCTCATGTCAAGCATCAAAACTTCTGCTTTCCAAATGTCCCAAACGCACCTGAACTGTAGTGTTGAAGTCCTGCATGATCATTTTCCAGCTGCTTATTTTACAGATGCTGAAAAGATCAAAGCTGATGTCTTCAAAAGGCAAAACCAGACTATCCACTCTGCACAGCACTTTGTCAATGTGTTTTGGGTCACCGGTCACACCCTTTAACTCTGGACCAAAGATGTTATAGAATTCGTCCAAAATCTGCACAACACAAATCAGGAAGAACTCTTTTTATACATTCTCATGTTCAGTTATTGAGTGAGAGGTCCGTATTTATAAAGTGCGTGTACACAGACCTGCAAAACATTATACAGGTCCTGGCAGACAGAAGCCATGTAATCAGTCCTCTCAAACAGTCTCTTACGGTCAAATTCCCAGCGTGCATCCCTGCCTGATTCTTCAATTTCAGCACGCACTTCAAAATAGGATGACTTCCACAGGTCCAGGACCTGCTTAGCATCATGCACTTTGGATTTGGCCACTTCCCTCTTATCTCTGTTCAAGGCACAGCATATTGTTAAGTTATACTGAAAGCAAAAAACAACCTATTTTGAAAAAAAAAAAGACTACTACTACTACTACTTACAAATGTAAACTCTATCTAAGATCTTAACATCCAATATACAAAATTTAAATTGTATCCACACATACTTGAATAGCGTGTTGACGTCAATTACTTGAATTACACGTTCACACAGCTGCCAGGCAATACGCTCCATTAGAGGGACCATACGCTCATTTGTGTTATAGTGGCAAGAGATCATCCACACAATTTGCAGGCTGTCCATCAGAGGGGGGATGGTCTCCAGGATCACACCAAAATTTGCTCCAGTAGCCAGATTCTACAACAGATAACAGTAACTTTGAAAGAATTGAAGGTGAGAAATGATTTTGTAGTCACATTTTCTGATTAGAAAGTATTTGTGGCAGGTGTGTGTTTGTAGCCATCAGCTCTTGACAGTTACACTGTTCATTATTAACAGAGAAAAGTGTAAATCAAAGTAACAATATCCAGCAGCACTGCCTTTACAAAAGGTGTAACTCACCATGAAGTGTCTTTCCATTGTGCTGAGGAAGCGTAGATTATCGTCTGCCTCCACGCGGTATTTATTAAGTTCAGCAACCGTTCCTTCCATAGTCTGAACAATGCCTGCATCTGCTTTGGTCATCACCTCCAAGATCTTCTTTACTACAGGCTGTTTGAGTTGCTCACTCAGAGCACTCAGAACAGATGCACGCTCCTGCCAAAAAGCTAACTCTGCCAAAGGGCCAGGTGCCTGGGGGACAATGAAAAGTTAATGTTTTACATTGGTCTATGGACATCTCTGTGTGTGTTTTATGTTTTCTTCTACCAAATAATTTGAGTTTAAGATGACAGGGATTTTGTTTTTTGGTAATATTAGAACTATATATGTGATGGCATGGATTAACCCCAAATCCTTCAATTGAACCACCAAGGCTGCCTGGGTTGAAACTCTGACTACAGGCAGATTCACAAACCTGGTGCTTTTTGTTTTGCTGCTCCTCAATAACAATGGTAATCTGAGTCTGCCAGTTCATCACACACTGCTCCAACTTCTCTACCATCTCGGGATTAGACAGCAGTACATCCACCTCCGGCTCCAGGTCTAGCTCAGGGATGTGAAGGGTAATCTCATCTGCCACAAAGAGACTGATCTTTAGAGTGTATTGGTTTTTATGAAATAAAAACAAGCATGAACAGCAAATTCAAGGCTTTTTTTTTATTTACCAACCCCAAAAGAAACCCTCAAAGTATGTTCATGTATATATATTTTTTCCTCTTACATAAATAGCAGTGCTATTTACAACTGCAAAAAAAAACAACATTATTGACTTTTTCAACAAAGTCATTTCATGGCATCTCAAAATATGCTTAAAAAGTGAGGGGAGAAATAGGGAATTCCAAGGGATTGTTGATTATTCCACAAAGTACAATAAAAAATGTACTTGTTTTTTAATAGTCAAATATTGATCAATCCTGAAATAAAAATATAAGCCTTTAGTATATCTAATAAAACAAACCTTGAATCTGAAGGTGTTGGAGAGCTGTGTTGACCATTCCCAAAAACTTGTATGTCCTGTGGAGAAATTCATCACGAATCGTGAATTGCCCACTTGACTTCACTGGACTCTCCATTTTACCCTCTCCACTGGTCTCCTCCTGAGGAGACGCTGCCCTGCTTTCATAACCTACACCAGATATCCTCATCTGGTGGGCTGTAATCAAGGGTATATACACCTGACAAGAGACAAAGTGAAAATAGCATCCTTTATTATTTTCTGCAGAAAGAAGTTTTTGAGATGGTTGATGTTGACAGTTTTCTGTCTGTTTGTGGTTGCTGTTGGTTTTTTTGCTTTTAATTTTATACTTACATTAGCGAGTTTGTTCTGCAACACGCAAAGGGGCTCTCCACTATGCATGCCAATGTCAAATAGCCTGGGCATCAGCATACTGGCCTCCTTCATGTCATGCGGCTCACCAATGGTGTCTATTGCAAAGACAAATAGCAATATCTTGAGTAATCCTTTTTATGTGCAAAAGAAGCTTGAACATGTGTTGTTTAAAAAAAAAACCCTGATTTGTCACCTCACCCTTTGTGTTCCTGATAAAGTAATAGACAGGAGATTTCAAAAATCTCTCTGGGTATTCGTTAACTGCCACATGAAGCTCAATGTGGTAGACCACTTGGAGCTCAATGATCTAAAACACAAAATCAGAAATTAGTTAAACATTTATTTTCCTCCTCATCAGCACAATTTAAAAAACAATTAACACAGGCGGGTTGGAAATAAAGGTTGAACTCACATGTCTGGGACTTTGTTCATATGTCTCCTCTGAGTCTGAGGTTATCTCCACTCCATTTTGAGTCCGAGGTTTCTTGTCAGGATCTGAAGAGTCTCTATCTTTCCTCCTTTCTGTGGTTATAAAAGTAGTTAGATGCAGTCTTATTGTCAGCATGCTAGCGTGAAGTCAGGTATTTTTAGACATCAGATAAAATGGGACAAACAAGCTTTACATCTTGGGCTCTATGAATATTAGCAGCTGCTCACTAAAATGTTTTTTAATTGTTGCTACAAATGTGCTTCACATGAAACGATACTTCTTATTGGCCTCAGATAACTATTACGGGTAGAGCAAAGAGTAAAAAATCCACTGGTCGCAGAGCATAAAAAAGCCTTACGACAGGTTGATTTCCTTATTTCAATAATAGCTAAAATTATATGGGTAAAACAAAAAAAAGAATACAGGGTGACTTATATTTGACTTATAATTAAAATATTTTCAGAGTGCACTTTACTTCTTATGGGGAAGGGATCTGTTTGAGTACTAATACATGCAGTTAATCAGAGGGAGACAAAATTAAGCTAAAATGGGACATTTCTCTGAAGTAAAACCAGCATTTTGTGTTGATTAAAAAAAATATGCAACAGAAGAATGGGGTAAGCATAGCAGAAAAGCTGGATCATCATTTTAATAGCAATAGATTGCATTCATGATGTAATGAATGAATTAAGTGATGGATGGGTTTAACATATTTTCTACATAAAACTAGAGAATATCAGAGAACCATAACAAATTACAAAAGCAGAAAAAAAGTGTCCAAAATTACCTGACTTCACCTCATCAAAAATGCAGTACTAGGCCTACAACCTGTCCTCCTGTGACCCAAATGTATATTCATATCTAAGGTTACATGAGAGGCACATAATGGGGCTAATAGCAACTTTGCTAACTTACCGACTGGAATTTCAATTTCAATTTCTTCTTCTCTGACAGTTTTGAAAAACAGAAGACATGACGGTGAGTCTTCGTCAGAGACAACGTTCAAATAACGGATAATTTTGTCCTCTATTTCTCCATCTCCCTGACTGAGCAGTTCGTCGAAACAGTTTGGAGGGTCTGATAAATTGAAATCGGCAGATACGCACTGTCGGATCCACTCCACTCGCAAATCGTCGTGGACCATGTTTTCACAATAACGTTAGTTTACATTCTAAGAACTAAAAAAATGTAGCTAGTTTCTGGTTATGTGTTTTTTTCCCAATAATATTGCAGCTGTCCAAAGCATTAACAACTAACATACTATGCTGTAGATTAGCTGTTTGACGTTGCCGTGGCAACCACTAAACGTCTCGCGCCTCCTATTGTTGGGAGACAACTATGGTGGAAATTTGTTCCCACAGTGCTGACTGAAAGGCGCTATCGTGCTCAGGCACACTATAGCCAAAAGTCATTTGACAGTGACTTTCTACTTTACATACATTCCTGAAGCATAACTCAAGTTTTTCATTGTCATCCAGTCAGAAAAATATCATAAAAATGATTAAATAATTCTAATATCATCTATTTGATTTGTTATAGACAATTATAATTTTGATTTAATTGCTCCATCAAGTATTATTTATTACTTTTTTTCTAACATTTTGCCATCTTCACACCAAACCCTTCTAAAACAAAACTATAATTAGTTAAGTCCAAGAAGATTTAAAAATTTAAAGAAATTCAAATTTAAAGAAATTCCCTTCAACTGCTCTTGAGATGTTGCGTTCTCGAAAATGCGACAAAGTCATACATTGAAAAAAACAAATCCCTCAAGGCAATTTTGAGATGTCATTTTTCAAGAGAATGGGATGGACAGACAGACAACCCGAAAACATGCCTCCGGCCATGGCTATCGCCAACGCAGAGGGATAATAACAGCTTGGCTTATGCAGTTTTTTGTTTTGTATTGTATTTCTTTTAATTGCTTTATATTATGTTAGATCAATACATTTCTTTTTTCAATCAGTTGCTATTTCAGTAGCTAATTAAAAACTACAAATCACTTGATCAGCTGGTTTAACTGACATCAATGAATCAGAAATGTACAAATAAATGAGTTATTGTTTCAGACAAATGATTTGATAAAATTTGTACAAAATGTATCTTTTCTAGCAACTGCTCTCCAGTATATGGCACCAAGGCATTCATATGGAGTGTGCGTTTATGTGTGCATTCAATACAAATCACATCAAAATAAATTAATGTTTAAAAAGAAGCACAAAGGTCAACTTGCCAAAAATCCAGATTGTACTTTAAAAATAAGTGTTACTTCACATTCTCGGCTGAGAGCCCTAAAACATTTATATGAAATGCAAAAATCTGCAAGCTGAAGAGAGACAGACATCTTGATGTTGTTACATTAAACTTTCTTAAACCCAAACACAATGAAGACTGAAGTTATGGGCTTTGAGTGAAAAAACCCCAAACTTAAATACAATTTATTTTTGACATAAGGATGATTTTCTTAAAAGAACAGGGAGTGCTTGTCAATAAAATATTAAAATTAAAGGCAAGCTTGGGGCTGCATTAGAAGAAATTACAATACCTATTCAGTCATATTACAATTTAATGTGAAGTTTGGGCAAATAATTGTTTATCAAACATCACTTGTCCCAATAAAACAGTGACTACCACCTGTGTCAAGATTTGACACCACATTGTTCCACTGTTAAAACTTCACACATAAGGTCATGACTCTCGACATGTGTGGCAGTATCTTACAGTAGAAAATGTTGTTGCCAGTGAAAACTCTCAATCTCAATATTGCAAAAATGACTACAATAAAGTCTCATTCCCTTTCAAATTCCAAAATCAATTTCATACAATACTTAAAATTTAATACAGATAGCAAATAATATTAATTCCTGATGTTACTACATAATTCAATGTTCCCCCATTAAGATTTAATGCAGCCCAGCCACTGTGATGTATCTTGATTCTTTCAAAGTAAGAGCATGTGCTAAGTCAAAAAATGCGTGGAATGTAAAATTGTACAGTAAGGGGCAGATGCATAGGCAACACTGTGAATGCATTAAAGTAAAAATCATATCCCATTAACATTCATCTTTAATTCTGATACATTTTAAAATATAATAAATTAAAAAATAATTCTGTAAAAGTATGTACATCTTATCACACACCTGCCCAAGCACTTTTCAATACTGACACGTCAAAGATCCTTTGCAGTTTTTGGTACCACAAAGTAAGCACACAAGGGGAAGAATGATACAGTATATTGTCATTTGGTTGTACTTTCGTAAGGCAAGTCAGTGCAACAAAAAGAGCCGCACGAACTGAGAGGTGGCTCACTACCCAGTGTATGGAAACCAGATCTGCCAAAAAGAAAGAAAAGAAAACAAAGCAAAACAAACAAAAAAACCTGAAAACGTAATTCAAAAAACATCAGTATGCAAACATTTGCCAAAAAGAATGACAAAAGTTAAAAGAGAAAGAAAAGAAGTGGAGGGAAATAGAAGATATTACAAGAAAAGTTGGATGTTATTTTATTATTATTATTTTTTTATCTTTAATCTATTCAATGAGCCATTCATTTGTTTTTTTACTGTTATCTCATACTATTCTTATAATACTATTGTTTTACTTATTTAATTTAAGTTTGGTGGATTTGGTTTTCCATACATGTGACATCAACAACAATAATGCCACAGTAGTAAATAAAAGGTTTAAATATATGAGTAACATTTTATATTTGAGCCTCACACTTCAACCTAACAAACGTGTTCTGCAGTGTGTTTCAGTTTAAAGTTTGTGATGCTGAACAAAGAATTTCTTAACATAATTTTTTAAAAAGATGACTAAATAAATCTAAATCCCCTCATGTTTTCTCTGGAGTACAGACCCTGCTGGCTTCTTTTGGCTCTGCTTACCACCTCAGTGTTACCAGCTCATCCCTTCACAGTAAGCCATCATGCTCAAAACTGGAGGGCAGGAGAGAGAAGGAAAAAGGGCAAAACTTGACTCCACTCCCACTGTAGAATTTATTCTGAAACTCCACCCTGAGGAAAAAACAAACAGCTGCTATGAATATAAAACACCAATAATTCAAAACACTTTGGCCCCAGTACTTTTGCAGTTTCTGTCATCTTACCAGTGCAGCCGGAGGGCATGAAGGAATGCAGACAGACCCTCCATTATCAGAAGGATGGACACAGTGAGAACAGCAAACAGGCCAAACACAGGCACCAGGAATAAAACCCCGAGAGTGGTGTCCATGCGTAGTCCTACTCGCATCACCATAGTCCACAGCACCTCTGACAGCTCTGTGAAAGCCGAGAAAAGAGCATGTGCACTGTCCACTTAGGGAATTACAACAAACATAGATAAAGCGTACATAAAAGTTATTGATATTCAGGCTGATCTCAGGCCTGTCGTCTAGCTACATTTGTTGTCTAGACTCCTATTTATTTCTATGATGTCATTAACCAAAGTTACAAAAGGTCTGGTATCATTATTATGTGACTTGGGTTAAATTTGCTTGAGGGGATCAAGTTCAGGGCTGCACTACAATTTTACATGTTGGAGTCAGTTTGAAAGTAGTTTTTTCATGTTCAAGTCGTACTGTTTATCTGAATAAATACGACCTATTAGGATTTCTGCGACATTTCCACCACTGCTCAATTCTAAAATTCAAATTCAATTCAAAGTCATATTGACAGAGTAGCTACAGCACACACACTAAGTCGACTACATACCATATATTTGTGATATTAAACGGTTCTGCCTTCTTAAGGCTTCCCTGTAATCAATTTTCCATTTAATTATCAGTTTAATAAACCATAAAATACTTTGTATACGCGCATTTTACAATGTTCTCACTCTGAGTTAAAATGAGAAAAAATAAATAAAAATACAGAAAGAAAGAAAAAGGAAGTTGTTTATCATCAACTAAATTATCAAGTCTAGCAGGTGGAAAATTTAAGGAGCTGCTCCTTTATACTCAAAACATGTGAGCAAATGGGAATTTAGTAAAGTGTGGGCGCAGGCTAACAATATTTTTTGTTTATGCCTGAATGTTGCTGGAGTTTATAAAATAAAGTAACAGATTATCATAGACAAATGAAACATGAGCTGCAGTGTGAACTGGATATATGTTCACACAGTGTCTCCCACACAGCTGGGCGCCAAAAGTGTGCATGCTGTAATTCCCCCCTGCAACTGTGTATTACAGAAAATGTTATATATTGTGTATTTACAAGTGAACAAAATAACAAACACACAGCAGCTGCCATTTCTTATGTAAAAATGTAATGTTATAAAATGTGAAGTGGCCTTTGATTTGAACAATATGTCTGTCCTACTAATCTACTCTGAGTTTATAATTTTGTACAGTCACTTTGCATTCACTGTGTGCTTATACAGGTTTGAAGAAGGGACAAACTACAACCCTTTTTTCGTACACACGAGGTGACTTGGTTTGACTCAGCAGGTCGGCACAGCATTGCAGGAATTTGTGTCTCTCTAAGAACACGGCTACCTGCTTGAGGGCGTACCAACTGATAACACGCTTGTCTGAGTCGCTGGTGCTGATCTATGGCTAAAGTGTAAGAACCACTAACAACGTTCTGCTAATTCAATGATTGACACATTTCTTATAAATTCTCCACAATAAAAGCTTTTATTGTGAACCCGCTTGGAGGTGGTCGGGCACGCTTTTGGCCCAATTCTGGAGGTAGTCCATCTCAAGAGTGGCGCAGCATGTCAAAACTGACAGCGAAAACACAACTTGGTGTGTGCACCTGTGCATGGTTCGACTAGGCGTTGCCAACAGTACCAATGGAGAAGCCCTATACCTGTATGTTATACTGCAAACCATCATACTCACGGGCATGTGCCAAGCTCAGAGCCCAGAGCCTTAGGTAGGAGGCTGTGTTGGAGATGCAACCCAGGCAATACTCTATAGTGTGGATGGCCTGATGCAATAATTCATCTGCAAAGTCAAACTATCACAACAAAAAACAAAACTCAGAATCACTGTTGGAAACCAGTAAACAATGACAATAGTTGCTTATAAGGAAGTTTAAGATTCATAGGTTAGTTTTGGTTGTTTTACTGTGCTGACCTCCTCTGTCTGGTGCTCTCCACTACTAGAGAGATCACTGTGACTGCTGCCCTCCTCCATGTCATGAGCCCTCATCAGGTAGAGCTCCTCTTCACTGTTGCGCCGCACACGCTCGTATCCCTGACAGCAGACAGAAAAACTCCCCAGATGAGCATACATTCAAAGAGCAAATATTTGGAAATGTTTTTAACACAGTAAGCAAACATTCACAGACAGACACACATGTTCAGCCCTCACCCTGTACATTCCTAGGCGGTGGCTTCCATTGTGAAGCCAATAAAGGTAGAGAGGTTTCCCCAGGAGTAAGACAGGCACTGAGAGAACAGCAATGACCACCAGAAACACCTGCAGGCCATTCTGGAAGACACAAAACAGCATTGTTATGATGTGTCCCAGAGACATCTGAAGTGTGTTTGAAACATTGATTGAATCTGCTCAGCAACAACAGGGACTATAGCACTGTGGCAGAAATGGAGCTTTACATTAGCTTCTCACCTGTCCTGAGAAAAGGGGCTCCACTGGGTCGCCCTGTATAAGGAACATGTTTATGAAGTGGATAAGGATGCTCGGAGCGTGTCTCGAGTCCTTCGCACTGAAGGCCAGCCACTTGTAGAATATCATGAACACCAGGTAGCCAAAGAGACACAGCAGGAACAGGAGCTCAGGGAGGAAAACCAAGTACAGGTTGTACTTCTTTCTAAAGTGCCTGTTGTGGTAGACAAAAATAAGGCAGGTTATTAAAAACTCTAACATCTAACATTAAAGGTTTACCATGCAGGATCTTTCTAAAAAACAATGTAATGACCCTTACAAATCATCATTTACAACCCATTAGAAGTCTGTGGTGGTGTATTGATCTGCATAGACCTTTATTTTCTTGTAATTTTGCCAGGTTTAGTATGTGATCAGGCACAGCCCGCAGGTGAGGTTGGGATGTAAAAAAAATGGTAGCGATCAGATGCAAGACAATAAGCGACGCATCCAAGAGCGAGCCATGAAAATCATGGATACGACTTTACAAAAATGCATATATAGCAAGGCAAAACAACAAGCGGACAAAGCTGGGGTTAGCTCTCACTTTCACTGGTGATGCTGTACTCAGTTTTACAATCTCAGCATAGTAAACCCTTAATGGTCCAGTGTGTAGGATTCAGGGGCGTCTACTCGCACTAACGGTGGATAATATTCATGAAAATGTTTATATTAGTTTCTCACATCGGCAGTTGTAGTTCTCCTAGTTTCAGTTCCGCTAACGCACGGCTGGTGCCACTAAATCATACACACTAGACGTTTGCTTTACAAAGTGAAAAAAAAAAAAAACAAAACTACCAAACTAATACTTACAAATGATTATAAGTGCTAAGGATGACCCCAAAGCTCATGTGTATGATGCCCAATATCACCGACATCTTCATCTTATAGGAGTTCAGAAATGTAAGGCGGTTGGTTGCTAAGTTCCAAATCTGTGCAAAGAAAAGTTGACATACAATTTGATACACAATGGGTGGTTTTTATTTGTAAACATTAAATCCAGCAACACTACATAAATCTCATGAATAAAAGCTTGCTGTGTTTTGTTCACTGTTTCGGCTATGTAAGGATGACATGATTGGATTTAATAATATTATTCAACACAAGTGAGCCAATACCTTGATTTCCTGGAATTCAACCTTCAGTTTTAAACACACAGTGAACATCTCTGCCTGAGTCATTTATCATTATCATTTATTACAGCAGCTACAGATATGATTGCTCCACATGAATAGTGGTTTTATAGTCCTTGTTGTTCCAATACTAATAATATTACACCGGTAGAATTTTATACCTTATATTATATACGTTCTAAAACAATAAGATTAAAATGTTGAGAGCCTATAAATAACTTTATAGTATTAATGCCTCAACACTGAAGTCAAACATGTTTGCCTCCACCCTGGTTGCCTTGCACATAGAAATTGATCCTCATCAGTTCCAGAGAAATGCTGTGACTGGTGAATTTATATCCCTTAACTTTCAGTCCTAGTAGTACATAAAATGCTCTTGCATACTTGCTAAATTGGAAATACTTTGCTCTGTTATAGGATTTCTACGCCATTTCTTTAATAAATTAAAGAAACTAAGTTCAGCAAAAATATTTCACAAGATTGTACTGACTGGAATAATAATAAACATCTTGAATTTTTAAACAACCACCATGATGAGAATCAATAATAGCTATGAATTCACGACAGCTTGTCTCTAAACAGTCTCTACTCACCGGGTCAATTCCCAGAGGGTACGGTCCGTTGAAAACTCCCGTGACATTTGGATCCAGAGTGAGAAAACCAGTCCCATGCAAATCATTTTCCCTGTTAGGCACAAATGAAACCATCCATGTGTGTTAAATGTAGTTTGTTATGAAACAAATCCACAAACATCATCTTATCTTAAAAAAAAAAAGTAGAGTAAAAAAAAAAAGATACTTAGGCACTTCTGGGCCTGCTTAGCTGTTTTTAATGTTACTACAAAGTCCCGCTTCTCATGAAATACTCACTGCCACTGCTTCTCCGTGAACATGGCCTTCACATTCCAGCCAGAACCAAAGATGTTAAGGGACTTTGAGAAACAGTCATTGTATATCAGGCCAGTATAGATGGAGAACAGGCCCATCATCAGGATGATATAACGCCCCTCAAAGAATGTGTTCCAGATCTGCACGCACAAATCAAATCACTCAGTCATACTTCAGACACGCTGTATGAGTATAAGGTAAAGAAAATGCTTTGCAGTACACACTCACCTCATTCCTGGTGTTTTTAAGTTTGCGGTTGTTCTCGTACAACACCATCCAGAGAGCAAACAGAGCCATGATAGCTCCATGACCCAGGTCCCCAAACATTACAGCAAACAGAAATGGGAAAGTGATGATTGTGAAAGGAGCTAAAAATGTAAAGGAGAAAAAAAAAGGATGAGCTCATGTCAAATGTATATATATAAATAATACATTAACTGACAAGTTTGGCATTCCTACACATCGTCCATTTACAAAATTATATACTTATATATATTATATACTTTTCCAGACTCGAATTTCCTGAAGTCTTTGTATATTTTTCGCACTATATTTGACATCTGAGTACAAACAGCTGGATGTTTATTATGTGAATAAATGGTTTTAAAATTGATCCGTTAACATGCATGTTACATTCTGATTATGATATTATTGTTAATCCCATATTTTAAAGGTTTTTTTCTAAATAAGAACCAAAAGTGACACAGAAATATTTTAATTTGATTTTCACTGCATCAGTGCAGCCTAGTTTTTTAACTGTGTCCATGGAAAAAAACAAAAAACAATAAAAAAAAAGACAAAGGATCCCACTCACCAGGATTAACCTCTCTGTAACTGCCCACTCCATAGGCATCTACAATGTTTTGGAAACCAGAGGTAAATTTGTTGGTCCTTATCAGGGTGGGGGGAGTGTCGTTGGTGGGAATACGGTTAACAAAGGAGGGGACTGTCGCTCCGCTTTTTCTCTGAAATACCAACAGTAAATTAAAACGTCAGAATGTTGCTATAAACAAGGCAGCAGATGCAAATCCCAAACAAAAAAAAAGAAGAAAAAAGATATAATGTCCCTTCGTGGTTCAAGAGTTTTGTTATAATGTCATAATTAGTCAGTTGTGGCAACGATAAATAAGCCTTTGTAGGAATTCCCATTTGTGCGTCTTTGTTTGACTTTATCCCAAATACACACTCTGTCCTCTGCAAGCTGAAAGAACAGTGTCCTTTCAGTACCCCTACCAAGCCATATAAAATGCCTCTATCTTAAACTAAAGGAGGAAAAAAAATAGCAATGCCTCATTCAGAACTTGCTTTTCTGACAAGAATACTCAAATTCATGAAGCAACTGCCCCAGTTAAATAAACAGAAAACGAAAGCCTGCAGCAAAACCAGTCAAAACCAGAGCAGCTCTGTTAGAGTTTCCTCACCGATCCTTCCTCTAGGGCCCTCCGCAGCATGGGGATGTCATTGACAGGACACCACACCTCAGCGATCAAACACTTGTTGGTGACATCAAAACTACACAGGTTCAGAATATAATAGATGGCCTTCATCTTTTTGACCTGGATGACCCAGGTGTAGACGGATTCTGAGGCCTTAATCAAGACCTGTTTCAGGTAGTCCTCTGTTCTATGAAGTACCTGTACACAGAAAGAGATTAACAGGACTGTTATTGAGGTAGATCGTGCTACAGAGGCAGTGTGTAACATTTTGAGGGTTTTAGTGGCACCTAGCAGTGAAGATTGCAGATTGCAACCCACTGAAACTTCTCCCAGTCAGAATTCCTTCAGTGATCTTTGTTTAGGAGGTTTGTACCGTGAACCAAATTATCTGCAGAGGTTTTTAATTATCAAAAACAAACACAGCTGGTGATTAAAACTGATAAAAACAATGAATATCGGAGTTTCGTGTTTCAGTGTTTTTCCAAAGCTGTTCAGCTCATCGTGGCGGGGCTTCTAAATACAGCAGCCACCATGAAAAAACGTGAAAGACCCTATCTAGAGCCAATGTTTGTTCATTTTGGGTTAACTATAGAAACATGGTGGAGCAACAAGCCTGACTCCGTGGATGAGAACCCGCTCCCTCTGTAGATATAAACGGCTCTTGAAAGGGAACGACAACACAATTCTTGTTTTCTGGTAATTATGCACTTAAGAAAACAGAATACTTATTATGTTACATTCCATTTATGCCGATATATCCCCTAAATCTTACACACTGGACCTTTAAAAGATAACAAAGACTTTAAATAAAAGTGTGTAAACCTTAACATTTTTTTAATGTCTATGAATTTTTATGGAAAATTAACAAAGAGAAATTAGGATTTAGCCTACAATTTAAACAAGAAGAGCTTGTGAGTGTTTCTGTGTGTGAATAAGAGAGACAAAGAGCAGCCAAGGAATAAAGCTACGAAATGAAAGGGGGTGAAAAACTGGTGATGAAAGAGAGAGAGAGAGAGAGAGAGAGAGAGAGAGAGAGAGAGAGAGAGAGAGAGAGAGAGAGAGAGAAAAAAAAAACAGTTCAACTCTCAGTTGAGGTCCCATGTTGATCATGTGCTACACGGGGTGAGAGCAATTCTATTTTTTTAGTCACAGTTGGCTCAAGCTACCAAATGATTCACTCAACTGACCCTATGGATGCCTCGCAAGAAGTGAAGATTGGGTTAATCTTTTAGAAAATAAATCAGCCATTAAAATTTCTTCTTTAGTTCTTTGACCATAAAAGACTGTCTCAAAAGAGAAATCCTTACTATATGTGCTGTTTTACTTCACTGAAAACACTGATGTAAATATTAAATTTTGTATTCCTCTATCCTAAAACCCACCACCAGGATAAAACAAACTCAGCTGGACAGCTCCAATACAAAATAACCTAATTTATATTTCAACAGAGATGACAAACACATTCACAAGTAAACCTTTAGTGAATGACAAACAGAAGAACTACTCTCTCTGTTACTAATTAAACATCTGCATAATTAGATAACGGACAGCAGACATACTGTGTGCAGGTCTTGAATGCGAGTTCTTAGTCCTTCCACCACATCATTCCTCTCCTCATTGCTACTGGGATAGGGGTACAAGTGACAGTGGTAGCTGTGGAGGGACAAAAGTTATTTACAGCTCATCACGAATGTTAAAACAACTTTTTTAAAAGAGCAACCTTGGATAAAGTATTGTGAAATAATTACCAGTCACAGATCTTCTTCACTTTCTGACCTATTTGGTCTCCCCAGTAAGAGATCAGGAACACCACACTTTTGGTCGGCTCACCCTGCAGACAGAGAATAAGAGGAAGAGTGTCAATGATAAGACCCACATGCTTCATTGGTAATGAAAATGGAAGTGTAAATCTGGTTACACTACATGTTTAAAAACAGTTTATTTCATAAAATGAACTGAAAATGTGCATTTGTTTGTTGGTTACCAAACAAAACTGAAAAGTACTTGAGACTGAAAGTTTATTCTTTTTTCGACCCGCCTTTTGAAAAAGCGCGACTGACTTTTTCCTTTAATGTCAAGCCTTCTCTTTTCTCACCATTCAGAAGCACATGTTAACATTGCTTGTAAATTTCTCTGATTTTCCACCAGTGAAAGCCTGTCCTGACATTTCAGCAAGTGATTGGTCGCAGCCCTGCATGTCTGCCTTCTGGTCAAGCAGAGGAAACGTGTAAGTGGATTAGTGCTGTCCCTCTATGTCAGACAAGATGACAGCACTCATTGTTTAAGAGAACTGCAATACGGACTAAAACAGACTTCACAACAGCCTCACCAGTGTCTTGTCGTCAAATGTGTCCCATTATTAACAAATGTAGTTTAAAAAAAATTCCAACTTTTTGTCATTTGCACATCTCTACAATACTTCTTTCTTTTACTAACTCCACTACACAAACAAGGAAGACACATTGATCATTTTAGTAATATTTAACACCATGCACTTTGTAATATCAAGCAATCCAATCCAATCACACTAGACTGCATTTTTTGCAAAACAATCTAATTGTTGAAAATCCAAACTGTGTTGGGATATTTCACGTTTTGCTCCAGAAGTCCAGTAGTAGTCATGGCACAAAACATGCTAAGAATGTATATGCATCTGCTTATAAATAGTTTCCACTGCACATCAATTTCAACCTTACCTACAAAAATTATGGAAATTGAGAACAGAAGTCCCGCACAAGTCCTTATCATGTGTAGACACAGAAGTTAGGATTCAATCTGTCCTCACTAGTACTTAATATTATTTATTTAATTTTTATTTGACTTTTAGACAAGGCCCACATTTTGTTAATTAATCATGTTTATTCAGTCATGTACCACATTTAGTACCTTGAATCTAGATACCTTAAATACAACTTAAGAAGTAAGATCCATAACAGGTACTTCACGCAAATGTTTCTTCTGCGTTTTCTGTTGATAATTCAATCTCACACTGTAATGCAAAAAAGATACAACAAAAGTAATTCAAGTTAAGCACGAATCATGGACAAAATTAACTTGAAAAACCTACCGTGTCAGGATCTTCCAAATACTCCTCAATCTCAGCGTAGCTGAGGATGGTGTAGCCTTTACACACTCTCCAAAGCATCCGCTCAAAGGCTTCGATCTTCGTCCTCTTAATAAGCCCAGAAACAAAACTGCAAGAAAATGAGGACAAAATTCACAAGCAGTCTCACATTGTGTGCTCTCACTAGAGCACACAAACTTGGAATTTAAAAAATATCACAATAATGATATCATGTCAAAAGAACAATAACCTTTAATAAAACCATAGAGAATTCATAAAGATATTATTTTTGTGTCACAAACTAAAAGAAAAAAAAAACATATGTGAGAAAATCATTGTTTTCTTTTTCTCTGTTTAATTATGAACTCTTGTTAGCACTAAAATCCTCCCATCGATATTTTAACTTTAAAGCATGTAGCTTCGTAGGGATGAGGGAAACATTGTGTGAACATCTTCACTGACACGTGCATGTGTGCAATCTGGTTAAGGTCACTGTGACCGCAGCTTTGCTGTTACCTAAACAATCTTACATTATTGATGTCACATTGTGCTCAACTGAACATAATACAATCTGCCTGCAGCAGCTGTGAGACTTTTTATGTTGCATAGTGACTGCAGAGATGCATCACAGCTTTAGCCTTTTTTTTGGAGTTTTGAATCCAAGAATATGGTTTTCTTGAGTAATATATATACAGTATGTGTAAGAGCCAGAGCTGAATTTCATTGCAACATGTAAACTTCCTTCCTGTTTGTGTGTGCTGTGTACAAAGTGCATCTGTACATGAAAAAACTGATGGTAGAAGTACACACAGAAAACTATTTATGGAGGAAAATAAAAGTGCAACTTCCTTCATTTTAAACTTGTGTGTTGCAGAAGCTGTGAAACCCGTTTAACTATTCTTCAATACATTAATGTGACTTGAAAATCACACAATATTACAATTTCAGTTTTTCAATGCCATGACAGACATGAAAACTCATTAACCATGACAGACTGAGTGGCTAAAATAAATTAAATTCATTATAAATAAATTACATTAATAAATCAAATTATAAGTCTAAACACAAACATGGACATAATGCTGATATGGCTGGCATAATTTTATCCCTCACCCCAGTTTGGCTCCTAGCCTCTGCATGCTGCTGTAGTCCATCATTGTGTCTTTTTCTAAGAAGGGAAACTCCTCATACTGGACTTGTAGTGGCTCTCGCTAAAAGTAAAAATGAAATGCAAGTTGGGTAAAGACAAAAATCAAAATCAAACCAAAGAGCAGATTACAATTACCATAATACAAAAACACTCCTACATGATCAAGATGAAAATGCATGAGTAAAGAATGAGCTATATTACAACATTACAACAGGATGACACACTAACCTCTGCTGTTCTTTGTACAAAACTGCGGGTGATGCGCAGCATGTGTGTGTACTCTGTCAGCTCCAGCAGATTCCTCTGCAGCTTCTCTTTATTCCTGGTGACTTCACCTAACTCCACTTCTAGCCTCTGCAGCTGCTCCTGTGAATACACACAAGGAAATACCCAGTGAAAATGCGCATACATAATAATAATAATAATAATAATAATAATAATAATAATAATAATAATAATAATAATAATGATAATAATAATAATAATAATAATGTTTTAAAAAACATTTTGAACATCTGTTTTACAAAGACTACAGGAGAACAAAGTAGAATTCAGTGTTCTACACAGATAAAATCCACTACATTCATTTCATTGCAACTTTGAACTCAACACCAATTTAATAGCTCTCCAGAAATAATACCATCATCATATTAAATTTTAAAAAATATAAACGATGATACATATAAGAATATAACTAACCATTATAGCCATGACATGCTTGGGCAAAGGAGCCACTGGGTTCACGTCTCTCTCTGGCAGTGAAATGTCTGCTTTCTTTACTTCCCTCAGAAGGTATCCTGTGAAAAATAAACAGCAAGCTTTAAAGAAAAACTGCATTTGAATCAAAGTCTGACAGTGTGTTGCCCTCCTCCCTTAATCTGATAAAGGGTTTAATTAGTTAAGGATGGCATTTCATTTGACTAAAGCTACAACCAGCTGACATTTCTCATGACTGTAGGTTTACTGGCTCTCAATTCAATTCAGTGTTAAGGTCTTCTGTGACGTCATGTAGTCCTGCTTCTACAGTCATATCAGACCTTTGTCTTAATCCTGTCAGTGGCAAAATAATTTGATATCCTGCACAAAGCTTGACTTCAGTTTGCAGTCAATGAATAGACAGATAGAGTTATTAGAATAGTGTATATTAAAAATAACTGTATCCTTACCAAGGATCCTCTCCATCTCTTCACATTTTTTGATCTCATTGACGTGTTTCCGCTGGAATACGTTAACACTGGGATTGAGCTGAAACAGGTGCAAGAGACAAATTCAGTCAAGATTTGAACAATTGAAAAACTCATTAACACTCATCATTTAGGCAGTGTGACTGCGAAACATACAAACATCTGCGGGACAAGCATTCATAAATCATACAGTAAGTACCTCTTAGGGATTTTACAAAAAACAGCCAAAAGAAAAATTGCAGATACAGCATTTGTCAGTTACATCTCAAAGCTCTGGAACACACTGCCTGTAGATGTCAGACAAGCCAGCTCGCTAAATATTTTTAAAAGAAAACTAAAAAGGTATCTCTTCACCTTAGCCTTTAACTTAGCTGCTTCGAATTCTGCTTCACACTTGCATACTGCTGCACAGCTTTCAGATGTTGTATTTTCCTTCATTCCATGCATTTTATACACTCTGTTTTTACCCTTATTTTTATTAATAATGTCAGTGGGTGTTATTTTATCTTCAATCTTATGTTATGTATTATGTGCATTCAATTTTTATCCTTATTTTATCTTACTTTTACTAGTTTTGTCAAGTGGGTTTGATCCATGTGAAGATGCATTCTGAGTATTCTGTTCTGATCTTATTCTATTTTTTCATGCAGGTTTTATTATGTCTTTGTCTTCCATGTCTTTTGATGTGAAGGACTTCGTGCATGTATAATTTCTCTCTTGTAAAACACGCTGGGTTGCAGTTCTTGTATGAAAGGGGCTATACAAATAATATTTATTATTATTATTATTATTATTATTATTACCAGGGATGTGTCTATGGAGTGGTCTGGGGTGGCATAAGCAACCCTTGCAATGCATGCCAACTATATGCAACCAATTGGCCTCGATTCGTGTCCCGCTTGTATCCATCCACAATCCCCCGCAACGTGTGCGCCCACAGCAGCGCTCCTACTACAGAACACCCCTGAACGAGTCAGTGCCCCACTCGGGCCACCCCAGTCAAAAAGGTTTGGGCACGCCACTGCCTTTTACTGCAGTACTTTTCTATGACTCCCTTACTTAAATTACCAGAAGAAAATGAGACGTTTGCTTTCACATAAAGTATAATTCAGGGACAAATGCTTGAGAATGACAAACAGTCAGGTAAAGTTAGTTATTTGCACTTTGTTCAGTAGTTTCGATGTTTGCAGACTCAGCACGAACTTTTACAATCAGACACTACTTTACTTCAGGATATTAAAATCTGTATTTCTCGGGACTTACGTCTCTGAACTCCACAAGTCCCAGTTCTCCAAGTTCACTGATGCAGTCGTATGCAGACCCCGACTGAAGAAAGAGTTGGGCCAAACACATCTCTTCACCTCTGAACAGAGACATTTTGACAGTTCGCTCGGATATTTACCTGCTAACGTTAAGCCGACGGGCTAAAATTAGCCGGCTAACTACTGCGGTTTTTGTTAATTGTAGCACGTCAACGCCGGTTAATTGAGTCCTTCTTCGTGCTTTTCATGTTTCGGCTCCAGTGAAAACACATTATTTGATTTGCATGACGCTGACGTTACACAGCTATCGCTTCAGCAGTGGCTGTTCCTGTTAGCTAATGGGCTAGCCGGCAATCGCTGCCGTTGATTCTTGGATGAAAAATTTGTTCCGTCAAAGCTGAATCTGAAATTGTGAGGCAACCGGTATAACGAGCGCTACCGTAACATATCCAAAGATGTAGTCACAAATGTTCTCGTGATTTAGGAAGTTTTTAGCAGACGTCCGCTTGCCATGTCCACAGTACTCCACGTCACTTCACTTCACACTGTTGAATACGATAAACCTCCAACAGCAGCAGCGAGTGTACTTTTGACCAATGACCACCGCCCCCCGGAGTCTGCGCACTACACCTCAACTATATAGCGCCTTTATGCCCTCGGCACTGTCTGAAGGCAAATTTAAACACCTGATTTTCTTAATATGACTACCAATCAGAGTTTAATATTCCGTACAGGTTGTGTTGCAAAAGACACTCCATGGCAAAGAGGTAGTTTTCCCCTACCTAAACAGGTCCTATATTGTAAGAAGTAAGATTCCCACTTCTTTTGAAATATAAAGTAGGTACAGGGGCTATATTGATATTGTGAGCGTAAAAATAAATCGGCTGCATCTTTAAACAGTCTTGATTTCTGTGAATTTGTGCTGTCACTAATTCAGTTTAAGTGTGTTTTTTTTAGTCATCACACATAATAATAAATGGTAAAAAAAAAAAAAAAAAGAAGCTATATTCTACATATTAGGCTTTTATTGAAAATAGTAATACATATTTAGATGTACAATTATATTCTATTATATCAATAATATTAATATTGTTTAGTAGCTGTAATTTAATTACATTTTTTTTCTCAGTAACTAACGTATTATAATTACATTTATTTTATATTTAATTACATAAATCTCATAACACTGCCTAGATCTAATAGGAGGTTTCAACTGGATGCAATATTAGGTAACCAATACAGTGAGGTCAGAGGCAGTAAAAGCGCCCAGAAAAGTTGGCATCGAAGCAGTACTGTGCTATGGATGATGACTCATTGTGATAACATCTAAAACCTGACTTAACAGTGACTCAGAATTCGGCACTGTGGCACTGGATAAGAAACAAATACAGGTGAAACTAAAATCAGATTCGATGACTGCATGTGAGGTTTGCAGACTTTTCAAGCCTTTTATAAGAATGTTGTGATCAAAATTATGTTGAGAGATTGAGACTGAAAAAGGTCATAGAAAAAAATAGGTTTATTACAAAATGGTGCACCAATACAAATATTTACATTCCCAAACATATTACATACATGTAAAAAACTAGAATTGAAAAAGGTGTAATTTCATTTCAGTGACATTTAAATACATAATCTTTTTTTAACCTCTCAATGTCCCATTATCCCTCCATCTGTGTGTCTTTCTCTACAGTTTGAGAGCAGCACTAGTTCCAAGCCTGTCGGATTTGTCTCCATGGAGTCCCAAGAATCGAGGCAGCGATAAAGAAGAAAACTAAGATAAGACCCTTAGCCAGTGACTGAGAATATGGCTCACCTGGGGAGAATAAAGGTAAAATAAGTCAGTAATGGCACTGTCAGGATCCACTGTTGTGCTTAAACAGTATTTCTCACAGAAATGTTTCACAGATGGAGTTTCAGTTTACTGAATGATCACCCACAAGATACAATAAAACACTGGACAGATCCTTCTTTGACTAGATAAACTCTCACCTGTGTAATACCTGGTGATAGGGAAGGCAAGCTCAGGCCAACACACATCATTCCTATCACAGTCATACTCTGTAAAGTTGATCTGAAACCTGGGGTAAAAAAAAAACAACATTATAGTCTAAGTTATAATCAGTCAGGCAGCTCAAACAAAAAGCAATTTATTTGTCTTTATCTGTCAGTCTTGCCTGGTTTTTGGTGGTCCTGTGTTGATGGGAATATCAATAAAGGTGACTGAGGAGGTGATGGGGAACAACTGAGTCTCCACTGGATCCACACATGGAGCGACATCACCTCCTCCACAATCCAGTGCCCAGGAAGAAAGGCTATAGCTAAAAATAAACAAAACGAGATTCTTGATTTTTATGACTTGTAATGCTAATCTGTATTAGGACATACTGTATGTTGGCTTATAATGATTAACCACTCCTCCTGAATTGATAATGACATTTTTACTGTGCATTTCAATAAGTGTACACGTGATACACACCTGACTTGCAAAGCCTGGATATCCCTTTGAGATAAGCCATCTACCACGCCAGTGACGAGACTCCAGACATGGATCTGTAGGTGGGACGGGACTCCATGGCATGAACTTTCAGAGTCTTCCATAGCTGAGCTTGAGTTCTGTGTCACAACTGGAAATTATGTGTTGTGTGTCACATTTAGTTAAAATGACAACTAAACCAGTTTGGCAGAATGTAAATGTTGCTTTACAAGTTAAAATAAAAGCATAACAATATACAATTATATACTATACAAAATTGTTGGTTATTGTCTGTAAACACACTCGCCAACAAAACTTAACTCCAGATTCACTCTTGTTTGACATTTTGTCTCACTATATTTTTTGGCACTGTCTCCTGGATGTCTGCGGCTTACAGTCAGGCACCTGGTTGCTGTCTTTTTATAAAGTCCAACCTCACTTAAGCACTTTGAGGGGACACGCCCTTACGTGTCCTGAGCACAGGAAATAATAAGAAAAAAGTAAATACAATAATAATAAAAGTAAATACAATAAATACCTCCACACACTTTCAGTGGGTCATAAGTAATGATTGACAGGAATTAATTTTGTAGTATATAAGTAAGTATAGAAGTTTTTTCTGTTTGTTTGTTAATGTTTTTTTATTTTTAGGAAAATCCTGCATAGTACATCTTCAAGAAAGGTGTGATATCATTACACCAACATACACAAACTGTACAAAAAAACACAGAACCTTTTCTTTGGACCATCTACAGTACTTACAGCTTATGTTCACCCAGTCTGTCATAGTGAGAGGATCTGGGTTTCCACTCTTAGCCACATATGTAGCTGTAATCAATGCAGCCTGGAGAGAAGCAACAGTCTCCCTAAAGGAGAAAAAACATTTTACTTCAGCACAAACACATATAGATACAGATCACACATAACTCATGCTGAGCTACTGACCTCAGGAGATCACAGTGAGTCAGATTCTGTCGGCTGACGGGCAGCAGACATCCTGATGTCGAATTTTGCCCAAATAGAACTGATTTCATCTCAGCAGTGGAGCAGAGTCCATCATTCACTGTTAGCCAGATCAGAAAATGGTGTCTTCATTAAGTCAACTTATTTTGACTGAAATACACATCATTTATTATTATGCTACATGCAGTGAGCTAGTATTTTACAACATGACTTAATAGGTTTACCTGGTTTCCAAAGATTGACTGACGTCCTCTGCACTGAGCCTGTATCATTGTCGAAAGTGTCCACAATTCCAGCAATAACAGGCCTTCCCACCTGATAACCTGCCCCGAAAAGAGTTCTTGTTTTACCCATTGTAACAGGTACTATCAACTATTTTACAAAAAACAGTAGAACAAAGTATTTTTTATCTTACTCTCACCTGGGTTCCCTGAGTTAGGCTCACCGGCACCTTCTCCATTTATAAACACAGCAGAATATCTAGTAGTTAACGCCACTGTTCAGGAGACAGAAGAGCAGAAATGAGCCCCAAACTACATGAAACATATCTATCAACTATGACTGGTGTTCAGAAATCATGGACAAGCATTAAGGGCACTTACTACGACCATTTAAAGTGATGTTCCCAACAGTGCGAGACAGTGTGATACTTGTGATGCCATTTCCTTTCCAGTACACTTTGTAATCCAGCGCTAAGGTCACGTTCTCACATACAAGCCCCTCATCTTCAAAGAAATATGAACAAGTTTCAACGCTAAGGTTAACTGTCAGGTTATGTTGTTTTAGTAATGATATGTTGCAATCTCTGTACCTGAAGAAGCATCTGTGCTTGAAATAAACTGACTTAAGTCAATGGCCACTTTATCCGTAACATCCACAATAACATCACCTGGAATACATTAAAAGAAAAATAAATGAATGGCACGTGGATTCAGAGAGCTTTAGAATGTGTCAAAGTGTTGTTTTAGCAGACAAAACATACCCCCTTGCCCATTCTTTACTTTAATCCTCAAATTTGCTAGTGGTGTCTGTAAGGGAGGTCCAGCTAGACAGGAGCGTAGCAGAGTTACACACTTGACTTTGAAATTTTTCAAAAATGCTACAGGAGCCCTGTTTACACACTGCCCGAGCACCTTCTGTGGAACAGAATATACAAGGCATTAGTTGCTACAGCTTTGGCAACACATAAAATTCAAAATATGAATTTAACAACATACACACAACTAACCTGAGGAATGGTGAAGTACTGATCATTTATTGTGAAAATAGGACTCCCTTGAATATAAACATTAGCTGGCACCGGAGCTGACAGGTGAGGCCCTTGGAAGGATGGGCCAGGTTGAGATGTGCTAAATGACAAAAGATTAAAGATGGAAACTTGACACAAAAATGTGTAATTGAATGACACAATCAAAAAACAAAACATACATTCAATCATTTCTTACATGGTGTCTCCCTGGTAAAAGAGTCCAAGGTAAGGGTTGTTTTCAGGTGGAGAATTGACACATAAAAACGGAAACCAATCTGGGGAGTTTTCAGAGGACTGCACAGAGCACTGATAATCTGGAGCAGGAGCAACCTGTCCACCAAAGGGCCCTGGGAGACAGTGGGATGTAAACAGCTGCAAATCTTCAATAGAGCAGTCCTGTTAGAGTAGAAGACACATATGTCACTGTGGATTAATACAAAAGGAAATACATACATATATACATACATACATACATACACACACACACACACACACACACACACACATATATATATATATATACATACAGAGAGAGAGAGAGAGAGCGATATGTAAATACCTTGTCACAGCAGCAGCGTACATCACATGCTCTGAATGTGAGGTCACAGGGACAAGAGCCCAGTGGTTGGTACACTTGGTTTGGAATGACTGTTTTATTATCTGAAATAGATAGGAGACTCATATTCATAAAAATGTATATCCTTAACATGAAGGTAGATATCAATTAGATACATTTTAATGTGAATTACCAAATCCAGCATTAGCAGAAACCAACAGGGCGTATATCTTGGCCTGGATTAGCAGTGATGCCTGAGGTGTTTCACCTACACAGGCCGACACCTGAAGGGTCTCCAGGACACACAGTGGTTGTGGACAGCAGTCTGTGTCCGTCTCATTCTCACCACACAAACGCAGACTTCTGTCCAGTCTCAGCTGAACCCGAACTGCAGTCTATGGCACCAAATGAAACAAATATGAGGCATAAAGAAACTCGGATGTTCACACTATAATATCAGCTCTGTTAAATTAACCTTAGAAGGTTTTTAATAGATTAAACCCTCCCTGACTGCCTCTCACTGATACATTTCTATTTCACCATTGTCTGTATTTATGATAGAAATGTTCACTGTGAGATTGTTTTCTTACCTTTCCAACCTGCTCCTTTGTGAGCACCCACTGTGTTACCTCAGCTACACACGGTGGAGAACCAATGCTTCCTGTAAAAACAAACAAATAAACAACTTGACAACTAAATCACTACATAGCTACCTGGTTACCTTTCATATTTCTTTTTATGAGCCACTAAACTGAAGAGTGGCATATTCTAGCAACTATATATTTCCAAATACCACTAATTTCAATAAAAACCCTTCCAAAAAACAAATAGCTCATGTTCAGGTACTTATTAGAGCAAGAAACACAAATTGACGGGGGAAAAAATCATTGCAATCACCAAACAGGCCAGTCTCATACAACAAAAGGGCCGCTTTTATAGACAGAGCATCAGGAAATCTTTGGATCGTTTACCTGTGGTATTTGATGGAGATACAGTCCTCAGTTTCAGAGAGATTTCCGACGTGTTTCCGAGCAAAAGCGCAGTGACCGTTGGCCCGGTTGCAGTGAGAAATGACGGCTGGAAAACTGTTGAACACAACGCAGATATCTATGCTTACTGCTTCACATGTTAGCTTCACGTTAGCTCCATCACAATGATTCAATTCGTATTTCAACAAACGTAATTTTTTAACGTTATCGAGTTGTCTTCTAGCTAGCTCTTCGTTGCTGTAGTGCTTTAGCCTTAGCTACGTTTGCTAGCGTAACTTTAGCTATTTTGATGTAAAACTAAATGAGTTCTACGTATACGTGTAAGGTCTTACCGATATTGTTTTGAGTGTGAGCCAAGGAGATGAACAGTAAAATGGACAAACGGGAAAATAATATATCAACCACGTTAGCCATTTGGTTCAGTTAGGATTATAAAGTCGACATATTTGTAAACTGTTTGTTTCCTGGCAACGCAGATGTTGACCAATCACAGCCCAGAAAAGTTCTTCTTCTGGCGAAACAAGAGAAACAAAAAATTTACTTGACCTCATGTGGCGGATAGTGGTAGATTCATGTAACTACAGTCACTAAATCCCATCCTTCTCAGACTTCATTTGAGTAGCAGTTTTCGAACAAAAGTGTAACATGAAGCGTTAAATACGATAAGGTGTGTAAGAAAAGTGAAAATTGTGGGTGCTACTGGAGAGAGCTAAAAAAAAGTTGTCATGTATAAGTGAAACCAGGTCCCAGTAACCTGTTGTCCCACGTGGTCTGGTGGTCAGGACTCCTAGTGTACACCTGTGTTCACTCCTAGCTTTGGGAATTAAAAAAAAAAATCAAACTCCAGCAAAAAATGTCCTCAAAGTATTTGTTGTTCACCTCGGTTTTTCACTTTTTGAGATTCTTCGTGTTTGTTAAAGTCACTGAAGTGAATCAGTCCAGATGGACTTCCTGTTTGTGTGAAGACAAAGAAAACTCTGTACTCTCTGTAATTGTATTGTTCAATTTTATACTATGTGTAGCTTTTATCTGTTGTTTTAATGTATTTGTTTTATCTTTGTAAAGTGTTTTTGAGTGTTGAGAAAGGCGCCTATAAATAAAATGTATTATTATAAAGTTTCCCGCAGATGTCCTTCTTCCAGTGGTTAACACTGCTGCTTTCCAGCTGAAGGACTGGGTTCACTCTCTGCATTGCTTTATCTTGATTATTCTGATCTTATCAGTCTCTAAAAAAATCTCTCAGGTTTTGATCCAGAGTTTTCCTCAGAACTGTGAGTTCAATGATTCTCTCGTAGACCATCTGTTATCTGAGAATAAGTGAAACAGAAGCTCAGTGTCCTGAGTTATATGTCACCGCTGACACTCACTTCATGTTAGAGTCATGTTGGCAAATTTCAGTTCAAGCTGTCATCTTTAACTCAGTTTTAAAAATTTTGCTTCTATCTACTTCTAAAATTATTTTTTTAAAAATAGGGTAAACAAATGACTACTGACTAGTGTTTGCCGACCAAATGTGCAGTGCTTAATATGCTTTTATAGTCAGATCAGTACCTGAGATATGAATTCATTTTAATATCCTTTTATTCACTGCTATTTGCTTCTTGAACTTGTCCCTTTGAGTATTTTAATTAATTCATTCTTTTCTTTCTTTCTTTTTTCCCTATTTATTTATCTTTGATACTTCAAATCAAACACATTTTGAACTCTAATTTGACAAAAAGCCTCTTAACCAGCCTCCAGATGGCAGGATGTTGCTGTGTTTCTGGGATGGCCACTGGTCTACAAACAGTAGAATAAGAGTTGTATCACGTGACCAGTTTGCCAGCGTGCTGCTAATGTGTGTGACAGCATCTGAAGTCTGTTCAGTGGAGTTAATAAAACAATGTTGTCGTTTGAAGACCTGATAACAAGCCTGCAGGACTGTGTGATCACCGAGGACCAAGCAGCTGAAAATGTCAACCAAACTCTCAGACTCTTTATCGATAAACTGTCCGAGTCCTCCAGGTCGGTACCCTCCACCAGCGCGTCTTAAAGCTTAATAGTTGTCTCATTTATGAATATGGTGTGATAATGATTGCACGACGATGCTTGCATTAACAGGAGTAATGTGAAAAGATGCAAAGAGCGTTGTTTAGAGGAGGCTGTCCAGCTGCTGAGACAGATATCAGAGGCGCAGCTTAATGTTGTAGAGGAGAGCCACCTTCTGCTTCTTGTCAGACTCCTTCTCTCCACGCAGCTGCAGATGGTCAGCATCTCCACAGCCTGTCGCAAAGTGGACCAGGTCAGCCCTCCAGTATGCCTCTTCAATGTACAGTGCTTTCAATAAAATGTAGTCTAATTTAAACTTCATATTTTCTTAACAGATGTTGCAACATTTGGCAAAAGTGGACCACCAGTTGGTTTTCAGGGAAACCCAACACTGTTTGCACTCCATCGTCCACACTGAGCAGGTACACAGCTCTCACTTCACTTGTGTTTATCATATGTTTACATAAAAGCATTGCAGATAACTTTTGCCTCATCTTCTTTTTCAGGTGTTGTCCTATGATGATCTGCAGAGAGGTCAGTGGTGTGATGTTATTATCATCAATTTAATATGTAAGTTTTTCTGAACTTATAGTTTTCTTTCCTTTTTGTTAACCTTTTTCAGCTGGTATGTTCCTGGAAGACAGCACTGTAGGTCGTGAGGTGTGGCGAGAGTCATTCTCATCTTTGTTGGATAAAGTGTCCGAGTTATTCCCGGTTGTTTTGCAACAAGAATCCCTGAGAGATGGACCACTGTGTTACATCAGTGTCAAGGTACATGAAGAGCAGTGTGCTTCATCAATCACAGACTTGTTGTGTGATCAAGGTTAAGGGCAGTGCAAATGAATAAACACACAAGGTATAAAAATGCCAGAATTAGCCAGGAGGCTGTTTTCATCTGTTGTCACTTGGCCTAAGTGTCACACAAAGCTTCAGGCTAAAAAAACAACAAAGCAGAAGAACAGAGAAATAGGGCAAAGATTTCTTTGAATACATCAGCAAAAGAAAAAAAGAGAAAACAAACAAAGCAAAAAAAGACTAGACATGCAATTTAAAGACTTTGAAAGAATATACAATTTTTAAAAGCACTGGAAGTGGTACTGACATATATATGTATAGAATGGCACTGCAAAACAAGCAGTAGATATAAATTACAGCATCAAAACAGAGTTTAGTGCTGACATGTGTTAGTATCAGTCATCAATGCTTTTATTGGTGTTTTAGTTTTCTGGTGTGAATTGAATCTTTTCATTCATTTCTAATAAATTTGCAAGAATGAATCCTACCTTTTTACTCTGTGATATTTGTGACTGACCTGAGAACTACGATCTCTGCAGGTGTGTTTGCAAATATTCCAGCTGCTGTCCAGTGAAGTGGCTCCTCTAGTGTGGGACAAGGAGCACAGGAGCCCAACAGTGCAGAAGATCCTGCAGGCTCTCATGGACATAATACTTGGACAGGTTTCCTATTAGTTCATCAGTTCAGAGTCACTTATTAAAAAAATGTACACCTGTTCAGTAGTTACCTTAGTTCTGTCTTTTCAGTCAGTGTTTCTTGTCTTGCAGAGCTGCAACAGGGATACTCGTTTCTTGGCAGGCACCGCCGTGGCCATGCTGATCAACACAGCGTCAGAGAGCAGAGCTGGAGACGCTGCTGCCTGGAGTCTGCTACAGGTCTCTCACTCAGGTAGGTAATCACCAACACTGCTGGACAAATGGCACAAGCGAAGCACGTTTTGGAATTGGACCTAGGTATGTGCCTATGTGGGTAAAATATAAATAGATTTTAGTTTCTGTATCCTATTTCTTTCTTCGTTGAACTATATTCAAATAAGCATAAAAGTTAAATATAGGGTTCCCATGGTCATGGAAAACTTGGAAAAGTCATGACATTCCACAAGCATATTTTCTAGGCCTGGGAAAGACATGGAATTAGTTTTCAAATTTTAGGAATGCACAATATTGATTTTTGCTGATATGCCAGTATAACAACTTATTTGGATGATAACTGATACTGATATATCCATATTTTTACCCACCTAATTTTTGTGATCATCAAATCTCTTCTGTAGTGGAATTAACATCATATAAAGCATTTTCTTACTGTGATGGCCCACCAATGGAGACATGAAATACAGTATTCAATATTCATTCATTGTGCAAAATAAGAAAAATACTTCAACTTAGGGCTGATATTTTACATATGTTCACTTTATCAATAAAAAATATTGGTTTCTGATATCAGCATAAATCATCATTTTGGCAGATTCTGATACTTTAACGGCAATACCTGCCAATACCGATAATGTGCCAATATTTTTGTGCACCCCTAGTAAATTCCTTAAATGTTTTGGAAAAGTCATAGAATTTTGTCGTTTGTATGAAATTGTTACAGTAATCTTTCGTGGGTAATCTTCCACATAACATATCGCAGTGAATACATTTTCTGAAGCTGTTGACATGACATAGCGCTACTAAGTCCATGTGTGACGTGTTGTTGTTTATTTCCTCCCTTTGTTATGTCTCTCCCTCCATGTATGCCAGCTTGCTGAAATTATGTTTGAATAGAGTTTGACTCTGACCTGTTAGAATAATGCAGAGAAAGTGGGGCAAGAAAATAATATTGTGACAATGTGATTTAATATGCTTGTATACCTGTGCTCCACAACTACTTTAAAATTGTAGTGCATTTTTTAAAGGGAACAATTTAGCATTTAACTTTCATTCAGAGCACCAGTGCACACTTTGGTATTACTTTGGAGTATTTTACTGCTGTGAGATGGTCTGTTCATAAACGTAGGATGTCTATGCAGCAGAAAGATGTAAATGCTTTTGAAATTGGTACTACATGACCAGAGAAAACAATAATACAGTTCTGTTTGTGTTCTATGTTGTGAATAGTAATTAAAATTTTATCCGGGTCCTTGAAAAGTCATGAAAAGGTTTTGAAATATTGTCAGTGAAGATGTTTGGGAACCCCGTATACATTAGGAGTTCTAAAACTGAGTATGAATGCCTGAAGAGTCCTTACAGAATACTTTTTATACCTGTTATTTTTCAGAGCCGTGGCTGCTTTCTGTTGGTGCTCTCCAGGTACAGTGCTGCCCCACAGGGAGGGACGGAGTAGACATGCTGGCAGTGAGCCGAGGCCTCCTGACCTGCTGTCGACCTCTCATCTTGCTCGGTTCACATGCGGATGCGACAAAGGTGAATTTAGTAAAAGCTCATGTAGGGCAGCGTACATTGCAAAACAATCATATTGTGATTAATTTGACAGACAAGTGAGAATGGCAATTTTTGCATTTAATTTTCACTGAAAAAAACTATTACGTGATGTTTGCTGGGGTCTGTCATAGGTTTCACTTTGTTAGGCTGGGGCATCTTTATAGCACCACATTGCTTTATTTATATTGTTATGTTGTGATACAGTTTACCCGCATCAAAACCTGCAGCTCCTGTGATTTAGATATTGCACTTGGCCATATTGCAGTTTTGATAATATTTTGATTAATTGTACCACTCTAAGCTCAGGTGAAAAACATTTTTCACTTTTGTTTTGCTGGTTTTTTATCACCAAATCCATATTTTCCCCCTTTGTAGATGTGTTTACTGCTGAAGGGTTTGTTTCCTCTGGTCTATTCCCTGTGTGAGAAGAAGATGGATAGTCACTACTTTGCTTTTGAAGGTGAGTAACGTCCAGGTGGTACATTCATGTGCTGAAACGGAAGAATCACCTGGTCAAATATGACATGTTGTTGCAGCGTTAACACTGTGGCTGAAGAAAGTTAAAGAATGTCTGGCCGATATTTGGAAGATGACTGTCGATCGCCTTCTGCCTGATGACAGCAGTCTGCTGCAAGAGCTCATCCACATTATCTGGACCAATGCAGAAAGCCCAGTGAGTCAAAGTAACATCACTCTGTTTTTGCAGTTCCAAATTCAGTAAAAGATTATTTTTTTTGCCTTTGTAAACTCAATAGACCGCCAGCCAAATAATGCAAGGAAATATATTCAGTATCACCTACAGTAACAGCAGTAATCTGAGCCATGTCACACAGTGGACTTCATGTTAGCTTCTCAAATAAATTAAAGACACATTACTGCCAGGATTGTTCAGTGATGTGTGTCTTACTGTTCGTTGGCAGGTGGAAGGTGTGTCAGAGTTTGTGCGCAGTGCCTTTTGTCTCCTGCTTGACCTGTATGAGATGGACTGTGAGCAGTTTCATGACACAAAGAAGACTCTATATGTTACTCTACTTCACCGAATAATCAAACTACCTTGGGAAGCCAAAGCCAAATATCATCGCCTGTGTGCCTTGCTGCCATATCTGGGTACTGACATGGTAAGGATTAAAGGAATATTAATAGGGGGGGGGGTGAAGTATTCCTCTAAGGGTTATTATAGTGTAAATAATGTTGTCAGTTATGGTCATAATGACTTAACATTTTCAATCATTCAGGTGCTGGATCAGTATGCTGAAATAACCAATCATCTCCTGAAGTGCTTGTCGACCAACCACCTTTCACCATGTGGCTCAGAGCTGTACAAATGTCTGATCCAGCAGCAGAGGCGAGAGCTGTATGATGGCTCACAAAAGTCTACTTCATACTCTGAGCTGGATCTGGCCAACCAGTGGGCGAGGCGTTGGCGGCCTGTCCTTCATGTGGCGCTGACGTCTGATGTGAGTCTTCTACAGAACAACAGCTTTACACACTTATTACCCTGCACCTTTCAAGTCTTCCCCTCTGCTGTGGACCCTCTGATGGCCTCTCTCGACCCATTCGCCCCTGGACACCTCCACGCCTGGGCCTGCATTGTGAGCTCTTATCGTGCCACGACTGGAGGCTCTCCTTGGGCTCTGCGTGGGACCTCAACCCTTGAAACCCTCCAGCTGGCTCTGGGATCTGCAGATGACAAAGTCCGTCTAGCTGCTCTCAACCTCCTCTGCTGCAGCCCAAAGACCAAAGACACTCCGACCACAGAGGAGATGTCAATAATGAGGGTGTTTATTCCTCAGAACCTGAACTGTGAGTCTTCGCCTTTTCGACAGCATTTTCAGGCTGGAGTGAAGAAGTTTTTGGTTCGTATCAGAGACGGCTGCTTGGCACTTGTCAGAGGACAGAAGGGCAAAAAGAAAGGAGACACCACTGACTCTGAGAAGGCACAGGATATACTGGAGCAGGGAATAGGTGAGATAACTGACAGCTGCTGTTCTGTTTAAGACACTTTTGTACTATACACACTGATATACATTAACCATACTGTATTTTGTTGTTTCTTTTGAATCTTATATGTCTATACTTTTCTGACTTTTAAATCAATGTACATATGTCTTGATTCTGTGCTCACTAAATTTCAAGTCATATTAGGGAATGGAAAAAGCCACTTGGTATCCAGTTTAATATTATCTGCCTTTATTGAATTGTTTATGGTTTAAATGTCTTTCCTCAGTAAATCTCTGTCCTTTTGTCGGTTTTCTGTTCATCGAAACGTTTTCATATGTTACATAGGGTTTGTGGAATGGTTGGGTCAACTTCCGTACAGCTACCTGGCACCAGGGCACAGTTATCAGAGGAAGAAGACCGCTTTGCTGTTGCTGTCTGCAGTGCTGGAGACCTGCACCGACACCTGGAGCACAGACAAAAAGAAGGGACAACCTCCAGGTCAGTTTGGAAAACCAGTAATTTAAAAAAAAAAACAAAATATCTGTTCTTTATACCACTTTATTGTGCCAGTATTTGGTTGGTTCTATGCATGATTTCTGCCAAATGCTATATTTTTTTATATTGTTTTGGCTCGGAATTTAAATGAACTTTGTGTAATCATTTTTGCAGCGAATGTTGGATCTCTCATTAACTGTGCCAGACAAAGAGGACAGTGGGACTTCTTCTGCAGAACAAAACAGCTGGTCCTCATCAGCTGTTTAGAGGATTCTACGAATGAAGTAGAGCTGCCTTATCTCACCTCATGCTTCTTTTATATTGTTAAAATCCAGGATTGAGGTTTAAGAATATTTCTGGAGTGTAGATTTTTCTTTTTTTCTTTTACAGATTCGGGAGCTCTCAGCTGGGTTATTGTTGAGGTTTTTCCCACACAGTTTTCCAGGTGACATTGCTGCAGTGCTGCTCATGCGAAGCAAACAGCTTCTGTGCAGTCCTCGGGTGCAGGAGGCTCAGATGGGAGCACTGATGATTAAGGTCCTCCTCCAGAAGTAAGCTTTGCCTCCTACATGCCCTCATTCTGAATTATGCCTCTTTAGATGTGAAATGTAATCATCAGTTGTTCTTTCTGTAGATCACAAGGCCAGCCTGAGGACTGCAGGCTGAATAGTAACAGTGGAAGTAACCCCAGCGCCTCCTGCATGGTCAGATTCCTGGTGAAGGAGCTGGAGGAGCATTATCTGACAGCCAAGGCTGACATGATGCTTGCTGCTAGAACCAAGCCGATACATGGTGAGTCTTAAGATCTACACTGACAACTACCATAAATGAGATTCAGCCCTCAAAAACATTCAGTTATTTGAATCCTGTTATGAATTATGTTGCAGGTGTTCTAAGTGCCCTGCAGAGGTGTTTGCTTCAGGCCCCCAGCAGTGTCTGTGACACACTTGACCACAGTTTGACCGTTGAGGTGCTGGTCCTGCTGGAGAAAATCTCTCTGCTGCTGCTGGGTGTTCTGTATGGAGACCGGGATACTTGTGCCACTGAAAAGGGTAATGAAGCAATCTGCAGTTTTATTACTGAGTTGTGGATGAAGTACACCACATTTCAGGTTTATTTTCCCACACCACATATTAAATCATTCTCATCTGTCTTAGATGCACCCCCTTCTTTTTGTGATATGGGAAATGCCATCAGCTCTCTCATAGCCCAGGAGTCCGGAGGATGCCAAGAGGAGGGAGAGGAGTGTGTCCTGCTATCTGAGGAGCACAGCCTCGTTCTCACCTGCTGCTGGGTATCCCTCAAGGTAATACAGAACCAGATGCACCATTTAAAATGCACAATTACATACCTCAACATTTATCTAGCTAGCAAAAACCTGACATTTTAGCTGAGCACACTGGCTGCCTTGGTATTTCTTCTCATCTTCATGTTTTCTTATCAGGAAATAGGAATCTTTTTAGGTTCTCTGGTGGAGAAAATTCTCACTGAATCCAAACCCAGCAAGTGCCTCCTGACAAAAGAAGATCTAACGAGAGCATCAAAAGTTTTCAATAGTATTCTTCTCAAATGTCGCCACTGGGTAAGTTTCATAAATCCATTTAGAAACAAAAAACTTTGAATCACCTCAACTACCATGTTCCTTACTGGAAAACACATTTTTCTTAGATATCCCCTCATGTATGCACTAGTGTTGGTAGAACTGGTTTCAGGTGCCATGCTCCTTCTAAAAGAGATGAACTGCAAACTGCCCCAACTAGCAAATTTTAAAGCTGTATTAGCTGTTTTTTGATGATTCTTGTAACTTCCTCTTGTAATTTCTTGCTTATTGTGTAATGTTGTTGTTGCTGTTGTTTTGCTTTTACTGATTGTCTTCTTGTTATGTTCATTGTTTGTGGGTCTCTCTTGAAATAGCGACCTTAGAATCAATGGGATTGCCTGATTAACCCATCAAAACCTAAGCAAATTGGTGATTTCTTTAAAAAATATTAGGAGAGGGCGATACGCAACTTAACGAGGCATTGCCCAAAATTTGCAAGAAATTAGTGTAAAGTCACCAAAAAATACCTGAAAATAAGGACACAAAGTGAAAAGTGAAAAACAAAAACAACTGAGAAAATGACCCCAAAAAGTGCTGAAAATTGAAATATATATATACTTTTTTCTTTCCTATAACATAATGTAAAATATTTTAAAATGATAATTATAAACATAGTTTTCTGGACATTTCCCCCCCGGTTTCTCTGATAATTTTCTGTTAGTCCCTCCCCTTTTTATTTTCAGGTCATTTTCTTGTCACCTTTTATTAATTTCTTGCCATTTTTGGGACACTTCTTGGCAAGTTGTTTATTGACCTTTGCCCTGTGTTTTTGAAAGGAATCAAATCTGCTCATGTTTCAAAGGGGTTAAATAGCTTGTGAAAGCCATCTGAATGCAGCAGAAGAAAACTGATGTTGATTCAGGGTTCAAAGGGTTAAATAAATACTCAATAATATATTTCTCTTCACCAGGGGGCAGTAGAGGGATGCTGTGCAGGGTTCACCAAGTTCTGTGCCTCTCTGTTGAGCAGCAGTGATCCAGAGCTTAGGGATATCCCAGCCCACATGCTGAAACAAGTGAGTGATGATTGCAGGTATTTTGCATTAATAAAGTGAATATTGCTTTATAGCT
The DNA here is from genome assembly GCF_026936395.1 of Plectropomus leopardus. Taxonomy (NCBI): domain Eukaryota; kingdom Metazoa; phylum Chordata; class Actinopteri; order Perciformes; family Serranidae; genus Plectropomus; species Plectropomus leopardus. The sequence goes on from NC_142179.1 coordinate 20,387,236, forward strand.
TTACTTCCTCTCCTGTCTTATTACAGGGTTTGCAGGTTGTGCGGTCCCCTCGTTCTACCTCTGTGACCCGGCGGGCTGCAGGGTTGCCTATGCTCATCCTGTGCGTTTTGTCAGCGGAGGAGGCCAGTAAAACCAGACCACTGTTAGCCTACAGTATACAAACCTTACTGGAGACAGCCAAAACCCCTCTACCTGAGAACTGGGACCAAACACTGGACCTGCCACAGGTTTGTAAACACAGCAACAAGAATGAGAATATTTGGTCTTTAAACCCACAAATGCAGATGTTGTCACAGGAGTGTCCTTTCCTTTACAGGTGTGTGCGGTTCACACTCTGCAGGCCTTGGTGCGTGGTTCTGGTCTGGGAGCAGCGGTCCTTCAGTTTGCACCTGCTGTTGCCATCTTGTCACTCACTCTGCTGAGTTCTCCCTGCTGGGCCATGAGGAATGCTGCCCTGCAACTTTACAGTAAGACATGTGCATATTTACTTTTAGTCTGTATTTATGATACCGGTATGAGGGACTGCATAACGGAATAATCTGTCCATGGTTTTCTCAAATAATTGGTTAATTGCTATTTTATAAATTGGCAGAAAAAAAACAAATTACACATTGCAATTTCCCAAAGAAAAAAAATGATCATTTATTCAAACGTGTGTTTTGTCTGAGCAACAGTCCAAAGCCTAAATATTCATTTTTTAATCATTCAGATATTCAATTTACTATCAATTTACCATCATAGAACACAAAGTAATCTATAATGAAATAATTATCAGAACAGTAATATATTCTACTCTTTCGTACAGCTCAAATTAACACCCCTGATATTCAGTGGTGGGGAAGTATTCAGAGCCTTTATGTATATGTATATAAAAGTACTAATAGCACAGTGTTTAAAATACTTACTGGTAAAAGTCCAAAGCATTGAAAGTGTTACTTAAGTAGAATATCTAAGTACAGTCAGTAAAATTATTTTATGAATTAAAAGTTAAATTTTGTTAGATTTATGATACTCAATTAAGCAAAAAATTGTACTTAAGTAGAGTACTTAAGTAAATGTACTTAGTTTCATTTCACCACTGCTGATTTGTCATCATGAACATACAATATAAGTGACAGATTTTCTTAAAATCTGTTTCCAGGTTCTCTGTGCTCAAGGATGCTTGGCCAGCGGCCCAGCAGTGAAGAGGGTGGACCCACGCAGCATGGCATGTCCCCCCTTGCCTTCTTTGTCCACTACCCTGCGCTCCTGCCCTTCCTCCTGACTGAGCTGAGAGGAGCAGCACAAGACCTCCAGGGTCCACCCAATGAGGCCAAACTACACCTCCAGCCCTCGCTCTTCCCTGTTCTCACCCTGTTGGCCCAGCTCCAGCCTGGTGTCCAAGACTCAGCACAGTGATTATTGTTTACTTATTACTAGAAAATTGTTATAATTCTTAACAGCAGTGGTTTTCATCCAGGCCTAAAGGATGTAGGTTTTTATTCCAGCCAAATGTTAGGTCAGTGCATTTAATTTGTTGCTCACCTTTGCTAAAGAAGAAAGAACTTCACGGAGATCTTACCAAGTTGTTCGTTGTCTTTTTTTCCCATGTTTTTGGAAGAAATCAAAGCAATTTCCTCAAGGTTTGACAGTTAAATACTTGTGAAAGGCATCTGCAGTACAATTATGTCACTCCAGATTTCAAAGGGTTAATCCAACAAAATATAATGTGATAATTTTTGAGAGGATTTAACTTTCAGCAAGAATGCAGACCAGTGTATTTTCCAAAATGTTGAACTATTCCTTTAACAATTTAGCATTTTATACTTTATTCAAGTTTAATGCATTTAAGAATCTCCATTCTGAACATCATTTATTCAAGTGAATGTCTTCTCTGATTTTCCTCTGCCAGAACTTTGTCAGACTTCCTGCCTCCTCTGCTCCAGCTGTCTGCCAGTCCTATTAACAGTGTGAGAGTGATGGCCTCGAAGGCTTTGGTTGCCATGACTCCCCCCTCAGAGTACATGAACATCCTCATCAAACTGACAGCTCAACTGCCCGGTCCGCAGGAGCGCTGCTGTCACAACCGGCTCCACGGACAGCTGCTGCAGATCAAAGCTGTTGTAGAGAGAGCGCTCTGCACAGTCAGGTGAGACCAAAAAGAGCTGCTTATTCATTCATCACACACTCTGGGGCTTTTAAAATGCCTGCTGTTTTTATTCATCAGACACTGTTTTTGATACCCTGCTGCGTTTCTATTCCCAGTGGCCCTTCAGCCGACCTGTGTGAGGCGCTGCGCAGGGTGGAGGCCTCGCTGTGGCTGGTGACTGAAGCTCAGCGCTGTCCCCCAGTGAGAGCGGCGTACCTCGGAGTGGCAGACTCACTAAGAAGATTCTGCAGTGAGGACTACCTGTCGAAGCTCAGCGACACGCTCGTGCATGACCTCCAGACACCTCAACAGGAGCTTCAGGTGTGTGACACACATGCTCACACACCCCATAATGAGAGGAAGTAAATCCAGAAATAGACATTTTATTTTTTTTCATTGTACCCTTTGATTTAGAAATATGCATAGATGGAAAACATCAGAATCAGAAAAAGTTGCCAAGGGGGTTTTCACATCCAAGACAATTTCTTTGGTGTATTTGTATTAATACAGTAAGAGAAAATTAAATCATATAAAGTATTACAAAATGTTTTGCAGAAATATGTTATATCTTAAAGCTCTTCAACACTTGCCTTAAAAGTATTTCTCTGTAATGTCTAATATTCATGACTAAAAAAGTAGCATCAAAATCATGCAAAAGTAGAAAAAAACCCTTTCTATGACCATTCAAGGCTCTGAAAAAAGTGTGTCATTTTGGCAGAAAATTGTTTATTCATGTAGGACCCCATGACTCAGAGTAAGAAGCTGATTGAGAAAATATATTATCAGGGGCTTTAACACTTTTTCTAATACGTTATCATGTAACCACTGCAGGTGGGATTGTCATCCTTTCATCAACTAGCCATCCACTTCCTGTGTGCTGAACTTAAGTGGGCACGTCAAATCTGGGACAACTTTTCTGCGGTGAGCCCGGATCTGAGGCTGTCATTGGTTACGTGGGTGGTGGATTGGCAGGGTTCGCAGCAGACCGGCTTGAAAGAGATGATCCTGAGGGTGTTGCAGGTGAGACGTGATCTGCTCTGAACACTTAAGCATGAAAAAAACAACTGCTTCAAAAACCTGTCTAACAGCTTTTAGTGTAACTACCCTCCTACAGCACAATGTGAGGAAATTGGGAAAGCTTAAATACAATGAAATCTGGCTAGAGATTTTATTTCCTCTGACATAAGAAAGGGTGTGTCTGTAAGCTTTTATTACTTGCTGTTCATGTAGGTCATTTAGATAAACTCTGTGGTGCACTGCATTAACTAGACTACCCTTCCCATGTACATCCTGTCTAGTGTTTCAGTGACTCTCTTTAAGATAAGCTTTTTAAGATGTGATACTGCATATGTACAGAGAGTGGGTACAGAGGGGGACTATTGCTCATATGGTCTGGTCATTTTATAACCCTTGTGTACATTTTTACGAGAATTTCTTAATCCCATACTGGGAAAATGTACACGTTACAGCCGCTTAAGACTCAGATGAAAGAGGAAAAAGTAAAAGTGATGGGATGATAAATAGGATAAAATATTACGAAGTTGCAAATTAGATAAAATTAAAACAAAAACATATAAAAGACAATACACTTATACAGCATTCGCAAGGTCATGAAAAACTTGGAAAAGTCATGGAATTAGCAAAGACCATTGAAAGTTATGGAAAAGTCATGGCATTTTATTGTGTGTACTGTAATTTTCTGTAGATAATGTCCATGTAATCTAACATAAAGGCAATTTTCTCTGTAGCGGTGGATGTAACCTTGGTGTGTGTGTTTGACAAGGTTTTGTTCACATACGCTTCTTTATTTTTCCCTACATTCCGTCTCTTTCTTCATATATGCCCGCTGGCTGAAATCATGTTTGAATCTGATATGTTTGCAAAATGCTGGCCAAGTGGGGCAAGAAAAAAAAAGAATTATGAAAAGTAATGGAAAAGTTTTAAAACTGTATCCATGAAAATGTCTAGGAACCCTATATAGACACCTTTCACTTATATCGTTTGCTCATGATGATAATTGCAAAGAAATTTGCAAATTTGCAAAATATATAATTAGAGCAGTGGTTCCAAACTGGTCTAGTCACAGGGGCCACATTTCTCCTGTGCCGTTAGTTCAAGGTCCACACATTATAAATGATCACATATTGAATTTCATTTCACCAAATGTAAACAACATGTGGGCTTAGAGCACAAAGAAAAAAAACCTTGCAAAAATAAACAGAAACAGCACTTCAAAATAAAAGCTCACTGCTGGAAATTCACTGTACTGCAAAATAAAGTGTGTTTTCTATAAGCTTGACACATTTAAAAGTCACTTGCAGCTCATTCAGAATAGACCCACGACTCACTTGTGGACCACGACTTACCAGTTGGGAACCTCTGGACTAGAGGACCCTGTTTTCATCTAACTGATTTTAGATTTATTTTAATAAAAGTGAATGTAAGGTTGTTGTATTTTGTTTAGGAATTAGTCAGGGTTTTTGTACTTTTGTTGTTGTTTAGGGATGTTGTTTTTAAGTTCTCATCTGTTGTATGAGTCCATTTGAAAGCACATTAATAACTGGACAGGTCAGTTAAAGGACTATATTAATGCTCTCTATCTCCAGTCAAACCTGAGGGAGGCATTGTTGAGCCACAGTGTGGAGTACCGCAGAACCTACCTCTCAGCCCTGGTAGCAGTGATGGCCGGAGGTGATACTTCTTTACCCCAACATCCTCCTCAGTGGGCCCCACTGGAGGAGCCAGTTCTGCCTGTGTGTCTGGATTTGTTGCTTAGGGACCTGGAGGACCAGCGAGGGGGGCCAGAGTTTCTGTCCCAGGCTCTGTATGCTGCCAGTCTGCTGCTTTCCCACAGCTCAGACTCCAGGTTTGTACAACTTTTATTGTCTTTTTATCTCAGTATAGAGTCACATATTTTACTGGAACACCTCTACCTGCAGCTCTGACTCTTCTATTTGTGTAAATCAGTGTAAAGACATCTGTGTTTGAGCGCTGGTGTAGCGTCTTGGAATGCCACCGATCTCCAGACGCCCCTGAAGTGCTCAGGATGGCCTGTGCTGAAGCTCTGTGTGTGGCTGGAGTTCCTCTGATGAGCCACAGCACTCTGCCTGCCCTCATGATCAGGTGTGTGTGGGGCACCAAATGCAAAAATTTGCTACAGCTGCTAACTGAAGGTCCGCCTACAGAGCTGCCACCTGCTTCCCTGCTGGTGACGTAGTCTCCTAGCCGCGGGGAGTGAGGCGGAGGGACTGTAAGGCGTGCTAGCCAGTTCAGGTTTAATTTTGTCATACAGAATTAGGCGTGGTTTCACCTCAAGTAGGTTGGAAAAACAATAGACTTAGTGTGAACTATTTGCACATTTTCTAGACATTTACATTCAAGATTTAGATGCAAGATTTAGATTTTGATTTGATATTTAGACTGAACATTAGGTTTAGGTTTAAATTTTAGATTTAAAGGAGCAGTGTGGAGGATTTGGTGGCATCCAGCAGCGAGGATTGCAGATTACAACCTGCGGAAACTTCTCCCAGTTAGAATTCTTTCAGTGTTCATTGTTCACAAGGTTTTTACTGGGAGCTGCAATATCTGCAGAGGTATTCAAAACAAGAGAACGAGGTAATTTAAACTGGTAAAAAAAAAAAAAAAAAAACACAATACAGCAGTTTCTCTAAAGCTGTTAGTTTATTGCAAATGGACTGTTAGCCCAGCATCTGCTGATTTGTGCTCACCTTTTTTCTCTGATATGTTCAGTTCGAAATGTTCAGGAGGTTTTTACCGGGAGCCCAAATATCTGCAGAGGTCTCTTCCTCTCCAAAACAAACAGAACCAGTGGTTTAGATTTGTTAAAAAAAAAAAAAAAAAGAAACCGTGTAAAGCAGTAACACATTTAAAATCACTGTTTTTCCAGTGCTGTCACCATGGAGGGGCTGCCAAATACAGTGGCTGACACAAAAAGCAGATGGCCCTCTCTAGAGCCAGTATTTGATTTGTCAGCTATGGGCTACTGTAGACACATGGCTTCACAACATGGTTATTCCTGTGGACATGCACCCATTTCCCTATGTAGATATAAACGGCTTATTTTAAGGCAACAAAAACACAATGATTTTTATTTTCAGATGATTATACATAAAAGCAAACATACCTATATTATATTCTATTTCTGCCAATATATGTCCCTAAATCCTACACTCTGAACCTTTAGTATTTATAATTTTTTACATAGAAAAGTATTGTTAATAATTACATGCAACATTATTTAACATGAATTTCTGTCTCAAATGTGAGGAAAGTATATATAAATATTCAGAACATATCAGCTAGAAAATTCCAAATGAATTTTTACATTAGGTGGCCCGAAAGTGTGCAGTAAGTTAAATAGTAATTTCAGTCAAATGATTCGCTTGGATGAACAGAAATGAATAAAACTGCTGAATCTCTCTGGTTTAGGTTGATCAACACGGGTCTTTACTTGCTGCAGGACCAAAACCAGCAGGTTAGATTTAGAGCGGCCAGTTTCGCATCCATGCTCCATCACGCAAGAAAAAGAGAAAAGAAGAGGAGCGTCTACCTGATGCAGGTTAACCAGGCGCTGCCCCTCATACTGGACCTGCTGCTGGAGGAATGCTGGGACACTCCTGGTACACTAGAGGTGCTGCTGTGTCACCTGCCTCAGCTGGACATCAGATCTGTGCTCGCCTCGGAGACAGGGTATATTACCTCACTGAATCAATACACTTTAACAAACAGAGCAGTCTTGATTGAATGTTGCTTAGCTGCTATTACCGCTCTCTCATTCAGATGTTCCAGCCTGTATGAGCAGGATGAGGCCAATGTGTTTGCAGAGCCCTCTGTGATGTGTGCACACATGCTGCCATACCTGCTGCAGATGGCTGAGAAATACTCTGAATCCGCTGCCGTGGCTCAGAGCCTGTGTGCGTGGGCAGAGGAAAGCACTGCACAGGTGCTCGACGGCCTTGCGGTCTGCAAAGAGATTCAGCCAGGTATTCAGTCACATTAGCACTCTGAATATAGAAATGCGTTTGATAATGATGTGAAAACGGTTATGGTATATATTCTATATTTTACTGTATTACAATGCTGTTATTTATTCTCTCTCTAGCTGATAATTTGACCCCAGACTGGCTGGTTTTCCTCATGGACCCCCGTTTCCACAGCACCCTGTGTGGCCTGTTCACCAGGGCTGCCTTTCTCCTCCATCTGTTGATAACATCTGATGATTTGCGACACCTTTGTGATCTTGCAGCACTGCAAATGAGTTTACAGGAAGTTTGTAGTCTGCTCAGTCAGAATGGTGTCTACTTTCCATCGGCTGTAACAGCTGCTGTGGCTGGAGAGCTGCCGCTGTGATGCAACTAGGGGCTCATTCAGTGAGCAAATTCCTTTTGGATAAAATTACCTGTGGATATTTCAAGAGTGGCCATGACATCTGCATATGCAGCGTTAGTCTTGAATGAGTACTGCTGATGCTGCAGTACACTAGTACTTGGCAGGCTGATGGAGTTATGTAAGAGCTCAGTGGCTGCAGTCTCTTATCCAACACCATATTACCTACAGAGAAGAGACCCAAGGGGCATTAGGTGCCATCATCCTCAGAGGGTCTGGAGGCCTGTTTTTGCTACAGTGCTTTTAAATGAGAGTTTATGATGATATATTTTCTGTAGCTTTATTCACATTTTTATCACAAAGCTTTTTTATGCAGATGTACAGCCACCAGATTAGATTTTGTTTGTATGATCACAATCACCTCAAAGCAATAACTGGTATTCCCACAACAGTGCTCCTGTCCTCAAGTTGTTATGTCTCAGCAGAGACAGTGGCAGCGCTCAGGCTGATGCAATGACGTAATGCAATAGCATCTGCAGAAACTGGCTGTTTGGTGCCCAGCAGGGGAATACAGTGTGTGTTTTGATGCTCCATTAGAGACCTTCTGCCTGGATAAGTGTCAATTTTGTCAACCACTTGAGTGCTGAAGATGATTGACTGGATCTGATAGAAAGCTGTTGGTTGCTTCGTGGCGGACCACACACTAGAGCAGTCTTACATCATCAGATATCCCGTTACTTTTGTTTGAGACGGGTGGCTTTCAGCAACATACAAAAACACTGACATGTAAAATATTGGACATGCTATGGTTAGCCATGTTAGGCTTCTTATTAAAGGTCCAGTGTGTGGGGCATCTATTGGAAAAAAATGATAGTATTTATTTAGTATAAAGACCTCAAAGAGATTTAATGATATTTAGCAATAAATAAATATTTTTCACAATACAAATCCATTGGAGTATGGTAACATCAGAGATGATTTAATTCTCAAAGTGATATCTAAAAACAGATTTATCAACATCTGACTGTAAAACAGTCAGTTTGGGTTTTTTTTTAACCTTTTTTCCTGTTTCACATATCTTTGCCCGTACATTAGGTACCACTATTATCAGTGAAGGCAGGATTGCATGCTTATGAGCATTTAGATTATGCAACAACTATGACCTCAAGCTTATATGAATGATTCATACAAAAGCTTATGCAATCTATTTCTCCACACCCCATCACCAAAATGAACACCTGTTGTGTCGAGCTCTGAGGTGAAAATGACCCTCTGAGGAAGCTACAGGTGTTTCTTGCCATGTTCTTAACACATTCTGCATCATGTTGATGTGACATATTAAGGTGATGCTATGTAATGAAAGTTGTTGATGAAACAGTTTTGGACAAATCTTGAGTCATCTTATGGGGAATTCACCAGAATTTGAACAATGCTACTCTTCATGGAACCTACAGTATGGACTTATTGATAGAAGATGTCTGCTGCTGACTGTACGACGTTTACGGGACAAAAACAAATGCATATATTTGAGTTTTATAGATTTGTGAGTCATTTACGACAAAGCTTCAAAGCACAGTCACTTGGGGCTAGGGGCTTGAACTTTGCTCTACTTCAAACAAAGGCTAGAAAAATGTGTTGCTTGACCTCTTGGCAGCTTGTCAATATGCTTTAAAAAAAAGGCATAATTTTAATCAAAAGAGATAGAATCATATCTGCTTGAACAACATGTGCAATATTGTGTCTTCTGCCATAACCTGGAAAACAAAGCTTGAGGAGTGAGTTTGAAAGCAAGGTTGGACATTTACTGAAGGCAAAGTGTGCATAAAACTGGAAAATGGTTTAATGAAAGTCTTTGCTTTTGTTACTGAGAGTCTCTGGGCTCTCAGTAAGCCTGCATTCTGCTAATTAAATGATTAACTAACTGTGGCAACAGGGACTAAGGCCAAGTAAGAACAACCACTTTTACTGGCTGTGTGTACATGCATACAGACTGCACACAGACACCATTTGGAGCATAGAGGAGTGTTTTTCCACTGTTTCGTCACAAGTAGCCAGTGGATCCTCGCATGCAAGTCAAATGTTTTTTATCCTATAAATAGAATTGCTGTAACAAATCTTAATGAATCAAGCACTTAAATGTTGAACTGCATTTTTAAAAGCCTGTTTATACTGAATATAATAAATTAAACTGTCGAGGTTGTAATGTATTAAAAATGTTCATCTTTCACTTTACTTAGTTTCTTTTTCTAAAGCTTGAAAAATCCCCAGAACAGTAAAATGTACTGTAGACAATGGTCACCGTATTCCCTATGAGCATTGCTTACCTGAAGTAGTGGACACTACCTATAATTCCTTTAGTCTATAATGGTATAATTTTGTGATAAAAAGAATTTCAGTATTTCAAACATAAAAAATGTCCTTGGTGATGGGACAGATTTAAGCAGTTTCAGTTTCTTCACTCCTGATAAAAATTCTCAATTCAAATTGTTGAAATATTGCCCAACTCTACTGATATGGAAGTCAATTTCTTCTGTTAGTCACAATAAAACAGAAACACACATGGTTATCCAAGACTACAATGTACTGAGTCAAAATGATGAGACAAAAAGACAAAATCTTGAGTTATCACTGATTCACTAGACATTAGCCCAATTAATGTAGTTATAGAAGTCCTATCTCTGCTGGAAAAAGAAAAAAACAATTTCATTTTTTCTTTTAAATCTTATTTATATAAACAAACTCCACACTCCCCGGACACCCCAGAAGTAAATAAATTAGAAAAATAAAATGAGTAAATAAAAATAGTAATAATACAAAAAATAATTACTCTAACAATAGTTACATCCAAAACATCCAAAAAAGAAAAACATGGATAAAATAAAAGTTCATAGATTATTTTACAACAAAAGGGGACTCTATTGTTATCACAATTTGAGACACTCAATAGTATATCTTCAACAAAAACTTTTTAAGGTATTTTTTTACTTTTTAGTTCATAATTTTGACCTTCCGTGAGCATTTTTATTTTTACCATCAATCAACCACTATTTTTCCTTTAATGGTAGAAATGGGCATTCATGGGAATTAGTTGGTTCAGTCCCAAATGTGTTGACCCTTGTGTAGTAACTTGTGGTTTTATCCAGTGTGTGCTGGGATGGGCTCCTGCCCCCTGTAACCCTGAATGAGTGGAGTGTGATGGAGAGTGCCAGACAGATGCTGTGTGTTTGCTCTAGTAATTGCTCGAAAACCGGGCAAGCATCTATTTGAAAAGTGGCTTAGTGAACATTGACTGACTCAGGCGTTGGCTGCCCTCTTTACCAGCCAGCCAACAATGACACAGGGCCTCTCTGCTGCTGTGAGTACACAGCTCCCTGTGCACAGGCAGATACACACAAACACTGCTGGCAGCTGTTGAGACTTCTTCTTCTGACCAAGGCCAGTGGAAAAACAGGCCTCGTGTGGTGAAAAGGAAGTCTGGGAAACAGGAAGATTGGGTTTGGACAGATGCACCAAGCACTAAGAGCCAGATAAGACCCTGCAGTTTAATGTAGCCTAATGGCTCAGTGTGTTTTCAAATGAAAATGGAAAGCAGGGCAGCTATTTATAGACAAGCACAGAAAATGTAATAAGCTCAGAAATATTGCTGGATAGGGAAAAGGAAACAGTTTGATGATTTGGTTATAAGTGACCATAAGAAATCTCTCTTTTTCTGCAGCTGGAACAAAAATGTGAATGAACTTAGTTGACTTTCACTGCTGACTGTTATGACGACGTGTTTATTCTCACGAGGCTGCATGCCATGATAATTTGCCAGACTGTTTTGCAGTCGATGCACTTTTCTGCGTGTGTGTGTGTGCATGTGTGTGTGTTATTAACCTGGTGAGGCTTTAGGACCTTGAGGTTTGTGCTGCAAAGGGCAGCTCCTCCTCCACCTCCCCCTGAGTGCTGTTTACGAAGAAAGCTGAGCTTCTCTGACAAAAACAAGGGCTGGGACTCCAGCAAGAGGGGCAGTGTGCCTGATGCACATCTAGCACAGGCTCTTCGTCCATTTAAAAACATTTTGTGTATGATTTTTAGTTTACATTTCGAAAGGGAAAAAAAAGTCGCGTACCATGTTGTCGGTTAATTCAGGCCGCCAGCTCTGCAAGATGTTCTTCTCCTTGCACGTCGTTTTTCTGAGCGTGGCCATGGTGAAGAGCAGTGCATCAAATGGCAATGAAAAAGGTAATTATTATTGTTATTATTAAGTCATTTATTGTAAAAACTGAAAACTGAATTGTCTGATATTTAGTTACTTTAAATTACGTGCATCATAACAATTTATAATTTTGCTATCTTTTGTTTGATTGCACAATTACTTGTTTGCGCTCACATGCTATTTTTATTTTCAGACTGCATTAGATCCAATGGTGTGGAGTACAGAGGGGAACAACAGAGCTCCTCCTCAGGTTTAACCTGTTTGAACTGGACCAACACCACTAGAGACTATGATGTTACACTCCATCCTGATTCAGAGACAGGTAAACACCAATACATGTGTTTTGTTTTGTTTTTTTATATGAATGTCCCATTAAATTAGGTGATTGCTCTGCAGTTTTCTGTTGTCGGAGTCATGGTACAGGGTATTTAAAATGTCACTGATGTTTATAGGTTCAACAATTCCCTTACAGGATAACAAACAGCTCTTATATCTGTGTTGAGATTTTTGATACAGTGTAATAACACAGCATTTCAAGTCTTACAAACATGCAGAGGAGTAAACACACAGGATTTATATTTGCAGCCACTGATTTATCTGTTTACAGTCATGAATGTCTTCTTTTATACAGCAGCTGATGTCCCCCCCTCTTTGTGCTCATGGCAGCCTGTTCATTGTAGTGTGATGAAGTTGTGTTAATGATTAATGAATCCAGTGGTTTACCCACTCAGGATGAGCAGACAGACGGAGACAGCCTATATTTCCAGGAGACATTAGTAACAGGCGTGTGCTGTTTTTATCGTTCCTCCTGTAGGTGTGGGAGATCACAATTACTGCCGAAACCCAGACTCCTCTGAGAGGCCTTGGTGCTACATTGCTGGCCCAGATGGGACAGTCCAGAGACAGTCATGTGCAGTTGACACATGCAAAGGTAGGCAAACACTGCACACAATCATTATTAACATTTGGACAGTGTAGTTGGCATTTGCACAAATAAATTAAACATTTATAGAAAAATAGACAGAACCCCTTCTGCAGAAGTTCGACTTAGCAAAAATAAATATGCATATTCCAAATTAATGACAAAACAACACTAAAATGACAGATTTTCTTTCAGAATACTCCGTTAGATTTTTCAGTTCTCTTGATGCTGCCGGCAATTACTTTCTCTTCCCTGTAAAGCAGTCATTATTTTAAAAAGTGGGCTATGCCAGGGAGAAATAATGAGGTGAATTTTTTGTAGTTATGCAAATATTCTAATTAGTCAACACACACTTAGTGTGTGTGTGTTGAAGAGACTGTTTGATGAGAGAGGATGCAGTCAAAGTATAAACTTATATGGGTCAGCCAAAAAGTTTGTTGAAAGATTCCACGTGGTTTACTTTTATCACAAATAAAGCAGGTAAATGTGTTTTCCCTTTTAAGAGTCTTAGTCTGCAGTGGGTCAGTTGTTCAGGGTTAAGCCTGTGTGAGAAGTCTTGTCTACTTTGCCCTTTGTCTCCTTATTGTCTGGAAGCCAAACCAAGTCACACAATAACAAAGCCCTGCGGTCACATGTCAGAAAGTTAGGTTTAAAGAAAGCTGTTGACCACACCCCAAGACTCGGCTCACTGGCGGAGAGGAACAGACTTTGCTTGGAGACTGCAGCTGATTGGCTGCTTAAATTTATGACTTCATGCCTTTTAACTCAGAGTTCATAAACAACAAGTTGTGTGGAGGAAATGGAAAATGAGTTAAAGAGCAGATGTTGACATGAACTAGCTGAACCTTACTGTCTCTCTTGAGATAGAGACAGGCATGCTGAGCCTGTTTATGTCTGGTATCACATACGTAAAAAGCATGCCCTAACCAGCACTCAAATTGATTTATGTTCCAACTTCACGAGAGCAGTGTCAGGACTTTCTTCCTGCTGGTAAAGAGGTTTTTGCATCAGTGGTGGTGTTGTTGGACCAGCAATAACTTGAAATCACACCTAGTGCAATATTGCAGCAATGCTGTGTCTCCACTCTCTATCCAACTGATATTCTTAAACTTTTTTTTTTTTTTTTAAATCAGCTTATAAACTTTTTATGGAAGCATTAAACTTGCATACACAACTATTCCTCTTAATTAAGCAAATTCAGTCAATGACAAATGAAGGTGCTTCATCACACTGATGCAAAACTTTCCCCAAATAAAGTAGTGCTGCCTATTGATTTTTTGATAACCCACAATGGTCCAATACACACTAAGATATTTAAGTGAAAATAGTCACATTTTTAGCTTTAATTATCGTAATGAAGGCTGGATTTATGGCACAAAGGAAGTGCTTTTACAATTGTGCAACCAAAACAGGAAAAGGATAGTGCTTTCATTTTCCCCAGTAGCTATCAATAGCTATCCCCTTTTATTAAAGAGTTTCAGTGTAAGTTCTTTGCAGTTACTATTCTCAGTGGCAGAAATGGTGGATGATGAAACGGTGTCTCAGCCAACTTGCCTTTACATTGTGCACCTTTGTAAATTGACATAAATCTCTGAGGTGATTTGTAATCTGTATTCAGTATTAAAAAAGGGAAAGCGGAAGACCGACTTTATAGTTAGCCAGTTAGCACATTAACAATACCACCGGATGTATAAAGAGCAAAGGATATTTACAGTGCGCTACCAAACAATAACACACAAAATTACAAACTATTTCTGCTGAAGAGCTCTAAAAAGAAAATCTTTACCAATATAACAGGTCAGAAACAAAACCGACAAGGCTTAACACAAAAATTAGGGCAACATACTCACCAGTCTGACAGGGTTTGGTGTGTCAGGGCTCTTACAGTTTAAAATCACAGCAACTAGTTGATAAGACAAATCAGAGCAAACACAATTATAGCTGTTTTAACTGTTGTTTAACACTGGTATTGTTTATTTGTGTCTTTAGAACAAGCTCCTACTGTACCAGCAGAGGCCGGATCCCCTAAACCAACACGAAACATTCCCTCCACAGAAAGCTTTCAGCCAGCCAAGTCAAGAGCTTCTCAGGGAGAAGTTGCTGCAATGCAGCCAGTGATGGGAATCAGCCAGCGAGTGCGCACAGCACCCAAAAAGAAAAAGGACCTTGGCACTCTAGGTATGTTGTTATTGTTGGTGGTACATTGTATTTTCAGTTTGAATTAATTCCTAGTTTTGTATAGCTACATGAACTAAATTTTTTCAGTTTGTACGTTCAGTTTTTAACAATCTTCTTTTGTTCTTCAGGCTACGTCATTGGCATCCTTATGATGGCGATTATAATCGTCCTCGGAGTAGGCATCACATTTGGCTACTTCTATAAGAGGTCAGTATCTGAATCACATCAAGATCAGTATCAAACATTTGGTTTAGTCTTAGAGGTATTTTGTAAAAGAGGAGCCCATGTAAAGCAATCTCGTTTTTTTAAAAAAAAATTTACTTTGAAGAGACATTTAATCTGTTCCCAGGATGTCATTATTACACTGTGTACATCTGCTCTAACTGTGACACAATGTGATGCTTCAAGGCCTTCTTGTGGTTTCCTGTTTCCATTTGCACATGTAGTGCTGTTCACAGCTTTATGACGTGCAGGAGAAAATGCCAGTATGGTTAGGTAACATGTGATTGCATGCACATTTAATGGTCTCCTGAGTTTGGGGTGTCAGCTGTTGTTTACATTCCCCAACGGTGCTCTCTGTTGTTCTGCTTTGATGCAATGCAGTGATTTAAATGCCTTTATCCCACAACAACTGCAAATGAACACTGGGAGGAACATGGCAGAATATGAAAAGCCTGCAGTCTATTTTAAGCATTTTTATTTTATGTTCTTGAAAGAAAAGAGAGGGATGGATTGGATGGGGAGTCCTGCACATTCGCTGCGGTTATGTAATGTGCAAAATGATGACCCCAATGTTGTGTTTCCCTTTGGCACAGCATAAAATGCCCATACAGATCTGTGTTTGGCTGTCAAATCTGATTAGCAATGCCTCGGTCTTTATTGTCTATATTTAGGAGGTGATTAATAATAAGGAGGAGCAGCATATTATGTCATAGGGTTTATAAATGCCCTCAGCGTACAGTAACATCACCTTCAGTAATGTGATTTATTTGTGGCAAGCATGCCCAATTCAACTGCCCCCTGCAAATGTTGGGAACAGGCTCTTGACCAATCAGTAGGAGTAGACCGTAACAGATCCACTGCAAGGCTCCCAAACAGGAGCTTTGCAAGTCTCATCATTTAAAGCCTGAGGCTTTGAATCTATGCCATTTAAATGCCCCCAGTGTTAGAAATAAATAATTTCAGATTGTTGTGCAGTAAATAGTCTTTGTGAACAAACTGTAATTGTTATTTGAAGCCCGCCTCCACTCGAAAATGTGGTTTTCTTCTGTTTTTGTCCCCTAAAGTGTCTATATGTGTGCAAAATGTGTCACCAGATAGGTGTTTTCACATACCTCTACATAAAGGAGAGATTTGTGTGCCTTTCCCTTAAGTCTGAGAGTTAAATGTACCCTGGGCAAGCTAGATTAGTTCTGTCACTATTATGAAAGCTAATCGCTGTCTAATATGCAAAACACATTTAGGGGGCAGCAGACTTACATGTTACACGGCAAAGAAACCTAAAACCTTCAGCGCAGAGCAAACTTTCGCAGAGAGCAAAACACAAAAAAAATTTGCAAATGAGGGAGAAAGAGTAGATTTAGTTCTTACTCCTTTCTCGTAAATATTATGTGGGGAAACCATGGTAAACAACATTTAAAGCTTGTCTCAAGAGGTCCCTTAATTTAAAATTTTGGGAAATCTACCTGTTGTCTTTCTTGCTGAGAATTAAATTATAAGATTGATATAACTTTTGTTATAAGTTAAATATGAAGCTGAAGTCAGCAGGCAGTTAGCTTAGCTTAGCAAAAGGATAGCCCGGGGCTAGCTGTGCCCTGCTCCCTGCTCATGACACTTAGTAAAACAGCAAATTGTTGATTTCACGCTTTGTTTTTTTTTTTGTACAGATTAAACAAATAAATATAGCATATAGTTTACCTAATTACCTACCCCCACCCCCCCACCCCTCATCAGAATGACCAACTCCTCATTTAACGACATTGATAGAGGTTGTGGTCTATTTTAATAGATATTTATGCTTGACAGAAAGACCTACTCCACCTATCAGAATGACCTACCCCCCCTTTAACTACATTTATACAGATTGTGGTCTATTCTTTTAGATATTTGTACCTTACAGAATGACCTACTCCCCATTTAACTACATCTATACAGTTTGTGGTCTAGATATTTGTTCCTGACAGAGTGACCTACTCTACATTCAGTTAAATTTATGCAGGACCTGTGGGTTATGTAGTGCACCTCTTCTTGATCATGCATGTCAGTACTCACAGAACTGCACCACTAGGTGTTGCTACTGTGAATATTTTAACTTGGTATTTTTCAATATAGATCGAAATGGCAGTGTGGCATGTTGCCCCAGTAACTCCAGTAAATGTATTAAAAGCCCCGAAATGAAAACTGTAAGCAAAATGAAGTGATTTATTTAAACATTTGTATAGAATTTATTTTGTCCCACACTTGTTAGCGTTTGGTAGACTTCAGAGATCTTCAGAGATCTCAGAGAGCTTGTATTTATTTGAGTTCAAAGATCTTTATGCTCAGAAGATGGTTTTGGTCTCAGACAATTTTATAACAATTTTATTACAGTTTATAGTTTCAAATTTACAAGTTATAATGTTACATAAAATCAAATCAAAATTAAATACTCTATCCTTGATTATTTTGTGTATCTGAATGTGGGGGGGTTTAATCTGGCTAAGTGGTTACAATATAGCCTTGCCTAAATAATACCTTAGGGTATAAACTTGACTAGCCCAGAATATACCCGGGGTATAAAACAGACTAGCCCACTTAAACTCTGGGGTACAGTTTGTCCAGGGGTTATATTTTGGGCTGTTACACCAGCGCTGCTTTGGACAAAGTCAGGCTAGCTGTTTCCCACTGTTTCCAGTCTTTGTGCTAAGTTAAACCAACTGGCTGCTGGCTTTTTCTACATACTGTGCAGACATGAAGGTCATACTAATCTCAGTTAATTCTGGGCAAGAAAGCAAAAAAAGATTTTTGGGGAGTGAGATATGCTTGTAGCTAAATTGAACCACACCCCAGTGTAAAGAATCAGTGGTGATATACAGAGTTTCATAATAAGCTGCACTAAAGCATGCAAGTAGGAGGTGTTTTGAATCAAAGTGTCTTGCAGTGTTTTGGCTCCAGATTAACAGAAAGCAGCCTCATGCTGCTCCCCATCACACTGTTGCCTTGGAGGAGATAAACTCCTCGCCAGTTTGTCAGCTCTGTGTTCCCTTTCACCATCTGTCCCTCGCCTTTGCTACTGAACTGGTACTTGTACATAGCATCAGCCACAAGCGTACTTAAAGGACAACTAAGATATTTTTAAACCTGGTCCACATTGTTCCGTGTTTTTCGTGTCTAAGTGACTAATGGGAACAACTTTTGAAACAGGTCCAATATTGAGCGAGAGGGCTGCAGCCAGAAGCAGCAAAATGGGCTGCAATGTAACGCTAATGTGTAATTGCACACAATCAATGTGTTACATCCACTGAAAGTGCTTGTTTTTGCCAGTGACAGGCTCAGATTTTTATTTTAAGTGCTTGAAAACATTATTGGAAGACCCCTACATTGATAGACCTTTTTATTTAAGATTAAGATCTTTGTAGTTTAACCAGAAACAGCCCTTGCATTATTGTGAAAGCTTCAAACCCATATTTAAATAAGAATTAATTTTAACATGCGGTCCTTCTATGAAATTTTTTTATGCAATTTTGAACAACAAACTGTACTATGACTTTGTATGCTATTTTGGATGACATACTATACTATGACTGACATGGCTTAATAAGACTGAGTCTTAATTTGCATGTTAGCTTTGATTTTTAGGAATAATTAAGCGACTACAGTCAACATTTTATGAACATTAAATCACTTGACTATTTGTGTGTGAGGAGTCGCTCATATTTATGAAACTGTTGTTTGTGTTTAGGGGTCGGGACTTAAAGAAGCAGCACGAGCAACGAGTGTATGAGCGCGAGATGCAGAGGATTACTCTGCCCCTGTCGGCTTTCTCCAACCCCACCTGCGAGCTGGTGGATGAGAACACTATCGTGATCACAGCAGAGCACGAGACCATCCCCGTCCAGGAGGGTATGGAGGGCGGGGACCCTCTAATGGGCCAGCAAGCCGGAACCCCCGGAGCATGAGTGATCCTGAAATGTGGGACTGTGATATGGTATTTTGTGGACCAAAACACTTCTTCACATCTTCATTTCTCCTTTCTGCCTCCCCGAGTGACCTCTGTTTTAAAAGGAGGAGGGGAGCAGTGTGCACTCCAAAGACTTGAACTGAATGCTGTGTCCTTTGTGTCCCCTTTCCTGTAGTTTTTACACATCCGAGGCACAAACAAGATAAGCTGTGGACAGTCTTAACAACAGGTAAATCTGTTGTTAACGAAAATATGTCATGAGGTGTGAAATATTAACTTTTGATACATCTGATAGCCAAGAAAATAAGGTAATGGGCTGCCACCTTAAATAACAGTATCGAGTCAAATGGACTAGTAGGTGTTTATAATGGTGTGCTATGAAACCAGTTCTTTATAAAGAGATGGTTTTTGGAATGGGGGCTCTTTACCTTTTGTTTTGAGTATGTTTCCAATTGGAGAAGGTGCTCTCTACAGGACGTTTCTTTTGTATTGACTTTTTGGCTGTGCCGAGGGTGACGCAGATGAGAAAAGTGTATGTATAAAGACTGCTTTGTCTTAGTCTGGTGACACAGATGTGTCCAAAAATATCCTCCTCTGAGACAGGATGAGGGAACATGAGGTAAAACAAGCCCACTAAAGACAAGGGAAGTCCTCCAACTCTGCCTTAGCATGAAACTCCTGAATGTATTTGTTTATCTCTAACCCGGATTATTTTTTGTCTCTTTGTACTCGACTGACGGGCGGTCACAGGCAGACATGAAAGAGGACTTGCCTTTTTCTTCCACAGGTTAAGGAGTGACAGGAAATATACTGAGTGCTCTCAGGAAGCATGAGAGACAGTAGATAGTCCTCTCAGGACAAAACAGCACTGCCACGACACAAAGCAGAAATCAGAAAAAGAAAGCCTGTCTTTGCAGAGCAGGGCAGCGTGTGTTGAGCTGAAGAAGCGTGGTGATTAGATTCAGACATCTGAGTTATGCACTTGATGCTTCAGGGTAGAGACAGGTACGGTGTAGACTAGAAACAGTCCAAATTTCGGTGTTGTTCATTCATAAGAAAAGAAAAAAAAAAACAGGAGTGCATGCACATGGTTACCTGCTGTATGTTTGTATTCAGGGGCCATTTTTTGCATATATTAAGTAGAACTACTGATTGAAGACATTTTAGAAAATACCTGCCTGGATATAGAAACCATGATACGCAAAACATTTTTAGTTTGTTACACAAGCACTTCTGTTACCAGTTTGTTAGCACTCCATCGCTCCATACGATCTTGTTTTGTGATTATTGCTGGGTTCATATCACTGGTAATCTTTGGTTACTACTGCTGCGCCATTTTGTGTGTGCTGGTTGTAACTATTACTTTCTTCATATAAGCAACATGTTCAAAATACTGTTCAGCATTCAGATTTAGTACTTGTATTTGTATGGATGCAGATTTTCACTGCTGTGACTGAAATAAAACATCAGACCCAAGACACTATGATGTGATGTAATCTGTAAATGTTAGAGGCAAAACAACAAAACACACAGTTAAATGTTAAAATAATTGTCTTGTTATTCAAGGTTTGGTTTTAGTAGGAGCTTATTGCACCAGCTCCCTCTGTTGGCAGTTCTGAAATATTGTTCTTGAATCATCACTCACCTGAAAAAGTAGGTTAAAACAGGGGTTCCCAAACTTTGCCTTTGCCTTGCCAAGTACTCCCAAATTGCATTAGCCACTGTCATGGACCCCCTCCTGCTTTTTTTTTTAATTACATGTACATTAGAATGGCAACTATCAAAACTGAAACATACAACTTTTTAATACGTTTTCCTTATTTTATTAATAATAACCAGTCTTTCCTCATAAACATTTCTTGTCATTTTCAGCGGTAGTATTAACAGTCAACATATTTTCTTTAGATTTTTTCTCTTTTGTTCGGCCTTTTCATTCATTACTTTCAGTGTCCTCTGTAATAACCATTCTGTCATTTCGGTCTTAACAATATTCAACAGTAATATTAACAGTATTACTTTTAGTATTTTAATCTTTTGCTATTCATCCATTACATTCTGTGTGCCTTTCTTCGGTAAAAAACAGTCCTAGTCATTTCTGCCTTAACAGTATTCAGTTAAATTGTTATTTTTTGTAATGAAAATTAAAGGATTGGCATCCCAGGGCACCGATTTTGATCTGCAGTGATTAATACCATATAGAAATACTTACGCTAAGTATTCTGTGGCGGTGGTAGACGACTATAGGTGGTTTGTGGTGTCAATATCGCTATTGTCTTTGCGGGTCCATGAATGCAGCGCAGCATGCGGAGTTTGTACACTATGACGCGTCTCTACAAGCTATAATATGTCATTTTCAGACATTTTTTGGATATGTCAAAATTTGACATTTTTCCATACTATAGTGTGTGATTTGTGGCCATGTTTTCAACATGCTAAATTGTGATGTTTTTGGTCTTCTTTGGCCATTGTTTCCACTTTACATGCTATGACACATCTTTGCAAGCTATTATATATCATTTTCAGCCATTTTTGGGAGGTGTCATTTGACATTTTTGCCAGCATGCAATTTTTTGGACATTTTTTTAACATGCTAAATTGTGAAGTTTTGGACTTTTTTGGACGGTGTTTCCATTTTATTGATATGACGTATCATATGTCATTTTCAGCCATGTTTGGGACATGTCAAAATTCGATATTTTTGCAATACTATCATATGCGATTTTGGACCATATCTTCAACATCTGGTCTTTTTTGGCCTTTGTTTCCACTTTGTATGCTATGATGCGTCTCCATAAGCTAATATGTTATTTTCAGTAATTTCTGGGACATGTCATATTTTGACATTTTTGCCATGCTATAGCCTTGACTTTTCGATCATTGTATGAACATATCTGTCTCAGCATGTTATTTTATCCTGATTTGAGTTGTTTTCAGTTTTTTTTGGGACATGTGATATTTTTACATTTTTGCCATACTATAGCCTTGCCTTTTCGGTCATTTTTTCAACATGCTATTTTTTGGTGTTTTTGTCAGTTTTTGCAAAATTCTATGCACTAGCGTGTCTTGACGTGCTATTTTCTACTGATTTAAGTTGTTTTTACCTGTTTTTGGAACATGTGATATTTTGACATTTTTGCCATACTATAGCCTTGCCTTTTCGGTCATTTTTTCGACATGCCATTTTTTTGTGTGTTTTTGGACTTTTTAGCAAAATTCTATGCACTGGCGTGTCTCAGCATGCTATTTTCTCTTGATTTGAGTTGTTTTTAGTTGTTTTTGGGACATGTCATATTTTGACATTTTTGCCATACTATAGCCTTGCCTTTTTGGTCATTTTTTCAACATGCAGTTTTTTGGTGTTTTTGTCAGTTTTTGCAAAATTCTATGCTCTGGCGTGTCTCGGCGAGCCATTTTCTACTGATTTGAGTTGTTTTTAGTTGTTTTTGGGACATGTGATATTTTGACATTTTTGCCATACTGTAGCCTTGCCTTTTTGTTCATTTTTTCAACATGTAGTTTTTTGGTGTTTTTGTCAGTTTTTGCAAAATTCTATGCACTGGCGTGTCTCAGCATGCTATTTTCCACTGATTTAAGTTGTTTTTAGTTGTTTTTGGGAATAGTCATATTTTGACATTTTTGCCATACTATAGCCTTGCCTTTTCGGTCATTTTTTCGACATGCCATTTTTTTGTGTGTTTTTGGCCTTTTTAGCAAAATTCTATGCACTGGCGTGTCTCAGCATGCTATTTTCTCTTGATTTGAGTTGTTTTTAGTTGTTTTTGGGACATGTGATATTTTGACATTTTTGCCATACTATAGCCTTGCCTTTTTGGTCATTTTTTCAACATGCAGTTTTGTGGTGTTTTTGTCAGTTTTTGCAAAATTCTATGCTCTGGCGTGTCTCGGCGAGCCATTTTCTACTGATTTGAGTTGTTTTTAGTTGTTTTTGGGACATGTGATATTTTGACATTTTTGCCATACTATAGCCTTGCCTTTTTGGTCATTTTTTCAACATGCCAGTTTTTTGTGTGTTTTTGGTCAGTTTTTTGCAAAATTCTATGCACTGGTGTGTCTCAGCATGCTATTTTCTACTGATTTGAGTTGTTTTTACCTGTTTTTGGGACATGTGATATTTTTACATTTTGCCATACTATAGCCTTGCCTTTTTCGGTCATTTTTTCAACATGCTATTTTTTTGTGTTTTTGGTCTTTTAGCAAAATTCTATGCACTGGTGTGTCTCAGCATGCTATTTTCTACTGATTTGAGTTGTTTTTAGTTGTTTTTGGGACATGTGATATTTTTACATTTTTGCCATACTATAGCCTTGCCTTTTCGGTCATTTTTTCAACATGCCATGTTTTTGGTGTTTTTTGGCCGTTCTTGCAAAATTCTATGCACTGGCGTGTCTCAGCATGCTATTTTCAACTGATTTAAGTTGTTTTTAGTTGTTTTTGGGACATGTGATATTTTTACATTTTTGCCATACTATAGCCTTGCCTTTTCGGTCATTTTTTCAACATGCTATTTTTTGGTGTTTTTGGCGGTTCTTGCAAAGTTCTATGCTCTGGCGTGTCTCAGCATGTTATTTTCTACTGATTTGAGTTGTTTTTAGTTGTTTTTGGGACATGTGATATTTTGACATTTTTGCCATACTATAGCCTTGCCTTTTCGGTCATTTTTTCGACATGCCATTTTTTGTGTGTTTTTGGCCTTTTTAGCAAAATTCTATGCACTGGCGTGTCTCAGCATGCTATTTTCTACTGATTTGAGTTGTTTTTAGTTGTTTTTGGGACATGTGATATTTTGACATTTTTGCCATACTATAGCCTTGCCTTTTTGGTCATTTTTTCAACATGCAGTTTTGTGGTGTTTTTGTCAGTTTTTGCAAAATTCTATGCACTGGCGTGTCTCGGTGTGCTATTTTCTACTGATTTGAGTTGTTTTTAGTTGTTTTTGGGACATGCCATATTTTGCCATTTTTGCCATACTATAGCCTTGCCTTTTTGGTCATTTTTTTCAACATGCAGTTTTTTGTGTGTTTTTGGCAGTTTTTGCAAAATTCTATGCACTGGCGTGTCTCAGCATGCTATTTTCAACTGATTTAAGTTGTTTTTAGTTGTTTTTGGGACATGTGATATTTTGACATTTTTGCCATACTATAGCCTTGCCTTTTCGGTCATTTTTTCGACATGCCATTTTTTGTGTGTTTTTGGTCTTTTTAGCAAAATTCTATGCACTGGTGTGTCTCAGCATGCTATTTTCTACTGATTTGAGTTGTTTTTAGTTGTTTTTGGGACATGTGATATTTTGACATTTTTGCCATACTATAGCCTTGCCTTTTTGGTCATTTTTTCAACATGCTATTTTTTGGTGTTTTTGGCGGTTCTTGCAAAATTCTATGCACTGGCGTGTCTCAGCATGCTATTTTCAACTGATTTAAGTTGTTTTTAGTTGTTTTTGGGAATAGTCATATTTTGACATTTTTGCCATGCCTTTTCGGTCATTTTTTCAACATGCTATTTTTTGGTGTTTTTGTCAGTTTTTGCAAAATTCTATGCACTAGCGTGTCTTGACGTGCTATTTTCTACTGATTTGAGTTGTTTTTACCTGTTTTTGGAACATGTGATATTTTGACATTTTTGCCATACTATAGCCTTGCCTTTTCGGTCATTTTTTCAACATGCTATTTTTTGGTGTTTTTGGCGGTTCTTGCAAAATTCTATGCACTGGCGTGTCTCAGCATGCTATTTTCAACTGATTTAAGTTGTTTTTAGTTGTTTTTGGGAATAGTCATATTTTGACATTTTTGCCATACTATAGCCTTGCCTTTTCGGTCATTTTTTCGACATGCCATTTTTTGTGTGTTTTTGGCCTTTTTAGCAAAATTCTATGCACTGGCGTGTCTCAGCATGCTATTTTCAACTGATTTAAGTTGTTTTTAGTTGTTTTTGGGACATGTGATATTTTGACATTTTTGCCATACTATAGCCTTGCCTTTTCGGTCATTTTTTCAACATGCCATTTTTTGTGTGTTTTTGGCCTTTTTAGCAAAATTCTATGCTCTGGCGTGTCTCAGCATGCTATTTTCTACTGATTTGAGTTGTTTTTAGTTGTTTTTGGGACATGTCTTTGACATTTTTGCCATACTATAGCCTTGCCTTTTTGGTCATTTTTTTCAACATGTAGTTTTGTGGTGTTTTTGGCAGTTTTTGCAAAATTCTATGCACTGGCGTGTCTCAGCATGTTATTTTCTACTGATTTGAGTTGTTTTTAGTTGTTTTTGGGACATGTCATATTTTGACATTTTTGCCATACTATAGCCTTGCCTTTTCGGTCATTTTTTCAACATGCAGTTTTTTGGTGTTTTGGGCAGTTTTTGCAAAATTCTATGCACTGGCGTGTCTTGGCGTGCTATTTTCTACTGATTTGAGTTGTTTTTACCTGTTTTTGGGACATGTGATATTTTGACATTTTTGCCATACTATAGCCTTGCCTTTTCGGTCATTTTTTCAACATGCTATTTTTTGTGTGTTTTTGGCCTTTTTAGCAAAATTCTATGCACTGGCGTGTCTCAGCATGTTATTTTCTACTGATTTGAGTTGTTTTTAGTTGTTTTTGGGACATGTGATATTTTGACATTTTTGCCATACTATAGCCTTGCCTTTTTGGTCATTTTTTCAACATGCTATTTTTTGGTGTTTTTGGCGGTTCTTGCAAAATTCTATGCTCTGGCGTGTCTCAGCATGTTATTTTCTACTGATTTGAGTTGTTTTTAGTTGTTTTTGGGACATGTGATATTTTGACATTTTTGCCATACTATAGCCTTGCCTTTTCGGTCATTTTTTCGACATGCCATTTTTTGTGTGTTTTTGGCCTTTTTAGCAAAATTCTATGCACTGGCGTGTCTCAGCATGCTATTTTCTACTGATTTGAGTTGTTTTTAGTTGTTTTTGGGACATGTGATATTTTTACATTTTTGCCATACTATAGCCCTGCCTTTTTGGTCATTTTTTCAACATGCAGTTTTGTGGTGTTTTTGTCAGTTTTTGCAAAATTCTATGCACTGGCGTGTCTCGGTGTGCTATTTTCTACTGATTTGAGTTGTTTTTAGTTGTTTTTGGGACATGCCATATTTTGACATTTTTGCCATACTATAGCCTTGCCTTTTTGGTCATTTTTTTCAACATGCAGTTTTTTGTGTGTTTTTGGCAGTTTTTGCAAAATTCTATGCACTGGCGTGTCTCAGCATGCTATTTTCAACTGATTTAAGTTGTTTTTAGTTGTTTTTGGGACATGTGATATTTTTACATTTTTGCCATACTATAGCCTTGCCTTCTCGGTCATTTTTTCGACATGCCATGTTTTGTGTGTTTTTGGCCTTTTTAGCAAAATTCTATGCACTGGCGTGTCTCAGCATGCTATTTTCTACTGATTTGAGTTGTTTTTAGTTGTTTTTGGGACATGTGATATTTTTACATTTTTGCCATACTATAGCCTTGCCTTTTCGGTCATTTTTTCAACATGCCATTTTTTGTGTGTTTTTGGCCTTTTTAGCAAAATTCTATGCTCTGGCGTGTCTCAGCATGCTATTTTCTACTGATTTGAGTTGTTTTTAGTTGTTTTTGGGACATGTCTTTGACATTTTTACCATACTATAGCCTTGCCTTTTTGGTCATTTTTTTCAACATGCAGTTTTGTGGTGTTTTTGTCAGTTTTTGCAAAATTCTATGCACTGGCGTGTCTCAGCATGCTATTTTCTACTGATTTGAGTTGTTTTTAGTTGTTTTTGGGACATGTCATATTTTGACATTTTTGCCATACTATAGCCTTGCCTTTTCGGTCATTTTTTCAACATGCAGTTTTTTTGTGTTTTTGGCAGTTTTTGCAAAATTGTATGCACTGGCGTGTCTCAGCATGCTATTTTCAACTGATTTAAGTTGTTTTTAGTTGTTTTTGGGACATGTGATATTTTGACATTTTTGCCATACTATAGCCTTGCCTTTTCTGTCATTTTTTCGACATGCCATTTTTTGTGTGTTTTTGGCCTTTTTAGCAAAATTCTATGCACTGGCATGTCTCAGCATGCTATTTTCTACTGATTTGAGTTGTTTTTAGTTGTTTTTGGGACATGTGATATTTTGACATTTTTGCCATACTATAGCCTTGCCTTTTTGGTCATTTTTTCAACATGCAGTTTTGTGGTGTTTTTGTCAGTTTTTGCAAAATTCTATGCTCTGGCGTGTCTCAGCATGCTATTTTCAACTGATTTAAGTTGTCTTTAGTTGTTTTTGGGACATGTGATATTTTGACATTTTTTCCATACTATAGCCTTGCCTTTTTGGTCATTTTTTCGACATGCCATGTTTTGTGTGTTTTTGGCCTTTTTAGCAAAATTCTATGCACTGGCATGTCTCAGCATGCTATTTTCTACTGATTTGAGTTGTTTTTAGTTGTTTTTGGGACATGTGATATTTTGACATTTTTGCCATACTATAGTCTTGCCTTTTTGGTCATTTTTTCAACATGCAGTTTTGTGGTGTTTTTGTCAGTTTTTGCAAAATTCTATGCTCTGGCGTGTCTCAGCATGCTATTTTCAACTGATTTAAGTTGTCTTTAGTTGTTTTTGGGACATGTGATATTTTGACATTTTTTCCATACTATAGCCTTGCCTTTTTGGTCATTTTTTCAACATGCAGTTTTGTGGTGTTTTTGGCAGTTTTTGCAAAATTCTATGCACTGGCGTGTCTCGGCCTGCTATTTTCTACTGATTTGAGTTGTTTTTAGTTGTTTTTGGGAATAGTCATATTTTGACATTTTTGCCATACTATAGCCTTGCCTTTTTGGTCATTTTTTCAACATGCAGTTTTGTGCTGTTTTTGGCAGTTTTTGCAAGATTCTATGCACTGGCGTGTCTCGGCCTGCTATTTTCAACTGATTTGAGTTGTTTTTACCTGTTTTTGGGACATATGATATTTTGACATTTTTGCCATACTATAGCCTTGCCTTTTCGGTCATTTTTTCAACAGCCTATTTTTTGTGTGTTTTTGGCCTTTTTAGCAAAATTCTATGCACTGGCGTGTCTCGGCCTGCTATTTTCTACTGATTTGAGTTGTTTTTAGTTGTTTTTGGGACATGTGATATTTTGACATTTTTGCCATACTATAGCCTTGCCTTTTCTGTCATTTTTTCAACATGCAGTTTTTTGGTGTTTTGGGCCGTTTTAGCAAAATTCTATGCACTGGTGTGTCTCAGCATGCTATTTTCTACTGATTTGAGTTGTTTTTACCTGTTTTTGGGACATGTGATATTTTGACATTTTTGCCATACTATAGCCTTGCCTTTTGGTCATTTTTCAACATGCTATTTTTTGTGTGTTTTTGGCCTTTTTAGCAAAATTCTATGCTCTGGCGTGTCTCAGCATGTTATTTTCTACTGATTTGAGTTGTTTTTAGTTGTTTTTGGGACATGTCATATTTTGACATTTTTGCCATACTATAGCCTTGCCTTTTTGGTCATTTTTTCAACATGCAGTTTTGTGGTGTTTTGTCAGTTTTGCAAAATTCTATGCTCTGGCGTGTCTCGGTGTGCTATTTTCTACTGATTTGAGTTGTTTTTAGTTGTTTTTGGGACATGTCATATTTTGACATTTTTGCCATACTATAGCCTTGCCTTTTTGGACATTTTGTCAACATGCAGTTTTTTGTGTGTTTTTGGCCTTTTTAGCAAAATTCTATGCACTGGCGTGTCTCAGCATGCTATTTTCTACTGATTTGAGTTGTTTTTAGTTGTTTTTGGGACATGTGATATTTTGACATTTTTGCCATACTATAGCCTTGCCTTTTGGTCATTTTTTCAACATGCTATTTTTTGTGTGTTTTTGGCCTTTTTAGCAAAATTCTATGCTCTGGCGTGTCTCAGCATGTTATTTTCTACTGATTTGAGTTGTTTTTAGTTGTTTTTGGGACATGTCATATTTTGACATTTTTGCCATACTATAGCCTTGCCTTTTCGGTCATTTTTTCGACATGCCATTTTTTGTGTGTTTTTGGCCTTTTTAGCAAAATTCTATGCACTGGCGTGTCTCAGCATGTTACTTTCTACTGATTTGAGTTATTTTTAGTTGTTTTTGGGACATGTGATATTTTGACATTTTTGCCATACTATAGCCTTGCCTTTTGGTCATTTTTCAACATGCAGTTTTGTGGTGTTTTTGTCAGTTTTGCAAAATTCTATGCTCTGGCGTGTCTCGTGTGCTATTTTCTACTGATTTGAGTTGTTTTAGTTGTTTTTGGGACATGCCATATTTTGACATTTTTGCCATACTATAGCCTTGCCTTTTGGTCATTTTTTCAACATGCAGTTTTTGTGTGTTTTTGGCAGTTTTGCAAAATTCTATGCACTGGCGTGTCTCAGCATGCTATTTTCTACTGATTTGAGTTGTTTTTACCTGTTTTTGGGACATGTCATATTTTGACATTTTTGCCATACTATAGCCTTGCCTTTTTGGTCATTTTTTCAACATGCTATTTTTTGTGTGTTTTTGGCCTTTTTAGCAAAATTCTATGCTCTGGCGTGTCTCAGCATGTTATTTTCTACTGATTTGAGTTGTTTTTAGTTGTTTTTGGGACATGTGATATTTTGACATTTTTGCCATACTATAGCCTTGCCTTTTTGGTCATTTTTTCGACATGCCATTTTTTGTGTGTTTTTGGCCGTTTTAGCAAAATTCTATGCACTGGCGTGTCTCAGCATGTTACTTTCTACTGATTTGAGTTGTTTTAGTTGTTTTTGGGACATGTGATATTTTGACATTTTTGCCATACTATAGCCTTGCCTTTTGGTCATTTTTCAACATGCAGTTTTGTGGTGTTTTTGTCAGTTTTGCAAAATTCTATGCTCTGGCGTGTCTCGGTGTGCTATTTTCTACTGATTTGAGTTGTTTTAGTTGTTTTTGGGACATGCCATATTTTGACATTTTGCCATACTATAGCCTTGCCTTTTTGGTCATTTTTTTCAACATGCAGTTTTTTGTGTGTTTTTGGCAGTTTTTGCAAAATTCTATGCACTGGCGTGTCTTGGCGTGCTATTTTCTACTGATTTGAGTTGTTTTTACCTGTTTTTGGGACATGTCATATTTTGACATTTTTGCCATACTATAGCCTTGCCTTTTCGGTCATTTTTTCACCATGCAGTTTTTTGTGTGTTTTTGGCCTTTTTAGCAAAATTCTATGCACTGGCGTGTCTCAGCATGCTATTTTCTACTGATTTGAGTTGTTTTTAGTTGTTTTTGGGACATGCCATATTTTGACATTTTTGCCATACTATAGCCTTGCCTTTTTGGTCATTTTTTTCAACATGCAGTTTTTGTGTGTTTTGGCCTTTTTGCAAAATTCTATGCACTGGCGTGTCTCAGCATGCTATTTTCTACTGTTTTGAGTTGTTTTTAGTTGTTTTGGGGACATGCCATATTTTGCCATTTTTGCCATACTATAGCCTTGCCTTTTCGGACATTTTGTCAACATGCAGTTTTTGTGTGTTTTTGGCCTTTTTAGCAAAATTCTATGCACTGGCGTGTCTCAGCATGCTATTTTCTACTGATTTGAGTTGTTTTTAGTTGTTTTTGGGACATGTCATATTGTGACATTTTTGCCATACTATAGCCTTGCCTTTTCGGTCATTTTTTCAACATGCCATTTTTTGTGTGTTTTTGGCCTTTTTAGCAAAATTCTATGCACTGGCGTGTCTCACCATGTTATTTTCTACTGATTTAAGTTGGTTTTAGTTGTTTTTGGGACATGTGATATTTTGACATTTTTGCCATACTATAGCCTTGCCTTTTCGGTCATTTTTTCAACATGCCATTTTTTGTGTGTTTTTGGCCTTTTTAGCAAAATTCTATGCTCTGGCGTGTCTCAGCATGCTATTTTCTACTGATTTGAGTTGTTTTTAGTTGTTTTTGGGACATGTCATATTTTGACATTTTTGCCATACTATAGCCTTGCCTTTTTGGTCATTTTTTCAACATGCTATTTTTGTGGTGTTTTTGGCCTTTTTGCAAAATTCTATGCACTGGCGTGTCTCAGCATGTTACTTTCTACTGATTTGAGTTGTTTTTAGTTGTTTTTGGGACATGTGATATTTTGACATTTTTGCCATACTATAGCCTTGCCTTTTTGGTCATTTTTTCGACATGCCATTTTTTGTGTGTTTTTGGCCGTTTTGCAAAATTCTATGCACTGGCGTGTCTCAGCATGTTATTTTCTACTGATTTGAGTTGTTTTAGTTGTTTTTGGGACATGTGATATTTTGACATTTTTGCCATACTATAGCCTTGCCTTTTGGTCATTTTTCAACATGCAGTTTTGTGGTGTTTTTGGCAGTTTTGCAAAATTCTATGCTCTGGCGTGTCTCGGTGTGCTATTTTCTACTGATTTGAGTTGTTTTTAGTTGTTTTTGGGACATGCCATATTTTGACATTTTGCCATACTATAGCCTTGCCTTTTGGTCATTTTTTCAACATGCAGTTTTTGTGTGTTTTGGCAGCTTTTGCAAAATTCTATGCACTGGCGTGTCTTGGCGTGCTATTTTCTACTGATTTGAGTTGTTTTTACCTGTTTTTGGGACATGTCATATTTTGACATTTTTGCCATACTATAGCCTTGCCTTTTCGGTCATTTTTTCACCATGCAGTTTTTTGTGTGTTTTTGGCCTTTTTAGCAAAATTCTATGCACTGGCGTGTCTCAGCATGCTATTTTCTACTGATTTGAGTTGTTTTTAGTTGTTTTTGGGACATGCCATATTTTGACATTTTTGCCATACTATAGCCTTGCCTTTTTGGTCATTTTTTCAACATGCAGTTTTTGTGTGTTTTTGGCAGTTTTGCAAAATTCTATGCACTGGCGTGTCTCAGCATGCTATTTTCTACTGATTTGAGTTGTTTTTAGTTGTTTTTGGGACATGTCATATTTTGACATTTTGCCATACTATAGCCTTGCCTTTTCGGACATTTTGTCAACATGCAGTTTTTGTGTATTTTTGGCCTTTTTAGCAAAATTCCATGCCCTGGCGTGTCTCAGCATGCTATTTTCTACTGATTTGAGTTGTTTTTAGTTGTTTTTGGGACATGTGATATTTTGACATTTTTGCCATACTATAGCCTTGCCTTTTTGGTCATTTTTTCAACATGCTATTTTTTGTGTGTTTTTGGCCTTTTTAGCAAAATTCTATGCTCTGGCGTGTCTCAGCATGTTATTTTCTACTGATTTGAGTTGTTTTTAGTTGTTTTTGGGACATGTCATATTTTGACATTTTTGCCATACTATAGCCTTGCCTTTTCGGACATTTTGTCAACATGCAGTTTTTTGTGTGTTTTTGGCCTTTTTAGCAAAATTCTATGCTCTGGCGTGTCTCAGCATGTTATTTTCTACTGATTTGAGTTGTTTTAGTTGTTTTGGGACATGTGATATTTTGACATTTTTGCCATACTATAGCCTTGCCTTTTTGGTCATTTTTCAACATGCTATTTTTTGTGTGTTTTTGGCCTTTTAGCAAAATTCTATGCTCTGGCGTGTCTCAGCATGTTATTTTCTACTGATTTGAGTTGTTTTTAGTTGTTTTTGGGACATGTGATATTTTGACATTTTGCCATACTATAGCCTTGCCTTTTCGGACATTTTGTTTTTAGTTGTTTTTGGGACATGTGATATTTTGACATTTTTGCCATACTATAGCCTTGCCTTTTCGGTCATTTTTTCGACATGCCATTTTTTGTGTGTTTTTGGCCGTTTTAGCAAAATTCTATGCACTGGCGTGTCTCAGCATGTTACTTTCTACTGATTTGAGTTGTTTTTAGTTGTTTTTGGGACATGTGATATTTTGACATTTTTGCCATACTATAGCCTTGCCCTTGTGGTCATTTTTCAACATGCTATTTTTGTGTGTTTTTGGCCTTTTTGCAAAATTCTATGCTCTGGCGTGTCTCAGCATGTTATTTTCTACTGATTTGAGTTGTTTTAGTTGTTTTTTGGGACATGTGATATTTTGACATTTTTGCCATACTATAGCCTTGCCTTTTGGTCATTTTTTCAACATGCAGTTTTTTGTGTGTTTTGGCCGTTTTGCAAAATTCTATGCACTGGCGTGTCTCAGCATGTTACTTTCTACTGATTTGAGTTGTTTTTAGTTGTTTTTGGGACATGTGATATTTTGACATTTTGCCATACTATAGCCTTGCCTTTTGGTCATTTTTTCAACATGCCATTTTTGTGTGTTTTTGGCAGTTTTAGCAAAATTCTATGCACTGGCGTGTCTCAGCATGCTATTTTCTACTGATTTGAGTTGTTTTAGTTGTTTTTGGGACATGTGATATTTTGACATTTTGCCATACTATAGCCTTGCCTTTTTGGTCATTTTTTCAACATGCAGTTTTGTGTGTTTTTGGCCTTTTTAGCAAAATTCTATGCACTGGCGTGTCTCAGCATGCTATTTTCTACTGATTTGAGTTGTTTTTAGTTGTTTTTGGGACATGCCATATTTTGACATTTTGCCATACTATAGCCTTGCCTTTTGGTCATTTTTTCAACATGCAGTTTTTGTGTGTTTTTGGCAGTTTTGCAAAATTCTATGCACTGGCGTGTCTTGGCGTGCTATTTTCTACTGATTTGAGTTGTTTTACCTGTTTTTGGGACATGTCATATTTTGACATTTTTGCCATACTATAGCCTTGCCTTTTCGGTCATTTTTCAACATGCAGTTTTTGTGTGTTTTTGGCCTTTTAGCAAAATTCTATGCACTGGCGTGTCTCAGCATGTTATTTTCTACTGATTTGAGTTGTTTTTAGTTGTTTTTGGGACATGTGATATTTTGACATTTTTGCCATACTATAGCCTTGCCTTTTCGGACATTTTTTCAACATGCTATTTTTGTGTGTTTTTGGCCTTTTTAGCAAAATTCTATGCTCTGGCGTGTCTCAGCATGTTATTTTCTACTGATTTGAGTTGTTTTTAGTTGTTTTTGGGACATGTCATATTTTGACATTTTGCCATACTATAGCCTTGCCTTTTCGGTCATTTTTCAACATGCTAGTTTTTGTGTGTTTTTGGCCTTTTAGCAAAATTCTATGCACTGGCGTGTCTCAGCATGTTATTTTCTACTGATTTGAGTTGTTTTAGTTGTTTTTGGGACATGTCATATTTTGACATTTTGCCATACTATAGCCTTGCCTTTTTGGACATTTTTTCAACATGCAGTTTTTGTGTGTTTTTGGCCTTTTTAGCAAAATTCTATGCACTGGCGTGTCTCAGCATGCTATTTTCTACTGATTTGAGTTGTTTTAGTTGTTTTGGGACATGTGATATTTTGACATTTTTGCCATACTATAGCCTTGCCTTTTCGGTCATTTTTTCGACATGCCATTTTTTGTGTGTTTTTGGCCGTTTTAGCAAAATTCTATGCACTGGCGTGTCTCAGCATGTTACTTTCTACTGATTTGAGTTATTTTTAGTTGTTTTTGGGACATGTGATATTTTGACATTTTTGCCATACTATAGCCTTGCCTTTTTGGTCATTTTTTCAACATGCTATTTTTTGTGTGTTTTTGGCCTTTTTAGCAAAATTCTATGCTCTGGCGTGTCTCAGCATGTTATTTTCTACTGATTTGAGTTGTTTTTAGTTGTTTTTGGGACATGTGATATTTTGACATTTTTGCCATACTATAGCCTTGCCTTTTCGGTCATTTTTTCAACATGCCATTTTTTGTGTTTTGGCCGTTTTAGCAAAATTCTATGCACTGGCGTGTCTCAGCATGTTACTTTCTACTGATTTGAGTTGTTTTTAGTTGTTTTTGGGACATGTGATATTTTGACATTTTTGCCATACTATAGCCTTGCCTTTTGGTCATTTTTTCGACATGCCATTTTTTGTGTGTTTTTGGCCGTTTTAGCAAAATTCTATGCACTGGCGTGTCTCAGCATGTTACTTTCTACTGATTTGAGTTGTTTTTAGTTGTTTTTGGGACATGTGATATTTTGACATTTTTGCCATACTATAGCCTTGCCTTTTTGGTCATTTTTTCAACATGCAGTTTTGTGGTGTTTTTGTCAGTTTTTGCAAAATTCTATGCTCTGGCGTGTCTCGGTGTGCTATTTTCTACTGATTTGAGTTGTTTTTAGTTGTTTTTGGGACATGCCATATTTTGACATTTTTGCCATACTATAGCCTTGCCTTTTTGGTCATTTTTCAACATGCAGTTTTGTGTGTTTTTGGCAGTTTTGCAAAATTCTATGCACTGGCGTGTCTCAGCGTGCTATTTTCTACTGATTTGAGTTGTTTTTACCTGTTTTTGGGACATGTCATATTTTGACATTTTTGCCATACTATAGCCTTGCCTTTTGGTCATTTTTCAACATGCAGTTTTTTGTGTGTTTTGGCCTTTTAGCAAAATTCTATGCACTGGCGTGTCTCAGCATGCTATTTTCTACTGATTTGAGTTGTTTTAGTTGTTTTTGGGACATGTCATATTTTGACATTTTTGCCATACTATAGCCTTGCCTTTTCGGTCATTTTTTCAACATGCAGTTTTTTGTGTGTTTTTGGCCTTTTTAGCAAAATTCTATGCACTGGCGTGTCTCAGCATGCTATTTTCTACTGATTTGAGTTGTTTTTAGTTGTTTTTGGGACATGTCATATTTTGACATTTTTGCCATACTATAGCCTTGCCTTTTTGGTCATTTTTTCAACATGCTATTTTTTGTGTGTTTTTGGCCTTTTTAGCAAAATTCTATGCTCTGGCGTGTCTCAGCATGTTATTTTCTACTGATTTGAGTTGTTTTTAGTTGTTTTTGGGACATGTCATATTTTGACATTTTTGCCATACTATAGCCTTGCCTTTTCGGACATTTTGTCAACATGCAGTTTTTTGTGTGTTTTTGGCCTTTTTAGCAAAATTCTATGCACTGGCGTGTCTCAGCATGCTATTTTCTACTGATTTGAGTTGTTTTTAGTTGTTTTTGGGACATGTGATATTTTGACATTTTTGCCATACTATAGCCTTGCCTTTTCGGTCATTTTTCAACATGCCATTTTTGTGTGTTTTTGGCCGTTTAGCAAAATTCTATGCACTGGCGTGTCTCAGCATGTTACTTTCTACTGATTTGAGTTATTTTTAGTTGTTTTTGGGACATGTGATATTTTGACATTTTTGCCATACTATAGCCTTGCCTTTTTGGTCATTTTTTCAACATGCTATTTTTTGTGTGTTTTTGGCCTTTTTAGCAAAATTCTATGCTCTGGCGTGTCTCAGCATGTTATTTTCTACTGATTTGAGTTGTTTTTAGTTGTTTTTGGGACATGTGATATTTTGACATTTTTGCCATA
Source organism: Plectropomus leopardus (assembly GCF_026936395.1). Lineage (NCBI taxonomy): Eukaryota > Metazoa > Chordata > Actinopteri > Perciformes > Serranidae > Plectropomus > Plectropomus leopardus. Next base: position 20,423,542 of record NC_142179.1, read on the forward strand.
CTATAGCCTTGCCTTTTGGTCATTTTTTCAACATGCCATTTTTGTGTGTTTTTGGCCGTTTTAGCAAAATTCTATGCACTGGCGTGTCTCAGCATGTTATTTTCTACTGATTTGAGTTGTTTTTAGTTGTTTTTGGGACATGTGATATTTTGACATTTTTGCCATACTATAGCCTTGCCTTTTTGGTCATTTTTTCGACATGCCATTTTTTGTGTGTTTTTGGCCGTTTTAGCAAAATTCTATGCACTGGCGTGTCTCAGCATGTTACTTTCTACTGATTTGAGTTGTTTTTAGTTGTTTTTGGGACATGTCATATTTTGACATTTTGCCATACTATAGCCTTGCCTTTTTGGTCATTTTTCAACATGCAGTTTTGTGGTGTTTTTGTCAGTTTTGCAAAATTCTATGCACTGGCGTGTCTCGGTGTGCTATTTTCTACTGATTTGAGTTGTTTTTAGTTGTTTTTGGGACATGTCATATTTTGACATTTTGCCATACTATAGCCTTGCCTTTTGGTCATTTTTCAACATGCAGTTTTTGTGTGTTTTGGCCTTTTAGCAAAATTCTATGCACTGGCGTGTCTCAGCATGCTATTTTCTACTGATTTGAGTTGTTTTTAGTTGTTTTTGGGACATGCCATATTTTGACATTTTGCCATACTATAGCCTTGCCTTTTTGGTCATTTTTTCAACATGCAGTTTTTTGTGTGTTTTTGGCAGTTTTTGCAAAATTCTATGCACTGGCGTGTCTTGGCGTGCTATTTTCTACTGATTTGAGTTGTTTTTACCTGTTTTTGGGACATGTCATATTTTGACATTTTTGCCATACTATAGCCTTGCCTTTTCGGACATTTTGTCAACATGCAGTTTTTGTGTGTTTTTGGCCTTTTTAGCAAAATTCTATGCACTGGCGTGTCTCAGCATGCTATTTTCTACTGATTTGAGTTGTTTTAGTTGTTTTGGGACATGTCATATTTTGACATTTTGCCATACTATAGCCTTGCCTTTTTGGTCATTTTTCAACATGCTATTTTTTGTGTGTTTTGGCCTTTTAGCAAAATTCTATGCACTGGCGTGTCTCAGCATGCTATTTTCTACTGATTTGAGTTGTTTTAGTTGTTTTTGGGACATGTCATATTTTGACATTTTGCCATACTATAGCCTTGCCTTTTGGACATTTTTTCAACATGCAGTTTTTGTGTGTTTTGGCCTTTTAGCAAAATTCTATGCACTGGCGTGTCTCAGCATGCTATTTTCTACTGATTTGAGTTGTTTTTAGTTGTTTTTGGGACATGTGATATTTTGACATTTTTGCCATACTATAGCCTTGCCTTTTCGGTCATTTTTTCAACATGCTATTTTTTGGTGTTTTTGGCGGTTTAGCAAAATTCTATGCACTGGCGTGTCTCAGCATGTTATTTTCTACTGATTTGAGTTGTTTTAGTTGTTTTTGGGACATGTGATATTTTGACATTTTTGCCATACTATAGCCTTGCCTTTTTGGTCATTTTTTCAACATGCCATTTTTTGTGTGTTTTGGCCGTTTTAGCAAAATTCTATGCACTGGCGTGTCTCAGCATGTTACTTTCTACTGATTTGAGTTGTTTTTAGTTGTTTTTGGGACATGTGATATTTTGACATTTTGCCATACTATAGCCTTGCCTTTTTGGTCATTTTTCAACATGCAGTTTTGTGGTGTTTTTGTCAGTTTTTGCAAAATTCTATGCACTGGCGTGTCTCAGCATGCTATTTTCTACTGATTTGAGTTGTTTTAGTTGTTTTTGGGACATGTGATATTTTGACATTTTTGCCATACTATAGCCTTGCCTTTTGGTCATTTTTCAACATGCAGTTTTTGTGTGTTTTTGGCGGTTCTTGCAAAATTTTATGCACTGGCGTGTCTCAGCATGCTATTTTGTACTGATTTGAGTTGTTTTTAGTTGTTTTTGGGACATGTCATATTTTGACATTTTTGCCATACTATAGCCTTGCCTTTTCGGTCATTTTTTCAACATGCAGTTTTTTGTGTGTTTTGGCAGTTTTAGCAAAATTCTATGCACTGGCGTGTCTCAGCATGCTATTTTCTACTGATTTGAGTTGTTTTAGTTGTTTTTGGGACATGTCATATTTTGACATTTTTGCCATACTATAGCCTTGCCTTTTTGGTCATTTTTTTCAACATGCAGTTTTTTGTGTGTTTTTGGCCTTTTAGCAAAATTCTATGCACTGGCGTGTCTCAGCATGCTATTTTCTACTGATTTGAGTTGTTTTAGTTGTTTTTGGGACATGTCATATTTTGACATTTTGCCATACTATAGCCTTGCCTTTTTGGTCATTTTTTCAACATGCAGTTTTGTGTGTTTTTGGCAGTTTTTGCAAAATTCTATGCACTGGCGTGTCTCAGCATGCTATTTTCTACTGATTTGAGTTGTTTTACCTGTTTTTGGGACATGTGATATTTTGACATTTTTGCCATACTATAGCCTTGCCTTTTCGGTCATTTTTTCAACATGCAGTTTTTGTGTGTTTTTTGGCCTTTTAGCAAAATTCTATGCACTGGCGTGTCTCAGCATGCTATTTTCTACTGATTTGAGTTGTTTTTAGTTGTTTTTGGGACATGTCATATTTTGACATTTTTGCCATACTATAGCCTTGCCTTTTCGGTCATTTTTTCAACATGCAGTTTTTTGTGTGTTTTGGCCTTTTTAGCAAAATTCTATGCACTGGCGTGTCTCAGCATGCTATTTTCTACTGATTTGAGTTGTTTTTAGTTGTTTTTGGGACATGTGATATTTTGACATTTTTGCCATACTATAGCCTTGCCTTTTGGTCATTTTTCAACATGCTATTTTTGTGTGTTTTGGCTTTTGCAAAATTCTATGCACTGGCGTGTCTCAGCATGTTATTTTCTACTGATTTGAGTTGTTTTAGTTGTTTTTGGGACATGTCATATTTTGACATTTTTGCCATACTATAGCCTTGCCTTTTCGGTCATTTTTCAACATGCCATTTTTTGTGTTTTTGGCCTTTTTAGCAAAATTCTATGCACTGGCGTGTCTCAGCATGTTATTTTCTACTGATTTGAGTTATTTTTAGTTGTTTTTGGGACATGTGATATTTTGACATTTTTGCCATACTATAGCCTTGCCTTTTGGTCATTTTTTCAACATGCTATTTTTGTGTGTTTTTTGGCCTTTTAGCAAAATTCTATGCTCTGGCGTGTCTCAGCATGTTATTTTCTACTGATTTGAGTTGTTTTTAGTTGTTTTTGGGACATGTCATATTTTGACATTTTGCCATACTATAGCCTTGCCTTTTGGTCATTTTTCAACATGCAGTTTTTTGTGTGTTTTTGGCAGCTTTTGCAAAATTCTATGCACTGGCGTGTCTCAGCATGTTATTTTCTACTGATTTGAGTTGTTTTAGTTGTTTTTGGGACATGTCATATTTTGACATTTTTGCCATACTATAGCCTTGCCTTTTGGTCATTTTTCAACATGCCAGTTTTTGTGTGTTTTTGGCCTTTTTAGCAAAATTCTATGCACTGGCGTGTCTCAGCATGCTATTTTCTACTGATTTGAGTTGTTTTTAGTTGTTTTTGGGACATGTGATATTTTGACATTTTTGCCATACTATAGCCTTGCCTTTTTGGTCATTTTTTCAACATGCAGTTTTTTGGTGTTTTTGGCCTTTTTGCAAAATTCTATGTCCTGTCGTGTCTCAGCATGTTATTTTCTTCTGATTTGAGTTGTTTTTAGTTGTTTTTGGGACAAGTCATATTTTGACATTTTTGCCATACTATAGCCTTGCCTTTTCGGTCATTTTTTCAACCTGCCATTTTTTGTGTGTTTTGGCCTTTTAGCAAAATTCTATGCACTGGCGTGTCTCAGCATGCTATTTTCTACTGATTTGAGTTGTTTTTAGTTGTTTTTGGGACATGTGATATTTTGACATTTTTGCCATACTATAGCCTTGCCTTTTCGGTCATTTTTTCAACATGCAGTTTTTTGGTGTTTTTGGCGGTTTTGCAAAATTCTATGCACTGGCGTGTCTTGGCATGCTATTTTCTACTGATTTGAGTTGTTTTTACCTGTTTTTGGGACATGTGATATTTTGACATTTTGCCATACTATAGCCTTGCCTTTTTGGTCATTTTTTCAACATGCAGTTTTTGTGTGTTTTTGGCCTTTTTAGCAAAATTCTATGCACTGGCGTGTCTCAGCATGCTATTTTCTACTGATTTGAGTTGTTTTTAGTTGTTTTTGGGACATGTCATATTTTGACATTTTTGCCATACTATAGCCTTGCCTTTTTGGTCATTTATTCGACATGCAGTTTTTGTGTGTTTTTGGCCTTTTTAGCAAAATTCTATGCACTGGCGTGTCTCGGCCTGCTATTTTCTACTGATTTGAGTTGTTTTTACCTGTTTTTGGGACATGTGATATTTTGACATTTTTGCCATACTATAGCCTTGCCTTTTCGGTCATTTTTTCGACATGCCATTTTTTGTGTGTTTTTGGTCTTTTTAGCAAAATTCTATGCACTGGCGTGTCTCAGCATGTTATTTTCTACTGATTTGAGTTGTTTTTAGTTGTTTTTGGGACATGTGATATTTTTACATTTTTGCCATACTATAGCCCTGCCTTTTGGTCATTTTTTCAACATGCCATTTTTTGTGTGTTTTGGCCTTTTTGCAAAATTCTATGCACTGGCGTGTCTCAGCATGCTATTTTCTACTGATTTGAGTTGTTTTTAGTTGTTTTTGGGACATGTGATATTTTTACATTTTTGCCATACTATAGCCTTGCCTTTTCGGTCATTTTGTCAACATGCGATTTTGTGTGTGTTTTTGGCCTTTTTAGCAAAATTCTATGCACTGGCGTGTCTCAGCATGTTATTTTCTACTGATTTGAGTTGTTTTTAGTTGTTTTTGGGACATGTCATATTTTGACATTTTTGCCATACTATAGCCTTGCCTTTTCGGTCATTTTTTCGACATGCCATTTGTTGTGTGTTTTTGGGCTTTTTAGCAAAATTCTATGCACTGGCGTGTCTCAGCATGCTATTTTCTACTGATTTGAGTTGTTTTTAGTTGTTTTTGGGACATGTGATATTTTGACATTTTTGCCATACTATAGCCTTGCCTTTTTGGTCATTTTTCAACATGCAGTTTTGTGGTGTTTTTGTCAGTTTTGCAAAATTCTATGCTCTGGCGTGTCTCGTGTGCTATTTTCTACTGATTTGAGTTGTTTTTAGTTGTTTTTGGGACATGTGATATTTTGACATTTTTGCCATACTATAGCCTTGCCTTTTGGTCATTTTTTTCAACATGCAGTTTTGTGTGTTTTTGGCAGTTTTTGCAAAATTCTATGCACTGGCGTGTCTTGGCTTGCTATTTTCTTCTGATTTGAGTTGTTTTTACCTGTTTTTGGGACATGTCATATTTTGACATTTTTGCCATACTATAGCCTTGCCTTTTCGGTCATTTTGTCAACATGCAGTTTTTTGTGTGTTTTTGGCCTTTTTAGCAAAATTCTATGCACTGGCGTGTCTCAGCATGCTATTTTCTACTGATTTGAGTTGTTTTTAGTTGTTTTTGGGACATGTCATATTTTGACATTTTTGCCATACTATAGCCTTGCCTTTTGGTCATTTTTCAACATGCAGTTTTGTGGTGTTTTTGTCAGTTTTTGCAAAATTCTATGCACTGGCGTGTCTCGGCCTGCTATTTTCTACTGATTTGAGTTGTTTTTAGTTGTTTTTGGGACATGTCATATTTTGACATTTTTGCCATACTATAGCCTTGCCTTTTTCGGTCATTTTTTCAACATGCCATGTTTTTGTGTGTTTTGGCCTTTTTAGCAAAATTCTATGCACTGGCGTGTCTCAGCATGCTATTTTCTACTGATTTGAGTTGTTTTACCTGTTTTTGGGACATGTGATATTTTGACATTTTTGCCATACTATAGCCTTGCCTTTTGGTCATTTTTCAACATGCAGTTTTTGTGTTTTTGTCAGTTTTTGCAAAATTCTATGCACTGGCGTGTCTTGGCGTGCTATTTTCTACTGATTTGAGTTGTTTTTACCTGTTTTTGGGACATGTCATATTTTGACATTTTTGCCATACTATAGCCTTGCCTTTTTGGTCATTTTTTCAACATGCAGTTTTTTGGTGTTTTGGGCCGTTTTAGCAAAATTCTATGCACTGGCGTGTCTCAGTGTGCTATTTTCTACTGATTTGAGTTGTTTTTACCTGTTTTTGGGACATGTCATATTTTGACATTTTTGCCATACTATAGCCTTGCCTTTTTGGTCATTTTTTCAACATGCAGTTTTGTGGTGTTTTTGTCAGTTTTTGCAAAATTCTATGCACTGGCGTGTCTCAGCATGCTATTTTCTACTGATTTGAGTTGTTTTTAGTTGTTTTTGGGACATGTCATATTTTGACATTTTTGCCATACTATAGCCTTGCCTTTTTGGTTATTTTTTCAACATGCAGTTTTTTGTGTGTTTTTGGCCTTTTTAGCAAAATTCTATGCACTGGCGTGTCTCAGCATGCTATTTTCTACTGATTTGAGTTGTTTTTAGTTGTTTTTTGGGACATGTGATATTTTGACATTTTGCCATACTATAGCCTTGCCTTTTTGGTCATTTTTTCGACATGCCATGTTTTGTTTGTTTTTGGCCTTTTTAGCAAAATTCTATGCACTGGCGTGTCTCAGCATGTTATTTTCTACTGATTTGAGTTGTTTTTAGTTGTTTTTGGGACATGTCATATTTTGACATTTTTGCCATACTATAGCCTTGCCTTTTCGGTCATTTTTCAACATGCCATTTTTTGTGTGTTTTTGGCCTTTTTAGCAAAATTCTATGCACTGGCGTGTCTCACCATGTTATTTTCTACTGATTTAAGTTGGTTTTAGTTGTTTTTGGGACATGTCATATTTTGACATTTTTGCCATACTATAGCCTTGCCTTTTTGGTCATTTTTTCAACATGCAGTTTTGTGCTGTTTTTGGCAGTTTTTGCAAGATTCTATGCACTGGCGTGTCTCGGCCTGCTATTTTCAACTGATTTGAGTTGTTTTTACCTGTTTTTGGGACATGTGATATTTTGACATTTTTGCCATACTATAGCCTTGCCTTTTTGGTCATTTTTCAACATGCAGTTTTTGTGTGTTTTTGGCCTTTTTGCAAAATTCTATGCACTGGCGTGTCTCAGCATGCTATTTTCTACTGATTTGAGTTGTTTTTAGTTGTTTTTGGGACATAGTCATATTTTGACATTTTTGCCATACTATAGCCTTGCCTTTTTGGTCATTTTTCAACATGCAGTTTTGTGTGTTTTTGGCTTTTGCAAAATTCTATGCACTGGTGTGTCTCAGCATGCTATTTTCTACTGATTTGAGTTGTTTTTACCTGTTTTTGGGACATGTGATATTTTGACATTTTGCCATACTATAGCCTTGCCTTTTCGGTCATTTTTTCAACATGCTATTTTTGTGTGTTTTTGGCCTTTTGCAAAATTCTATGCACTGGCGTGTCTCAGCATGTTATTTTCTACTGATTTGAGTTGTTTTAGTTGTTTTTGGGACATGTCATATTTTGACATTTTGCCATACTATAGCCTTGCCTTTTGGTCATTTTTTTCAACATGCAGTTTTGTGTGTTTTTGGCCTTTTGCAAAATTCTATGCACTGGCGTGTCTCAGCATGTTATTTTCTACTGATTTGAGTTGTTTTAGTTGTTTTTTGGACATTCCATATTTTGACATTTTTGCCATACTATAGCCTTGCCTTTTTGGTCATTTTTTTCAACATGCAGTTTTTTGTGTGTTTTTGGCAGTTTTTGCAAATTCTATGCACTGGCGTGTCTTGGCATGCTATTTTCTACTGATTTGAGTTGTTTTTAGTTGTTTTGGGACATGTCATATTTTGACATTTTTGCCATACTATAGCCTTGCCTTTTGGTCATTTTTCAACATGCAGTTTTTGTGTGTTTTTGGCCTTTTAGCAAAATTCTATGCACTGGCGTGTCTCAGCATGCTATTTTCTACTGATTTGAGTTGTTTTTAGTTGTTTTTGGGACATGTCATATTTTGACATTTTTGCCATACTATAGCCTTGCCTTTTTGGTCATTTTTTCAACATGCAGTTTTGTGGTGTTTTTGTCAGTTTTGCAAAATTCTATGCACTGGCGTGTCTCAGCATGCTATTTTCTACTGATTTGAGTTGTTTTTAGTTGTTTTTGGGACATGTCATATTTTGACATTTTTGCCATACTATAGCCTTGCCTTTTGGTCATTTTTTCAACATGCCAGTTTTGTGTGTTTTTTGGCCTTTTAGCAAAATTCTATGCTCTGGCGTGTCTCAGCATGTTATTTTCTACTGATTTGAGTTGTTTTTAGTTGTTTTTGGGACATGTGATATTTTGACATTTTTGCCATACTATAGCCTTGCCTTTTTGGTCATTTTTTCAACATGCAGTTTTGTGGTGTTTTTGTCAGTTTTTGCAAAATTCTATGCACTGGCGTGTCTCAGCATGCTATTTTCTACTGATTTGAGTTGTTTTTACCTGTTTTTGGGACATGTGATATTTTGACATTTTTGCCATACTATAGCCTTGCCTTTTCGGTCATTTTTTCAACATGCTATTTTTTGTGTGTTTTTGGCCCTTTTAGCAAAATTCTATGCACTGGCGTGTCTCAGCATGCTATTTTCTACTGAGTTGAGTTGTTTTTAGTTGTTTTTGGGACATGTCATATTTTGACATTTTTGCCATACTATAGCCTTGCCTTTTGGTCATTTTTTCAACATGCAGTTTTGTGTGTTTTTTGGTTTTTAAAATTCTATGCACTGGCGTGTCTCAGCATGCTATTTTCTACTGATTTGAGTTGTTTTTAGTTGTTTTTGGGACATGTGATATTTTGACATTTTTGCCATACTATAGCCTTGCCTTTTCGGTCATTTTTTCAACATGCTATTTTTTGTGTGTTTTTGGCCTTTTAGCAAAATTCTATGCACTGGCGTGTCTCAGCATGTTATTTTCTACTGATTTGAGTTGTTTTTAGTTGTTTTTGGGACATGTCATATTTTGACATTTTTGCCATACTATAGCCTTGCCTTTTCGGTCATTTTTTCGACAAGCCATTTTTTGTGGTGTTTTTGTCAGTTTTTGCAAAATTCTATGCACTGGCGTGTCTTGCCGTGCTATTTTCTACTGATTTGAGTTGTTTTTACCTGTTTTTGGGACATGTGATATTTTGACATTTTTGCCATACTATAGCCTTGCCTTTTCGGTCATTTTTTCACCATGCAGCTTTTTGTGTGTTTTTGTCCTTTTTTGCTAAATTCTATGCACTGGCGTGTCTCAGCATGCTATTTTCTACTGATTTGAGTTGTTTTTAGTTGTTTTTGGGACATGTCATATTTTGACATTTTTGCCATACTATAGCCTTGCCTTTTTGGTCATTTTTTCAACATGCTATTTTTTGTGTGTTTTTGGCCTTTTTAGCAAAATTCTATGCACTGGCGTGTCTCACCATGTTATTTTCTACTGATTTAAGTTGGTTTTAGTTGTTTTTGGGACATGTGATATTTTGACATTTTTGCCATACTATAGCCTTGCCTTTTTGGTCATTTTTCAACATGCAGTTTTGTGGTGTTTTTTGGCCTTTGCAAAATTCTATGCACTGGCGTGTCTCAGCATGCTATTTTCTACTGATTTGAGTTGTTTTTAGTTGTTTTTGGGACATGTCATATTTTGACATTTTTGCCATACTATAGCCTTGCCTTTTTGGTCATTTTTTCAACATGCAGTTTTTGTGTGTTTTTGGCCTTTTTAGCAAAATTCTATGCACTGGCGTGTCTCAGCATGCTATTTTCTACTGATTTGAGTTGTTTTTTGTTGTTTTTGGGACATGTGATATTTTGACATTTTTGCCATACTATAGCCTTGCCTTTTGGTCATTTTTTCAACATGCAGTTTTTGTGTGTTTTTGGCTGTTTTTGCAAAATTCTATGCACTGGCGTGTCTTGGCGTGCTATTTTCTACTGATTTGAGTTGTTTTTACCTGTTTTTGGGACATGTCATATTTTGACATTTTTGCCATACTATAGCCTTGCCTTTTTGGTCATTTTTTCAACATGCAGTTTTGTGTGTTTTTGGCCTTTTAGCAAAATTCTATGCACTGGCGTGTCTCAGCATGCTATTTTCTACTGATTTGAGTTGTTTTAGTTGTTTTTGGGACATGTGATATTTTGACATTTTGCCATACTATAGCCTTGCCTTTTTGGTCATTTTTCAACATGCAGTTTTGTGTGTTTTTGGCCTTTTTGCAAAATTCTATGCACTGGCGTGTCTCAGCTTTTTATTTTCTACTGATTTGAGTTGTTTTTAGTTGTTTTTGGGACATGTCATATTTTGACATTTTTGCCATACTATAGCCTTGCCTTTTTGGACATTTTTTCAACATGCAGTTTTTTGTGTGTTTTTGGCCTTTTTAGCAAAATTCTATGCACTGGCGTGTCTCAGCATGCTATTTTCTACTGATTTGAGTTGTTTTAGTTGTTTTTGGGACATGTCATATTTTGACATTTTTGCCATACTATAGCCTTGCCTTTTTGGTCATTTTTTCAACATGCATTTTTTGTGTGTTTTTGGCCTTTTTAGCAAAATTCTATGCACTGGCGTGTCTCAGCATGCTATTTTCTACTGATTTGAGTTGTTTTTAGTTGTTTTTGGGACATGTGATATTTTGACATTTTTGCCATACTATAGCCTTGCCTTTTTGGTCATTTTTTCAACATGCAGTTTTGTGTGTTTTTGGCCTTTTTAGCAAATTCTATGCACTGGCGTGTCTCAGCATGTTATTTTCTACTGATTTGAGTTGTTTTTAGTTGTTTTTGGGACATGTCATATTTTGACATTTTTGCCATACTATAGCCTTGCCTTTTTCGGTCATTTTTTCAACATGCCATTTTTGTGTGTTTTTGGCCTTTTAGCAAAATTCTATGCACTGGCGTGTCTCAGCATGTTATTTTCTACTGATTTGAGTTGTTTTAGTTGTTTTGGGACATGTGATATTTTGACATTTTGCCATACTATAGCCTTGCCTTTTTGGTCATTTTTTCAACATGCAGTTTTGTGGTGTTTTGGCAGTTTTGCAAAATTCTATGCACTGGCGTGTCTCAGCATGCTATTTTCTACTGATTTGAGTTGTTTTTAGTTGTTTTTGGGACATGTGATATTTTGACATTTTGCCATACTATAGCCTTGCCTTTTGGTCATTTTTTCAACATGCCATTTTTGTGTGTTTTTGGCCTTTTTAGCAAAATTCTATGCACTGGCGTGTCTCAGCATGCTATTTTCTACTGATTTGAGTTGTTTTAGTTGTTTTTGGGACATGTGATATTTTGACATTTTGCCATACTATAGCCTTGCCTTTTGGTCATTTTTCAACATGCCAGTTTTTGTGTGTTTTTGGCCTTTTAGCAAAATTCTATGCACTGGCGTGTCTCAGCATGTTATTTTCTACTGATTTGAGTTGTTTTAGTTGTTTTTGGGACATGTCATATTTTGACATTTTTGCCATACTATAGCCTTGCCTTTTGGTCATTTTTTCAACATGCATTTTTTGTGTGTTTTTGGCCTTTTAGCAAATTCTATGCACTGGCGTGTCTCAGCATGTTATTTTCACTGATTTGAGTTGTTTTAGTTGTTTTTGGGACATGTGATATTTTGACATTTTGCCATACTATAGCCTTGCCTTTTTGGTCATTTTTTTCAACATGCAGTTTTTGTGTGTTTTTGGCCAGTTTTTGCAAAATTCTATGCACTGGCGTGTCTCAGCATGCTATTTTGTACTGATTTGAGTTGTTTTTAGTTGTTTTTGGGACATGTCATATTTTGACATTTTTGCCATACTATAGCCTTGCCTTTTCGGTCATTTTTTCAACATGCAGTTTTTGTGTGTTTTTGGCCTTTTTAGCAAAATTCTATGCACTGGCGTGTCTCAGCATGCTATTTTCTACTGATTTGAGTTGTTTTTAGTTGTTTTTGGGACATGTCATATTTTGACATTTTGCCATACTATAGCCTTGCCTTTTTGGTCATTTTTTCAACATGCAGTTTTTGTGTGTTTTTGGCTTTTTGCAAAATTCTATGCACTGGCGTGTCTCAGCATGCTATTTTCTACTGATTTGAGTTGTTTTAGTTGTTTTTGGGACATGTCATATTTTGACATTTTGCCATACTATAGCCTTGCCTTTTCGGTCATTTTTCAACATGCAGTTTTGTGTGTTTTGGCCTTTTTGCAAAATTCTATGCACTGGCGTGTCTCAGCATGCTATTTTCTACTGATTTGAGTTGTTTTTAGTTGTTTTTGGGACATGTGATATTTTGACATTTTGCCATACTATAGCCTTGCCTTTTTGGTCATTTTTTCAACATGCCATTTTTGTGTGTTTTTGGCCTTTTTGCAAATTCTATGCACTGGCGTGTCTCAGCATGTTATTTTCTACTGATTTGAGTTGTTTTTAGTTGTTTTGGGACATGTGATATTTTGACATTTTTGCCATACTATAGCCTTGCCTTTTGGTCATTTTTCAACATGCAGTTTTGTGTGTTTTTGGCCTTTTTGCAAAATTCTATGCACTGGCGTGTCTCAGCATGTTATTTTCTACTGATTTGAGTTGTTTTTAGTTGTTTTTGGGACATGTGATATTTTGACATTTTTGCCATACTATAGCCTTGCCTTTTCGGTCATTTTTCAACATGCCATTTTTGTGTGTTTTTGGCCTTTTTAGCAAAATTCTATGCACTGGCGTGTCTCAGCATGTTATTTTCTACTGATTTGAGTTGTTTTAGTTGTTTTTGGGACATGTCATATTTTGACATTTTTGCCATACTATAGCCTTGCCTTTTTGGTCATTTTTTCAACATGCAGTTTTTTGGGTGTTTTTTGCCTTTTGCAAAATTCTATGCACTGGCGTGTCTCAGCATGTTACTTTCTACTGATTTGAGTTGTTTTTAGTTGTTTTTGGGACATGTGATATTTTGACATTTTTGCCATACTATAGCCTTGCCTTTTTGGTCATTTTTTCAACATGCAGTTTTGTGTGTTTTTGGCAGTTTTGCAAAATTCTATGCACTGGCGTGTCTCAGCATGTTATTTTCTACTGATTTGAGTTGTTTTAGTTGTTTTTGGGACATGTCATATTTTGACATTTTGCCATACTATAGCCTTGCCTTTTCGGTCATTTTTTCAACATGCAGTTTTTTGTGTGTTTTTGGCCTTTTAGCAAAATTCTATGCACTGGCGTGTCTCAGCATGTTACTTTCTACTGATTTGAGTTGTTTTAGTTGTTGTTTTGGGACATGTGATATTTTGACATTTTTGCCATACTATAGCCTTGCCTTTTTGGTCATTTTTTCAACATGCAGTTTTGTGGTGTTTTTGTCAGTTTTTGCAAAATTCTATGCTCTGGCGTGTCTCGGTGTGCTATTTTCTACTGATTTGAGTTGTTTTTAGTTGTTTTTGGGACATGCCATATTTTGACATTTTTGCCATACTATAGCCTTGCCTTTTTGGTCATTTTTTTCAACATGCAGTTTTTTGTGTGTTTTTGGCAGTTTTTGCAAAATTCTATGCACTGGCGTGTCTTGGCGTGCTATTTTCTACTGATTTGAGTTGTTTTTACCTGTTTTTGGGACATGTCATATTTTGACATTTTGCCATACTATAGCCTTGCCTTTTCTGTCATTTTTCACCATGCAGTTTTTTGTGTGTTTTTGGCCTTTTTGTAAAATTCTATGCACTGGCGTGTCTCAGCATGCTATTTTCTACTGATTTGAGTTGTTTTAGTTGTTTTTTGGGACATGTCATATTTTGACATTTTTGCCATACTATAGCCTTGCCTTTTCGGTCATTTTTTCAACATGCAGTTTTTTGTGTGTTTTTGGCAGTTTTTGCAAAATTCTATGCACTGGCGTGTCTTGGCGTGCTATTTTCTACTGATTTGAGTTGTTTTTACCTGTTTTTGGGACATGTCATATTTTGACATTTTTGCCATACTATAGCCTTGCCTTTTCGGACATTTTGTCAACATGCAGTTTTTTGTGTGTTTTTGGCCTTTTTAGCAAAATTCTATGCACTGGCGTGTCTCAGCATGCTATTTTCTACTGATTTGAGTTGTTTTTAGTTGTTTTTGGGACATGTGATATTTTGACATTTTTGCCATACTATAGCCTTGCCTTTTCGGTCATTTTTCAACATGCTATTTTTGTGTGTTTTGGCCTTTTAGCAAAATTCTATGCACTGGCGTGTCTCACCATGTTATTTTCTACTGATTTAAGTTGGTTTTAGTTGTTTTTGGGACATGTCATATTTTGACATTTTTGCCATACTATAGCCTTGCCTTTTCTGTCATTTTTTTCAACATGCAGTTTTTTGTGTGTTTTTGGCCTTTTTAGCAAAATTCTATGCACTGGCGTGCCTCAGCATGCTATTTTCTACTGATTTGAGTTGTTTTTAGTTGTTTTTGGGACATGTGATATTTTGACATTTTTGCCATACTATAGCCTTGCCTTTTCGGTCATTTTTTCGACATGCCATTTTTTGTGTGTTTTTGGCCGTTTTAGCAAAATTCTATGCACTGGCGTGTCTCAGCATGTTATTTTCTACTGATTTGAGTTATTTTTAGTTGTTTTTGGGACATGTGATATTTTGACATTTTTGCCATACTATAGCCTTGCCTTTTGGTCATTTTTCAACATGCTATTTTTTGTGTGTTTTTGGCCTTTTTAGCAAAATTCTATGCTCTGGCGTGTCTCAGCATGTTATTTTCTACTGATTTGAGTTGTTTTTAGTTGTTTTTGGGACATGTGATATTTTGACATTTTTGCCATACTATAGCCTTGCCTTTTCGGTCATTTTTTCGACATGCCATTTTTTGTGTGTTTTTGGCCGTTTTAGCAAAATTCTATGCACTGGCGTGTCTCAGCATGTTACTTTCTACTGATTTGAGTTGTTTTTAGTTGTTTTTGGGACATGTGATATTTTGACATTTTTGCCATACTATAGCCTTGCCTTTTTGGTCATTTTTTCAACATGCAGTTTTGTGGTGTTTTTGTCAGTTTTTGCAAAATTCTATGCTCTGGCGTGTCTCGGCGTGCTATTTTCTACTGATTTGAGTTGTTTTTACCTGTTTTTGGGACATGTCATATTTTGACATTTTTGCCATACTATAGCCTTGCCTTTTCGGTCATTTTTTCACCATGCAGTTTTTTGTGTGTTTTTGGCCTTTTTAGCAAAATTCTATGCACTGGCGTGTCTCAGCATGCTATTTTCTACTGATTTGAGTTGTTTTTAGTTGTTTTTGGGACATGCCATATTTTGACATTTTTGCCATACTATAGCCTTGCCTTTTGGTCATTTTTTCAACATGCAGTTTTGTGTGTTTTTGGCAGTTTTTGCAAAATTCTATGCACTGGCGTGTCTTGGCGTGCTATTTTCTACTGATTTGAGTTGTTTTTACCTGTTTTTGGGACATGTCATATTTTGACATTTTTGCCATACTATAGCCTTGCCTTTTCGGACATTTTGTCAACATGCAGTTTTTTGTGTGTTTTTGGCCTTTTTAGCAAAATTCTATGCACTGGCGTGTCTCAGCATGCTATTTTCTACTGATTTGAGTTGTTTTTAGTTGTTTTTGGGACATGTCATGTTTTGACATTTTTGCCATACTATAGCCTTGCCTTTTCGGTCATTTTTTCGACATGCCATTTTTTGTGTGTTTTTGGCCTTTTTAGCAAAATTCTATGCACTGGCGTGTCTCAGCATGTTACTTTCTACTGATTTGAGTTGTTTTAGTTGTTTTTTGGGACATGTGATATTTTGACATTTTTGCCATACTATAGCCTTGCCTTTTTGGTCTTTTTTTCAACTTGCATTTTTGTGGTGTTTTTGGCAGTTTTTGCAAAATTCTATGCACTGGCGTGTCTTGGCGTGCTATTTTCTACTGATTTGAGTTGTTTTAGTTGTTTTTGGGACATGTCATATTTTGACATTTTTGCCATACTATAGCCTTGCCTTTTTGGTCATTTTTCAACATGCAGTTTTTGTGTGTTTTGGGCCGTTTTAGCAAAATTCTATGCACTGGCGTGTCTCAGCGTGCTATTTTCTACTGATTTGAGTTGTTTTTACCTGTTTTTGGGACATGTCATATTTTGACATTTTTGCCATACTATAGCCTTGCCTTTTTGGTCATTTTTTCAACATGCAGTTTTGTGGTGTTTTTGGCAGTTTTGCAAAATTCTATGCACTGGCGTGTCTCAGCCTGCTATTTTCTACTGATTTGAGTTGTTTTAGTTGTTTTTGGGACATAGTCATATTTTGACATTTTTGCCATACTATAGCCTTGCCTTTTGGTCATTTTTTCAACATGCAGTTTTTTGTGTGTTTTGGCCTTTTTAGCAAAATTCTATGCACTGGCGTGTCTCAGCATGCTATTTTCAACTGATTTGAGTTGTTTTTAGTTGTTTTGGTACATGTGATATTTTGACATTTTGCCATACTATAGCCTTGCCTTTTGGTCATTTTTTCAACATGCCATGTTTTGTTTGTTTTTGGCCTTTTAGCAAAATTCTATGCACTGGCGTGTCTCAGCATGTTATTTTCTACTGATTTGAGTTGTTTTTAGTTGTTTTTGGGACATGTCATATTTTGACATTTTGCCATACTATAGCCTTGCCTTTTTGGTCATTTTTCAACATGCCATTTTTTGTGTGTTTTGGCCTTTAGCAAAATTCTATGCACTGGCGTGTCTCAGCATGTTACTTTCTACTGATTTGAGTTATTTTTAGTTGTTTTTGGGACATGTCATATTTTGACATTTTTGCCATACTATAGCCTTGCCTTTTTGGTCATTTTTCAACATGCAGTTTGTGTGTTTTTGGCAGTTTTTGCAAAATTCTATGCTCTGGCGTGTCTCGGCCTGCTATTTTCTACTGATTTGAGTTGTTTTTAGTTGTTTTTGGGACATGTGATATTTTGACATTTTTGCCATACTATAGCCTTGCCTTTTGGTCATTTTTCAACATGCAGTTTTGTGGTGTTTTGTCAGTTTTGCAAAATTCTATGCTCTGGCGTGTCTCGGTGTGCTATTTTCTACTGATTTGAGTTGTTTTTAGTTGTTTTTGGGACATGTCATGTTTTGACATTTTGCCATACTATAGCCTTGCCTTTTTGGTCATTTTTCAACATGCTATTTTTTGTGTGTTTTGGCCTTTTTAGCAAAATTCTATGCTCTGGCGTGTCTCAGCATGTTATTTTCTACTGATTTGAGTTGTTTTTAGTTGTTTTTGGGACATGTGATATTTTGACATTTTTGCCATACTATAGCCTTGCCTTTTCGGTCATTTTTTCGACATGCCATTTTTTGTGTGTTTTTGGCCGTTTTAGCAAAATTCTATGCACTGGCGTGTCTCAGCATGTTACTTTCTACTGATTTGAGTTATTTTTAGTTGTTTTTGGGACATGTGATATTTTGACATTTTTGCCATACTATAGCCCTGCCTTTTTGGTCATTTTTCAACATGCAGTTTTGTGGTGTTTTGTCAGTTTTGCAAAATTCTATGCTCTGGCGTGTCTCGGTGTGCTATTTTCTACTGATTTGAGTTGTTTTTAGTTGTTTTTGGGACATGCCATATTTTGACATTTTTGCCATACTATAGCCTTGCCTTTTTGGTCATTTTTTTCAACATGCAGTTTTTTGTGTGTTTTGGCAGTTTTGCAAAATTCTATGCACTGGCGTGTCTTGGCGTGCTATTTTCTACTGATTTGAGTTGTTTTTACCTGTTTTTTGGGACATGTCATATTTTGACATTTTGCCATACTATAGCCTTGCCTTTTTGGTCATTTTTCAACATGCTATTTTTTGTGTGTTTTTGGCCTTTTAGCAAAATTCTATGCACTGGCGTGTCTCAGCATGTTACTTTCTACTGATTTGAGTTGTTTTTAGTTGTTTTTGGGACATGTCATATTTTGACATTTTTGCCATACTATAGCCTTGCCTTTTTGGTCATTTTTTCAACATGCAGTTTTGTGGTGTTTTTGTCAGTTTTTGCAAAATTCTATGCACTGGCGTGTCTCGGCCTGCTATTTTCTACTGATTTGAGTTGTTTTTAGTTGTTTTTGGGAATAGTCATATTTTGACATTTTTGCCATACTATAGCCTTGCCTTTTCGGTCATTTTTTCGACATGCCATGTTTTGTTTGTTTTTGGCCTTTTTAGCAAAATTCTATGCACTGGCGTGTCTCAGCATGCTATTTTCTACTGATTTGAGTTGTTTTTACCTGTTTTTGGGACATGTGATATTTTGACATTTTTGCCATACTATAGCCTTGCCTTTTTGGTCATTTTTTCAACATGCAGTTTTTTGGTGTTTTTGTCAGTTTTTGCAAAATTCTATGCACTGGCGTGTCTTGGCGTGCTATTTTCTACTGATTTGAGTTGTTTTTACCTGTTTTTGGGACATGTCATATTTTGACATTTTTGCCATACTATAGCCTTGCCTTTTTGGTCATTTTTTCAACATGCAGTTTTTTGGTGTTTTGGGCCGTTTTAGCAAAATTCTATGCACTGGCGTGTCTCAGTGTGCTATTTTCTACTGATTTGAGTTGTTTTTACCTGTTTTTGGGACATGTCATATTTTGACATTTTTGCCATACTATAGCCTTGCCTTTTTGGTCATTTTTTCAACATGCAGTTTTGTGGTGTTTTTGGCAGTTTTTGCAAAATTCTATGCACTGGCGTGTCTCGGCCTGCTATTTTCTACTGATTTGAGTTGTTTTTAGTTGTTTTTGGGAATAGTCATATTTTGACATTTTTGCCATACTATAGCCTTGCCTTTTCGGTCATTTTTTCAACATGCAGTTTTTTGGTATTTTGGGCCGTTTTAGCAAGATTCTATGCACTGGCGTGTCTCAGCATGCTATTTTCAACTGATTTAAGTTGTTTTTAGTTGTTTTTGGGACATGTGATATTTTGACATTTTTGCCATACTATAGCCTTGCCTTTTTGGTCATTTTTTCGACATGCCATGTTTTGTTTGTTTTTGGCCTTTTTAGCAAAATTCTATGCACTGGCGTGTCTCAGCATGTTATTTTCTACTGATTTGAGTTGTTTTTAGTTGTTTTTGGGACATGTCATATTTTGACATTTTTGCCATACTATAGCCTTGCCTTTTCGGTCATTTTTTCGACATGCCATTTTTTGTGTGTTTTTGGCCTTTTTAGCAAAATTCTATGCACTGGCGTGTCTCAGCATGTTACTTTCTACTGATTTGAGTTATTTTTAGTTGTTTTTGGGACATGTCATATTTTGACATTTTTGCCATACTATAGCCTTGCCTTTTTGGTCATTTTTTCAACATGCAGTTTTGTGCTGTTTTTGGCAGTTTTTGCAAAATTCTATGCACTGGCGTGTCTCGGCCTGCTATTTTCTACTGATTTGAGTTGTTTTTACCTGTTTTTGGGACATGTGATATTTTTACATTTTTGCCATACTATAGCCTTGCCTTTTCGGTCATTTTTTCAACAGCCTATTTTTTGTGTGTTTTTGGCCTTTTTAGCAAAATTCTATGCACTGGCGTGTCTCGGCCTGCTATTTTCTACTGATTTGAGTTGTTTTTAGTTGTTTTTGGGAATAGTCATATTTTGACATTTTTGCCATACTATAGCCTTGCCTTTTCGGTCATTTTTTCAACATGCAGTTTTTTGGTGTTTTGGGCCGTTTTAGCAAAATTCTATGCACTGGTGTGTCTCAGCATGCTATTTTCTACTGATTTGAGTTGTTTTTACCTGTTTTTGGGACATGTGATATTTTGACATTTTTGCCATACTATAGCCTTGCCTTTTCGGTCATTTTTTCAACATGCTATTTTTTGGTGTTTTTGGCGGTTCTTGCAAAATTCTATGCTCTGGCGTGTCTCAGCATGTTATTTTCTACTGATTTGAGTTGTTTTTAGTTGTTTTTGGGACATGTCATATTTTGACATTTTTGCCATACTATAGCCTTGCCTTTTCGGTCATTTTTTCGACATGCCATTTTTTGTGTGTTTTTGGCCTTTTTAGCAAAATTCTATGCACTGGCGTGTCTCAGCATGTTACTTTCTACTGATTTGAGTTATTTTTAGTTGTTTTTGGGACATGTGATTTTTTGACATTTTTGCCATACTATAGCCTTGCCTTTTTGGTCATTTTTTCAACATGCAGTTTTGTGGTGTTTTTGTCAGTTTTTGCAAAATTCTATGCTCTGGCGTGTCTCGGTGTGCTATTTTCTACTGATTTGAGTTGTTTTTAGTTGTTTTTGGGACATGTCATATTTTGACATTTTTACCATACTATAGCCTTGCCTTTTTGGTCATTTTTTTCAACATGCAGTTTTTTGTGTGTTTTTGGCAGCTTTTGCAAAATTCTATGCACTGGCGTGTCTTGGCGTGCTATTTTCTACTGATTTGAGTTGTTTTTACCTGTTTTTGGGACATGTCATATTTTGACATTTTTGCCATACTATAGCCTTGCCTTTTCGGACATTTTGTCAACATGCAGTTTTTTGTGTGTTTTTGGCCTTTTTAGCAAAATTCTATGCTCTGGCGTGTCTCAGCATGCTATTTTCTACTGATTTGAGTTGTTTTTAGTTGTTTTTGGGACATGTCATATTTTGACATTTTTGCCATACTATAGCCTTGCCTTTTTGGTCATTTTTTCAACATGCAGTTTTGTGGTGTTTTTGTCAGTTTTTGCAAAATTCTATGCACTGGCGTGTCTCGGCCTGCTATTTTCTACTGATTTGAGTTGTTTTTAGTTGTTTTTGGGACATGCCATATTTTGACATTTTTGCCATACTATAGCCTTGCCTTTTCGGTCATTTTTTCGACATGCCATGTTTTGTTTGTTTTTGGCCTTTTTAGCAAAATTCTATGCACTGGCGTGTCTCAGCATGCTATTTTCTACTGATTTGAGTTGTTTTTACCTGTTTTTGGGACATGTGATATTTTGACATTTTGCCATACTATAGCCTTGCCTTTTTGGTCATTTTTTCAACATGCAGTTTTTTGGTGTTTTTGTCAGTTTTTGCAAAATTCTATGCACTGGCGTGTCTTGGCGTGCTATTTTCTACTGATTTGAGTTGTTTTTACCTGTTTTTGGGACATGTCATATTTTTACATTTTTGCCATACTATAGCCTTGCCTTTTCGGTCATTTTTTCAACAGCCTATTTTTTGTGTTTTTGGCCTTTTTAGCAAAATTCTATGCACTGGCGTGTCTCGGCCTGCTATTTTCTACTGATTTGAGTTGTTTTTAGTTGTTTTTGGGAATAGTCATATTTTGACATTTTTGCCATACTATAGCCTTGCCTTTTCGGTCATTTTTCAACATGCAGTTTTTTGGTGTTTTGGGCCGTTTTAGCAAAATTCTATGCACTGGTGTGTCTCAGCATGCTATTTTCTACTGATTTAAGTTGTTTTTACCTGTTTTTGGGACATGTGATATTTTGACATTTTTGCCATACTATAGCCTTGCCTTTTTGGTCATTTTTTCAACATGCTATTTTTTGGTGTTTTTGGCGGTTCTTGCAAAATTCTATGCTCTGGCGTGTCTCAGCATGTTATTTTCTACTGATTTGAGTTGTTTTTAGTTGTTTTTGGGAATAGTCATATTTTGACATTTTTGCCATACTATAGCCTTGCCTTTTCGGTCATTTTTTCAACATGCAGTTTTTTGGTATTTTGGGCCGTTTTAGCAAGATTCTATGCACTGGCGTGTCTCAGCATGTTATTTTCTACTGATTTGAGTTGTTTTTAGTTGTTTTTGGGACATGTGATATTTTGACATTTTTGCCATACTATAGCCTTGCCTTTTTGGTCATTTTTTCGACATGCCATGTTTTGTTTGTTTTTGGCCTTTTTAGCAAAATTTTATGCACTGGCGTGTCTCAGCATGTTATTTTCTACTGATTTGAGTTGTTTTTAGTTGTTTTTGGGACATGTCATATTTTGACATTTTTGCCATACTATAGCCTTGCCTTTTTCGGTCATTTTTTCGACATGCCATTTTTTGTGTGTTTTTGGCCTTTTTAGCAAAATTCTATGCACTGGCGTGTCTCAGCATGTTACTTTCTACTGATTTGAGTTATTTTTAGTTGTTTTTGGGACATGTGATATTTTGACATTTTTGCCATACTATAGCCCTGCCTTTTTGGTCATTTTTTCAACAAGCAGTTTTGTGGTGTTTTTGTCAGTTTTTGCAAAATTCTATGCACTGGCGTGTCTCGGTGTGCTATTTTCTACTGATTTGAGTTGTTTTTAGTTGTTTTTGGGACATGCCATATTTTGACATTTTTGCCATACTATAGCCTTGCCTTTTTGGTCATTTTTTTCAACATGCAGTTTTTTGTGTGTTTTTGGCCTTTTTGCAAAATTCTATGCACTGGCGTGTCTCAGCATGCTATTTTCTACTGATTTGAGTTGTTTTTACCTGTTTTGGGACATGTGATATTTTGACATTTTTGCCATACTATAGCCTTGCCTTTTCGGACATTTTGTCAACATGCAGTTTTTTGTGTGTTTTTGGCCTTTTTAGCAAAATTCTATGCACTGGCGTGTCTCAGCATGCTATTTTCTACTGATTTGAGTTGTTTTTAGTTGTTTTTGGGACATGTCATATTTTGACATTTTTGCCATACTATAGCCTTGCCTTTTCGGTCATTTTTTCGACATGCCATTTTTTGTGTGTTTTTGGCCTTTTTGAAAATTTCTATGCACTGGGGTGTCTCGGCTTGTTTTTTTCTACTGTTTTGAGTTATTTTTAGTTGTTTTTGGGACATGTGATATTTTGACATTTTTGCCATACTATAGCCCTGCCTTTTTGGTCATTTTTTCAACATGCAGTTTTGTGGTGTTTTTGTCAGTTTTTGCAAAATTCTATGCACTGGCGTGTCTTGGCGTGCTATTTTCTACTGATTTGAGTTGTTTTTAGTTGTTTTTGGGACATGTCATATTTTGACATTTTTGCCATACTATAGCCTTGCCTTTTTGGTCATTTTTTTCAACATGCAGTTTTTTGTGTGTTTTTGGCAGTTTTTGCAAAATTCTATGCACTGGCGTGTCTTGGCGTGCTATTTTCTACTGATTTGAGTTGTTTTTACCTGTTTTTGGGACATGTCATATTTTGACATTTTTGCCATACTATAGCCTTGCCTTTTCGGACATTTTGTCAACATGCAGTTTTTTGTGTGTTTTTGGCCTTTTTAGCAAAATTCTATGCACTGGCGTGTCTCAGCATGCTATTTTCTACTGATTTGAGTTGTTTTTAGTTGTTTTTGGGACATGTCATATTTTGACATTTTTGCCATACTATAGCCTTGCCTTTTTGGTCATTTTTTCAACATGCAGTTTTGTGGTGTTTTTGTCAGTTTTTGCAAAATTCTATGCACTGGCGTGTCTCGGCCTGCTATTTTCTACTGATTTGAGTTGTTTTTAGTTGTTTTTGGGACATGCCATATTTTGACATTTTTGCCATACTATAGCCTTGCCTTTTCGGTCATTTTTTCGACATGCCATGTTTTGTTTGTTTTTGGCCTTTTTAGCAAAATTCTATGCACTGGCGTGTCTCAGCATGCTATTTTCTACTGATTTGAGTTGTTTTTACCTGTTTTTGGGACATGTGATATTTTGACATTTTTGCCATACTATAGCCTTGCCTTTTTGGTCATTTTTTCAACATGCAGTTTTGTGGTGTTTTTGTCAGTTTTTGCAAAATTCTATGCACTGGCGTGTCTTGGCGTGCTATTTTCTACTGATTTGAGTTGTTTTTACCTGTTTTTGGGACATGTCATATTTTGACATTTTTGCCATACTATAGCCTTGCCTTTTCGGTCATTTTTTCAACAGCCTATTTTTTGTGTGTTTTTGGCCTTTTTAGCAAAATTCTATGCACTGGCGTGTCTCGGCCTGCTATTTTCTACTGATTTGAGTTGTTTTTAGTTGTTTTTGGGAATAGTCATATTTTGACATTTTTGCCATACTATAGCCTTGCCTTTTCGGTCATTTTTTCAACATGCAGTTTTTTGGTGTTTTGGGCCGTTTTAGCAAAATTCTATGCACTGGTGTGTCTCAGCATGCTATTTTCTACTGATTTAAGTTGTTTTTACCTGTTTTTGGGACATGTGATATTTTGACATTTTTGCCATACTATAGCCTTGCCTTTTTGGTCATTTTTTCAACATGCTATTTTTTGGTGTTTTTGGCGGTTCTTGCAAAATTCTATGCTCTGGCGTGTCTCAGCATGTTATTTTCTACTGATTTGAGTTGTTTTTAGTTGTTTTTGGGAATAGTCATATTTTGACATTTTTGCCATACTATAGCCTTGCCTTTTCGGTCATTTTTTCAACATGCAGTTTTTTGGTATTTTGGGCCGTTTTAGCAAGATTCTATGCACTGGCGTGTCTCAGCATGCTATTTTCAACTGATTTAAGTTGTTTTTAGTTGTTTTTGGGACATGTGATATTTTGACATTTTTGCCATACTATAGCCTTGCCTTTTTGGTCATTTTTTCGACATGCCATGTTTTGTTTGTTTTTGGCCTTTTTAGCAAAATTCTATGCACTGGCGTGTCTCAGCATGTTATTTTCTACTGATTTGAGTTGTTTTTAGTTGTTTTTGGGACATGTCATATTTTGACATTTTTGCCATACTATAGCCTTGCCTTTTCGGTCATTTTTTCGACATGCCATTTTTTGTGTGTTTTTGGCCTTTTTAGCAAAATTCTATGCACTGGCGTGTCTCAGCATGTTACTTTCTACTGATTTGAGTTATTTTTAGTTGTTTTTGGGACATGTGATATTTTGACATTTTGCCATACTATAGCCCTGCCTTTTTGGTCATTTTTTCAACAAGCAGTTTTGTGGTGTTTTGTCAGTTTTGCAAAATTCTATGCACTGGCGTGTCTCGGTGTGCTATTTTCTACTGATTTGAGTTGTTTTAGTTGTTTTGGGACATGCCATATTTTGACATTTTTGCCATACTATAGCCTTGCCTTTTTGGTCATTTTTTTCAACATGCAGTTTTTTGTGTGTTTTTGGCAGTTTTTGCAAAATTCTATGCACTGGCGTGTCTTGGCGTGCTATTTTCTACTGATTTGAGTTGTTTTTACCTGTTTTTGGGACATGTGATATTTTGACATTTTTGCCATACTATAGCCTTGCCTTTTCGGACATTTTGTCAACATGCAGTTTTTTGTGTGTTTTTGGCCTTTTTAGCAAAATTCTATGCACTGGCGTGTCTCAGCATGCTATTTTCTACTGATTTGAGTTGTTTTTAGTTGTTTTTGGGACATGTCATATTTTGACATTTTTGCCATACTATAGCCTTGCCTTTTCGGTCATTTTTTCGACATGCCATTTTTTGTGTGTTTTTGGCCTTTTTAGCAAAATTCTATGCACTGGCGTGTCTCAGCATGTTACTTTCTACTGATTTGAGTTATTTTTAGTTGTTTTTGGGACATGTGATATTTTGACATTTTTGCCATACTATAGCCCTGCCTTTTTGGTCATTTTTTCAACAAGCAGTTTTGTGGTGTTTTTGTCAGTTTTTGCAAAATTCTATGCTCTGGCGTGTCTCGGTGTGCTATTTTCTACTGATTTGAGTTGTTTTTAGTTGTTTTTGGGACATGCCATATTTTGACATTTTTGCCATACTATAGCCTTGCCTTTTTGGTCATTTTTTTCAACATGCAGTTTTTTGTGTGTTTTTGGCAGTTTTTGCAAAATTCTATGCACTGGCGTGTCTTGGCGTGCTATTTTCTACTGATTTGAGTTGTTTTTACCTGTTTTTGGGACATGTCATATTTTGACATTTTTGCCATACTATAGCCTTGCCTTTTCGGACATTTTGTCAACATGCAGTTTTTTGTGTTTTTGGCCTTTTAGCAAAATTCTATGCACTGGCGTGTCTCAGCATGCTATTTTCTACTGATTTGAGTTGTTTTTAGTTGTTTTTGGGACATGTCATATTTTGACATTTTGCCATACTTTAGCCTTGCCTTTTCGGTCATTTTTTCGACATGCCATTTTTTGTGTGTTTTTGGCCTTTTTAGCAAAATTCTATGCACTGGCGTGTCTCAGCATGTTACTTTCTACTGATTTGAGTTATTTTTAGTTGTTTTTGGGACATGTGATATTTTGACATTTTTGCCATACTATAGCCCTGCCTTTTTGGTCATTTTTTCAACAAGCAGTTTTGTGGTGTTTTTGTCAGTTTTTGCAAAATTCTATGCTCTGGCGTGTCTCGGTGTGCTATTTTCTACTGATTTGAGTTGTTTTTAGTTGTTTTTGGGACATGCCATATTTTGACATTTTTGCCATACTATAGCCTTGCCTTTTTGGTCATTTTTTTCAACATGCAGTTTTTTGTGTGTTTTTGGCAGTTTTTGCAAAATTCTATGCACTGGCGTGTCTTGGCGTGCTATTTTCTACTGATTTGAGTTGTTTTTACCTGTTTTTGGGACATGTCATATTTTGACATTTTTGCCATACTATAGCCTTGCCTTTTCGGACATTTTGTCAACATGCAGTTTTTTGTGTGTTTTTGGCCTTTTTAGCAAAATTCTATGCACTGGCGTGTCTCAGCATGCTATTTTCTACTGATTTGAGTTGTTTTTAGTTGTTTTTGGGACATGTCATATTTTGACATTTTTGCCATACTATAGCCTTGCCTTTTTGGTCATTTTTTCAACATGCTATTTTTTGTGTGTTTTTGGCCTTTTTAGCAAAATTCTATGCTCTGGCGTGTCTCAGCATGTTATTTTCTACTGATTTGAGTTATTTTTAGTTGTTTTTGGGACAAGTCATATTTTGACATTTTTGCTATACTATAGCCTTGTCTTTTCGGTCATTTTTTCAACATGCAGTTTTTTGGTGTTTTTGGCGGTTCTTGCAAAATTCAATGCTCTGGCGTGTCTCAGCATGTTATTTTCTACTGATTTGTCTTATTTTTAGTTGTTTTTGGGACATGTCATATTTTGACATTTTTGCCATACTATAGCCTTGCCTTTTCGGTCATTTTTTCAACATACCATTTTTTGTGTGTTCTTGGCAGTTTTTGCAAAATTCTATGCACTGGTGTGTATCAGCATGCTATTTTCTACTGATTTGAGTAGTTTTTTGTTGTTTTTGGGACATGTGATATTTTGACATTTTTGCCATACTATAGCCTTGCCTTTTCGGTCATTTTTTCGACATGCCATTTTTTGTGTGTTTTTGGCTTTTTTAGCAAAATTCTATGCACTGGCGTGTCTCAGCATGCTATTTTCTACTGATTTGAGTTGTTTTTAGTTGTTTTTGGGACATGTGATATTTTGACATTTTTGCCATACTATAGCCTTGCCTTTTTGGTCATTTTTTCAACATGCAGTTTTGTGGTGTTTTTGTCAGTTTTTGCAAAATGCTATGCTCTGGCGTGTCTCGGTGTGCTATTTTCTACTGATTTGAGTTGTTTTTAGTTTTTTTTGGGACATGCCATATTTTGACATTTTTGCCATACTATAGCCTTGCCTTTTCGGTCATTTTTTCGACATGCCATTTTTTGTGTGTTTTTGGCCTTTTTAGCAAAATTCTATGCACTGGCGTGTCTCAGCATGTTACTTTCTACTGATTTGAGTTATTTTTAGTTGTTTTTGGGACATGTGATATTTTGACATTTTTGCCATACTATAGCCCTGCCTTTTTGGTCATTTTTTCAACAAGCAGTTTTGTGGTGTTTTTGTCAGTTTTTGCAAAATTCTATGCTCTGGCGTGTCTCGGTGTGCTATTTTCTACTGATTTGAGTTGTTTTTAGTTGTTTTTGGGACATGCCATATTTTGACATTTTTGCCATACTATAGCCTTGCCTTTTTGGTCATTTTTTTCAACATGCAGTTTTTTGTGTGTTTTTGGCAGTTTTTGCAAAATTCTATGCACTGGCGTGTCTTGGCGTGCTATTTTCTACTGATTTGAGTTGTTTTTACCTGTTTTTGGGACATGTCATATTTTGACATTTTTGCCATACTATAGCCTTGCCTTTTCGGACATTTTGTCAACATGCAGTTTTTTGTGTGTTTTTGGCCTTTTTAGCAAAATTCTATGCACTGGCGTGTCTCAGCATGCTATTTTCTACTGATTTGAGTTGTTTTTAGTTGTTTTTGGGACATGTCATATTTTGACATTTTTGCCATACTATAGCCTTGCCTTTTTGGTCATTTTTTCAACATGCTATTTTTTGTGTGTTTTTGGCCTTTTTAGCAAAATTCTATGCTCTGGCGTGTCTCAGCATGTTATTTTCTACTGATTTGAGTTATTTTTAGTTGTTTTTGGGACAAGTCATATTTTGACATTTTTGCTATACTATAGCCTTGTCTTTTCGGTCATTTTTTCAACATGCAGTTTTTTGGTGTTTTTGGCGGTTCTTGCAAAATTCAATGCTCTGGCGTGTCTCAGCATGTTATTTTCTACTGATTTGTCTTATTTTTAGTTGTTTTTGGGACATGTCATATTTTGACATTTTTGCCATACTATAGCCTTGCCTTTTCGGTCATTTTTTCAACATACCATTTTTTGTGTGTTCTTGGCAGTTTTTGCAAAATTCTATGCACTGGTGTGTATCAGCATGCTATTTTCTACTGATTTGAGTAGTTTTTTGTTGTTTTTGGGACATGTGATATTTTGACATTTTTGCCATACTATAGCCTTGCCTTTTCGGACATTTTGTCAACATGCAGTTTTTTGTGTGTTTTTGGCCTTTTTAGCAAAATTCTATGCACTGGCGTGTCTCAGCATGCTATTTTCTACTGATTTGAGTTGTTTTTAGTTGTTTTTGGGACATGTGATATTTTGACATTTTTGCCATACTATAGCCTTGCCTTTTCGGTCATTTTTTCGACATGCCATTTTTTGTGTGTTTTTGGCCTTTTTAGCAAAATTCTATGCACTGGCGTGTCTCAGCATGCTATTTTCTACTGATTTGAGTTGTTTTTAGTTGTTTTTGGGACATGTGATATTTTGACATTTTTGCCATACTATAGCCTTGCCTTTTTGGTCATTTTTTCAACATGCAGTTTTGTGGTGTTTTTGTCAGTTTTTGCAAAATGCTATGCTCTGGCGTGTCTCGGTGTGCTATTTTCTACTGATTTGAGTTGTTTTTAGTTTTTTTTGGGACATGCCATATTTTGACATTTTTGCCATACTATAGCCTTGCCTTTTTGGTCATTTTTTTCAACATGCAGTTTTTTGTGTGTTTTTGGCAGTTTTTGCAAAATTCTATGCTCTGGCGTGTCTTGGCGTGCTATTTTCTACTGATTTGAGTTGTTTTTACCTGTTTTTGGGACATGTGATATTTTGACATTTTTGCCATACTATAGCCTTGCCTTTTCGGACATTTTGTCAACATGCAGTTTTTTGTGTGTTTTTGGCCTTTTTAGCAAAATTCTATGCACTGGCGTGTCTCAGCATGCTATTTTCTACTGATTTGAGTTGTTTTTAGTTGTTTTTGGGACATGTGATATTTTGACATTTTTGCCATACTATAGCCTTGCCTTTTCGGTCATTTTTTCAACATGCTATTTTTTGGTGTTTTTGGCGGTTCTTGCAAAATTCTATGCACTGGCGTGTCTCAGCATGCTATTTTCTACTGATTTGAGTTGTTTTTACCTGTTTTTGGGACATGTCATATTGTGACATTTTTGCCATACTATAGCCTTGCCTTTTCGGTCATTTTTCCAACATGCTATTTTTCGTTGTTTTTGGACGTTTTTGCAAAATTCTATGCACTAACATATCTCAGTATGCTATTTTCCACTGATTTGAGTTGTTTTTAGTTGTTTTTGGGACATGTCATATTTTGACATTTTTGCCATACTATAGCCTTGCCTTTTCGGTCATTTTTCCAACATGCTATTTTTCGGTGTTTTTGGACGTTTTTGCAAAATTCTATGCACTGGCGTGTCTCAGTATGCTATTTTGTACTGATTTGAGTTGTTTTTAGTTGTTTTTGGGACATGTGATATTTTGACATTTTTTCCATACTATAGCCTTGCCTTTTCGGTCATTTTTTCAACATGCTATTTTTTGTGTGTTTTTGGCGGTTCTTGCAAAATTTTATGCACTGGCGTGTCTCAGCATGCTATTTTGTACTGATTTGAGTTGTTTTTAGTTGTTTTTGGGACATGTCATATTTTGACATTTTTGCCATACTATAGCCTTGCCTTTTCGTTCATTTTTTCAACATGCCATTTTTTTGTGTTTTTGGCCATCATTGCAAAATTCAATGCTCTAGCGTGTTTCGGCACGCAATTTTAAGCTGTTTAGCGTTTTTAGCTGTGTTTTTAGCAGATTTTTGGATATTTTAATTTTTTCAACAACATTCCACTTTTTATACAATAATGCATATTATTTTGACATGCTAACTAGTTTTTGGCCTTTTTTTACCACTTTGAATACTATGACGCGTCTCAACAAGTTAAAGTATGTTGTTTTCAAACATTTCTTTGGACATGTAAAATTTAAAATTTGTGGACATACTATACTATTGGTGTTTTTTGCATTTATGTTTGAACATGCTAAATTAGGATGTTTTTGGCCTTTTTTTCGACTTTGTATACTATGACGCTTGTCTACAAGTTATAATATGTTGTTTTCAGGCACTTTTTGGACATGTCAAAATTTGAAATTTTTCAACATATACTATTGGTGTTTTTGGCGATTTTTTGGACATGCTAAATTATGATGTTTCTGGCCTTTTTTTCGCACTTTGGAAGTTGTGGAGACATGTCATAGTATACAATGTGTCACTTTCAGGAATTTTTTGGACATGAAAATTTGAAATTTTTAGACATACTTTACTTTTGGTGTTTTTGGTGATATTTTGGACATGCTATGTTATGACATTTTTGGCTGTTTTTGTTCGACATTGTGTGTTATGACATGTCTCTATGAGCTATACTTTGTTTCAGCCATTTTTTGAACATGTCAAAATTTGACTTTGACTTATTGGCGCCTCCATCTGGAGGTGTTCCAAACTGGTGGGAGGCCCTGTGGCAGACCCAGAATGCACTGTAGGGATTACATATTTTGTGTGGTCTGGGAATGCCTTGGGGTCCACCAGGAGGAGCTGGAAAGCGCTGTTGGGGAGAGCGACTTCTGGAATGCTCTGTTCCACCTGTTGCCCCCACAACCCGGCCAACAATAAGCAGACCACAATGGAGGGATGGATGGATACTATAGTATGACTTTTAATGCAATTCTGGACAATATGCTATAGTATTACTTTATGTATAGTATTTATACTGCTTTGACATCATACTTTAAAGTACGACTATTTTATGCTATTTTCTATTTTGGACAACATACTGTAGATTGACCATTTTATCTTATTTTGAACGCCATACTGAGCTATGACATTTTCATGCTATCCTTTCAGCTCAGTCAGGGAGGAGTTCATTGTGGCATGGGCATGGGAACACCTGCAGTACACTGGATCGAAAGATCTGACAGCATCTGGTGCAGGGATTGTTTTGAGGACAGAGAGAAAGTGGAGGGCATTTGAGGCAGTCCAGCAGGCAGTCTTGACTGAAGCACAAAGTCATCCTTGAAAGTGTGACACAAGGCAGAGCTGGACTTGGGAGCCTAACAACATTGCGGTAGAAACTGGTGCCGGAGGAGATGTGACCTTCAGTGGCGGGAGAGCAAACCAGCAGAGCAGTGGCCATGCAGCAACACGGTGCCTGGGTGAAGCCAGAAAAGGCAATGGAGCGGAGAGACACCTGGAAGGACTTGTGGAAGTAGAACCCCCACCTGCATGCGCCCTGTGTTCCAAAACAGGGACCCTGAAACACATCTTGAGCAGCTGCCCTAAGGCGCTGGGTGCGGGGCAGTATCGCTGGAGACATGACCAGGTCCTCAAGTCCATTGTTGATGCAATCAGCAAACGGATAAAAGACAGCAGGTATACCCCCGCTACAGCCAAGGCCATCTACTTTGTGAGGGAGGAACAGTGCCAAACGAAAGATCGAAGAACGGCTAAGTCGGTCTGCTCTCAACAGCCCGAAACTGGGTGATGATGGTTGTCCTAGAGAAGCGACTGACAATTCCACCACGCATCACCGAGTCAACACTGAGACCTGAAATCTCTTGGTCTTTGAGGCCACAAGGTAACTGATTCTGCTGGAGCTCACAGTAACCTGGGAGGACAGGCTGGAGGAGGTCCATGAGAGGAAGAAGGCCAAATACTAAGACCTGGTGGAGGATTGCCGAAGGAAAGGATGGAGGACCAGGTGCATGCCAGTGGAGATAGGCATTCAGAGATTTGCCAGTCACTCCCTGGGCATAAATGGTCTAAGTAGGAAAAGAGCCATCAGGAAAAATGTGGAGGCAGCAGAAAAAGTTACCAGATGGCTCAAAAGGGGGGGAGCAGGGGGGGCAGCAGAATGCCACTTGGACACAGGCTGAGGTCTGATCAGCCTCGGTCTGGTCGCCTGGAAGAGGATGTCTGTTGTAACACCTGAAACACCCAATGACTCCAGGATACAACACTGATGATGTGTCCAAGTGTGTGCATCAGAAGATGGATTGTAGAATGGGCATCATACTTTTGCATGATTTTTTAGATATTTCGGAATACATACTACACTATGACTTTTAATGATATTTTGGTCAACAAAGTATAACGACCTTTTAATGCTTATTTTTTTCCACATCTCATACTATGCCTTTGGATGACTTCTTCAGGTGATTTTACACTAAAGAAAACATAGTTATGAATAATACATACCATTTCTGACAACAGATGCCCACACAACGGACCTTTAAGGCAAAGACAGATCCACAAATTAAATTTTTAACTCACATTCTCAGCAACACTTTTACTGTCGTCCACTTTTGACAAATGATAATATTGAGCTAACTTTAGGAAGGAAGAAGTTTTATTCATTAACACTACTAATATAAACAATAGTGGTTACAACTGGTCGTCGGTACCTTGCATGATGACAGCAAAAACGGCAAAAACGTCCATTGTTGACGAAATGTCTAAAAATCTACAAATCTAGAGTTCCCGTTAGAAAACAATATCAAATTAGAGGCATAATATATACATATTTATATACATTTCTTAAGAAAAAAAATCCAGTTTCTCTGTACAAAATGACTTTCTATGGTCAACTGTTGCATGACTGTGTGTGAAAATTATTAATAGCAGCGCTACTTTCCAAAAGAGTTTCTTCCCTGTTTTTAGAAACGGCCATAAGGTGTTTGATGGAAACAAAAATCTAATCAGTGTCCATTCATCTTTCTAAGAAATGAATCAAAATCGTTAGACTACAAAGTACAGAACCATACTTGTAACCATCTCGTCAAAAACTAGATCGGTAATTCTTAGACGTAAAAAAAAATCAAAACATCGTCTGCCATGTTGTGCCAAATCTCAGAGTGATGAAACCATTTGAGGTCAATGTGTTTTGCTTCCACTGCTGCTTTAAGTCACACCAGTTTTCTTGAAGCACTGCCCTCTTTTGACCTGTCAATCAGCTAGACTAGGGAGCAGCTTTGTTTTCTTTGCTGCTGCAGTGAAGTGAGTCCTCTGGTGGACGAAGACTGATCTGTGCATTCCACACATAACAAACAACAACTTCAGAGCCTGAAAAACAAAACCGCTGACACATCAGACTCATTGAGAACTCCCACCTTTGAAAATGTTCGTCTTTTGTCAGAGAGGGGACCAAAAAAAGTTGCGTGCTTGTCTTAATACACAGTAAGCATTAGTACAAACCTGCATGTGTTGAGTGGGGCTTATTAGAGGAAAAAAAATAATAACTAACATTTTGTCTTTCTGAAATGTGTCTTTCCACTCACATTGCAGTTCGCAGACATTCTCAGATTTAGGGTCCCCCACAGGGAGGTTGATCCAGCTTCCTCAGGTTATCCAGTTCTAATATGGCTCGGGCTCAATGCAATTTCCCTACCCTTTTATCTCATCCATGCTACTAGTGCAGCAGTTCACTGGGGTCATATAAGAGAAGCACAGTCCTAGGTGCAACTGTCTGTCATGCTGGAACAGTCTGGAGACGCCGCCGCTGGCGTTGATGGCTGATCTGTGCTCTGGGATGAGGAGCCGTCTTTAGGCCAGTGGAGTTGACTCACACTTTGGTGCAGTTCATCCATTTCGGCTGGCAGGGGGATCCCCAGCTCCTGGTTGAGGGACAGAGCTTCAAACCAGTCCTCCAGCTTCTGGAAAGGTGGACTGAGAGAGAAGGCGGGGAAAAAAACAGTGAGGGCACACAAAGGGGTTTGAGGTTAAAACCAGACTGACAAGGTTGAGAGAAAACATGAGGAAGCCATCTGGCAGCAGAGGCGTGCCCTTGTAGAGGCAGGTCGAGATGGCATCTGTTTTTTTGGCAGTTGTTTTTCTCCCTCATTGCTACTGCAGACTCTTGAGATCAAATAACTGGCTTGATAATATCTCTCCAGGTGAAGGCAGACACATTTCTCATGTGCAACTTAAGTGAATGATCAATATTGATATTCCTTTTTCCATAAACCAATTTGCTGCACAGCTATTGAATAACTCTTGATTTTGTCCTTTCATAGTTTATGAAGTAGCAGTGCTCTACCACTGTTTTTCACAATAAACACAGATATTGGCCATTAAAATACCAGCAGGTGCTCACCGGTTGTCTGGTGTGAGGTCACAGCAGGCCACTGTCAGCGGAAAGAAAGCTGGCGGACAGTCTTCAGGGAGGAATTTCTCCACAAACTTGCCAACATTCAGGCCAAAATCCAGAGTCCTAGGGAGGCACTCAGGGTCTGCATAGACTTTTCCAATGATCTGGATCAAAACACAGAAGTTAGTGTCAATATATTTATAAGTAGAGACACATTTAAGAAGATATCACAGTGAATAAATTAAGCACATGCCATTACATGTTTCAGGATAACGCACAATGCCCTGGAATTTCTAAAGACTGATATTGTATTTTAGATCTGTTCAGGCTTGAACGTTGCTTGGCAATCCAATGTTTTGACACTGTTACCATGATCTGACAGCCACAATGCCCCAAAAATAAAGAACACTGCCTTTAATACCAACTCAGTGGACAGTTTTTGAGGACAACTCAAAGCGATCTATTTTTATAAAGCCTGCAAGTACCAACTGTCTCTTTTAATGTTTTATGATTCTCTCATTTGTATTTAATGGCTTTCTTTATGGTTATATTTGATGTGTTTTTGGTGTTATTTTTTTTATTTTTATTTTTTGCTGCTGAATTGTAAAGCACTCTGTGCTGCATTTTGTACCTGAAAGGTGCTTCTGAAATTGTGTGAGGAGATGTTTTCATACGGCTGGGCAATATATTGATACGATATCGGTATCGTGAGATGAGACTAGATGTCATCTTAGATTTTGGATGCTGTAATATCGTAGTTAAATTAGTCTATTCCTGGTTTTAAAGGCTGCATTACAGTGAAATGATGTAATTTTCTAAACTTATCAGACTGTTCTTGCTGTTCTGTTATTTTCCTTTAACTACTTAGTTATTAACTATATCCACATTACTGATGATTATTCATCAAAAATCTAATTGTGTAAATATTCTGTGTAAGCGCAGTCAACCCTGCAGTACCGTCACAATAACAACATTGAGGTATTTGCTAAAAATATTGTGATACTTGATTTTCCCCATATCGCCCAGCTCTACGCTGTGACAACTATTAATGGTGTTTTCCATGAAGCGTTCAGATCCAGGATTTTCGCATTGCCTGCCAAAAAAAAGGAAGTCAAAGCAGATAATGTGCATGAAGTCAGCATGCTCTTACCTCACAGAGTACAATTCCAAAGGAGAAAATGTCCACCTTCTCGTCATAGCGTTTACCTGAAATAAGATCAAGTAAAAAGGATAAAGTAAATTCACTCATGGCCCCATAGATTGAATCTCCTCTAAATCAAGGTGTTAATTTTCGTTTTGTCAGCTGCTCACCATTTAGCATCTCTGGAGCCATCCAGTAAGGGTTTCCCACAACAGTGTATCGCTTCTTTCTGTCAATGCGTCTGAACACCCTCTTCTTATTTGTTGGTTTTTCAGGTGGAGGCTTAACTTTGTCCTCGACTATGAGTCGGGACAGTCCAAAGTCAGCAACGACCACAGTGTTGTCCTGTTGAAAAAAAAACACTTAATCTTTCATGTTGAACTTGGTACACAGTGGGGAGACAACACTTTAAATTTGATACATTTCAAATAACTAAGTAAAAGCTGATCTGACAACCAACTGTAGACAAAGCGACAAAATACCAGGTTAAAAAGAAACAGGATTTTTAGTTATCCACTGAGGAAGAATAAATGCTGTGCAGTACCAGTACTCCTGAAGCTCTGATGGATTCTGCTAAAATACTGCAATATTGTCTTGAGTTCACATTAATTAAAAAAAAAAAAAAAAAGTTTTACACATACTTTTGTCCATATAGGCACACTGTCCCAGCAAATCACAGGGCTGGGAACTACATTTACTCACAGCTGAATGCACGCCAACTTTTAGTCAGTTCATGAACCGTAAAACTGGTTCCCACCCTTTATTCCTATTGTTCAGGTTTTATGATGTGTAATGGCTGGTATGATGCCATGTCACTTACCAGTTTAACCAGGCAGTTGTGAGAATTGAGGTCTCTGTGTATGATGCTCATGGAGTGAAGGTAAGCCTGAAACAAAGAGAAAAGTCAACAAGGGTAAAAATCACCTTTATATAGTAAAACTTTTAAACACTATTCACACATGTTCCGTGACTGACGCCAACTTTAATCTTTGCCCTTTGCCACAAAGCTCATTTACACACATTTGGTCAGCTGAAAATAGCATCCACAGATTTCAGTAATACTAATGTCTTTGCAAGAGGCCAACTCACCATGCCAGAAGCGATGCTCTTTGCAAAGCTCACCCTTTGCTCCCATGGAAACGGATCCTGTTAGTCCGGAGTAAAGACAAAAAAAACAAGAGAGAAATGACTAGAAGCTTCCTCAGAGGCCATAATGAATAACAGGGATCAATACAAAATAGTTTTTGCGCCAAGGTAGAGACAGGAAAACAATACTCAACAGGAACAGTAACACAGTAACACAATTAAACCTCAAAACTGGCCCTCCCTTGCAAACTTTAAATATAATTATGGACCAAAAAAACCCATCACTTCCTCTCCTCACTGGGCCGCGTGCTGAACTGCACTGCTTCTCTACAGCAGTCAGCTGTGGGAGGAGGGGATCACAGCTCTTAAAGTGTCACCTGGAAACACTTTCTATAACTTTTCTCATTTCACGTCTTGGCAAGTCGACATGCCAACAGCCCACTAAAAAGCCGAGGGCCCCCTACGAGTGCAGAGTTTACATCAGGTCAGCCCCCTCCCACATGACTCTGATCTGCACACAGATCTTTCTGTAGGGTGTTTTGTGCTTCTCTGTGGAGGAGAGAAACAGGGTTAAGTGAATCAACTAGTTGAACTCACCGTGTCTCTGATGAAATCCTTCAGCGTGCCTCCCTCGATATATTCTGTTATCAGATTGAGCCTCTTGTCCTTGTATAGCACACCAATGAACTTTAAAACGTGAGGATGCTCGAGGCATCGCATCACTTTGACCTGAAGATTAAATAGAAACAGAGAAGTTAAAAAGAAGTCTTTCATCACGATTGCAAGATGAAAGTCATGCTACAAATTCATTCCATGACAAAAACATTAAAAATACAAGAAAAATTAGACAGATTTTCTTGAAAGCCAGAGGCAAAACCCTCTAAACAACAAGGTGCAAAGAAGAAAAAGTGGAAACGTGGCATGCTTTCAGTTGTGAGTATAATAAATCGCAGCTCCGCGCAGAGCCAGAGGACTCTTTTGTCTGTCTGTGAGGAAGTGCAGGCCTCCTGCTGTAGATTACCAACCTCCTTTAGGAAAGTCTTCTGGGTCTCCTCATCACAGCGGATCAGCTCCTTCATCACCATCACCTCCCCTGTGGCTTTATGAGTCACCTGTTAGGATGACAAAAGCAACATTTGCATTGCTCAGAGTCCTTTGCGTGAGGATCCAAAAAAGTCCTTAACCACAGATAGTGGAGAACTAACTGAAGTAGGACATTGACCTTGATAGCTTGTCCGAAGAAGCCTTTTCCTAAGATCTCTCCGTGGATGAGGTCACATGGCCGGAAGATGCGATGAGAGCAGCTACTGGAGGATCTCAAGGATTCAGAGCGCCCGATGTCTCGTGTAATAAAAAGTGTCTCTTTAGGAGAATTTGGCCCCGGTGACTTACATATGCTGTTACTGCGCCTGGAATAGAGGGAATACGATTGGTTAAAAATTGCAACAAAAATGCACACTCATTTCTTGCACATTACAGAACGTTACATAAGCTGTGTGGTTTGTGGCTGCTCCGACATACCTCAAAGACCTCCTTTTCAGCGTGCCGTCATCAACCACATCGGTCCTTTCCAGGACTGCATCAGAAGGTGACGACAGACGCATGCGGGAGGTGGCCGGGACTCCCAGACTGGTTCTTGGTGATCCCAGCCTGAGCCGATCTAAACGCTGCCTGACTGGGTCATACTCTATAAGCAGCTGCAGCGTGTGACTGGTGCAGTGAATAAGATCATCCACCTACGCAACGAAACAAACGAAAGTTTGAGTTGTAAGAGATGAAAAATTATTAGTTCTGAGGAATATATTTTTCTCTGAGATTCCCCTAATTTCTCATCATCACTGAAATTTGGTTTTAAGTTATCTGTGGATAGGCCTGTCTCGATAATTGCATTATGACTTATCACGGAGAGAAAAAAACATAAAGGTCATGTATGGTGCAATTTTTTGCAGTATATTACCTGTAAAAGAATTGCTCTTGACATGTCTTTGCCAAATGTTTAATATTAATTTAAGAGCATTTGTTAACATATACTAAAGATCCATTTTAGTTGTTTTGTTTGTTTGCTTTATTTTATACTGTTTTTTAAAAAAATAAAATAAAATAAAGATGTTTAAAATAAATTCACATTCCAATGTCTTAATATTCTTAAGAATTAAAAGTTCATTGATCTTTGAAAGACTATATTTGCATTATTATGCTATCATATTATTATTGTATCAGTGGCATAAAATTATTTTAAACTAAAATAATACTGTTTATCCCTTATTTTTCTGGAACCAAAAGTAGTAATCTTAAAAGGCCTTACTTTGGATAATTAACTAGAAAAATGATTTTTATTCTGATTTTCTTAGGTTTATATTTTATATTTTTTAGTCTTTGGGGTAGTAGAATAACAATTTCTTTTATAAGAATGCCATTTTTGATGTGGAGGGAAAAAGAAAACTTTAATGACAGTGAAGCACCTCTTTAAAAGTCCAAGGAGTGTGATGGAAGTATTACATAATGCACTCACCTAGTTAAAACTTACGCTGTCTAATACAGAGGTGTTTCTGTTGTGATTTAGCCTACTCTCACTGGTATAAATGGGGTTGATAACATATTAGAAATAAGGTATAAGGTGACATAATTCAACAACACCACACACCGCAGCCTCCAAAATGATTATATGCTTGAATTAACACCCCTCAAAAACAATTTCAACAAAACTTACAATTATTTCACTCCTAAAAAGGGATTTATGTCATGACTGTTGTATTTTACTGCATTAGTTTTAGTTAGGTGCACCTAATAAACTGGAAACTGATTATACCCCTAGTACAAAAGGCAGAGAGCAGAAGAGATAGATTTACTCCCAGGACTTGAATTTCATGAGATTATGAGTCAAAATGAAATAAAAAACATATGACTTGATCGTGGCAGTAATGCAACCTGTGAGATGAGATATACTCCTGTAAGTGCAGTCATTCCACATGTCGTCCTCTCCCAGCCGAAGAATGTATAAATGATGGGGGAATGTGAAGAATGCCAAAAATTACACTTGCATGTGTTGTATGACAGGAGCATAGCTTTGCAAATTGCACTCATGGAATGGACTTGCCCGTAATTAGCTTCATTTGAAGAATGTCAGATCACGTATACCTCTGTGAGCATCTTAACTAGAACGCATATGCAGAGTTTTTTTTAACGTTGAAAACTACTTTCCCATTGTAGACAAGAATGCCTTTTGGGTTTTTTTCTAATGTGACACATTAGACTTCAGGAGCATGCCAGAAAACATGTTAGTAAACAACTGAGAGCAGGATGGAGGCCGGTGAAAATATTACGATGGTCGTGTCTGTTTTATGTCTATTAATGATTCAGTCTCCCACTCTCAAACTCTGTGCTTTAAAATGATGTTTGAGAGCAGCCACTCAAAGACAGACAATATTTAAGCCTGAGATGACAAAAAGTAACAACATCTTTTGCGGACGGAAAAGGGGCGAAAATGAGTGTGTCCAGTCGGCTGTTATTTTTTCAACATGACTGATTAGAAGTGGAACCAATAAATATCCGTGACAACTGCAGAGCCATTTGTCCCGGGAATAAATGCAGTTTGTAACCTATCCCATTGAATACAGAAGTAAGATGTTAGTGGTGTTTGTTTGTTTTTATTTCCAGTGGGATAAAGCCTTCAGAAATGTGTACGTGAAGTGTAAACCTACCTCCTCCTGCATCAAGGTCCCAACAGGAAGGCCATTAATCTCCAGGATCCTGTCTCCAACATGGATGGCATTTCGCACCTCGGGACTAATAAGCATCCCTCTGACTCTGGAACAACACAGTACCAACACCTATATGTGAGTATTAGCATTATAGAGAAAATGTATAGATGTAAAGACAGAAGGTTAACAACTGGGTCGCACTCTTACATCATATTAAACTATCAAGTACTACCTTTTCGGGCGCTGACACACCTTCACACAGACCAGTGCCCTGCTGTTTAGCAGACCTATAATCAGTTTTACATGACTCATGCTGCTCACGCAAAACAGCACGACAGGTACAGAGACCAGCCTCCATCGGGTCCCACTTACTCTTTGACTTGAACAGATGCTGAGCCGTTGACATCCCTCAACACTGTGACGGAGAAGCCCCTCTTGCCATTGGCTGCAGAGGGCATTGAGATGAGGGTCACTGTGTGGGGCGGGGAGTCGAGGACTGAGTCGTGTGAGCGCTTTTCCAACATTGGTGTAAGAACCACCTGCTTGTAGCACTTCCCACTACACACAAGAGGAAAGGAGTGAATCACTACATGTGTGGACATATGCGTGTTGAAAAATGGCTAACTAATAATTGAACATAAACTTGAAGGAAACTGTTATTCTTACAAAACTCACAATAACTAAAATAAATGCACATTTCATATAGGAACAGGAAGGATGTCACTATGCATTACAAGAAAATGTCATTCAGCCCTCCATATAACACTATGGTTCCTGTAACAAGCACTAAAAAGCGCTCTAATAAAGGGATGTTCACATTGAGTAACACTACTGCTTAAGGTTGTGGTTTAAAGGATGTTAAGCTGCAGCAAAAATGTGTTACAAGCTCCTTCCAAAGCTGAGACCATACTGCAAAAAGCTCTAAATAAGGACTGTGCAGAAGTCTTACCAGTAGAGTTTGGATCGCTCCACTAAGGCGTAGGTATCCCTGTCCTCAATCACCACCTTGCAGCTCAGACATACAAAGCACTCTGGGTGATACTTGTGTTCTCCGGCCACCTGGAACCACAAACAAAAAGGGCTGATCTTCAAAACGTCCACACAACTCGAAGCAGATATGTTGACTGGAGGGCTGATGCTTGGCTGTGCTCGTCAGAGATGAGTGTGTCGTGTTGCGTGTTGCTTTCTGCCCTCCTCCCAGTGTGAGCGCAGACACGGCCGTAACACCTGCTTTACTCTCACGCTGTCTGGAATCCGCTATGATGTCACCTCCCCCTACAGGTCTGAGCCACTCGCCTCTGACGCTTTCAACTCCCTGAATCCAGCTCACATTCACGTGCTTTCTCTCTCATTAACACCGCCTGATTTCCCTTTCTGAGATGCATGTTACTTTCCCATTTCATCTGGCTTTTAACTTCTCTCTCACTATCACGCAAGATGACATAATGTGTCCGCCCCTATGCAACCAGGTACTCTTCTCATGCACATCCCTCAGCACATAAAATGTTGATTTCAGGTTCAAACATGAGATCTAAATGTTAGGCCTAGATTTTTAATGTGGCTCAGTGGAACGTCTACACGTGAATGATGCAGAGTGAAAGTGAGACAGGAAAAACAGATCTGGTAAAAATGCATAATTACAGGAAGGCTTTCTTTAATCGAGTTTGTATTAAGTTAGGAATTATCTTAAAACACAGGACGCCTCCCATCATAAGTCTACAATCTACAATTTCATTTAGCAGACGCTTTTATCCAAAGCGACGTACAACACAAGCAAGAATTTAGACTTAAGGAAAAAACCCTTAGTAAGTGCAAAAAGTGCTTCAGTGTGTTTGCGTAACTTTTATGATGCAGTATTTACAGTTAGTAGACAAGACATTAAAAGCTGCAGTTGTTAATTTTCATGAAAATAACTTTTTGGCGCATGTATTGACACAAAATCTGATTTTTTTTGTATCTCTCTCCTCTTTGTAGTGCTTTTAATTGCATTTGCTATCAGTGCTTGTGAACAGTGGTCAAACTGTCAAACTGTCAAACTAAGCAGTGCTGATCAAATCTGAAATTAGGATTCTGTCACTGCATTGTGTACTATTTCTCACCTCAAATGTTTTCAGCATTCCAGTGTACTGTTTAACTGTAAAATAAGAATTTGCTCAGGCCGGTGGGCAGCGCAGTGCCTTACTTGACTGTTATCAACATGATGCCTGAGTCACAAACTTTCTAATTTTAAAGCAAAATACGATACTAAACTGTTTCTGAAAACATTTGTGGTGAGAAACCGGCGACGCAGTAACAGAATTTTGATACACATTTGATCAACGCTGCAGTTCACGAGCAGAGATTGACGTGACTGACAGTTGTGTTGGAGACTCCTCAGCACTGATTGTTTGTTCTTGTTTATACGTGGTGGATTCTAGAAAATGCTGTTAGGTGTCCTACGAGGAGGAGGAACATGATTCTTTTTAACTGATAATCTGTCTTATTAATTACTGTCAAGTAGGCAAGTTACCAACTACAGCTTTAACATACTTAACCACTTCTTACTGACAAACAATGATCATACATGCAGCACTGGATGTTAGTCAAAACTGAAACTTAATTTTTTCACTGCCAATTAACTAAATAAATAAATATATAAAATGTGAGTTATTTTTGTTTTCTGATATTTTCCTTAGGGTGTTCCAAAACCATTCCTAATTTGTTCTCTTTTTCCAGTTATTAGCAGTTCCTCCATCTCCTTATATAATGTCCATCAATAGAACACATAAAAGGTTTTTTTACATGTCATATTGACTGTTTTAAGTATATAGGGTTTTTTTTTTTTTGTCTTTTTGTAGGATTAGTATGTGGTATAGATTTGGGGCACAGCCATAGAATCGATTTAGTTGACTGCAATCTAAACATGCTGAAAGCACCATTTTTTCCCACATTAGCCACAGCTCTGAGTCAGTGCTGGGAAAGGAGTCCCTGTTGCTACAGACAGATTAGAGTGATGTCAGCCAAATGATTGTGACATCTCAGGAGCCTGCAACTCCCTGCCTTCAAGCCAAGGGCAGAACCGCCGCCACCGACCGCAGTCACAACCTGCCTCGGGCTTCAACAGCAACACAGCCATGCAAACTCAAAGATCAAAGTGGAGCACAATTAGGTAGGACGCATTTAAAGAGGTAGAAACTTTCAGACTAGATAGCAAAAGCAGATGAATGACATGAAATGCTCGTCAAAAACTGTGCCTAAAAATACAACAACCATCTGCAGTCAGTCAATAAACTAACAAATAATCAAAACCAGCACAAAAACAACAGTGTTCGGGACTTGAATGCCTAACGAGCAGCAGCAGCTCTGCATGACCCTCCTCTGCTGATGGCCCACAATGACTCCCTTTCTGGCCGTGAGGCTGCAGTGCCAAATCAGCTCTGCCAAAAACACTTGGCTTCACTGGCTGATGAAGCAGGATGCCAATACTAAATAGAAGAGTCCATTGTGTGTGTTGCTTGGTGGCAAAAAGAAAAACTTCAGTCTGGCTCCATGTTAGACAAGTGACCCCGGTTGTGACCAGCAAGAGCTGCCGCCACCTGAATTTCATGTTTCGACTTGTAGATACTAAATCAGAGCTGACGGAAATTTGGATTAAATTCGACATACGCCACTTCCTCCGATGCCAGATTTGACTTTTACTGTAATGTCTTTGTGACTTTAAATTTATCTCGACTTGGTGCCTATTTGTTACAGTATAAAATATTGTTCCAAGATGCATTGGGCTCTACATCTGACTGAGTCCTTTTTTCCTATTTCCAGCTTCTTTAGAATCTATTGCCTATTAATAAGATAATAGTAATAATTAATTTGTAGAGGAGAGAATGTGTTGCTTCAGTTTTTTAAAGTTGCACAGGCCTTGAACAGACTGCCGGCCCAAATCCATTTTGGGTGCATCCAGATTGGACCCAGATTGATTTTGGAAAGTCTGGACAGCAAAAAAAACTAGGAGTGGGAGGTAATGATTTAATACAGCACAGTATTGTGATATTTTTTTTTTATCAATTTTATCATTTTTTTATTATGTTAATTATTAACAATGCAAATAGAAGCATAACTTTTAGTAGCCTAATAAGAAAATAAAATGAAGAGTGTTTTTTAAGTATAAAAGTGGCTGAAGTAAGATGAACAGACTGAA
The DNA here is from genome assembly GCF_026936395.1 of Plectropomus leopardus. Taxonomy (NCBI): domain Eukaryota; kingdom Metazoa; phylum Chordata; class Actinopteri; order Perciformes; family Serranidae; genus Plectropomus; species Plectropomus leopardus. The sequence goes on from NC_142179.1 coordinate 20,468,391, forward strand.
AACTTCAACCTATTGGATAAAATAAACTTTGACAAAGTTTTCTTTAAGGGACATCATTTGCAGTTGAAAAAGATAATGCTACCACAATATTCAGTATATCGCAAAATTTCTACAAGTTGCATGATACTGTATCATGACTCATGTATTGTGATTATTCTGTGTTGCAGGGCCTCTGGTAATTCCCGCCCCTAAAAAACACCCACATGAAATGCAAAACTACACCCTGATCTGACATACAATCCCGATCACATTTCTACAGATGTGTCCCTGTTTGCGTGCTCTGGCTGCTCAAATCAGCTTTCAAAGTATCTTTCCACATGACACACAATGATGACATCACATCTAGAGTAACAGAAGTGCTCGGCAGAATTCATGCCTCTACACGCAGAGCGCTACGGATAAGTCAGTTGTCTGATGCCTAAATAAACTGAAATAAATTACTGTGCCTTGACTGTGTAAATGTTCAGAGGGCTTACACTTTATAAAGCTGCGTCACCAGCGTAGCTCCATTATTACTGACGCCTATGTTTTTACCACAGCAACCCCTGCAGATAGGCTGATGAAATCTGGATACACAAATCTGATTTGATCACTTGAAAATAACAATGTTGACTGTCTGTCTTAAAGATCTGATGTTAGAAACAAATGCGGTTTGCCTGCAGTCTGAACGCAGTCTTCAGTTGCTTTCACAACAGATGCTTGCTCTATGAAAACCATCAGTACAGATAATGATATGAGTGGTACACTGTGTGGGTAATATATCTACAGAGCCACGCCACCACAGAGGACTGACCATGATGGGCTCCAAAACCACCTCATGTTCTAGCTTCTTCCCACGAGATCCTCTGTGTACTTGGAGAAGTGAACCGTGGAGAACTTCTGTACAGAGAGGGAACAAGTGTGGTCTAGAGCCCAATCTGCTGTGTTCAGCAGCGACCGCCAGTGCAAAGTCTCACTCATCTGTAAATGTAATAATGGCCAAAAAAACAACCCCCTGCCTTTTAATGCATGTTCGTAATAATCTGAAGCAGTGGGGAGACGCTAGAACACAGAGAGCACTGACGCGCTCTGTGGGCTTTCTGGTATTATTTGAGTAGAGGAGGAAATTGTTGGCAATTCTCGTTATACGATCATAGCACAGTAGACTTTGAAAGCCTGGCAATCACATGTAGAAACAGACTAACAGTCTTATAGTCTTGACCCAGTGTTGGGCTTTATTACTGAAGCCTCATGTAATCACAAGCCAGCAAACTCTAACAGCCTGGAGGGTTGTAATGCTCATTATACACCAGAGAGGAAATCTTAAACAGATGGAAATTGCAACTCTATTTTTAGATCTTAAACACTAGTGGAGCAAAAATAAAACAACTTAAAGTAATACTAATACCCTCAAACGACCATTTGTATATTAATTACTCACCCAGTGTTACATTGTATTTGTGAAGAAAACTGTTTTCCTCACATGCCTCCATAGTGAACAAAGATTCAGAAATGGATAAAATCCTTGATGAATTGCAGCCATAGGGGCCCACATTTAACAACAGCAAAACTATATCAAAACACCATTTTAAAAAACTCTCAAACCACTCATGCAGTATAATCCAGGTCTCATTTATCCAGTCGTATGCTCGGTACTTCCCAAGAAGTCAGTCCCTTACAGCGGCAAACTTAACTAAAAGGGAAACTTGCTTATGCTGTCTTCAAAGTCAAACTCCATTGACAAAAACTGTAATTTTACCTCACAAAAAATGGAGCTGCTGATCTACAACTGCCTTGATCTGTAGTTTGTTTGTGTTATTGTGTGACTGTGGTGAATCTGAACTGATGAAACCTTTAAAACACCACCGTCACACAATAACACAATCAAACTAATTGAAGCACAACCAGCAGCATCAAGTGTGGCTCTAAGAAGAGCACAGATAAGTTTTTCCTTCATTTCACTTTAAATATTAGGTTTTAGCGTGTGTTTGGGATATACTGAGCATGTAAATGCGGAGCACTTTGACTTTAATACATCATCCTGCTTTTGGATTCTTCGTTTATTGGAGGCATTTTAGTATGGCACTTTTCTAAAGTTGGGCGACAAGAGAGACAAATGGTCATAACTGAAGATATCGAAGGTCGTCAAAGATATAAGAGCCTTTTTGTTGCATCCTCACTGCCTGGTAAATGCCCACATCTTTCATATGACACACTCTCAACATGTATCTTTGGTTATCTGTTATAAAGATGCAGCCCGGGTAAATGGACAACGATGGATGGATGGAGCCAAAAAAGTCCTGAGTTATTATACAGCTTATTTCACAAGCTGACATGTAATATCAATAAAGATCCCTTTTAATCTCAGTTAAAGTTGATTAGGTTTTGGTTAAGAAAAAATTAGTTGTAATTAAATTTTATTTTGAAAGACAGAAAATGGCCAACAAACTGCAGCAGACTTACCATAGCAGGTCCAGTCATGAGCAGAGAGCAGCCATGGCAGAGCTCTCCAAACTTCTCCCAGTAGTGTTTGCGACAGTACAGCTTGCCTTCCTTTTCATAGTACCAGTTAGTCAGGTGGTCGCAGCACACAGAACACCTGAGAGGACAAAACCAGTCTCAGTCAGGTTTACGCAGAACAAAGAAGATGAACAGAGAAGAACAAAGAGATGAGGGCTTCAAGCTGGGGCTTATTTTAACTGTAGAGCAATCACCTCCAAAGGGAGACTGCAGAGACTCAAAAGCCAGGCGTATTATTTCAAAGACCTGTTGATAATTTAAGGTATGCGGTTGATGTCTGAAAAGATCCTCATGAAGCACCAACAAGTGCTCTGTCTCAACTCTGTCCCGTGCAGGTTTGCGTGTCAAAACAAAAAAGTTGTGCTGCAACAAAATCATTTTCACAATCACTTAATCTATGGTTTATTGTGTCTACAATGAAACAAATTGCACAAAAGCAGCACAAAATCAGCAAATAATCGTATCTTAAGAGTTGCAACCAAGAAATATTTAGTGTGTTACTTGATTTCGATAACCATTTCGAGCAGCATAAGACAGAAAAAAGGAAATCTGCAGTTTGTTAAGAGTTTAAGATTTGAACCATCACCCAATTAGGTTTCCAATCTGTACACTTTTTCAACACCCATTCCTCATATTACATACATAACATACCAGTGAATGGTGTTAAATAGTAAAAGAGAGCTCATGTAGAAACCATAAATCACACAGCTGAAAACAACACTTTTAACTGAGGTCGGACAGGACAGGAACATTAGCTGGGGGCATGTTCCCGACGATGACAACATGTACTTTCCTTTGAGTTTAACAAGGTAAAGGGTACATAAATACCTCGTTCCAGAGATGTGCTGGGTCTTGCATGTGTGCCGTTATTGGAGCAGTTTGACGGCGTAAAAGACAGGACAAAGAATTGTTCCACAGAAAAGAGAAACCTACAAGCCTTTGGAGATGGCATATGCAACTGAAATGTTTGGTTAGTCGCCTGTGCACAATACCAATAATGCCGCCAAACACTTTCCAGCACCGTAATAGGATCCAGTTGTTTGAGGGAAAACTGCACTTTGACAACAACATATAGCTCTTTAAAAACTCTCTATGGGGCAAAGTCTTCTGATCATCTGGTTGCTTATTGTGCAGTTTCTGCTTGCAGTTACTCAACAAATATCTGCACATTTTCTTATCATAGTTAGTGTAAATAATAAAGCATCCTGTCTGCCTTGCGGTCAAAGGTGCAAACTTTATAACAAACACCTTCAGTTCAGTCAGTGACACTGATCACATGATAAATATAAATCTTTCTTTGCTAATATTTAGTCACTATGTACTGTCTAATTAAGGTGAAATACTACAAAACAAAGGTTTAAATAAGGTAAATAGTAAGAACATACTTAATTCTTTTTCATTGCATAATAACACTGATCGATCCAAGCTGTTACTCAAGAAGATACTTGGCGAATTAAGGGGAAATATTTGGCTGCGACATTGGGACAAAGTGTTCAGAGGGAGGAAGCTGAAGTTGCCCACAGACTGAATAGCACCTGAAAGCTTTGAGCGTTGCTTGAACAAGCTGCACTGGTTTTGCAGAATGATGGCAGCAGGTTTGACTGCCACAATAGGATGAAGGACGATCTGCTCTGAAAAAGGTTAGGTCACTGAAATACTGCGTAATTTGAGCGAGGATACTTAAAGAGACTTTAGGTGGTGAAGTCCCAACAAATGAATCACAATAAATGACGTGTCACTGTTTTTCCCCTGATACTGTTATGCAGTTGAGTGGGAATGCAAAACTGTTCACACAATGATTTTCTCCTGAACTAGATTAAAATCAACAGTAACATAGCATGTATGAGGCCATGCACAGACTGCATTCAGGATTGACTACAATAATAAACTTCCAACTGACACTACTGACTTCCTGATTAACAACTTTTTCTAATTCAGGGCTGTTGAGGTTTTATGTAACCATTTCAAGTGTGTAAAATGAACAAGTCAGACTATTACTTTGAGTGGGAATGTGTTTTTTAATCTGTTGGTGCAGTGCTGGCAGCAGCTCTCAGCTGAGCATCGTGTATCACGTTGCTCTCTGCACTGCAGGTATAGTTGATCCAGGCTTATTGACTTTGGCAAAGACTCGAGATATTTCCAAGTTATCTGGCATTAGTTAAGAAGGAGCTGAATAAAGGGGGAAGAACATATGTCTGTGCCGATTGTGGAAGGAGGTGGGGAGCACAAGTTGTCTTTTTTATCAAGTAACATCCATATTATGCCCCTTTAACAAGCCATGTGTGGAAACAAATAGTCTATTGCTCTCAGATGAAAGCAACAAATATAAAGAATGAACACAAAGTCACTGTTGCAATGCCTCCTGCCTGATTCATCACACTCTGACATGATAAGGGGAAGCAGAGCTGAAAGTCTGCTGAGGTAAAGACTGTATGAGTAATGGTAGCATTGCTTCTGTGGCCACAGCTGCTGTAAAGGCCACTCATCTGATCTGTGTGTGACTGTCTGTTGTGTTTGTGAGTCTGGATGCAGACTTACACAGATTCTAGTTTCTGTTTATCAAACTATTTAAGGTTCATTATGTGAGAAAGACAGCTGAATGTTGACTGGTAGTTAAACTGAACCACCAACCCAAAGTCCAGAGACTCAGAAATCAACTATCTTTCTCCAGAGATACATATAGCAGTTTTCCATAGAACCCTAGTCATTCAAAACATTTATAAAGCTTTGGGAAATTCAAAATTAGGTTCACACGGGGTCAGTGGTGCAATGAAATGTAGGCTTGGATGAGAGAATGTGTCAGCTCAGCAATAAAAGTGACAATAAAATGTGAGATAAGATTTAATGACATAAATATTATATAACTATAGGACAAAAGACACCGGTATTTATATATACTATATAGTCACAATAGCACTGCACAAGTGTAAAGAGAAAAAGGAGTGAGATATGGCATATGAGCACTATATGAAAAAAGAGAATCTGAGTGTGAGTGATGAGTGTATACAAAAGTATTACTTATTTGTAGTAGATTCAAAAGCAGCAGTCATGTTGATATTGTATTCTTATGTACACAGCAAACAGAGCAGACAGCAGGTAAGCGGATATGTGATGTGGTATATACGTTTATGAGTTGACAAGTGCAGCTATTACATATTTCATCCACCTGACAGCACTGGCAAGTGTATACAGTGATGACACCGGTCACACTTCATATGAAAAACTAAGGGATCAAGATAAAATAAATGTTGACTTATGTTAAAAAACGCATTACTGGCCAATATATTGTTATTCTATTTTCTAAATCAAATATTGCCAAAGGCATCTGCCTCAAAAATCCAGTACTGGATACAAGTATTAGTTAAGCTACAGCATACACAAGAGAACTGACTGTGACTGGATCAGTATCAGTGTTGCCTGGTGATACCAATGCACCCCCGCGGTTCAATCAGATAAGAGATGCATGCGCACAAAGAAGAGAGAGACTTGTGAAAAGTGCAGTATTTAACCTGGTATGACGTTCAGTATCTGTTCAGGTGTGGCAGAAAGAAAACAATAACTTCCACCATGTCCGCCTCTCTCTGAACAAAAAGCATTCCTCGACAAAACGAGCTGATAAACTGTAATTATTGCCCATTATGTCCCTATAATATATCAAGATGAAGTGATGTGAGGGAGATTATAAAAACACCTGACTTCCTTCTTGACGGACTGGTGGTGAATGGGGGGCGGGAATGCTCAGGTGGTTCTTCAGCGAACAATGCAATGGCCCTGCCTGCACAAACACTACAAAGTAAACATTACTCATTTCCTTAAATCCACATTCCTGCTGGAGTGTATTCTTTTGAAGGAGTATGAAGAGGAGAGATCGTAAAGGGTAACTTTAGTCATTTTCAACCCAAGTCACTGATGGGAACAATAATTTTTGAAACTGGTCCAGTATTGAGAGTGGCAGGCTGCTATGTAACAACTTCAGAATATGTCAATCGAAAGTGCGTGTTTTTGCCACTGACAGGCTCAGATTATTATTTAAAGTGACTGGCAATGTTACGGAAAGAGTCCCTACAGACAGAGACCTTTTTGTTAAAGAGTAAGATCATTTTGGTTTAACCCTAACCAGCCCTGAAATTGCCACTGCCAAATCCACCAGGCTACATTTACAAAAACAATAATTTTATTCTCATAAAACACACTTCATTCAAGTCAACAAAAACAAAAATAAAATTTAGAAAATACTCTTGGTTCATCTATTAAGACAATAAACAACATTGGCTAGGTTGAAACTGAACCTTTAATTCATCCAGTATGTGTGAAAATATGCTGGCTCTATACCTGCTAAGAATGCTGTTTATTTACATTGTTTAATTAGTCATTAGTGCCATTAGTCATTTACACAGAAAAATATGAAAAAATTGATCTAGGTTGAAGAAAAAAAAACAAACCTGAGTTAGCATTTAAATTGTGACCTTGAAGACCTGACGAGGGAGTGTTTCTCTTATAATGAGACCTTATCTTTGAGTATGTGACTGTTGTGCTCCAAACAGCCTCTTTCCAAGGAGTGCAGACCTTTGATTTTAGTCAGCAAGGACCCGCTGATTTTTGTCCAGGAAGAGAAATATGGCAATGATTTTCATGACCCATTAATCTGCAGATTATTTACAGAATATCATAAAGGATTTGTAATACCTCCCATAATTTTCCAGAGCCCAAGTACAATTCAGTACAGCGAAAGTGCTTATTTTAACAATCCACTGACTATCAATTATCAATTAATCAACTTGTCCACACTAGATGAGGCACCAAAACATAAAGCATGAAATAGAAGAATATCAGGTTTCTCCAAATGTTATGTAGATTCTGTTATTATGAATGTTCACTCAAATATGGTGTGCACTGGCACTTCCATATTTCACTGCAAAAAAAAAAAAAGAAATGAGAAGAAGACTAAATATCACCCTATCCTGTTTTCTAAAGAAAACAAAAGAAAGATATACAACGCTCTATTTGTGGCAGAGTATGGTGATAATATCTGCAGCTCTGCAAACCTTCAGTGAAGTATAAGTTTGGAAATATCTAGTTCTCTTTGGGGAAAAAAAACAAAGGATTCTGCAGTCAGTGTCTGAGACAGCGGACGCATCTCTGAATCGCTGTCTAGGAATGCAGAACACAGACGCAGAGAGGAACGTGCTGTTACCTATAGGCCTCAATAACACGGCCAGGTTTACTGGAACAAGAATGACGTCAGCTTGTAAGAATGTTACACAAGGTGGAGGTACATGTCGGGGAGAGTGGCAGCATGTGGACAGTTGACAATAGGAGCACAAGGGGTGGGGGTAATACACTAACAAGGTCATTTTATTTTATTTTGCTGTACAATTTTCTTACATTTAGAGATTATGGTCATTAAGCATAATTGTGAGCAGGGATTAGAGTGTTTAAAAACTGCAGCGTGGAGATATCTTAATCCTTGTAATAAATAACACAAAGCTCAGAGGCGCAAACTGCTGCACATTTAGGTGACTGTCCAACTGCAGCCTGGCTTCCCGCACATGCAACAAAATGTAATATCTGCAAGTTATAACGTGTAACTGAAGACATTTCAGACAAAGATGCAGCGATAAAGAGGATGCCAAAAATGTGAGGGAGTAAAAAAATCACAAAAGCAGGGAGAGGATCAATGCTCAGTAATGCTGTCTCAGGAAATGTGCTAAGACACAAGGAACTGCATGTGTTATTGAAGAGTCAGTGTTTGGAAAAAGTGAAATCCCAGGTTATGTAAGGACAATGTGCTGCTGGATACTGGCTCAAATCTTCAAAAGAGCTATTCCAGTTGTCAGAAGCAGACAACACAGTCAGCAGCATTAAATTTATTCTATTCTCAAGGCTTTTTGGACTTGCCAGTCCTCTAGAGCCAGACTCCAGTCATTAAAACCAAAGGACTTTTAGATAAACTCTGCACAGTATCTGGCTGGTGCTCTGATCAGCTGCATTCACAGACACAGTGCTGACACTTATTCTCAGTCACTTTGCTGCTGTTCTCACGTCAGATCTGAAATTAGGACTTAGTCAGCCTTCAGATCATCTAATCACTTGTGCACATCATTAAAACAATTTATTTCTTTTTTTTTAAACAAATTAAAAAAAGCTTGTCATAATCTGTCATGTATATTTTTTAAACATTTCTTTTAGCCTTTTTTTAAGTGTGTCCTTACTTGATGACTTGCTCTCAGTGTGAGTCTTGACTTTCCCTAATGAAGGGGAATGTGCCCAGTGTTAGATGGTCCAGTTCTCTAAAATAGCCAACAGGTTCAGGGCTTCATGTGCAGTTCTGCTGAAGGGGTGTTTCCCAAATGTACATTTCCAGTTGTACATAGTTTTACTTTGTGCTATGCCGTGCTGTGTAACAAATTTGTCTTTTTCTTCTCTGTACTGCAATGACATAGTCTGTAAACAAATTTCACTACAAAAGCGTAAATGTGAATCCTGTCCAATATCTTGCGATCAGTCCTCAGTCATCCTAGTCATGTTGTGTAACTTTGTAATATTGAAGTTGATATATGCTTTACAGAAAAACTGCAACCTTTTGCACTTTCAGTCAGTCATCAAACGTCAGCCAGAGTGCACGGTTATATTGACAGCATGACTCAGCATTTTGACTGTCTTGTTTTGTAAAAAGTTCTTGTCATTCTGATGGTACCAACATGTTCACTGACATAAATATTTACTTTATGAAGATGCACTAAGGATTTTGAGCGAGTTACAGGCTTTGCAGGTAATCCATTGTTTGGTGCTGTTTGTAGTTGTTTTGAGATTGCAAAACATTGATTTGCAAATGTTAAAGAATCAGTTCACCCCCAAATCAAAAATACATATTTTTAATATTACCTGTAGAGCTAGTTATCAATCTAGATTGTTTTGATGTGAGTTGCCGAGTGTTGGACATATCAGCTGTGGAGATGTCTGACCTCTCTTACATGTAATCGTACTAAATGGCCCTCAGCTTGTGGTGCTAAAAATACATTTGAAAAACTCTACAGCAATGTCTCTTGCTGGAAATCATAACCTAGTAATCCACAGACCTTGCCGTGAGCAGTTTCATGTAAGAACTATTTTCTTTTTTACTGAATTACACCAGCCAACTGCATCACTGCACAGAAGGAAGCATCCATCTGATCATGGATGAGAGCCTTGTGCGGTTGACAGCATGAGATGTAAACATTATTGACTTCCTCCTCAACTGAGCTGTAACATCAACTAGCTCATCTCTCTGTGCAGTGATAATGGTTGATGGGTGTAGTTCGTCAGAAAGAAAATAGTTCCTACATAAAACTGCTCACAACGAGTTCTGTGGATTATCTTGGGTATCACCAGGTCATGATTTCTGGAAACAGATATCGATGTTGAGTTTCTCAAATTTATTTGTTTTTGGTGTTTTGAGCTCCACTAGCCAAGTGCCATCTAGTTCCATTATATTGGAGAAAAAGCGAACATCTCTACAACCGATATCTCCAACTCTCTGTCTGACTCTGAACTGTCCCTTTAAGGATAATTCAAGACATGTACCAAAGCCACTGAGAAAGGTTGGTGTCGAATTAGGCAAGGGGATTACTTAACTTTTTTCATCAAAATGCAGCTGTGATCCTGCGGTCACTTCAAACCTCACATGACAGTTTTAGCCGGCAACAGTCTGACCCAAAACTGTCATCATTTTTCAAAAATCTTCCTGTCTCACATGAGAACAAATGAATGTTACTGTTAACCAAAGGGAAACCCCCACTGACTGATAGATATCATGGCATGTACAGTTTGTCAGCATCCAGTCACAGGTTCACTGCACCTCACAGAAATATTTCACTGTGGGGCAGTGACCTGTGAAAACCAGAGAGCTCACATCAGCTCCAGTACGGCAATCATTAAACCTCAGATCAGAGGCAGACGTCAGGGCAAAGTCCTGTAGTCATAGTGGGACCATTTCACTGACCAATCTCTATTTAAGAGCCTGCAGCATCCCCAATGAGGGGTTAGTGAGCTGCGACAGAGCAGAAATGAACATCCTACATGGTGCATTTTGTGCAGAGCGGCACAAAACAATGACGAATTGTTAAAAAAAACAGATCTAGGAGGCCCATGTTGAGGCTACAAGACAGAAGCTTCTGGGATTATCCACAAGGTCATTTGTAAAGTACACCCAAACAGAGAAAGGAGCCAGAATGTTGACCAACAGAAAACTATTGTGCCCATATCGGTGCAAACTGTTCCCCCTCTTCTTTCTATGAAAACAAAGCATCCACTTATCAATCTTTGGTGACAAAACTGAACTCATTACAGTACAAACTGAAATACTTACTGAAAGCAGGCGTTGTGCCAGGTGTCCTGCAGGACTTTCATGTGAAACGAGTCTTGAATTTCTCCTCCACATCCCGCACAGTAACAGATGTTTGTACCTGTAAGAAATGACACAGTAACGCGCTTAAAACTGGGGAAGCATTGTTTGCTTTAAAGTCTGGGTAAAGGAGGTGAAACTGAGTCTCTGGGGAAAGTGAGTAAACAACAGGTATGCTCGACGTAACACTGAAACTGCACAGAAATGAGCCTCAAAGCTTGTAACACCGTGGAAAACGACAAGACTACAGCATTTTTGGCTAAACGCAAACAATGTAACCTTTTCTCGGTATAAAGTTACAAGCTGAGATATCCCTCACCTTCTGGTTCCTCCATCTACTCTCCGAGAGTGTCGTAGATACTGAAATCCTCACAAACTTTTCATAGTGAAGCAGCAGAGCTGTGATGCGCCGCTTCAAACTTTCGTTCCTCCCCGTCGATTAACTAGGATTCCCAACTCAGAATAACTCGGGGGAAAAAAAGCACGAATATCACTTTAATTCTCCACGGGACAAAAAAGTTAGAAAAACAAAAATACACACTCCTGTTGGACGAGGGTGCTGCTTTCTTGCCGCTGGCAGGATAACTGACGTAATGCAGTCTTCAAATTCCTGTACGGAGAGCGGAAGGGCTCAACTGCAGCACCTGGAAGCAGGAGGAAACTGAGGTCTGGATCCAAACTGGGAGAGAACAACAGTGGCGCCATCTACTGCTGTGCACACGGTCATTACCAGGTTATACTCATTTTTACATTCATTTTAACACACTGGGGAACTCACATTGATCTCTCATATGGGTGAAATTATGCTTCTTAGAGTCATATTTAGATAATATTTAAACATTTTCGCTCAAACAATTTTGTAATTGTCATGTATTACATGTTTTAACTGTAAAAATATTATTATGTAGGTAGAGGCAATCAATATATATTTTTCCCTTCCTCTGCACATTTATTGTCAAACCTTTATTTAATACTCTGGGAATCAATTAAGTGGGAGTTTTATTTTCAGTGATGCTGAGCATGAACAAGACATGCAAAAACAATCAATAAGAAAACATGAAACACAAATTAAATGAATGAATAAATCAGTGAATGAATAAATAAATAAAATGGCCATTGTTATCTTTATGTCATTTTTTTACATGTGCAACTACAAAGAAAAACAAACACACGAAAAACAACTCAAACCACTGTGTATCTGAGACTTTCCCCAGGAGCAGTGCGGCACATTAAGCAGAACCATAGTCTGAATTCAAGAAAAAAAAGTGACAAAGAAAGAAATACCAAGGTTGTGATTAAAATTGCTACTCTACACAGAAAATTTTGTCCACACATCAAAAAGTCTAACAATGTTTTCAATAATTAATAACAAAATGTTGTTCCATTATATTTAATTTTTTTTTAACATAAAGTCTAAACTTCATTTTTAAAGCCTAATAATAAAGATAAGGTCATGGTTAACCTGTATCAGGAGCATGTTTCTGAAAAGTGAGAGAAAGAGAGCGTGAGAAAGCATTCTCGTAAGGCACAGATGATCTCCTCTTTTGACAAAGAACAATATATCTAATATTGAGAGGGACTTATTGGTACATTGTACCTACTGAAAATGCAGATACATTGCCATAATGGCTGTTTATATGACTCCTACCTAAACACAACATTACATAATACCAGTGTTGACCCCCTCTTTTCAGTTACATGCAACTTCCTCTTCTGAGAGCTCTGTAAGCTGTAACATTAATCCACTTTGTCTCAATGCCAGTGTTACAGCCACAGAATCTGTCAACATATTAATGTATGGCTGTTTCACCTGTTCACCAATCAAATTTTTTAACTAATAGGTAAATGGCAGCCTTATTATCACATCCACAGTCATGGTTTCCAGTTTTGCTTTATTTTCTTCCCCAGTCTCCAGTCTTTCTTCTCAGTTCTGCACCATGTGCTCATCAAGCATTATCATATTCTGCTGAAACAAACAAACAAATGAACAAACAAAAATAAAATCTAACTGTGAAGGCTGCTGAATGCTGTATCATTATTTCATTAAATTCAGATCATTTTTCCACAATATTATTGACTTATTATTATACTATTTTTTTGCTATAATTTTCCCATTTTCTTAATGCTCTTATTAAGGTGTCGAAAAAATAATGCGTGATACTGCTATGTATTATGATACTATTATAGGCTAAAAAGAAGACCTCCAAACTGACAAATAATGGTCAGTAATAATAATAATAATAATAATAATAATAATAATAATAGTACTAAATGTGCTAAGTCCATCACTGCTCACCTATAAATAAAAAGTACTCAAAAAAGTACAAAATGAAGCCGAATTTTGTGTGACATTGGGCATGGGGTTCTTCTACATGTGGGATAAAACTAAAATGTGAATATCTTGATGAATTGAGGAAATGTAGTACTACAAACACATAAGTAGACCTACAAGGCTATGAGTGCAAATATTATCATTTGCACCAGCAAAATAAACTCAAAGTATGCCTGCACTATAAAATGCATACACAAAATGTTTCCGGTTGACTTCTTCTTCTTTGCTTTTTTCATCTTTTGTATGCAGCATGTTATTCCTCCATATCATCCTTGGTCACAATATATATTGTTTTTGAATACTAAGGAAAGAGGTAAAAGCAAATCTCAGTGAGGGTCAATCTCACAGAAAGGCACTAGCATTTGTGGCAGTTGCCTCATGTTCCATCATCGCAGTATAGCTGTGTGACTCCAAGTTTCTGTGAAATATCACAGACTGGGAAGAATCTTTCCCTTGGGTCATCTCCATAGTGCCTGTAGGCAGTAGGTGATGCAAACATCCCTTTGCTTGCATAAGAAAAACAAGTACTCTGTGTCATAGCATTTGATGATAAGATGACAATGTGACTATTTGAAACGTTGTGCATTTAAAATTCAAAATTTTACTCAAATAAAAGTAGAAAAGTATGAGCATCAAGTTTAGAAGTATCAAAAATAAAAGTACTCATTTTGCAGAATATCCTCTTTTAGAATTTCCACTTATTGTACCTATGGACTTTCAAATTGTCTGACTACTTCAACTGCTTTTACCCTACTTATCGCATTTATCAATTCAAACACACATAGGTGGCTGAGGCCACAACACAAGGTAAACCAATAAATCAATAAGGTATTAGTATCGAGGACCTGTTGATATTAAGGGGTGTATAATGCCTTGGCTGCTTCCTCCCAAAGTTCACTATCATCTCTGTAGTGTTGCTGACGTTCAGGAGTAAGTTATTGTCTGGACACCAGCAGGCCAGGTCCTCTGCTTATTTTAGGTAGGCCTTTTCATTGTCATCTTAATTGGGCCCAGGCGGACCAGTCAAAGTGGTTACGCAGTCCTCTGAAGTAGCCACAGATTTATGTGTGTACAGGGGGTACAACAGAATGCCGGCCTGGTGTACTCCACTGTTCAGGATAGGGGGATAAGAGATGGGTCCGCACACTCTCAGCAATTGGGGTCTGCCAGTCAGAAAGTCAACGATCCACACACACAGTGAGGTGTTTAATCCCAGCCTGGGACTGAGCCAGTGACAAGTTGAATATTGTTGTGAAGACTGGTGCTAGCTGGTCAGTGCATAGTTTGAGGACCTGTCCACTTACATCTGTCTGGTCTGGTCCTGCTGCCCTCTTGGAGTTCACAGTCTTGAAAGCTCTTCTAACATCATGCTAAGAAAGGGGGACAGGTGTCAGAGGTTCACCCATCCATCCATTACCTTTGCATCAGCTGTTTTTGCTTGTTGACCACCCACCAGCAAGCATAGAAATTGTGATGATCACATGCCACATGCTGGGGATGCATCAGCACTTGACGAGGAGGAAGGGTTGTAATCGGTCATATACGTCTCAAACTCTGCGTCTCAAAAAATTCCTAAATACAGGATTCACTACTGAGTGGTGAAAGAAGCAGACCTTTAACTTTATAAAATATTTCTACTCAAGAATTCATGTAATTTGTGGGAGACCTAGGAGACTATGCTGGGCTTTGTTTTACACACACACACACACACACACACACACACAAACATATATACTTCTGACGTGTTGTCTGTTGCACCGGGCCCAGTGTTGCCTCCTCATTCTCCTCAGGAGAGTGACTTGGTAATGCAAGATGCTCCAGTTCCATAAAAGTGATGTGGGGTTGATTGAAAATCATCATGCACTTTTCTCAGTCCTACTACAACCACAGCCTTGCAGTATGACATTGATGTTGGTGAGTGTCATCCTGTTAAGCAGCATGCTTACAAACTAGGGTTGGGCATCTTTGATGTGAGGCCATGATACCCATCTCAACACATTATCACCAATCCGATACATTAAAAATACATATGCAGCTTCTACAGATGGGATACGAAGATTCACACCCCAATCACGATGCAGCGCGATTCAAGATGATCTGATTCAACACAGTGCGATTTGATGCCATACAATGTGATTTGATGATTTAAAGGAATGGTGCTATGCAATTAAATGAGCTTTATTACTTATTAACCAAATAAAATTAAGGCCTCTTTTCACAGGTTCTGGGTCTTATCTGTCTGTTTTAAGTTTACAGTACAGTACACTTTTAATACACCTGGATCACAGAACCAAGGATGCTCAAGTTACGAAAAATTAAATGCAGTTCGAAAAACAATGTGCACTCTTTTCAGCAGCAAAAAAGGATAGGATAGCGCAGCGTCTCAGCAGCGGCTCCTCGCTCTGCTCTTTTTTTTTTTTGAAAGCAACTGTGTCAAGCCGCACAGAGCAGATCGTACCAGGCATGAAGTACCAGGCTGGATGCAGCATTGCATCCGGTTAATTTTCAAAATAAAACGACTTGTCTCGGGATCATGTTTAACTTGACTGAAACGTTACATCAACCGCATTTGATCCTTCTCCTTCCAGCAATCCTCTGTATTCTGTCCCGGAAGAGAATTAATGCCCCAGCTAACAGCCACTGTGCGTGAAATAGACAGAAAGTATATAATAGTTAACAACAGCACTGTATTTAGAGCAATAAACGCGGTGAAAACTTCTACATATCTATTTTGTTTATAATTAAATTAGCCCATGGTAGAATCACTAAAATCAGGGGAAAATGACAACAAAATCAAGGGAAAATGACTAAATAAGCACAATCTCAGCCAAGTCTTAAGTCTACAGTATCAGCTGGCAGGACACTTCTGAAACTTCACAGAAGCTCCGGTACAACTGTGGCCAAAATGCCAAACTTCAGACTTTGAAACTGTAGTCCACTATGGATGTAATAAGAGACCTGAATACAGCATTCATGACAGGGCCCCATTCATTCCTATTAAAGTTGCTTAGTTATAGCCTTCATGACACCAAAAAAAAAAACTCTTTTACGGTGCAGTTACCTGGATAATTGGCACTGCTAGCACATCATTGAGCCCATAGAGCAAGCACACTGGAGACTGCCACTGGCCAAGCCGCAAGTCAGGTTTAGCCACCTGTTGGGGATAAAAAAAGTTTTAATATTGCAGCTCTTCTAGTTTTTCCAAATGTAATCACACTGAATTAAATCCTTATTATGAAACTAGTCTTTTTGCAGAGGTTGTGATTCTCCAAAAATGTATCCACTTTATTTACAGACAAAGAAAGTCTTTTGAGGCCCAATGATATCACATGACAAATGTGGGAGTTGTAATCCCACTGTTTGGATGGCACGAAAATTGGTTTCAAAACCTGTTGCACTTCCTTGGGGCCTGCAGTCCACAAACCACTGAGTGACATTTTCATAGCAACAGACATTATTTTATGCAGTCTGTGGGAAGGGCAAATGCATGTCCTAAATAATGAAGGGCAGGTGTCCCCGAAGTCCCCTCTGACATCTACAGCCTATGCAAAAAAGCATAATCTCACCACTGCAACAAATGCAGTACCATGACCAGAATTTATATATTAGTTATCTCCAACGCAAATACAGGACATTTTGGAAGTTCATCCTCATGGTGCATCTGTTCACATACTGAATAACCATGCTTTAAGCACCGAGGCTTTTATTTTGAAAAGAGGCGTTCCTTAAACTCGCTACCTTCACAGTGGTCGGAGCAGCAAGGATGAAAAAGGACATTTACTCCTGTGTCATTACACAAGCAAGAGTTGGCAGAATTGAGGACAAACGCCGCGGAGGGCACGTGCAGGCTACCGATCATTGTATTGTAGGCTTGTTGTCTTAATGATGCATTTATTGGCATATACTGAAAAATCTTGAGTCATCATTAAGCAACCAGACGTCCAGGGAGTTTATTGTCAGTCTGGGTGGACCCATAGACTTTTTTTTAACCTGGGAATATTTTACTCTGCAGGACTGAGGACCGTTGATTGTGATAACCAAAACAAAAAACAAAAAAAACAAAAAAACGTTTTTGTTACCCATAGCTAAGCCGCGATGGAGGTCAGTGCTGAAAATTTGAAGACACCCTCTGACGAAAGAGATTGTGCTCTGAGACCCTTAAATGTCAAGGTGGTCGCCGACAAGAGCGTGGACGCAGAGGCGCAGAGACCCACATGGAGTGGGCGGCTGGAGTTCATCCTGGCATCGGTGGGCTACGCGGTGGGACTGGGCAATATCTGGAGATTTCCCTACCTGTGCTACAGAAGCGGTGGAGGTATGATTGTGTTGGTATTAACCCCGATCTAAACAGTCGTCAGCATGGGTGGATCAGGGGGAGATGCTTCGCTCGTGATACAAATGATAAGCAGATGTATCTGCAATGAAATAGCCTTCTGTTTTGCATGGGCTACTTGAGAGTGTCGCTTTTTCATAGTCACTTATATTCCACAGATGTTTAAAATATTCTGCCCCACTCGTGCATGTTAATAAGGGTGGCAAAAAACCCTCTTAATATAATGCATTCTACTATAATGCATTCTCATTACTTTTACTATGAACGCGGTTATAAACATATAGTTGCATGTACACATTTATGACAGTGTTACCAAAAACTAAACATTACAGACTTCATAGAGGTAGAATTTATTGCAATGCTGTTTGTCTTGAATTGCAATACACGTTGTACTGAATAGAGAGGCCATCGTGTGTGTATTAAATGCAATAATTCATGAATCATGATCATAACATGCCAAGTTACTACTATTCTGACTGTCCTGTTTCAAAATGTTTTAGCTTTTTTGGATGAGTAAGTTCCTCACACAAGTTTGTAGCACAGAGAGCAGTCACATACAGGATGACTTGGCTGACATTAATGCCTTTTTAAAGAACAGGAGTCTCAGTCTAAGCTGGGTCATAACATACATAGTATAGATTGTGAGGGGAAAAATCATAGCTAGTGGTGGTGGGTCTTCAATACAATTTTATTTTGAAATTTAAATTGAAACACATGTCTAACTCAGTATCTGTCCACATCATTAATGAAATTAATATCCCTCATCCAACCATCCATCCATTCTGTAAAATATCTTACTTTGTTCAGGTCTTAAGGGGGCTGGAGTCTATCCCAGCACATACTGAGGCAAGGCAACTCACGTCTCTCCCAGAGCTCATACATGAGGACAGAGACATTCATACCTTGAAACTGATATAATCATACTTCACATGGAAGTAAACTGTGTTCTGAAAAAAAAACCCAATCAATCTACAGACAGATTTTTAATCTTGTCTCTTAGCCATTAACAACAGCATTGGATTTGTAATCAAGAATGACTCAGCACAATTCAGCACAGCATCTATGTAGTTGTTATTAAACAAGAGCTTCAACATCTGAAAGCCTTCATTTTCAATGAATTAACATAAGCTATGTGGCTTATTTTAAGGTGTGGTCAGATGTAGCCATATCAGCCTGCAGTTGTAAATAACAAGTCATTCATTATTGACAGTTGTTCAGCTACGAAAGGGAATCGTCTTCCCAGGAATAATTAACAGACAGTAATAATGTGTTTCATGATTAAATACATCAAACTTTTAAAAAAATGTGGTAAGCAGAGAGAGATTGTTAAGTGTTATTAATTATTTAACCAGCAATAAAGCCATTAGAAACCCAATATACAGTGACACAGCAGAAACCACAGGACTGTTGGAACAAATTTCAGGAGAATTTTAATCAGCTAGTAAAAACAGTACTTATCCCATGCTAAAAAGATTAATGTTTTGTCAGTGTCTTGACTAATGTCCCAGAATCTTATCACCTTGCTGCCCCATCTTGTCAGGTTCGTGCCAGCATGTGTTCTGGCATTTGGAGGAACTATTTGTACCTTTGTGCTACCCACATGTAAAAAAAAACAAATGTTTTTGTGACATCTGAGGAACAATAGCGTTTTCTGAATCACAATCTCACATTCAATGTGTTAACGTTAATCTCTAATGAAAAAATATGAGAAATGTCAGAAAGGGACACACCCACAGAGATCCACACTCCTGACCATTACAGGAGTGATTATAGATTTAAAATTGTCATTAAAGTTGACAAGTCAACGTTATTCATTTTGTGCCTAAGATCAGTTATTAATTAGACAGAAAGCTATCACTTGTTAGTTATTCCAAATGTTTATTAGTAATGTTGGAATACCCTCGAGTGGACAGAACATTTAACCATAATAATAATTTGAATATTACAAATAATAGGGAATGAAATTCAAATAAGATTATAGAGGAGGACTGGCAGCTCTAATATGAAATAATAATAACCAGGATGTACCAATAGTATTATCCACCCATTGTTCTTTTCTGATCTTCTGATTCAGGTGCTTTTATGGTCCCTTATTTCATCATGGTGCTCCTGTGTGGCATTCCTCTGCTCTTCATGGAGTTTTCTGTCGGGCAGTACACTCGTGTAGGGCCAGTACATGCTTTCGCCAAAATCTGTCCCTTGTTAAAAGGTGAGTCACTCTCCAGGCCAAAGGCTACTCTCATGTGACAGGGATGAAAATCTTGTGAATTTTCCTGCATTTTCACGTCTTTTTGTTTAAATATTTGTCTTGGCTATTGAAGTGTGTATAGAAAGTCTGGCACATGCTCAGCAGCTGTCTGTATACATGCATCAGGCAGATTATTGTTTACCTCATTAAAAAGAAACAAAAGATTAACCTTTTTATTTTCACTCAGTGTTATACCTTTAAATTTAAATCGTTTTGTCTTACATTTAGAAAACCTCTCATATTGCTCCTGAAACTCTGATTTTATCAAGCACAGGGATGTTAAGATCACAGAAGTGGGTATACTTCTACAAAAGAAAACAGACTTTGAAAAAAATGTGGTATGGCAGTAACTGCAATTTTTGAAAAATGAATAGCAATTTCTTTGTGAAGTTGTCACCATAAAATGTTACAACAATCCATTGTGGATCAAATTGCATCCCAAAAAATAAATTATTAACCATCACTCCCAGGAATCCCAGTTGATCAATACAGTATGTAAACAGAGAGCTTCACATTTTTGAGCTACATTACTCCATGAGAGGACAAGGCATCACATTTTTGCTGTAGCTGTGAACAACATACATGTTTGTTGGGGTGTGAGTCAGTAATACATATGTTCCCAAATAAATTGGGAAACAAGTGATAAGAAAAGAAGTAGCAGACTGTAGTGGTGTACCTAAATGTCACTTGCAGTCATGATTGCCTGAATAAATATAGTAAATTCACAGCAATACACATGATGTAGTAAGCACTTGTTACCCTAGCTGTACTAAAACCAATATGCATTTGTTGCTCTTAACGGCACCATCACAGGTACATAAAGAAAAAAATCAAACAAACAGCAATAGCTTAAGTACATTGTCTCAAAGTACAGACTGCCCAGTCTTGTTTGTAAAGCAAGTTCAGACATCTGTTTGTCCCTTCTGGAGTAAAGTTGCTTGATTGAATTGACAGAAAAACTGACAAATAGGTTAAAACTCATGTTGTGACAGTCCTCCAATTCTCATTGTCTTCCTGCCAAAAGCCATCCTCTCAGCTGAAAGGTCTTTCAAGTTATTGTGTTCTGCACAGCATAAATGACAGCAAATTATAGTATACTTTCAATTTACTGTATACATAATATGCCCATTTTTAAAGTGAAGTAGTAATTCTGATCTGTTCTGTTATCGCATACACATTGTTTTGAACAAACCTGCACTATAACCATTACAACAACACACCCATTTCAGACTTGGATGAGTCCATGGTTTTATATTGACCAACCAGTGAGCATACTTAAATGATCATTTGTGTGCAGTAGGCTTGTACAGTATCTGGCTTTTCATACCTTTCTGACATTTTACTGGAGCATATGATATTTGATGGTATTTGTGTAAAAAAGTTTTAAAAAAAGAGAAGAACAAAGTAAAAGCTGAACTACTGATGGTACAAGTCATTGTAGCATGTATGCAATTGTCTAGCCTACGACTCTGCGTTTCTACTGATGACACAACTCTTTTTTTTTTTTTTTTTACTGCAGAACCAGCAATGTCTTTTTTTAATGATTTCTTAATTTCTCATTACTGCAAGATGGAGAATTCTTTAACTTTTTCAGATTTTTTGTCAATGACCTACTGCACAGTTAAATTAAAATATCTGGCTCATGTACCCCATGCCTTTCTATGTCTGTATATTCAATGCAGATCTGGATCCAAATCCAAACTAGCCATTTTAACATTTTCTATACTGCATTATTGAAGTGCTTTCTATTTCCTTAAAAAAAATGAAATCTGCCCTTTTCTGTCTGACAAAATGGATTGTTTTCACATGTTGATGGATGGGAACTTGTAAAGCAAACATTTCAATCACTGCTCTAATCAATGTTATATTTCTCCTATTTATTAGAAAATTTTAATCATACATCCATTGGAAATTAACAAACATTACAATTTGTACATGAAAAAAAAATCATCAAATCAATAAATAAAGGTGACTGAAGTCTGCATCAGTTCTTTGAAGAGATTGGAAACATTAGGCAAATCATGTGGATCAGCGTAATTGTTCTTTTCTTTTTGTCTTGAAAGCTTTCAGTGCTCATGAAAGATCATGTCTGCCAGGACATATTTGCAAAATTATATAAATCAAACATATGAATGATGTGAGATGTTTTGACCCTGAGAGCACTGGTGATCACCTGGCAGATCAAGCAAGAGCCCAGCCATCAACAATCATTACTTTTGGGTGTGAATTGAAAATGCTGTCTGTCTTGTTCTAACTCTAAATTTTTCTCCATAGTTTTCTTATCTCTTTAAAGACAGAGATTATCTACCCGGTCAAAACGTATGGGTCCTTCACTTGATTTATCGCTCATTTCTTCCTGGTTAATGCTCTGTGCTAAACAAGGGCCAAAAGCAGGTAGTTTTTCTCTGTATGTTCTTTTGAATGATTTCCCTGTGCAACTCAGTGCAGTTTGCTGTAATGTACCTGATTTAGATGCCCACAAATTCAATCAAAAATCAAAAAAATATGCTT
This sequence comes from Plectropomus leopardus, assembly GCF_026936395.1. NCBI lineage: Eukaryota > Metazoa > Chordata > Actinopteri > Perciformes > Serranidae > Plectropomus > Plectropomus leopardus. Next base: position 20,490,697 of record NC_142179.1, read on the forward strand.
GTGTCTAATTTACTGCAGTATGCTTAATTAATCACAGCATATACATATAGCCTGCCGCTCCGTTGTGATTTTCTCATTTGTCTCAATGAGGGCATCTAGTGGAAAGGTGAGGCATGACAAGGTAATAAACTAATAAAGAGACAGAAGGGAAGACAGCTCGAATTGATGTCCTCCATCATTATCAGCTCAGCCTTGTTTTTGAGTCCAGCACACTGATATGTTTTGACAGTTTGAAATGACTTCCCCCACTTGGAGTGTGTCTGGTGTACCAGTGGAGCAGTCAACCATGTGTAGAGTGAGTGAGGCAAACAGGCCATAACAAAGGAAGGAGCGCTTAACATGGACCATACAAAGTGGTTCTAGCTGATCCTGGAGCTCAGAGGGGGCTTCCTTTGGTTCTGACATTATGATGACACAGAGTTGTTTTTCAGCTGCCTCTCCTTCCATTTTACCAGATAGTGAGACTAGATCCAGTGGGGCATGGCATTCCAGTCTATGAGTAGCAAAATATTTTCAGGAGGCAAAGTTTTTAGAACTGAAAAACAGAGGGGCACTTCATTCATTAGTGGGAAACTACGTCTCTAACGTTCTCAAATAACAAAGATGGCAATAATAGCATGAAGAAAAAGATCAAGAATTGGAATGAAATCCAAAAAAAGATACGTTTTTCATTTTTGCGCTTTCTTGCTGAGAGTAAGATATGAGAAACGAAGCCACTCTACCTTAGCGTGGTAAATATTTAGATGGGGCCAGCTGCCAGTTAGCTTAGCTTAGCACAAAAATTGGAAATAGACGAAACAGGCGAAACTGCTAGCGTGGCACAATACATGAAGTGTAAAAACAACCATCTGCCAGTGCAGGGGATTCGCCGGGAAATCAGCTGACACTCCAGGAAATTAAGTTCAGACATAGAGTAAAACTAGCTTGACAAATAACCATCTTAAACAACAAATTGTCTTTTTATGGCTTTGTGGCGGCGACAGCTGTGACCTAAGGCATTATGTTTTGAGTTGTCCATCCACGTGTCTGTCCCATTCTCGTAAACATAATATCTCAAAAAGGCCTTGATGTAAATTCTTGAAATTTGTCACAAAGATCCAACTCTACTAAACAATGAACTTATAAGATTTTGGTGACATTTTTGGTACTTCACTGTGACATAATGTTCTGCAAAAACACTTTTCTGGTTGTTATTTAATGTCATAACTCAGGTACAGAATTGGAGACATTTGGTCAGATGCTGAATTGGTGACACTAATCTTGAAACTGTGCAACCGGTAAAGATCTTTCTGTGTTGCCAGGTTTCTGCTGCCAATTCTTGTGAATATGTAGCTTATTTGCAGCAATATCCATATCGGAGGTATTGTCAACTATCATAGCTATATAAGAGTCTGGACAGACATGGATATAACTGAAGCGTCCACTTGACTGTTTTGCAGATGTGTAAAACATTTCTCTCTGTGCAGAGATTAAACATACAAGATATAACATGTTGATTATAGTGAGCTTTAACACTTTGAAAGCTGAGCAACTTGACTTGATTTCAGTCAAAAAGTTACAAAAAAAATTACCTTAATTTTGAAAAAATAAATAAATTATGCGCTTAAAATATTTTATCTCTCGATCCGTCTCTTTTCATTTTCTTGTCTTTTCCTTCTTCTTGCAATTTGTGGGACGTCTTTTGCCAAGTTGTTCATTGCCTTTTTAGCGCCATTTTTAAATAAATCAAACCAATTTGCTCAGGTTTCAAAGGTTAAAATGCATGTGAACAGCATCTGAATGCAGCACAAGAAAACTGATGTCTTTCCAAGCTTCAAGGTGCTCGTAAGCAGATTTTGCTATCTTTGGACAGTCAGGCTAGCTGTTTCTCCCTGTTTCCATCTAAGCTAAGCTAACCTGCTGCTGGCTCCAGCAACATTTTTACCAAACACCAGAGAGAGGTTTTGAGCTTCTCATCTGAATCTCAGCGAATGAGCATATTTACCAGAATGTTAAACAATGACTTTAAAAATTGATATCAGAAAGTAAAACTTTTGATTGTATCTCATCTGATCTGATAGCTCAAAAGGTAGAGTTTGTTGTTTTTTTTTTTAAAATTTTAAATCAGAAATGACTTCACAGGTGGCTTTCCTGTGTTTGAAATGGTTTCGGTTTAGTCCCTCTGTCTGCACCCTACTGGTGAAAAAGTAATGAGCTTTTACCTGCTCTAGAGGCCAGGCTCTTTAGCTTAGTCATTCCTCTGAATCCCCAAAGGAGTAGACAGGTGAAAAAAAAAACAGAACCACACCTGTGGTACAAACTGATATCTGATACACAGCGAAGAAACAGAGGTGTTGACAGACTGAATAATTTATATCTGCTGGAGGACTTTGATCTCACCTTTATCCATTTGGTCAAGAGCCTGTTATATTCACAGGCCAAAATGACACAGTGGAATTTCTAATCCACAGTTTCAGGAATGCCTTTTATCTGCAGCCCAGTTTGCTTGACTTCATCTCAGCCACCACTGACCACACATTAACCCACGATACTTTTTTATGCTGTCCATCTTAGTGTGAGATGTAGACTAAAGCCATAATCCTGGGCTCAAATAATTGACACTTCAAAGCAGAATATGGCTTATGAGTTGCCAGTTTTAAGAAGTAAAGTTTGCAGCTTTTCCCCCACAGATGGCATCATTTTTGTTAAGTCATCGCTCACTTTGTGTCCTTGCTCCTTACATGTGACTCTGCAGGTGTTGGTCTGGCCACAGTTGTTATCTCCTTCGTGTTCTCCACCTACTACAATGTGATCATGAGCTGGGCACTTTACTATTTCTTCAGCTCATTTGGAAAGACTCTGCCCTGGATGTCCTGCAACAACACCTGGAATCTTGTCGAAAACTGTTCCAGTGGTTTCCCGGGCAACGCCACCCACCTGCAGTCTGCCAGCCAGCAGTTCTTTGAGTGAGAAAAGTTTACTGCATTTCAACTGCAGATGCTCTATTTATCCATTTACTCTATTAACAGCACTACTGTGGGTGTTTATTCTCTTTGCAGATACTGAAGGAAAAATCATGTGATGTTTTTGTTAAAGGCCCTGAAAAGCTTTTTTTTCTCAGAATCATCTTCTCACTAGCATGTGGGCCTCACATGAACACAAACCTTTCAGCCAAAGTTTTGGTTATTTCATATAAGAGATTTCTGTTTTGTTTTTTTCTTCTGGAAAAATGTGACGTCAAATACTTGCAAAATTAGTTGACACCTGTAGGGCTGTCTTTTAATTAAATCTGACCAAATCTCACCCACACAATCCTGATGAAGAAGGTCAGAGCTTTAAATTTATTGTATTTTTCCAAACTTAGAGGAATAATTGACCCACAGAATGATCATATGTATATCAAATTCTTAACCCATGTTCTGCTGAATTTGTGAAAAAAAACTTGCATGTCTCCACAGTGAATAAAAAAGGACAGTTTTTAATGCATTAAAGTCATGGGGGTCTGTTTAACAACAGCAAAACTATATTAAAACACGTTTATAAACTGTCACACAACTTCTCTAGTTTAATCCAGTCCAGCTGAATAGTCAAAAACACACTCATTTTTGATTAAACCTTACTATTTAAAACACATTTGCATAAGAGCAGCCTGTGGTTAAGCACATGGGTTTGCTCATTTTCTTGAGCTGAGTTCAAACTCACATGCCTGACAAGGTGTGCTAGTTGTGCATGAGATTGTTCATGTGGTTTATATATGTGTTTTATGTGATTTACATAGTGGATTAATGAGACTTGGATAATACTGCATGAGTTATGTGAGAGTTTGTAAACAGATATTTTAATCTAGTTTTGCTTTTGTTAAACTTGGACCCCTATGACTTAAATCCATCATATTTTTTTCTCAGTTATGTATTGTTTGTTCACCTTGGAGGCATGTGATAAAAACAAAAAGTTTTCATCGCAAATTTATTGTAACATGGAATGAGTAGCTTATTAATATATGTGGTGGAAGTTATTGTATTTCCATTCAGAAAAGTGAACAAATAAATGATGCAAAAGCAGCTATCTTGTATATATTGATGAAGTGATAAAAGAGAATTTGAAAAAAAGGTTTTACCAGAGTCAGTCTACTTCAGCTGAAGGGACAGATCACATATTTGTAATTGCAAACACAGTGTTAGGAAAATAAGGGAGGTTACCTCCGCTGAGATAAAGTTTACTGGAACAGAGAGTATTTGTCTCCTCTTCCCAGCAAGTTTTCTCACAGACAGATGAAACCTCCAAGGACAGTTAGTACGATGATTCTTTCACATGGTTACATGAGTTCACTCCAGGTCAAATCAAAAGTCAATAAAAGGGAATTAAGGTGAATATACAAGGTAAAGGACAATTATGTCTTTACAATATATAAATTATACTTTTTGTGTAAAATATTCCCTTAAACTTACATTTTAAGAGTTTAGGCCAGGGATGTTAAATATATAAATAGGAATCACTCTTTGTATTTTCACGCTTCTTTTTCTATTTATCCAGTCAGAAACTTCTGCAGAAAACCAATGGCATTGAAGACGTTGGTGGCCTTCACTGGGAACTCTTTGGCTATCTCATTATTTCCTGGGTCATCGTGTATTTATGCATATTTAAAGGAGTCAAATCCACTGGCAAGGTCAGAATGATGGCTGCTTTTTTGCAAAATATGTTCATGCAAAGTGGTTATTATGCTTAGTGTTGTGCCGTCCACAATCTTTAATTGTTTGAAAACCTTTTATCCTGTGACATTTCAGTTTACAGGACAGAGTTCAGTTTTTGCTGATTACAGTAGTCAAAACAAACTAGTTTGCCCAGTAAAGTCAGAGACTGGACATGATAAATTAAACAGAGAAGGCATCCTACCAACAAGGGTCTTTCTTTATACAGTTTTATGTGATGTTGTATATTTTGTCTGACTTGAGAAAATAACCTTGAGTGAAACACAAATCATTCTCACAGGTGTTCCTGAAAACAGGTCACATTAGCTCAACTGTTGCAACCTAAACTACACAATAAACCCAAACACTGATCCATTTCTGCTTCCTGTTTGTGTCACACAGGTTGTGTATTTCACCGCCGTATTTCCATACTTCATTCTGTTTGCCCTGCTCATTAATAATGTGCAGCTTCCCGGAGCCAAGGACGGTATCTACTACTTTGTGACACCTGTCTGGAGCAAACTGTTTGAAGTTAAGGTGAGACTCTGTTGATGAATGAGTAAAAAAAGCAGGCTAACCCGTAAGACTTTGGTTACACATGGGCATCAGATAGTCTAAACCATGTTGTTTAGATCAAATTAATTATTATCTTGCATGGTATCAAATGTATATTTAACTTGTCTTGTCCTCAACTTGTCAGAGAATGACAAAAGTTAATGCTAACATTCATTTTCTGAGATGAACGCCCCTTTTTTGAGACAGTAGGCTTTTATCTTGTGTTTGCTTAAGCTTCAAACTCAGCAAATGCCAGAGCACAAAGGGAAAAAAAGGGGGAGAGGAAAAGATCACTGCACCAATGACCTCAGTGAAGAGCTAAGGTCGTGCTCAGGACATCGTAGGGCGGTGGGAGAATTTTGCTTTGAAGACTTAGGGACAGCTGCAAGGATAGAATTTCAGGACAGAAAGCAAGAGCCTAAAACTCTTAATAGTCTTTTCCCACGACAGCTTGGTCTTTCTTGATAACAAACTTTTTCTGTTAAAGAGCTCAAATGCTAAAAAAATAATCTCTCACATCACAAGTTTGTCTTGATCACACACCCTTTTCACTCAAGTGGCTTTTTTGTTTGCTGTCCTAACTTCCATTTCTCTTATCGTGCGTTGAGCTGAACTGCCAATCAGAGAGCTTTCACTCACCGACTGGCTCTGCGGTTTCCAATGCTAATTCAACATTTTAAACTGGCTGAAGCTGACAAGGGCCAGCTAGTGCCAACGGTGTGATAACTAGGGCGACAGATGCTTATAGACGGCTCGACATCAACCATCTGCCAATCATCAGCTTGATGTATCAAGGTCCTTCTGTTTAGTATTGCAATCAACGATCCCACACATTGAAAAATAACACACATATATTACATATATTTACATATGTTAACATATGTAACAATATTAATTACTAAATTTAAAATCGAACACATTTAAAAAAATTTAGGGTCAGAAAAAAATACTGCTCCGACACAGCCCATCATTCAAAGTAAAACGCTGATATAGAAAATTGCTTTCCAGAGCTGTTAATTAATTAAATTAAAATAAACTTCACTGAAATTATTCTGCATGTCCTTCCTAATCTCCACCATAGGTTTGGGTTAATGCGGCTGCCCAGGTTTTTAACTCCATTGGAATAGCATTTGGCTCCATGATTTCAATGGCTAGTTACAACAAGTTCAACAACAACATTCTCAGGTAAAAATTTATTACTATCAGTGTGGAAAAGCTGTATTGTGTGTTTGATTTAATAACTGTGATTTATCAACTGTGCTGGTTTCTTGGTTCCTTAAGTGTACATTAGGTTTGCATTGGTATGACTTTTTAACCATCTCAGAAAATATCACAGCATGCTGCATGACACCATTATTATTATTATTATTATTATTATTACTACTACTAATATCCATTACAAAGACCCTCAAAGGAATGAAAACAGAAGGGTTTTTTTTTTTGTAAAACAAACAAATAAATAAATAAAAATGAGATTCTCCACCTGGTGGCATTTTTTTTCAGTACTATAAACAAGCAAATGTACATGATTTGATAACTTTTCATTTTCATCCCATGAAAACCATAAACACTGGTATACTGCTGTAACGTTACTGTACATAATAGGGTACCATCACAGATTTCCAAAAATACAACTGATTGCTTGGACTAACAATGCAATAAATATTTATCCTTAAGACCAAGCTCCATGTTTGGTCCTCTCTTTATCCTTTGCTTTGATTATTCTGTGGCTATCAGCCTCAGCTGCTCTCTAGAAAGGTCACGCCCATCCTGCAGTGAACTGAAATGAACCCTGTCTGCTAGACTCAAAACTATCCAAATAGCTGACCAAGGAGAAATGGAGATAGTTTGACAGGGAATATATAATTACTATTTTCATTTGAACAAAGAGGGTCTTTTAATACAGTATTTGAAGGCCATGAATATTCCTTGTGGGATGCAAGAAACAGATCACCCTGCGCTCCATTATTTATCTGCCAGGGATACTTTCCAATTTTTCCTATTTCCAATTTTCAATTTTTACAGTTTCTGACAAACTGAAGATTGGTTGATTTAGTGGAAAAACTTAAAACAGCTGTCTTGATAATCAAATTGCTGCTTCATGATCAAGTATCTTTGTTATCCCGAGTTTCTTGGATGCTCTAACTGCACTAACATTGTTTTGTTTGTCCTCTTTATGTCTCAGGGATGCTTTAATTGTATCAATTACCAACTCGTTCACCAGTATTCTGGCTGGCTTTGTGATCTTCTCGGCCATTGGCTACATGGCTCACATACATAACCTCCCAGTGGACAACATAGCTACAGATGGTAAGCACTAAGCCTGGGCAGAGCACCACAGTCTCAAAGCTTTCTTTTATTTTGGCCTTAATGTGATGGATGAGTGAGACAGAAATAGAGATAGAGGTATAAATACACCCAAACTCTGTTTTTCTTTCGTCCTCCTGGGAGCATTTTTTCTTCTTTCAGTGGAAAAACATGTCGGCTTTGAAGATATATAATGGAAGTCCACAGTTTTTTAACTTGAGTTTACACATGAAGCCCTTTTTTTAACTGCATAAAAGAGGAAGTTTTGGTTATCACAACTGAAAGCTCAAGTACTACAGAATTAAAAACAGAGACAACTTGTGTTCTGCTCCTGGCTCAGATAAGGATCTTGTGAGGTGATCAAAACACTGTATCTCTAAGCTCTAATTGCTGTTCTCACCTTCTTGAAAACATGTCTTGCTGATCATTGGTTGCTTTTTCTTTAAGACTTGTGTTTGAGACTTGTGTTTTTCACAGCAAACCTTTTTAGCTTGTCATAGAAGAAAAGCACAAGTGTAACTGCTAACTCTAATGATATCTCCAAATGTCTTCCATGAAAAAAGCCTATAATTGTTTTTTTCTGTGTGCCTCCTGCATTTTTTCAGCAATTTCTCAAAATTATTTCAGTGTTTGACATTAAGGGCAATAACTTGTACACTGCAGGTGCAGAGTTGGTGGGATGCAACATGCAATTCACCTTCAACAGCACTATGTTTTAATGTCAAACTGGCTTTAAACTAGTCAATAAGGTTTATGGGCGTTCTGTAATCAATATTTGACAGCCGCAACAGCTGTGCTAGGATTGTTTTCACATTGTTAGTTTTTGTGTGTTTAATCATGGCAAATTATGGTTCTATTGAGATCTATTGTAGTGGAAACTACCACTGAGGCGCTTTTGACTACTATGCCAGGTGTTTATATATCTGTCCGTCTGTCTGTCTGTGGACAGATTTAATCATGATAGCATCACAACCGTGCAAGATAGAGTCACAAAACTTTACAGAGTGAGTTTAGAGAGTGTAGCTGAGATTACAATAAAGACAGAGATCAAAGATGGGTGTGGTCCAAGCAAAGGCTCCAGAACAAGGGGGGGTAGGAAGTAGTGATGTGACCATTGGCCCTCCCACTTTACGCCCCTGGCCCATGTTTGATTTATGTTGCAGATCCCTGTATTGCAACTGGAGTGATTTCATTACAAGACAGTTTAAAACTGTGCTGCAAAGACTGTTCAGATAAAATTCTCTGGACTGATTATTTCCAATGTAAAATGAACCTGTAATCTTCCTCCTGAAGCCATAACTCATGGCATCATTCATTCTTTATCAACCATAAAGCTTAACAAAGTAGGCTATTGTTTGGTCTCGTCCTTCCATGCATGGTGCTCTTAAACAGCGTCATGTCTGGCGCCAAGCACAAATGAACTGGTCATTACAACATCCCAGTAGCCTGTTCTACCAGTAATTAAAAAAACAAGTGGTTGTTAAGATAAATAAAATCGGACTGTAGGCTTATTACGTTAGATCCAGGCATTATTTTATAGAAATAAGCTAAACAAATTGCCACTTTAGGTCACAATATGTTGAATTTAGTTTAAGATTGTAAAAATAATGTGTGTTGCCCAGTGATAATCAGAAACCTTTCCTGAGGGAAATAAGAAAACTAAAGCCTCAAACCAAACGTCTACCAGTTGGGCTCAACCTTTTCTAAACAGCTAACTCACTGAGTTAGTGTGGCTAAGAATACTATTACTGTGTCATGTTTCAGGTCCTGGTCTGGTGTTTGTTGTGTACCCTGAAGTCCTCTCCACCATGCCTGTCTTTCAGCTGTGGGCTCCTCTGTTCTTCTTTATGCTGCTGTGTCTGGGCCTTGACAGCCAGGTAAACATTTCTAACACTCATATAAATGCTGTGACAGGACTTCAGTTTGTCAGAAGGAAGGCTTTCCTATGGGGAAATAGGGCCAATATCACTCAACTAATGTTGTCAAAACAATTACAGAAATTCTTTCTGCTTTCCACAGCTGTGCACATTCAGGCAGACCATTTCTCTGTAACTGTTTACCTTATTGTGTTCCCCTTTTTGCTGTGGACATGGAAATAATTACGATTTACATTTAAGGAGGTTTGTGTGGTCAAAATAAATAAAGTGGCGCCACTGCTAACTGATTGTCAGACTCTAACCAGGATAAATGTACAACTGGTAGGCCTGTATTATCCCTTTAAAACTTGGCATCACCTTTCTTGTGCTGCTTTCAGACACCTTTCACAAATATTTAACCTTTAAATCCTGAGCAAATTGGTGCGTTCTCTTTCCAAAAAGCTCAATGCACAGCCGTGCTTTGAGCTAAATACTAACATTAACCCAATTACGATGCTTAAGAGCTGATGTTTAGCAGGTATATGTTCACTCAGATAAGCGTGTTAGCATCCTAACATTTGTTAAACAGAAATAAACAAAAATATCAGGATTGCACGTATTTGGTCATACACAAATACATACAAAGTTTGACCTTATGATGGTCAAAATCTGTTATACATCTTTAGCCTATACTTTAAAACCACTCATATCAGAATATGGCTAAATACACTGTTTCAATTTCCAGCTGATGCTGTTGGCTGCTTACATTTGTTGTGAACAACCAACATGTGCTTCAAGGGTAAAGTCACAAATTAATGAGATTAACACAAGCGGGTATTCGCCTCCTGTTCACTTCAATTCAGTGAGAGCAGGAGAGCGAGTAAAACATTTGCTTATGGTGACAAAACAAATGTGCATTATTACATCATGTGGAGCTCAACTTTGGTGGACTTTGACTGGCAAAGTAGCCTCAACCAGCAGCAAAGAAGCCTGTGTGGAGGAGACATTCATTGTTGCAGTGTTTAACCAGCTGATTTGATTTGATATTAGCAAAAAAAAAAACTGCCCCACATAAGAGATGCTGCCGGGCTAGCAGTGAGTCAGGGGTCTGTGGGTATTGATTCTGTTTTGAAGCCAGCCTCAAGTGGCCATTTAAGGAACTGCATTTTTATGGCAAAGCCACATTGCGTTTATTTTTGGGGCTCGGAGGTTATCGCTTGGTCATGTTAGGCACTGCCCACACTCAGCACGCATATCTCCTCAGCAGGCACGGTCAGTCAGTTCTTTGCATATTCTCATACTTGCAACCCAAACAAAGATGCAAGAATGTCACAACACTGACAGGGAGACACTTTTTACACAATAAATGCGTTTACTTTGGTAAATTCCTGTACGTGTTTTCCGTGCTCCACAGTTTGCCACAGTTGAGGTGGCTATAACGTTCATAAAAGATGAGTTTGGCCGCCAAGTTCTGCAATTCCTAAAGAGAGAAGAGCTGCTGGCCCTGGCTATGTGCCTCGTTGGCTTCATCCTGGGGATTCCTCATGTCACCAAGGTACAGTAACAGCCAACTCTTACCTCTCAGAGAAACATATCTGAGCATGTTTCGTAGCCTACATATGGGAATTGGTATATCATTTTCGTTCATTTTTCAGTATCGTTTTTCTCTTTCTTTTCTCCTTTTTGCACAGGGAGGTATCTATGTGTTTCAGCTGATGGACCACTACACCGCTGTGGTCTCCCTCATATTCCTGGCTTTTTTTGAAATTGTCGCTGTCTGCTGGATTTTTGGTAAGATCCTCATAATGTTCATGAGTTCAAACCTGGAGGTCCTGTTTATGCTGAATGCTTTGGTTGGCTAATTATTAAACAGAAACATCTTTCATATCCACAAATAAGGTTGGGTACTGATATCTGGTGCCACTCTGCCACTATGTTCCTGAGTGACAGTTACCTACCAGACAGAATTACCATGACACAGATTTCGCTGCCTCATTACGGGCCAGATTGTGTGCTTAGCAAGTGTGCCGCCAAAAGAAAAGAGACAACCAAAGGCAACGTAGGCGTGTTATGCAAGTGATAATGGAAAGGCAAGCCCCTTATGGGTTGGAGCGGCCACCTGTGAGAGATTTCAATTTTAGGGTTAATGGAAACCCGCCCAGTAATGGAGACAGTGAGGCTGCAGCAACCAGAGTACAAAGTATGATGTGAAAGATAGCAGCGCAAAGTGTGTACAGTTGAGGCTATTTGTCAGTAAATAAATGCTACGATTAAAGCCAAGCTCCTGTGTTTTACTGGCCTTCTGCAGAATAAAGTGAAGCAGGCAGGTTAGCCTTGAAGTTAGCAAGCCAAGGTTATCTCACACTTAAAACCGATCAGGCTCCTTTAAGGTGGACTGTTAAGGTGGATTATCAGATATTATACATATATATACTATACAGGGAGACAATAATTGATCCTATCTCACAATGTATTTTACTGTTATTAGTACTGTAACTTTTTTTTTTTTGGTGTTTTGTATTAATTCATATTTATATATCTAGGTGTACTGGTAGGAGGTGATATATTACATTTCAAGTTTAAATTTGCCTTTGCAATGAAAAGCCATTCTTTCACATTATAAACTGTTGTTTTGTGATTTATTTTAAGAAAAAAAAAGGCACCGGTTCAGGCCGTTAAGGCACCGATGCTGTTTTAAAAGTAGCGCTTTGGGTATCATTTGGGTTTGGAAAATAGCAAGTGATACGCATCCCTATCCACATCAGAAAAGAAACCCTTTATTAATTATCTCAACTGTTGAATCAGCTCTTGTCTTTTTCCATCAGGTGTCCCACGTATCTGCTTAATGGTCAAGAGGATGCAAGGGAAAGTTCCAAACATCTACTTCCGTGTCTGTTGGTTGCTACTCTGTCCTCTGTTGGTGCTGGTGAGTTTTAAACAGGATTATTTGATGGTAATATTAATAGTGGTGGCTATTTAATATAGTTAATATAATATATTTTACTCTACATAGTGTATACTGATCTCCAGCATTGTCCAGTACACTCCTGCTCGCTATGGGAACTACACATACCCAGTGTGGGCTGAAATGGTGGGCTGGTGTGTCTCACTGGTCTCCATTGTGTGGATCCCAATTGGAGCCATTCAAGAGATCTATGGCAAAAAAGGTTCACTTCTTCAGGTGAGTACAAGACTCAGCATTCAGAGAAATTACTGTGGAAATTGCTGAGAGAGTAGGGGTTTTGATCTGCTGATTCACTCATATAATCTAATCTAATTATTAAGCTAATGAACTCTGATAAGTTAAAACTTTGACCTGCTGGTAGCACAATGTAAAATAGGCAGTGGAAGCCCCAAATAAACGTTCCTCTTTTAGGTACTTTGGATATCTGTACCAAATGTAACAGTAATCCATCAATAAATGTTGACCTGGCAAGTGAAAAGTCAGGTTATCACTCAGGTGCTTCATCCTCAGATGATCATGAATCATATGGCAATCCATCCACTAGTCAATGATATATTTTAGGCTGGAACAATTATGGTAGGCCAACAGACCAACACTGCCATCCATACAGTTACAACATGTCTCTCTTCACCATCAGCCACATCACCTAATGTTAAAGGGATAGTTTACCCAAAAATTAAAATTCAGTCATTATCTATTTACCCTCATGTCGATGGAGAAACAAATCTAGTTTTATGGTGAAGCTCAGGCACTCATCTCCTAAAAACAGTTGAGGCGAATAGGGACCAGGGTTCAAACATTAAAAATGAAACAAAATAAAACCACAAAATGTCTCTCTCATGCTCATCCAAAGTAATCCAAGTGTCCTGAAGCCCCAACGTGCCAAGTTGATTTGAAAAACATCACTGGTGTCAAGTTTCCAGCCTTGTTGTAGCCTGTAGCTGCTAGTGTGGGAGCCACATTTATTTATGCATGCTCGTTCAAGAACAGCGAGAGCTACTGCTACCTGAAAACCTCCCCAACACAGAGAGAGAGACTTCTGGGGTTAACAAGGAGCAACAAGTCCCTTTGTCAGATTTAAAACCACTGTGTGTGGGGCAGGCTTCTGGGTAGCATGTAAACACTGACACGCAGATACCACAAGCTCTTGTTGGTCTTGAGCGAGTGCACATACATGAACGCAGCTCCCACACCAGGAGCTACAGGCTACAACAAGGCTAAAAACATGACACAGATGAGGTTTTACAAAACAATGTGGCACATCAGGGTTTCAGGACAGGCTTCCCTCTCTACACCCCTTGAAACACGATGTAAGCCATTTGGCCTCTAAAATATCTTCTGTACTTATTATTTCACATATCAAATGGTGAAAAGAAATGTAAAGTCTTATTTTCTCAATATTTCTCACACTAACTGTTTTACCTGGATAATAAACAGATTAACAACCATTATACAATAAACATCAGTTTCATTTTTTTTAAAGTCACAACAACTACTTTTCTAACAGGAGATATTTTAGTGTTGTGTAGTATGTGCAGAGCTGGGGCTGTGGCTGATATGTGCAGATGAGAAATAGGTTAACTGGTCTGTCCTTTTTTCTCTTTGTGCCTGATCTGACCAGACATGCTAAACCAATTTTTTCCAAAATTATGTTTGTTTCTAAAACTTTGTCTGTTCTAACCCCCAGAGACTTAAAACAGCCATGATTTCCACAATAGATATGGATGCTGAGGATCCCCTGCCGGAAAAACAAAACCTAGACAACTCGGCATCTGAAGCCCTGTTTACTTCAGTGGCATAACCAGGAATACAACCAAAGCCATGTCTGTGCGTCTCTGCTAATTAAGGGTACTGTTAAGTGATGGAGTCAACTTTATTCACACTGAGACACACAATTATTCTATTGTAAAATGGTAATTTTATTTTATTTGTTCTACTAGGACAGATTCTTTACTGTATCTTAAGCACACTGTACATTTTTAATACTTCAAAACATCCTTTGCACCTGCTAACTAAACCAACTAAAGGTCTATTTAATTCAACTTAATCACACAAAACTTAGGTATGAGTGAGTGTGCGACCTGCCCTGACTATGCACATGTTCATTCCAACCAAAGCTCAATAATTTATTTATTTCTTCCCCTTTGTTTGATTATTCAGTGAAAATGGCTGGTGTATGCAGTGATATTTTCTCTCTTCTCTTTTGTAATGTGTATATACGTGTGTATCATGCATCTATGTTATAGGCTTTGAGAAGTTAATTAACTATTTAGCTTACAACAAGTAGACTCAGTCCTTAGGAGGTCTGTTTCCTTTATGAAGCACATCATAAAGAGACTACAAAGGCCTGTCTCATTTGAAAGTCCCTTCAGCTTGCAGTAGGGAATTGCAGCCATATTTGGCCTAAATGTTTGTGACCAAAACCAGATTATCTTTGTGGCCTTTAAACCCATAAAACCTTGGGCTGTTCTTTTGTTTAATGCAATGTTCAAGCGATCCTCATCTACTTGTAAAGTTGAGGAACTTTGTACATAACTTGCAATAGCCTATTAAAAAACAGTGCAAAATAACATTAAATGTTAAAGGGATATATCTGAAGTTACCCTTTAGCACTGTATGCTAGTCTTGTGAAACAGAGCTATCTCAACTCAAATGGTTCAAAACTTGTCCTGGATTTGTTTCTGTATTTTAATCTAATATGCCATTCAAGGTACCAACTTAAAAATGTTTGACTTTACGACTGAACTGTTTTAATGCAACATTAATTTTGATGTCTGAGTGGCTGAATGGTCACAGTGTGGTAGGAGAGCAAGATGAGATGGGCTGTAAGTTTGGGCTTTCAGAGTATCCAGCCCCTGAACTGGGACATAGCCTGAATAGAAGGGAGATGCATTTGGAGTTTGAATATATTTTAATTTTCCAATGTCTTAACATCCTTTTCATTAAGTTAAAAACCTTGAACAAACAAACACATGAATATCATTTTTGTTCAAATGGCAGATATAATTGTTCTTTGTGCAATTTAATTGCAGATTTTAAAATGCCCCATGAAGTTTTTTTTGTTTTTGTTTCTTCAATGCAAAGCTTCAGAGAGATTCACTTGCGACTGTCAGTCAGTTAGTGAGTGTGTGATCCAGGCAGCAGGTTAATGTTATACAGATGTGTACTGAGCTCAAATAGGGGGTGAATCAGTGCTGGGATTTTGTTTTGTCTGATCTCTACAGGTTAAGGAATAAGGTTTTTTTTCAACAGTGCATCTGACATTATTTCTAACTATCTTGGAGCAGGCAACTCACAAGACGTTTAGAGATTATAAGTGGTGCCTTTGATCTGCCTCCATAAAGTTGTATCGGGCTAATGAGGGTAGATAATCTCGAGGAGAGCAACACTTATCTGTTAATCTGTTCACTCCCTTTTCAGTGCTCCATATTGTATTGACTCAAAACCTGCAGTTAATCACGGACTGACTCTAGTTTCACTAGTTTTAAGTAATGTGTATGGGGTGTTTTTTTAATAATTGATGTCTTGATGTCAAGGACAGGTTTATAGTGAGATTATACTGATCCAAATTCTGTCTGACACTGGGAGAAAACGGCTCAGTCAGTTCAGTGTTGAAACTGTAAGCTTTGGGTTAATATATTATATGGATGAACAACCTTAACTGGAAATGAGCAGGGGAGATATGTGTAAATGGAAAAAGTCACTTTGATGAGAAACTTTTTAAATGCTGTGCCCTAGACTGGGTTCTTTGCCCTTTCTGTCTCCTTCTGTCTTTGTAGCCTATTAACCAAGCCCTCATTTTGGAGTGCCTTTAACTGAATGTACTCAAAACTCTGATGATAAATGCTCAAGACACCTGAACATCATTTTTAAAATGGTTAAAAAATCAATGTCATGTTTCTCAACAATGATGCTTGGATCACAATTTAAATGTGAAAATGCTGTCACTCCAGTTTTGTATTTGTTTTTAAATTTGTGCAAAAACATTAACCTGTAGGTTGAAAAAGAATCTGAGGCTTTAAAAGGGCAGTTTTTGAAAATTTCACAAGAAAAACATGTAACTTAATGTTACAAGCCTAATGTGCCTTTTAATGTTTGATGATCTACAGTGAATTAGACCAGTGGTTCTCATCCTTTTTTGCGCCATCTGAAAAGATTTTTGTTTGACCAGAATTCTACCAGAATTCTATTCAACTGTTGTGCAGGTGAAACCTGCAGTCAGAATAGTACTTTCACTCATACTGGACACACCTACAGTGAACTAAATTGTAAAAAATAAACTATTCTCCAATTTTTGGGGGACCCACTGAACAGTGGCATTGTTAAGCCTTGCCTTCTTCAGCCCTGAAAATTGTATGCATTGCCCCTGATCTAAATACATATAGGCTAAATATATATATTTAAAAATAAAATAATTGAAATAACAAAGAAAAGTGTCAGATCTAATGATCTGTCATTCTGTTTTGGTTAAAGCACTCAAAAATAATATTTTGTCAATCAAAATCACAATTTTAATTATTATTGCAACTCTAGTCAATACATTTTTAAAAGATAACAGTTTCTGTAGTACGTAGTCTATTTCTATTAGTAATACTAATTACTTAAAACCATTAATATTTTTAGTGTCATAATTTATCTCAAAAGTTAAAAAAAAAAAAAAAAAAAAGTTTTTAAGGGTAAATAGGATGCCAGAGTTAATTAAAAAGCATAAAAGCAAAGCTTAATTTTCCAATAAATTTCCCCATGTACCCCCAACACAGATCCAGTCTAAGCCCACAATGTCCTCAAAATTTAGAAATGCCCCGTCCCCTAGAACTCCCCAAAGGCCCCAGGGGCTCTCCGGACCCCTGGTTGAGAACCACTGAATTAGTCAATCAAAACTGGTATTTGGGTAGTCGCATATATGTTGTTGTTATAAGATGCCTTATCTTACTTTATGTCATGAATTATGTCAGCTGTTTAAATGTGCAAAAATGATTTAGAACCACCTTCACACACTGTTTACACATTTTAGTAAACTGACTTTTAATATGAACTAATTACAGATTGTTATGGGCTGTTTAAAGAATTGCATTTTTAAAATCATCTTGTTTTTAAGTGTAATATGTCTGGATTGTTTCAACAAAAGGTGTTGAGCAGCCATGTGCCATGATGTGCTGACAGTCAGTTTTCAGCTAAACATCACACCTGCATATTTCACTGATTAGTTTCAGATGATCATCTCAGTCAATGGGTGCGTTTGCATGCGCACTTATATTCTTTTATTTTTCCGAATATGACAGTATTCTGAGTTTGATATGGGTCAATGTACACAACATATTCAATTTGGACATTCTGAATTAGGTCCTTTTCCAAATGAAGCATTTTGCAATTAAGACATGCAGGATATCTTTCTATCATTCAGGTTTTGGGAGCATTCTTTGGGCATGTATACAGCACATTCAGAATATGCATCTCAACTGACAGTTTGTGACACACAGAGTTTGCCCAATGATGGTCAGCTCTGCATATCATGGATACATTGTGCAACTCAGTAACAGTTTGCAAGGCTGTGTTGTAGCGATACATGCCCAAATGCAATGCCCACATTTCTGGTTGGAAGGAGAAAACACACCCACTTTACACATTCTGAAAGACTTGGATATTAACAGGTTTTTGAATATGGGCAAACATCACAACACCAACCTTTTTACAACTGGTGGAAAAACAGCCGTTCCATTTTTCTGTACTTTGACATGATAAAGTACATGTCATTGCACATTAATCAGGGTATGCACGGCTGTACGTAACAGGAGTGCAATGTTAATTTTAATTAGCCTTGTAAACAGCTTAGTAGGAATATTGTCTTTTATGGGATAAGGGGGAAAAAACGAATATTTTGCGCATGTAAACGTAGTCAGTGAAGTCAGCTGCTGCAGTTTGTGGCTAAATAATAACTTCTAGAGTCTTTTTGCTCCATGAAACAAGACTGCTCACCCCTTAAAATATCTTGTCATAATATACAACAACATTTAAAATTTGTGGCTCATTGCTGTTGTGTTGTTTGAAGTTTCAGGCTGTCGCTCTCAGTGACTATAGTGAAAGTGTTTTCACATTCACACATTTCACACAGTGAAGTTGATTAAACTTTGCAGAACAGATGTGTATTTGCAAAGCAAGATTTTTTTTATGCTAGACTCAAATTTGTTTTTACATTCTATGTTTGTTAAACAAAATCCTACAAATCTCTAACAAATTCAGTGTTGATTTTTCATGTTTAAATTTTCTTACTGTTTTTTTCACATTTCTACTGTGTTGCTGTGTTGATTTGTGGTGTATTAACATTTTATTGAATAAACTGCCTTCAATTTAAACTCTTGTGTCAGTAAATTAAGCAAATATCAGCAGCATCTGGATCCCTACCTAGTCACTGGGTGGCAGCATAGCAGCAGGACATGCACATAAAGCTAATACTGCTTTCTGTGTGGTACTCTTGTATCATAATCTGTAAATTTGAAGTTAATGATTTTGTTGCAGAGCTTTCAGTGGTTTGGTTACAAAATATTTCAGCATGCAGGAAATGGTTTTAGTGCTAGTTTTCAGTTTATATTATTTAATGTGGACTACACGTTAGCCTTCGTATTGTACATTTATGCAGAACAGATACACTGTTTCCAATATTTACATGCTCCCTCTTACTCAGGTAATGGGATGTTACAACATCTCTCATCATACCTATGCTGACAACACACAGCTCTACATAACAGTGTCAACACAAGACTCCATTACATTTACTGAATAAGTGCATTGAACATATCAATGCATGGATGTGCCATTTTCTGCAGCTTAACACAGAAGATTAAAAAGTCACTGCTCACCTTGAATCCATGAACTTAAAACCTACATATCAAGCCAGAAATCTTATGGACCTAAATTTCAACAGCCACATAAAAACAGTCATAAAATCGGCCTATTACCACCTGAAAAACATAGCAAAGATTAAAGAATTTCTATCTAAACAAGATGCAGAAAAACTTGTTCATGCATTTATTTTCAGCAGGCTGGACTATTGTAATGATGTCTTTCCAGGTCTCAGCAAAAAAACAATCAGACAGCTGCAGCTCGTCCAAAATGCTGCTCTAAGAGTCCTTACTAACACCAAGAAAGTGAAGCACATTACACCGGTCCCTCAGTCACTGCAATGGCTTCCTATATGTCAAAGGATAGATTTTAAAATACTGTTACTCGTATATAAAGCGCTATATGGTGTCGGGCCTAAATACATTTCAGATTTACTTGTACGATATGATGCATCTTGACCCCTCAGGTCATCTGGGACAGGTTTGCTCTGTGTTCCCAGGATCGAAACCAAGCACAGTGAAGCAGCTTTTAGTTTCTATGCTCCTCATCTGTGGAACAAACTCCCTGAATACCTGAGGTCTGCTGAAAATGTTGATGTTAACTAAAACATTATTGTTCACTGTTGCTTTCCAATGACTTTTTTTCTTTCCCCTCTCTCTCTCTTGCTCTTTGATTCTCTATAAGTGTTTAAATGTAAATTTAATGTTGTCTTATTCTTATAATTGTATTTCATGATTTTCTGTTCCCCTGTAAAGCACTTTGAATGGCCTTGTATCTGAAGGGTGCTACATATATCAATAAACTTGCCTTGCCTTAAGTGTTTAAAGCAAAATGCCGTTTTGCAACTGCTGTCCACAGGCAGCTTTTTTAAAGATGAGAAAATGCATCAAAAACTACACACACAAAATACAGTAAAATAAATAAATAAATAAATAAAAAAAATACAGATGGGTCTACTGTGGCATAGACTGAGATTAATGATGTTTACTCTTTTAACCATGATTCAAAACTAAAAACATCAAAATTGTATTGCAATTTCAACAAAATTCCCTATATTTTTACATTATTGACAAGCATATTGGTGCTTCCATACACATTATAGCAAGAACAAAAATTACTACAGCACAATTTATTTCTGTCTTTTTTTTTAAATAACATATTATGTCAATAAATGCTATTGGCAGTTGAACAGTCAGACACTTTCATGCACTAAGGGGTCTATACGGACTTAAATTGACGTGTTAAACTGCTCACCGCTATCATCTGTACATATATTTTTAGAATGGACGACCGCCTTGGGAACAACATCTCCCACCTCAACACACTGAGCTGCAGAGACACTGTTGGTGCTAAAGAGAGCAGAGCCAGGACAAATCTGAATGCAGTGTTCGAAGAGCTTCGGAAGTTAATTAGACCCCTTGTCATAGAGCGGTGCTGCAGCAGCGCCCTTAGCAGAACTGTACGTTAATCAATAACCTTTTCCCCGCCTCCCTCATGACAGAATGGATCATGGGCACTAAATTAGTGCTGGGAGCGCTGGTTGATCAATAGCCATAGACAGGGCCGCTCAAGGGGCAGTAAATTAATGGTTACACATGGCAGAGGGGAAGTGTTCGTGAGCCTGAATGGGCGATGAAGGGGGAGATGGGTCACTGTCTGACTCATGTTGTGGGGTGTGAAGACGTCTATCTGTGCCAGGGAAAGAGTTAAAACAGCAGCTGCAACTATTGTTGGAGCTATATCAGATCTTGTCTTGAGTAGAGGTGAATTGTGCATTGGTCCAAGAAATTCACTGATCATCATCAGTGCTCCACATACAGCAACATGAGTGTGGATAACAATTAAGCAAGGAAAAACTAGCACACTGCCGGTGAAGAAACTTGAAAAGGCAAAAATTCCACTCCCTTGTGATAACTTAAGGTTTCTCTAACTCCCCTGCTGTTCCTCTGTTGCTCCACATGCTTGTTTTTTCTGTGTTCTTTGCAGTGTACTGTGGGAAGGGAGGAGGATCCCATCTGTTTTAATTTAAGAGAGCGTGCATGTGTGTGTGTGAAGATGACAAATTAAAGGAACAGACATCAAGGCTGATTACATAGTGCTACTGGTCACATATTGCATCCAGTGAGGCGGATTTCCCTCATCATTAACCAGTCCTCTCAAATACATGATCTTTGCATCATTTCAATCTGAGTTATCCACAGCAGCTGCTTCATAGTTTCTTCAAGCTCTTTGAGGCCATAAATATGCTTGTAAGGAGGGTAAGGAGAAGAATGAAGACAGAATGAGAACACTTGTGCCTCTTCTGAATATAATAGCTGATGAGATTCACCAGCCTCTAAAGGTCATGGATGAAGATGAATTAAGTTCAGTTATGAGGGTAAATATCTAGAACTGCAGTCCTGAATGTTTGCACAATATTTTTGACTCTTAACTAAAAAAAAGCCACAATGACATTAATAACAGTGTGCTAGACTGCAATGTATTGAATCCAGCTTGAATATAATTACACTTCATAGTTGTATTGAACAAGTGTGCTGAAAAAAGCACTAAAAAACAGAGATTAAATAATAGACAGAGGCAGTGAAGACAGCACAGCACACATAAATATTTGCCAATACTGAAACATGCAACAAAGGTTGCATTAATGTAAAAAACTTTTCACTATTTCAGTATTTCAGTGGCTCTCTTTGTGTGTGTGTGTGTGTGTGTGTGTGTGTAAGAGAGAGAGAGGGAGCGAGAGGGAGAGAGTGGGTGTGTATGTATTAAACTTTGAAGTGAACTTGAATTAATTCTATTTAAAAGTCTCAAAGAACCTCACAGAGGTCACATTATTAAGAAAATAACAACTTTAGGAAATGCTTTATGCCTGGTAGCCAAGAATGCAATAAAGCTTTGGAACAAAGGTTAGAATTTGGTATCAGTTTACAGAAATCTGAGTCTACAAGAGAAATGAACATATATAGGTACATGTAATTCAGAGGATATGTATTATGTTAAAACATGAATGCTCACACAAATATGTTTGTGTATACAATATACATATATACGTACATGCATATGTGCATATGTATGTATGCATGTATGTATAGGTACACGTACTTCTCTTGCTGTTCTTGATGCATTAAAGGGTAATTCTGGTATTTTTCAACATAGACTATATTTTCTCATGTATTTGTGTCTAAGTGACAAATAGAGACAACAGTTTTTGAAACTGCTCAAGTATTGAGCGACAGCACTGCAGCTGGCAATGGCAAAACAAGATGCAATGTAACCACTTGGGGCAATCATGCGCTGTCAATGTACATTCACTTACCCAGTTAGATGTGAAAATATGCCGGCTCTATACACACTTAAGTTTCATATCTATTTAGAGTCTGGTGGGTGCGACAATAGCGACTTTGGGGCTGTTTTTGGTTAAACAAAAAGGATCTTACTCTCGTCTATCTCTGTAGATAATGTTGTCAGACACTTAGAATAATAGTCTGAACATATCAGTAGCAAAAACAAGCACTTTTAGTGGATGTAAATCAATGGTGGTTACAATACAGCCTCATTGCTGCCAGTTGCAGCGCTCTCCCTCAATACTGGACCAATTTCAAAAAATTGTTGTCTCCTTTAGTCACTTAAAAAACAACATTGGAATATATTGTCCAGGTTGAAAACTTAGCAGTTACCCTCTAATGTAAATGAATAAAGGGCTTCACTGTATTTAGAGCACATCAGTATTTTTCTTTTTTCTATCATATGTACACCACTGCACAGAAAAGAGAATCTTTTTGTAGTCTCTGTAGTTTGACATTTTTTCAGCCGGTGGGATCAGCATGTAACAGATCAGATATCTACAATCGGGGAACTTGGAGTCTGTTGACATGAGCAAGTTGAGCATCATCTATATTTTCTCTCCATTAAAAAACATCAAAAGTGAAACATGAAACACAGTCAGGTCTGTTCCTGGGTTCACTACGTGTTTTTGTGCAGTATTGTAGGATTTCAGTTCTTTGATGCATGCACACACACTCCTATCTAGTTTCTTTGTGGTTTCTGACTTGCATGAACCACATTTTTTCATTTTAGAAACAAATCTCTGTGTCACTGCACCTGCAATGCTCAGATTTGCTCTTTTTGTGGTTTAGTTGATTTGCATTTAGCTGCACAGGCTCCAGGCAGAGGCGACACATCTGGGCAGTGCGTGGTGGCAGTTACCTATAGCGAGGCGGTGCAGTCAGCATAGGAATACGTGCAAAACAAAGGTTCAAAAGGTTTGTATTTACATTGCGTAGGACGAGAACGTAAACTGCTGGTGGCTTGAATCCCACTGCTTTTGAATTAATTCAGTCCCCATCATATGCTCAGCCTCAGCTTGAGGTTTAACATGGCAGTGTGTACATTTAATACATGCAGGATTTGTCCAGTGTGTCTGAATAAGCATATTTGTTTATTTATGTTTTCCATTTCAACCCATTAAAATGCTAATGAGTATATCTTGCCAGCCTCTTGCCTACTATTCATATGCAGATAAGAGCTTTTGAGGCTTGGATGCTACAGTGTGCCCCATAGTTGCCTTTGTTTAATGAGGATTTTTTTGGTAGCTTTCTTTCAGTCTGTTAGGGATGTGCATACATAACAAGTCTGTCCCTAAATAGAGCTCACCTCCTGCTGGTAATGAGGCCACAGCTCACGGCATTAGTTGGCCTTTCTCCCAAAAATGAACTGCTGTTAGAGGCTTATGGAGATTCAGTTTTCTTTTTAAACAGTGTTCATATCATTTCTGGCAATTTTATTGTCACTATCCAATGGTTTCCACTGAGGCTCCACAGTCAGCTCACAAACTGGTAGATCAGGTTATATACACAAAATATTTGACTGGAATATTTTGAACCGAGTGCTTCCATTGGTGATCCCTTTGGGTTTAGTGTCTTATTCATATTCATCTGACATAACAGATCGAGTATGTTCTCAAAAAGTCCCATGACTGAGCTTGAGGCTGAATGTGACCGACTGAAAATGTCTGGACTCCACAGCCCAGAACTGATAGCTTTCTGATATAACTGATATAATGACCTTTGTACAATAAGGGAGTCTTTGAGCATCCTGCAGGATGGCATAAAGAAGCAGCAGTAGTGCTGAAGCTCATTCAAAGTAACATCCTGTTAAGGTTTTCATTGGATTTTGGATGGGGCTCGAATAGATGTTTTAGATGTGTCTGTGTATATAAGGAAAGTCTGTCTTTAAGCCTTTGAAACATGGAGTGACATCACTTTTCTCGTGCTGTTTTTAGATGCCTTTAACAAGTATTCAAATCTTTGAACTCTGAGTAAATTGGTGTGATTTCTTTCGAAAACATGGGGGAAAAGGCATTCAGCAACTTGGTATTAAATGTTCCAAAAACTGCAAGAAATTAACGAATTTGGAAAATTATGTTTAAAAAGCAAAGGAAAAATATCTAGGGGAAAAGAAACAAGTTAGGGAAAAAAATATTTTTATTTATCATAATTATATACTTATAATTATATTACAGAATTATTATAATTTTTAAGCACTTAGACTTAGACCTTGACTTCGTTTTTTGTTTTGTTTGTTTGTTTGTTTGTTTTGGTTTCAAAATTATTTTCAGGTAATTTTCTTGTACTTTTTTCTAATGTCTTGCTCATTTTTTTGTCATTTTTCTTTTGTTGCTCATTGCCGTCTTCCCACGTTTTTGACAGGAATCAAGCCAATTTGCTCAGGTTTTGAAAAAATAAATTTAAAAAAAAATTCTGATATGTTTTCTGTGTATGACCATAATAAAGTCATTTTTTCTTTGTCTCTGTGGATGCAGGAATATACTTGTACTACGCTAACTTAATGAGATTGTACAGAAATTTAAGTCTGGTCTGCTTTCACAAAGCCGGCAGGGGACTGAATTTGGCCCTTGGGGTTGATGAAGCCCCTGAATGCCTTTTCACATCTGCACCCATTTTGACTTAAGGATGGTGTTGTGTGTGTGTTTATTTGATTTAAATGGGTTTTTGTAAAACACCATCCTTTAATCCAACTTATTCCTTTTCCCCTACATTTTCCCAATATTACACACACACACACACACATTTTCACAATATTATTTATCTCTTTTCGTCATTTGTTTTTCCTCATATGGATTGTACTACACTTACAAATGCTTACCTCACTCACATAACAACATTACACTTCAGCTACAGCTTATATGACTAAGATTACTATTAGTGGATCTCAACATTATACTCGTGACAGAGGTTATCTTTTATTTCATTCAGTAAAGATTATCTTCCTAACTTGTGATGTGCAAGGACATCTAATCTCACACAAATACCCACACTCATGATGGTCATCTGCTACTGGTAATCTCCACTTTTGGAATCGATCGCTTATCCTCACACACCACAGGGCTTCTTAAGACCCCATGCAGATGGCTGCTCTGAATGGGCCTTTATAAATTAAGCCTGCTTTATATTGTTGCAGCATCTCACATAACTCTAAAGGGTAGCATAAAAAGTGGAAGCAGTAAGGGTCCAAGAATTGATCCCGAAGGACACTGTAAGAAAAGATATATATATATATATATATATATTGAAGCTTATTTTAAACAGCAGATAATGCTAAGCAAATGTAATGCTGAGCAAATTTTGTTTTCTATTAACATAATTAGGAAATGCTGCTAGTTGACGTACCTAGCAAGTCTCAAAAATGTTGATACTTCAAAGTATCAGCAAAATGTTCACTGACAATGTACTTCAGTAGTTGTTGATTACTTCATTATTCCTGTGTAAAAGCTGCAAATCCTTTATATTTTATATTTGACATATATAAGTAATGATTATGTTTACTTTAAAAGCTGTGTCTACACTAACTATGTATTTTAACTATATGAATAATAGACTGAAACATGCCTTACACTTCTTCTTGGGTGGAGTTGATTGACAGTTATCATAGATATAGAAATCCTAGAAAATCTGAATGGCTTAATTAACATATAACCTTAAATACGACAGTTCCCTAACCTGAACCAAAGGGTTTTTGTTGCCTGAATGTAAGACAGGATTCGGAACATTGTGTAACATTTCGAAACTGACAATGCGGCATGCACACACTCTTCACACAGCGACTGACCAGCTGTGCGGAGAGAGAAAGTAAGAAGGATATGAACTTCTTTTTCAAGCTCTTTTTTTAACATGACATTATATGATCATTCTTGTGTGCACAACCAAGACCAATACCAGTAACAAAAGACTATCTAAAAGTGTGTATTAAAAGTGTGTTTGTATTATTCATTGCACAAACATGTAGCCTACATGTGATGGGCTGACAGTGGTATTTAGAATTGATTATAAAATTTTAATTTTAACTTTTAAAGCATGCATGCATGGCATGGCATCGAGCTTCTAAGTCATTACTCACCATCCTGTAACCTGAGGTCCTCTGACAAGATCCTGTTTGCTATTCTCAGCTCAATGCTGAAGACTAAAGGTACGTTTGCGGTCAGGGCTCCAACCCTTTGGAATAGCCCACCTGACGAACTTAGAACATAGAATTCACTGCCTGCTTTTAAATCATCTCTCAAGACTCACTTCTACCGTCTGGCTTTCTCTTAACTTCTCTTAATTATTTTTTTTTATCTGTTGTCTCTGTCATATGTTCTTGTATGTACTGACTGTGAGTTTCATTTGATCGTTTCCTGCTTTCTTTTATGCGTCCTTGCATGTGAAGCACGTTGTAATGGTTGTTTTTTAAACATGTGTAAACAATGTGACCTGCAGGAGCATTTACATACTGTTTAAATTTCTGCAACTGGGCAGCTAATATGCTGTCTAACCTGCAACCTGATGTTATAAGTGCAGTTTCTGCAGTTATATTTTTGTTTGGTCTCTTATTCAACATGCTAAGGTGTGGTCATGTTTTTAAGTTAGATTTATTGCATAATGAAACCTAGAAATATAAAAATGACAAAAACATTTTGTGATTTAGAGACCAGATATGAATGCTGTTGCAATAGGGCCAGGCTATATATCATAATATCGTAAGTATTTTTTTTCATACATTTAATACTATATTACAGAAAAGTGATGTCATTTTCTTAACTTACCAGGTTGGTCTGTTCTATTATGTACCTTTACCCATTTAGTCATTATGTCCACATTACTGATGATTATTTCTTTTTAAAATATAATTGTGTAAATATTCTATAAAAGCACCAATAGTCAACCCTGCAATAACTTTGCACAGTTGGCAAAAAAATATCCGAGCCCTATATTTCAGATTGAAAGGTAATTTAATTTCAGTTGTGCTTTAAAATAGACCACCAGCCAGAGACGTGCTGCTCATGAACCGTGTCAAACAAACAGCAGTGTCCAATCTTGTCTATCTGTATTGATTGACTGCAGTGTTACAGTGTGAACACGGAAAGAAAAAAAACAGGAGGTAGTCTAACTTCCCTTTCCTTTTGAGATCATCTGAACTTATTTATGGTGACAGTGTCAGGAAGAGACGTGAAGATGTGAAGGAGGATGTCACTGAGATGAATCGCACTATGAAGTGGGTCAACTCTCGTGGGCACGCTCAGAATGGATGATAGTGACACGACTGAGCTGCCATTTGACAGCTGCTATGAAATCTATATTTGTTTTCACTCAGTCTTACTAAACAACAGACGCCACCAGAAACAGGATGTGAGTGCACAGAACCAAAACACTGACCTTTAACAGTCAGTAATTTTTAAAAAAAAAAGCGACACATTGAATGTTGGTAATTAGACACCCAAGACTATTGTATGTCTCTGTGTGTGTATGTGTTGCCCTTGTTTGAGCATGTCTGTTTGCGGGTGTGTGAATTACTTTTAGTGATGTATAATTATCAGTAAAAGGCTGCTGTTCTGGGCCTGACTAAACAATTTGACACCCTGCAATTTCCTAAAGATACACAAACCCCAATTACCAGAATGAGTTTGCGTTAGACCGCATTCATAAACAAACAAACAAACAAACGATTCAATGAGCACAGAAAGAAAATCCTTCTCCATAAAGTAGGTTAATGCACCGTAGGCCAGGGACTGGAAAATGTGTTAAAGTCAATAAATTGGTTTTGGATCGGGAAGCAATGTCACAATTAGTTTTCACAACACATGAAGCCATTAGGATTTTTTAACCCCCTTTTTTGTGAGACGGGGATAATGTTGCAGCAGTATGTCAGGAAGTTACAAAGTAACCGATCTTAGGTCGTCTTGGATCTGCACAAAAAGTCAGAGAGCGCAGTGTTTGAATTGGTATTTGAGCAAGGTTGTAGCCATGGAGTTAACAGTGGGGAGACCAAATCTGCCCCTCCGCCACTACCGCGAACAAAATTCAAAATTTAAAAATACTTTTTCTGACAACATCATATCATTTAACATCAGCAAGGACAACTCTACAGTATACATTTCAAAAATGAAATAAATTAAAGCTACCAATAGCCCCTCTTTCACAGAGATCACACTATACAGCCAAAACGTCTCATCTTTACGCCACCTTTGCATTATACACACAATCAAACAACTGTGTGTGATTTAAGAAAGCATGCCAGCATCAGAAGCAAAAGATGTGTAGTGATCGTAATGTTTAACACAACAGTGTTGACCTTGAGTATGTCATAAAACAGCCCTTTATAAACAATAACTTGCAACAACAACCATTTATCATCCCTGTTACTGGCTGATCTCATCCTCGGCTCGCAGGGTAAGCTGCTCCGAATCTCACTGTTTTCCCAATTTGTGGATGTTTTCAGGTGCTCTTCTACTTCCACTTTGCTGCTTTTTAAATTTTTCTTAACATGTAGTAAAAACATTGTACCTGTCCTGTCCATGATCCTTTCCTGCCAGCTGCACCTTTTACAAAGATGTCGATTTGGTGTTGTTACTACCTCAGCTGCTGGGTTAAAGGCAAGACAAATCTGCCACCCCAATTCTGCAATCACGCTTTTTATATAGCTATATAACAGCACAATATACCCACCTTGAACAGGTAATAAAATAGGCCACTGTGTACACTGTGTACATAATTTGGACCTCATGTGGGCAATCCAACAATTGTAACATAATAAAAATACTACTAACAACAACAGCGCTGATTGGACAAACCACATGCAGAGTTCACGACTTTTACTGCAGAGTACTGCAGTAAAAGTTCTACTTTTACTGCAGTATTTGTGGTTTAATTTGGTATTTGTGGTTTAATTTCATTTGCTAATGATTATTTCGGATGGCAGTATGTGGTTGCCTGTCGTAGAATAGCAATATTTTAAAAGGTGTGGGGCTCCTCCAAAGTTACTACCTTGTATTTGAGGCACTTTATTTTTGGCTGCTATCCCCAGAGGCAATTAGAAAAATAGTTTAACACTGGATTTTATCTGCAGACATCAAACTGTCTCAGATGAAAAAAGCAGGAGATTTTGAAAATATTTAGCTCATTTACTGAAAAGTTGTAGTGATATTTTCCACAGTCATTAAAACTTTCAGTAATTCTCAATTTTCCATCTGTAGAATTTCTAAAAGACAAAAATTGATAAACTGCCCTCTGCTTTCTCTCTTTCAGCCAGAAACAACACACACACACACACACACACACACACACACACACACACACACACACACACAACTGTTGTCTACAGCTCTTCTTTGTCTGCATTGTCACTCATCGTGCAGACTGCAGTCATTAATAATACAAGGCAAGAGTCAGTGCAGACAAAAGACAAGAGGTGGAGCTTTCACACAGTTTGGCAGATATGAGAGACTGCAACAAAGCCACATGAAAGCATGTGCCAGATCTGAGTAATTTATCAATGTCTGCAGTTCTTCTCCAATTCTGTGTGCTTTTGGTCTTTGAACAGAAGGAAGTATCTCATTATACTGACTGGTGAAAGTCACTTAGATGATATTAGCGTCTGCATACCCTACTTTGAATTAGAGCCTTTGATAAAACAATCACATCAGTACCACCTAAAAATCTGTAATTAAAGGAGTGCACTGTGTGTCTGTGTGTGTGTGTGTGTGTGTGTGTGTGTGACACTGAGAGCACAGGAAGTGATACTACTGACCAAAACACCCCACACTGTGTCAGATGTGTCTAATGAGATAGAACAGGCAGCAGAGTCAAAAGGATCAAATGAAACTCAGCAAAAGAATCATTATTTTTTTATGGTGACTGAAAGATGTAGGTCTCCGGTAATACTACCCCATTCTGCAGCAACGACATTGAGACGCTGCCTGAATAGCAATTACAGCATGTGGCTGATTTCACAGTCTCGGTCTTCCCAGCAGATCATTTTTTGGGGGGTGGTTTAAAATCTAAAACTGATTCATTCTTGATTGCTGGAGTGCCACTGCCAGGGATTTAAGTTGAATGCTTATGATAATCTCATCATTAATTCATATTGCTAATTAATTCAGCATGCCCTTTAAATAATGCAGGATCTAGTTTTTGGTAGTTTTCAGACAGACTGCTGAATTATTAATGCCAGCAGCCATCACCAGGTTTAATAGCAGACTGCTTCCTCAGTAAATTCTGCTGCACCTGCTCCTTCCCCTCGGCCTTTATGACAAGCAGACCAGTTAGAACCTGCTTTCTTTATCACCCTTGTCTCCTACGTTATCTGCATCTGAGGGCACTTCATCACCATTTGTTATATTACAACCCAGTATATTCATGGGCAGTATATAAAATAATGCCCCCTGGGCCCAGATATGCAAAGGGCCCCACCACCTCTCCTACATAGGGGCAAAAAACCAACACAAAATTTGAGGTCTTTTTGTGTCTCTTTCGGGTCTGTTAGAGAAAATTTTGTGACTTTTTGGTCGCTTTGTGTTATTCTGTAGTCACTTTCTGTCCCTTTGTGATTATTCTGTAGTTAATTTGTATCAATCAATGTTTGTTTTGTGTCTTTTTGGAGTAATTTCTGTGTCCTGCACCCAGCAGGTCCATTCAGTAATCCATCTATGGATATATCATGCTGCTGCTGCTCTAATCAGGTTCTTAGCACCACGTATGTTATACAAAGGCTAGCATTGAAAACAAACATCTGTCACAGAAAGTACAATTCACATCCCTCTTACCATAATATATTCACAACCAGAGAGTCATGATTAATATCAAATCTTTAAGCAACAAATACAAGCTTGTGTTTGTGTTGATGGAGCCATGTGAAACTTATTAGTCAAGTTGTTGCCCACACAGCATCTCTGAAGGCCACAGTTTGACAGGAAATAAGTCAGCATCGCTGCCTGTCACCAATACTTGACGTACTACTTCAAGTCAGTCACATTGTTACAGTTTATCCACACTGTCACTGTGCACACACAGAATATAGAATGATAGTAATGTAGCAGTAACACAAACAGGTTCTCACTTTGCTATGTGACAAACATTTACTGACATAACCTGTATCTGTGATTCTGTGTGTGCAGGCCAACCATAACGCTAGACTATCTGACAGACAGGAAGGCAGAGGATGTGTGTGAAAACCATCTCCTCAGATAAGTGGCTCAAACCGCAGATGATAATGAAACTGTCTGTCACTATTAGCGGGCAACATTCACAAGAGAACTGACATAAAGCAGCCACAGCAATGCCGCTCTTTAATCACTCATCGTGTGGCTGACGAGAGGAATTGCTTTGCAATGATAATGTATAACAATAATGTTGCGTCAAGAAAAAAAATCTAGGAGCTGGAGCTGCATTTTATGGCTCTGTGCTCTGTGTCTTAATCCTCGAGGGGGCAACACCAAAGTAAGAACAATAAAGAGCTGCAGTTATGAATCTTCCTGTTGTCAGAGGGAAGATTTAGGTTTTGCTTGTTTTACAATGTAGGATTTCAAGTTGCTTGGGTGATGTTAGTGAGCTGTGCGTGTGTGTGTGTGTGTGTGCCTGTGTGCGTGCTTGCGTGTCCTCTGAGCAATAAGAGCTTAAATTCCTTGCTGTTCTATGCAAGACAAATGTTTATGAATGTCTTTAAATCCCAGCAAAGTAAACTGAAATGTATGCAACATGTTGAAATGTCTCAAACAAAAGAATTACTCATAAAACAAAGCTGTAAAAACTCACTTATGTAATTGCATCTGTTGCCAAAAAGCTGCCTGCGGAGTGGGAAGTAACTGTTTATTGGTTTAAAGGTCAAACAGAGTGCAGCAACTACACTTATCGATCGTGTTATTCCTGTGTCAAATCAATGGAAACTATTCCAGGAAGGAACTGTAAGGTTTCTCATGATTACCACAGGGCAGAAAAAAACCTGCACACACAGAGAAGTCCTGTCTTTTTTTTTTTTACGTGTCAGAATTGGATGTTTCACTGTTGATCCCATCGAAATTCACTGATCAGTCCCATGGGTGTAGAGCTTCCAGGCAGATAATAAATCACTGCAACGGTCAATAAACATGACACGTGATTATCAGCTGACTGACAGAGTAAAGTCCCAGAAAAAAATGAGAAGAGTAAAACTGTATCTGTTATGTTTGTTGTTTGTAATGCATAGGCCTACAGTGTGTTAGCTGAATGGTTATTGTAGACTGCTACACTGCAATGCAAGTTAATTTAGGTCAATTTAGGTCAATTTTATTTATAGAGCCCATTATCACAAAACATGATTTGCCTCAGAGGGTTTTACAGTGTACGACATCCCTCTGCCCTTAGACCTTCACATCACCTGAGGAAAAACTCCTAAAAAAGATCCCCTGTAACGGGGGAAAAAAAGAGGAAGAAACCTCAGGAAGAGCAGCAGAGGATGATGAGGAATCCCTCTTCCAGGCCGGACAGACGTGCAATAGATGTCGTAATCAAATAGTCTTATGATTTAAAGAGGATTTTTGAATTATTATTGTGCACAGCTCAAATATTAAAACCATTCATCCAGCAACATAACTCATATTGGAGTATGTATAATGATCAGGAAATAGTCCTTCTTTAAATCATGAGAATATTTGAGTGCACAAATTCCTACAGTAGAATTTCTCTAACTATTCTGAACATGGGCTGTGTCCAAAATTCCATGCTAACTATTTTGTATGCTAAAACAGTACGTGAGATTTTTATTATGTCCAAAATCTTAATATGAAATTAGCATTATGTGAACTGCACACTATTTCTGGTGAAATATTACAGTATGCTAACATCAGACACTACATCTGTATAATTATCCCACAATGCAGTGCAGTAGGGGACAACGTTCATAATAGAAAGTGACCAAGACAGCTTTGTAACATCAATAACGCTTCAATTTACTCTATGTGTAAGTATGTAAGAAGTGTTATATTTCAGTCAACATAGTTTTAAAATACATTTTTAATTAGCAGTGGACCCTAAGTTGGCATGGGTTACCATGGTTACTCTTCTCCAACTGACAAGGAAGCTCTCAGGATGCAATATGATGACTAAAAGTTCAGTGCGTCAAAAAAGTTGCATAATACTGTTCATGTATACAAAAGTATGCTGAATTATGATAGTACACACATTCACCGTAGAGCATAGTATACGATTTTGCACGCAGGGATATACTATACTTATTCAAGAAAATGAGATATACCCCAAAATAAAGAAGTATAAATGTGGTGTGAAACTAAACAATTAGTTAATTAAGCAATAACAATAACATGACTGAAAATCAGTCAGAAACCAGACCATAAGCGAAAAACATTCAAGAGAAAACAACAAAAATCGCAGACCCAAAAGTGCCAAAAAATGCAAATATAGCAAGGCAAAACGCCAAGCAGAAAAAGCCTGTTTCAAAACAAGAGTGGGGTTTGACTTTTACTAGTGACAGTATTTACAAACAACATGCAACAGTCCTTGCATAGCTATAGCATTAAATGTTTCAAATAGTTTGCTTTATGACTAAATATCTTTAAAAATAACATTTCCGTCAGCCTCAGCTGTACATCACATTTAATTAGCAAATGTCTGCATACTAAAAAACAAAGATATACTATCAAACTAAAATATCAAAATCAGCATTCTAGCATTGCCAAAGTGAGCACTTTAGCATGCTAATGTTATCATTTAGCTTGACTTAACTTATTTTATAAGTACAGTGTTGCAGAGCTGCTAACATGGCCATACAATCGAGTCTTGTTCAAGTAAAAGAACTTCAAACAATTGCTGGTTCAGGCTTTCCAAAAATGTTAGCTGCTTTTCTCTGTGTTAGCCCTCATCATTGTAAATATGTAGGTTTTAAACTTTTGGTTTTGGAATTAAAAACTTAAGAAAAGTAGAAAATAACCGGGAAAAGATGATGTCCATCGCACGTGTAGTTGTGATCAGAGAACATAGTTGAGATGTGGGAACCAGCTCTTCCTCACTACGTCATGGCTCTGCTCTTCTATAACATGCATGTGAAACTTAAACACCTTCACACCCAGAACTGATGTCAGCAAGAGTAACAGAGCCGATGTTTTATTGTTCTCAATGTGCTGGAGGTGACACTGACACTTCCCAAGTGCCCTTTACGTGGTCCAGGTCTCATCTGACAAATAACAGCACCTCATAACGGGCGCAGTGGAGCTCTGATAATAGTGTTTTGATCTTTGTTGTGTGAGTGTTTCCATTACGAAACCTGAAACTGAATAATAATCAGGCACATGTTGGCTTCTGACATCAGTATGAGGTCTTTGCATGTGACAGCTAACCTAAAGGGAATAGCTCTCATTCTTTTAACAGCACATAAGAGGTTAAATGACTTTTACGCCGTCACATGGCAAGGACACGTGACAAACAAGTAGCGACCCTATCTCTCATTTACAGCTCACAACAATGATATTTCCAAACGGTAGCACCGGGAGATTTCTCATGAGGTTCTGTTTACAGAACAGACGCTAGATTGGTCTCTTGGGTGAAACCTCCCTTTGAGTATAAACACACGATGTGATGTATTAAACATAAAACTAAATCTAGTGTTCTCATGCTTTGTGCTTGAGATATGTGTTGCTGCACTTTATGAGAGCAATCTGAATGAGAACAAAATCCAACAACATGATTCTTTGTTGGACTGTGTGCTATCTGTGCTCACAACAGCTTTTTGTCAGATGTTGACATGAAACAGGACCAGCAGAAGACCCATTTAACGGGTCACAATCTAAAAATGAAAGAACGTTTTGTCCCCCTTTCATACCGCTGCCTACATGTCCCCATGTGAGAGCGGAGATTTCACACAATGAGCCCATTATCATCTATTTACTTCTGTCTTCTGCATCTGATGGGCAGATAAACCACTGGTGTCACACACAGGTCAACGCATAATACACACAATGGAGGAAATGCTGGCTTGTGATACAGATGTGTGAGGGTTTGACGCTGCGTTGGCTGGCCTGGAGTTTTATCACTTGCAGCACATGATTTACCCTCCCTCGCTTCTGACCTCTAACAATGCATGTATGTGTGTATATCCTTGAAAAAGACATAAAAATAGGGGAGATGTTTTGCATCCATCCGCAGCGCTGCAGTGTAACTCCCTCAAACATCAGCCTGAGAGTTTGGGGATTCTGTTGTTTGGCCGCTGTCCCGTTCTGTCTGCCTGATTCAGCATGAGTAATATCACCGCTGCACACTGGTGATTTTAAGAGTGTCCCTCTAAGTTGGAGTCCATCGCTGAGTCACCATTTGGAGGAAAGTAATTGTAGGTGGCAGCACTACGGTGGACAGACAGCACAGACAGCAACCAAGTCATGAATTGATGCTGCTGAAATATGCAGAGTCATCCTCTGTTGTGTCAGCACTCTATCCCTTAAGGACAGACCAGCATTAAGCCTGTAATAACTGAGTGGCTTATTCAGACTGCAGGTGTTGGAGCCAGAAGGGACAAAGTAGGCTTTGATTTAACTCACAGGTGAGACAAACTCTCAATACTCTTTCATTAAACTCAATATTTATGTTAGACCCAGCCAGGTGCACTGGGGTCTATAAACTCTGTGCACACTATCTTATGTGCATTCTTATGTGCATCCTGCTTGCATGTGAGTGTCTATTTGTGTACATGCCCTTTAAAGATCTGCGTAATGCAGTTGCTCTAAGCCATTGATTTAACAGCCGTGACTGTCAGGGACAGAACGATAAAACTGATTGAAGCGCACAGTTTACTCACAAGGAGATTTGCAGTTAAACAGAATGGATGATCACCCCGATGTGACGCTGGAAATCCTGCGTGCAGCAGGGAGACACACAGCAGCTGAACATCTGGAGGTGCAGGGTGAAGCAGAATCAGGATTAAAATCAGAATGCAGAGCATGCAAAAAAAAAAAAAATCTCAGTTGTTCATCAAAATGTAACAGTGTTGTCACAAAGAGGCAGAAAATGGGGAGTTGTTGTTATTGTATTTACTTCAGTGCAATTCTGCACAGCTCTGAGATTGTAATAGTAATAGAAAGCTTTGTATATTAACACATAAACATAATCCCACTTTATCTCACACACATTACATAGATGGATTCACTGTCAAAAATGTGCCTGATTGGGCTCAAAACAAGCCATTGTTTTGAATGTTTGTTATTTGCTGGGTAAATCTAACTTGGTCTTGTATCATCAACATTATTATTTTAGCAGTGGCAGACACAGGTTGTCTGAGGAACAGGGGAGGAAAAAATAAAAAAAGGGCACCAGCAGCATGGTGAGGCACCAACATACAGAAAGTCTACTGGCATGTAGGGCAGCCTTATGGCACTGCATCATATTTTCACTTTTTTTCCAGCATGAGGTCAGCATGTTTGTCACCAGTATTCTGACTCACTGGATGTAGACTGTAGCTATAAAGCAGCCACTGGCCGGCCGACTCAGGCCATCATTCTTCCTCCCCTCCACTATCTGCCTGTCCCGTTTCCAAATCCCCTTCTCTCTGGGAAACAGCAACATGAAAATGCCAAGTTTTGATGAGATTTGGACTGTGCAATAAGGCATGCCTGATATGTTGTGTCTGTGAATTGTTGTGAAGATCAACAACCAAAACAACATCATGTGAACACACCTTGGAAAAATTTTCTTAGACAGCCAGTCAGAGTTGATTTGCCACATCATTTAACCCCGGCAGCAGCATGTGACATCGACACTAAGGTACCATTCTGTTCCACTTCACAAGCCTCTGTGATATCATTGTAATGATATTCTGCAAGAACGCCATTCAGCTGGCAAACTGTCTGGGGTTTTAATGGGTCCAGGGAGCTCCTCCAGAGCAAAAGTCATGCTTCATCTTTGGGGCACTGATTTTCAAAGTATGCTTTTTCAACAGTAAAAGTTGAATCATTTTAAAGACAGTGCTCCTCACCCCAAAGGCAAATGTTTCACCAAAACAAGTTATTTAGACACTATTTTGCAAGGGCACCATCGCTGTATCCTGGGCTTAGCTAAGCCCAAGATGACTGTAATTGGTTTGAAGAAATAAAAACAAGCCAGTGCATTTTTTACTCATAGAAGAATGTTAATGTCTGCTTCCAGACTTTTCTCTTGTGCTAACACAGTGTTGTGAAGAAATATCAGGCTACAAATTATTTTTACTATGCAAGACCCTAAGAAGAGGTATATGAAACTTTAAATTCATGCATAAAATATAAGAAATTGAACTAAAACTAAAAGTGGGGGCCATACTAATAGTCTGTACATGGTTTGTGCAAGACCACTGCTGGTATGCCAACAGCATGCCTTTTTCCACATAGATATGAGCCTGACTGAGCCTACTGCTATAACTATTGATATCATTTTTTTGCTACAATAAACATAATTTTATTACCTCCTTTCACTGTTGTCACTGCAACCAAGATAAAGTTATATATACTTTGCAGTGATAAGACTTCATATTGGTTCAAGTTTCCTTTTCATATCAACAGTATTTGAGTACTTTATAAACATATTGTGCTGGTTTGTAGTTTAAAGAGATCTCCGGAAGCTGGCGGTGGCATCAACTCAGCCAACTTCATTGCACAAAACTAACGCGGCTGCTTTATGGATTCTGACTGAAGCCCTCATACCACATCAAACTCAAATCGCCTTATCAGCAGGGAGAGGGTCTCCTGTGTGGCTCGGGCAGCAGAGCGGCGGACTCTCTGCTGTGTCTCTTTAAGTACAGCAGGCAGTGCTGTTGGTCCGTGTGGCGGCAGCAGCAGCAGCAGCAGCGGCGCAGGGCGCACAGTGCGGCGCTGCCTCTCCGCAGCGTCAAACAGCCTTCATACCGGACAGGCGACAGAAAAGACAGGTCGACCCACCGCCTGCATCGCGTCCACAGCTGAGTGAAGCGAGCGAAACAAAGAGTGGACCGTCTCTGCGGGGCTGAAGATGATGATGTGAACTGGTGCGCCTACAGGGCCATTAACATTACTCCCTCCTTCTCCGACTGGAAGCTAGAAGCGTGAAGCGGTTTATCTGCGGGGCTGCACGGTAGATTATTGAACAGCACTGAGTGAGTGAACGAGCTAATGAGATTGAAAAACTAGC
Source organism: Plectropomus leopardus (assembly GCF_026936395.1). Lineage (NCBI taxonomy): Eukaryota > Metazoa > Chordata > Actinopteri > Perciformes > Serranidae > Plectropomus > Plectropomus leopardus. The sequence goes on from NC_142179.1 coordinate 20,529,332, forward strand.
GTTGGTCATCTGCGGACGAGAGCGCAACAAAAACAGCGCATCAGAGAGCACATATAGCTGAATGATCGTGGAGATGAAACATCATGTCAGAGCCGGAGAGATCTTCGGCTCAGTTGCGTCCGGTGAACTGCATCAAACCATCCGCTGAAGCCTCCTCTTGACTCGTGTTTAAGGTAAGGGGAAGCCGCTACACATAATGACTTTTATTTGATACAGACATAGAAGAAAAGCTTTAACGCAGCAGGTCAGACTCACTCCTGTAAAATGTGCGCATAGGTTGGTTTAACAGAAGTCTGTGTGGGCTCACAGTGAAGCTGCTGTGAACACTGCTGCTTCCTTGAGGTAGACCATAAAACACGAAGCAAGAAATCAGTTTTCCATAATTTGTTTTGGTATTTTTACAGTGCTGAATGAATTAGGAAGCAGCCACTTGTTAAAGTAAATCCCTGAACAGTAAGTGTATTTGAAGGCCGTGTGCTTTGATTAGACTGAGCCTCAGGTGATAAAAATACCTGAAGGAAGTAGAGGTACTGGCCTAATCTGTCATGTTTGTTTCAATTCATCACACAGTAAAATCCAAATGTCTGTTTATGGCACTGGTTCCGAACCTGGGGGTCTTGACCCTAATAAGGGGTCACCAAAGCTTCACCGGGGGTCACAAAGTCTTCTTGATTTAAGGGGTGTAAGATGACTTTTTTTAAAAATATATACATTAGGTCTATAGCTCAGCATTTCATTAATTTGTGTGAAGAAAACTAAGTGAATTTGTTATTTTAAAAAAATTAAGTATTATTCAAGTTATAAACTTAAAAAAGAAACTCACACTATACGTCAAAGACTTGAACGCAGGCTAGATCCGAATTTACAGAACCTTCCCCCTGTGCTAAACAGCTTCGCAGCCTCCTGCATTGGAGAAATGCTCAGTAAAAAAATCATGGAGCTAATAGCCAAGTGTAAGGAAGAATAAAACACTGAATTTATTTTATAAAGGAGCCTATTAAGTATGTATAATTGATTAAAAAATTATACAGACAGGAATCGTACAACAATTTCCTAAAAACATCAGAAAACTTATCTCTGATGACAGGAAAAAATCTGCTCAAAATTCATCCAAATCACTCGTTTTACACTGCAGTTATTGCTTTATCCTTTTGGGTTGATTATAGAATTGATCAGTTTCTCTGCACTGTTATTGTTATGCATTGAATAAAATATGAAATATCCATCAGAAAAGGGGTCCCTTAAGGAAAAAGGTTGGGAACAATTAATTGGACTCAGTTGGCTAATCCAATTGTGATTTTCATCTTAATTGTTTTTCTGTTATATTTGCACCTTTAGTGTAGTGCTGCAACAATTGATTGATTAACTGTCAACTATTAGATTAATCATCAACTAATTTGATGATGGATCAAGTGCTTTGAATTAAGAAAAAAAAGTCAAAATCTGAATCCAGCTTCTTAAATGTGATATTTTCTGGTTTCTTTACTCCTTTTGTGACAGAATTACTTGAGATTGTGGACAAAACAAGACATTTCATGACATTACCTTGGGCTTTGGCAAACAATAATCAACGTTTTTCACCATTTTATGACATTTTATAGACCAAACCACTAAACCATGAATCGAGAAAATAATTGAGAAATTAACTGAGTGAAAATAAAATTGAGTTGTAGCTCATTTTTTAGGGTTTGCTGCTGTGTGACAGATGTGAAGGTGTCCCTGCCTTCTACCCAGCACATTATCACGTTCAGTGGGCAGTAAAAATGCATTCATCTCTAACCAGGTGCCACAGGCTGAACGCCCTCATCATTTCCCCTCAAGTGTGAAGTCGCTGGGCTTTCATTAGAGCTCTCCTGCTAATTTTTAACCAGACCTGCGAATCAGAAACAGACAGAGCACAACCTGCATTTCCACCCCTCATTTGTTTCTGTAGAAACAAATTCGCACATTTGTCTGGATTTTGGTGTCATCAGTATGAACAGAAGCTCACTTTTTACTTCTCTTAACCCATTTATCTATCAGTGTTTTAGAATAAGGGTTTGGCTATTATGTGTGATAGTGTTAGTCTTTTGTTTTTGGGGAATAGTCTCTGATTTCAGCTTTTCATAAAAGGATTTGCTGCCTTTCTCAGTTTTGTATCACAGTAAGCTGAAAATCTTTGGGTTTTCTCAATTTTTTTTATTTTTATTTTATTTTTGTGACAAAGGGACATATTTGAATATGTCAACATTGTGTATGAGAAATTATAAAGGACATGTTTCACTATTTTCTATATAGAAAAAAAAATCACATCATAACATGCAAATCCATATTGAAAGTAACCACTGCTGATCTTCAGCTGTGTAAGCAAAATACTTAACACCTAATGATTTAAGCAAATTATGCAAATACAGCAGCCTCTTCTCCCCCTCATTGTTTCTGATGACCTCCGTGAAGAGTCCAAGCAGAAGAAGAAGAATATAATGGTTGTTAAGATTGATCCCGATGCTGTTAAAATCAATCAATGAACGGCACTAATTCCTCATGCTGCTGCCATTTCAGCACTTGGCATGATGGTAAATAAAAAGCATAGAGCACGACAGACCTCTTGTTATGGCACTCAGTTCATAGCTCCTGAATCTAGACCGAGCAGAACTGATCGATATCATGAACGTCATGACTGTGAAATAAAAATCAAAGCTCCCCCGTCCTCCTGATTCCAATAAAACCCTCTGGTAATGGGAGTTTCTATGACATTATTATATAGTTAAGTGATTCTTGCAGCGCAGGACAGAAATCTGTGGATGTTCATTTAAAAAATAAAATCACACAGATTTTATTCTTCCTAACAGCGGCTGTGCTGTCCTGTGAGCTCAGTCCTCCCTGAGGCAGAGGGGGACAGACGTCAGAGAAATATGCCAACAACTGGAAAAACAAATTTGCACACTGGAGAATGAGAGGGTGCTATTGCTTTAGTGAATAGTCAGGGTCAAAGTCGCAGTATTTTGCATCACCAGGAGCCTGTAGAGCATCAACCTTACCGATGGCACTGAAAAGATTGGCTCATGAAAAAAAAATGTTTTTGTTAATTTGGTGTTGAAGTTTTTTTTATACATACGCTTATCTATGTCTGCAGAGGAGAACTTGAAAGTGGCTCAGATATGAAGTCCTTTGTGTAGCAACGTGGTGGCCGGCAGCAGAGTGAGAAGGCTTTGAATTCCTCCAGAGCTTATCTCTTCATCCTCTTGGCGACCTCTCGGGGACATGCCATGGATCATATCCAATGGCCTGCAGGCTTTGAAGATCGCCAGAGGAACTGACAGGAATACAGTTTGCATGCTTGTGCTAGCCATTACAGTGAAATAACAGCAGTGCACTGCGAGCTATGTGTGCAGGCTGGGTGGTGTACTCACTCCTGATATATCACCATCAAGAAAGGATGTCAAGATCCCCATTAGGGCGCCTACAAAAATAGCTTGGCGTTAAACAGTCTGCTGTCTTCGCCAAAGACATGCTGAAAGTTTTAGACTGTTTATAGAGTCTGACGTACAAAAGCAGGATAGTAGTTTTACACTCAGTAGCTCCAAATTCTATTTTTATTGGTGTGAATTTGAGATGCAAAAGGGGGGGGCAAATTTTATTAAAGTTTGGAAAAGCTTATTTTGCTCTTCCTCGAAAGAAAAGATCATCTTTGAAAGAGGATAATCTTTAAAACTGTGTTACGGTTACACAGACCCGAGGAGTGGGTCAGCCGTGCTGCTTTCGCATCTCAGCCAGATTTTCAGCTTATTGGAGGATTATTCACAACACCGGACCTCTTCCGGAAGACGGATCCAGATAATCACCGTCTGCTCAGGTGGTAAGGAAGTACAGAGAGGCAGACAGCAGAACCAAAACAACACTAACTGAAGTCTGTGGGTGTTAATGATATATATCAACTGTATATAAGCATTTATTTCAGGTTTGTTAGATGTCTTAAACTCAGACTCAAACCTAGCATTTAGACAACACAGCCAACAAAATATATTTAATGAAAGTCCTCCCACGCTTTTTTTCATCCTAACTGCTCAGATACAGCCACGGCTGAGGAAAAGCTAAATAGCCAATTATCTTTTTGACCTGCTGTTAAGGCTTTTCTCTCAGACAGAGACAGGCGCCCTGCTGAGGACATGACTGTTGTTTAATCCAACCAAGGCTGATATGAGGCATGAAATGGTGTGTGTGTGTGTGTGTGTGTGTGTGTGTGTGTGTGTGTGTGTGTGTGTGTGTGTGTGTCAGAGTCACGATGTAAGGTTGTATGCTTCTGTCCATCTCTGAACATGCCGAGATACAAATGCAAGGCCATCGTGAATGTGTTGTCCTTGGAGACATGGAGGCTAAAACTATTGCAAGAGTCAATAAATAAGATTGTTATTGGATCATTTCACATTTTGATATGGGGTGAGTGAATGTAGCATGAATCTTGCATGAATCTTGACCACTTTTCTTGCCTACAACTTTCTGTTCCCTGATTCATCTGAGAGAAAATGAGAGTAGCACAGCCATCCCCCTTCAAATCAGTGTAGCAGGGTAGTCAGAGCGGCACCCATCTTCATGTGTACCGTTGCCACTGCAACTCCTGTAGCGGGCTAACATTTTTATAAACTTAAGTATAAACAAAATGACTTGCGGCAAGTTGCAGACTCACTGAGGTGAGGTTTTGCAGTTCTGACCAAATGAGCAGTGCAGCAGTTTGTTACTTTTAAATATTACCATATTACTTCACCATTCCTAGTTTTATTTTTTCATTTGCCATCAATTGCATGTTTGTTGAAACACATTAACAGAAACTGTAGCTGCCTCAGAGGCAGAGACATCGGGGATAAACAGTGTGCAGATCAACATATTGTTACATCTAACTTAGCAAAAAGAACTGCCCATGAGTTCCTTCAGCTCTCAGCAGCAGTTTGTGGTATTTGAGTTGCAGGTTGGATTGTTGATCTGTCTGTCTGGACAGAGTTGATCAGGTTTATGGAAGTGAGAAGTCAGAACACAAACTTTTAGACTCAGCTCAATTAGTGGCTAAATTTCATTTTCACTGTGCCTGGCGTTCTGTGCCCACAGTACGCTCTGCACTGAATAACGAAATAATATTCCTACATTCTCTGCCTTTGATGAGTTTTATTTGTTTCTATCAAGTTTAAATGAAGGTTTGAAGATGAATTAATAAAGACTGTTAAACTACCATTAGTCGTAGTTCTGTGACAGAGAAACTTGGATTGGTGTACAATTGTATTTTTCAGTTTAAAAAGGAAAATGGGAGTAAGAACAGGACAAAACACAGTTCTCAAACTGGTGAATGTGGCACACTTTACAGCCCAAAACACAACAATCACCATTTTCTTTTGTCAAATGAGCACGGCAAACTGTTCAATGTCTGTTCTACTGTCATTCCATTTCTATGGTGTTCGCCCACAGTTTTTCCTCCAAATGTGGATTATCTGCCGTTCATCAGAAGGTCACTTGGAGGCTCAGATGCAGCATCAACTCTGGCTCCTCTCAGTCTGACCCAAACTCTGTATTTGCCCTCAGCACCGTCAAGACTGACTCACAACTGTGTAAACGCCCGACCCTAACCGCTCCTGGGAGGCAGGAGGCTTGAAGAGTGAAGAGACAGTGTTAAAGCAATGGAGAAAATGAAAAAATATGGGGAGCGGAAGATAAAATTGTGAATATAAAAGTCACATTCTCTGCAGTCCGCAGCCGACCTTGAGATGGTGCCAGTGGCTGAGATTAGCACATCACCACTGTAATTGCTCACCTCGAGTAGCAGACCCCCTTGTCCTTTCTTCAACTTGATCCCTACCTCACAAAAAGGCTTTTGTTAGTACTCAAGTGCTGTGCTCCGTTTTTTGTACCTGCTGCACCAACAGAGCTCCAACCTGGCAACGGGCGGGCCTTTAAAAAGAGAAATTTAGTTTACCAACTCCACTTTTAGGAAACTGGAGGACAGAATGGTCAGAGTGCTGCCTGTGTGCTTCACTGAGAGGCTTTTGTCTTTGGGTACTGCTGGACCTCAAACTAAAGCACCATTTATCCTAAATGAATTCCCACATTAAAGGTATTATTTCCTAATAGGTCAATGACAACTGAATAATGTAGCAATAAAAAAGTTGTAATTTTAAGGATGTTGGCTAGGAATAGTGTCGTCAAAAATGCTGATTTATCGATACATATTGATTCTGAATATTTGAAGTGGTTTTAATTAGGGCTGTCCAGCAATTTCTCCTGCGGTGATTAAGAGTGGTTCAACAGCGTGATGTGCAGTATTGCTACCATTTTTTGTTGTTTTTTCAAATTACTGCATTTATCCTGATATTAGTGCTTTGTAAAATGAGCTTCATTGTTAAACTATTATTAGGTATATTTTTGCTTTCTGAATGACAAAGATGGCACAGTTTTAAAACAAATGAAATGCTTCTATGCTGTTAAATGCAGAACAAAGAGGGACAATGAGGTGTAATAACTGGTGCAGTGGTATTTTCAGCTGAGACTTCTGGTTGTGTCTGTTTGCTTTGATAGAAAATATTCGCAGAAGTAAAAATGTCGGCACAAGGCTCTGGATAAAGGGAGGGCTGAAGCACGTACAAAGAGAGGACAGACCCGCCGGTCTGTGTGTTCTCCTCTATTGTTGTTGTTCAGCGATATATCGGCTGGTCTTCGTGTTATTTGTCCCGCCCCTCTTCTATTGTGATTGTATGGCTGGGTAAAAAATGATAATGATTGGCTACAGTGTTTTACCCAAAGTTTAATGGGGACCAGAAAAAAAACAGAACACAAGGTGCAGCGCTCAGCACCTCGCCACACTGCTGGCATTCATAGCATAGTGTAAATGAGCATTGCTCCTATGAAAAAAAAAAGAAACACAGTATATCGTGGCAGTGGTGGTTGCCTGCCATCCCCTGCAGTCGGCTTGTCAATAGCATAGTATGGCATTATTGTGGTTATCATGACTGCCCTGGTTTCAACACTCATTTTTCATCATATCGATACATTGTTACCAGCTACGCTTTCTTTTTCACTCTCTTATTGTCAATGTTCACTACAGTCATTCTGCTGTTCTCTGCTACTAGCTGAGAAAAGTCACCGTTACATTTATCTTTTAATAAAAAATTTAAATTTTGAATGCTTCCATTGTCAAATTTCAGCTTAGTATTGAAAATGGCATTTAATGTTGATATTTTTCAAGGTACTATATCGAGGTCAGATATTGTATTAAGAGGTCTTTTTCTTTCTTTTTTTTCTTTTTTTTTGCTTTACTGGGTTGATTAAGTAGATAATATTTACAGCGAGCAGCTCTGTGGAGTTCTCTCAGCTTTGCAAACATCACTTCAGGCAGCGTTAATCAATCTCTGTAAACACATCCAGATTTCACTGTGAGGAATTAGACGGGCTTCTTGCTTAAAAGAAGATGTCAGGAGATTTTGATAAGCCCTTTCCTAACAATACAGCAGCGAGAGCCCCGATGAGATAAAGAATCAGAAGGGGTTGAGACCCCTCTGGGTCCGTCAGCCTGTGTAGTCAGTGTCAGCAGCAGCTTCAGATCTCCTTTCAACGTGCCGGGCCTTAATTGGGCTCTCACACTTGCCAGAGAAATTTGTCAGGTTGCTGTGAAATGAACTACTTGGCTAAATCAAGATGTGCATCCCTCAGTTACACCCCTGTGATTATCACAGAATAACAGCATACTCAGGCTTTAAAATGCATACATTTCTTTTGCTTATTTCCTGTTGGGATTTAAAGGGTAAACAGTAGCACCTTCTCTTGATAGTTTTGTGCTCAGTAATTGCATCTAGTGGGATTTCACCTGCAAGATGTGCAACAGTAACCAAGCCGTACCTATTTATACACACTTTAAGCGAGGGCTTATTATTCTTATACTCAGCCTTACATGTTGTTCCATTAATTTCCAGCAGCAAGCGGGATGAGCGCCTAAGTCTATCCCCTTATCAGCTACTTTTCTGAATCTGGCAGAAAGCAGAGCGCACGCACGCACGCACGCACGCACGCACGCACGCACGCACACACACACACACACACACACACACACAAGCTCCTCTGCAGCAGCGCTAATGTTCTCCATCTGTCAGCGGAGCTGCCCAGGTTGGCCGTGATGTTAGGAACTATCACATGCAGTAAATGAAGCACGCCTGGTCAGCCACGAGCACGTTGGCACGCCTTGTCAACCCTCATCACCTCCGCTTTCTCTGTGACTGTGCAGATGTCTTTCCCAGGTTGCTCGAGGGTGGGATGACTCAGCTCAAGCTCCCACTCAGCGCCTCACTGACTCCCGGTTCGGCCCTCTCCTCAGTCAAGCGCGGCAACTTAAATACGGTCTGGCTGAGCCGTTAGGCCGAGGCCAAAACACGGGCTGTATTATTTGCTGTGTTAGACCCTCAAACTTAGTGGTTCCCAACTTTTTTCGTCTGAAGCACCACTGCAGCATTATCAGCTGGGCTAAAGCACCGTATCATAACCTCTGCAACAGAGGGGATTGTTCAATAATAATTCACCACAAAGAAAACACAGAGAGGCCTTCTGTGTATCTGTAAAAGAGAAGTTGTCCTAGAGCTGTTGATGATTAAGCTCTCTCTCATAAACTAAATAAACGATATTGCATAATGTAAAAGGATAGATGTTTTTCGTTATATCGCACAGCCCTACTCCATAACATTGCTAGACAAACAAAAGGATCATAGGCTTATGAAACAGGCACAGTCAGAAAGGACGCAACAGTGGCATTGACAGTTTTCCTAAAATTAGATTTTAAAAAAATCGCAAAGCATCTCATCCTGCTTACAGTATCATGATATTTTGAAACAAACCACGATGATGATGATACATCATCATATCGCCAGATTCTTGCTAATACACAGTTCTACTCCTTGTATTTTTGAGTTTTGTGAATTTTGTTCCAACTAAAGCCTTAATGGTCAGTCCACCCACTTGACTGTGATCGATCGATGCAGATAGTTTCAGTTTTATCTGCTGAAGTTCTGAGTTATACGCCTCTGAGACTTCTGCCTCCACTCCAATTTAATTGAGATGTAAGGAATTTTGTTTGTAGTGCTCAAAGCATTGAAAAATGTTCTTTCCATAAATGTCTCAGTTACTTAGGAAAGTCCACAAACCTCGCTGAGAAACGTTTTCATTGGAACTACTTTCTACTGAAGAAAGACTCCCTTAAAGTTTCAGAGGCAGGCTAAACATGGGCACATAAAACCAAAAATCTGTGTATGGCAAGATGCCACTACAGGGAAGTGAGAAAAGTGACCTGACCCTTTATGTAAATGAGATTGCATACAGATTTGACTGAAGTACAGGTTTTCTTTTCCGAAAATAATGGAGCACCTCGCTGTCATCTCGCTCAGTTATTTCAGGGACTTGTTTCTTTTTCACTCACACAAAGTCGTAAACACACTATCTTTCTTCCTTTGCTTTAGAGATGTTGTCTATGTTGCATCAGAGCAACAGTGAAACACTGCTGCGTCCTCTTCATATTTTATTCATCTTAGGAGAGGCTGCTGCACTGAGGCTAACTCCTTCATCAGAGCCAAAGCAGGGAGCTGCCAGAAAGCCTGAAACCCCAGACACTTTGCCCATTTCTACTTCTACACACACACACACACACACACACACACACACACAGGCACATTTAATGTAAAGGCATACCTCTGTGCTCCCCTGAGTGCACACACACAGTACATGTAACCTTTCCACCATTGCAGAAGTGACCCTTTCTCAATTTCCTTCAGATTTTTGCACCATGTGGTAACTGACAAATTCAGTCTGGAAAACAACACTGTTACACGAGAAAGTAACTATGTAACTATGGATTTCTCTGGAACCCTGCAGTGAGCTCATTATCAACAAAAGCATTCACAATGTCTACTGATATTAGATTTTGTCCTTAGGTCCTTAGGTTTGAAATATTGTTTCACTGTTATTATGTACTGTATACAGTATATTGTAATTCCTGCAGGAGAATCAAGCTGAACCCAGGCAAAAGTTACTTTTATTACTATAAGATTTTGTGTGAACATCAATTAAACTTTACTAGTTTTAGTCCAGAGTTAAAATACATGTGAATTTAAAGGAATTCCTCACCCAAAAAATGATGATTAGTTTTATCAGTTATTCACCACGTGTTACATTTAATTCATGAAGAAAACAGTTTTTCTCATAAACCTCCACGATGAACGAACAATAAAAAAATAAAAAATTTTAAAAAAGCAGCAAATTCTCGTTGAACTTAAGCAAAGGCATCCATGTTTAACAACACTAAGACTATATCAAAACATCTGTTCACAAGCTCATAAACAATTTGGGCAGTATAATCCAAGTCTGAATTATATATGTGTTGATATAGTTTTGCTGTTGTTAAACACAGTTTAAGAATTTTCTTTGTTCTTGGATTCTTTGTTCACTGTGGAGGCATACGAGAAAAACAAAGTTTTCTTCTCAAATTCAACATAACGCAGGGTAAGTGACTGATATTCAAATTATCATTTCCCCCCCTAACAAGTGGTAGCAACTGGATCGAATCAGAACCGCCATATAGTTCGATTAGCAAGAAATAGAGAGAGAGCAAGAGAGAGTACGAGTGAGCATGTGTGCAGCTGTGACTGCAGCGATGGACGAGGAGAGTATGAGTTGAAACATACAATAACAACGTGAAGCGTTTACAATAAAAAGCTGTTTTTTAATGTAACTGACCATCGTTTAGAGCTTAATTTTAATTTTAAAAAGTATTGGTTCAAGCACCATTTCGACACCGGTACCGATTTAAAAATATCATTTCAGCACCTGTACTACACAAAAAAATGAAATTATGCCACATATAGTGTAATGTTCCTTCAACATGTTGATTTACCCAGCCATGGATTGTCATTTCATGTAGCGCTGATGGGACCAACAATGGGGACATAATGACTTGTCCACTAAAACAACAACAACAAAAACAGTTGACTAAAAATAGGACGTATGAGCAACAAGGCCTCTAATGATGTTCATATTTAATTGGAGAGGATATGTTGACAGCAGGCCTCTGGTGCTGCTCGACCTTTACATGCTGATTTGCGTGATGCTGATGAGGCCCATGGTTCAGTACACAGATTGCAGATGCTTACAGAGCACCCCTCTACATACACACTTCATGTCCCTCAAGTGAATGCATCCAGACCACTGCACCCAGCTTGCTCCCCTGCGTGACTGTGCACATTGAAGACCTCATCAAAAACAGCTAAATAGCTTGTCTACAACAACAATCAGAGTGGCAGTGGACCCGACTGCTCTCATGCTATCCTTCATTCTCCTCCTGTTAAAGGAAAATAAAGTATCACTCTGTGATAATGTTAAATGCAATTCAGAGGCTCTTTTGTGATGAAGTTCTCTCTGTTGTACCTGCTTCCCTTCATCATCTCATCTTCACTTCACTTAGTGTTAATTTCCAAGACAGACTTTGAACAACTCAGATTCTGCTGTGGGTTGCATGTGTAGGTGGTGAAAGCATTATAGACTGCATACTAATGCCAAAAAATGGAAAAATAAGATGTCTCCTGTCATGATTTAAAACCTGTTTCAGCTGCATTATACTGTTCTGTTGAGGCTACAGTCTGTAGACAGAAATTAAGCCCTCATGCTCTTTTTGTGGTCTATTTCTCCTCATATAATTGTCACCTATTATTACAATCTGGTGAGGAAACATGCTCCAAATGTTCGTTATTTAACACTGTGGGTTTAACATTTATTTCCAAACATCACTGAACCAAAAAGGAAGCAGATGCACTTCACAATTGCACATTTTATCCCTTTGTCACATGGATTCCTGTTTGGTTCAGTTTGAACTACAATAACTCAAGTACAACAACTCTACTCCACTACATTATAGAGGAAAGTATTGTCTTTTTCATTGTACTATATTTACATGAGCTTACATATTACACACAAAACATGTACGTTTATTGCCAGAAAGTTGGTGTTTTCATATTACTGGGCTGTCTATGCTGTAGAAAGATGAAAATACTTAAAAAAACAGGCTGTGGCATTTGAATTTGCTTAAGAGATGAAAAAAAAAAACAACTTACAACTACCAGAATGCACTGCGCCACACGAGACCAATAAACGCTCCTGCTGGTGGGTCACATAATGTGAGCTTGTGTGTTTGGCACAAGAAACGATATGGTGGCCAGCTAGTAACAAATGATCTTGAATTACAGTTTAACAGTGAGCTAAAATATGTTTCTTTAAACAACTTGGTTTGTATTTGAGCAGCGCCAGCTTTTTCCATTTTTCTACACTCTTTGTACCCGTGGTGGTCAGCATATAAAAAGGCTGAAGATGGAGGGAAGTTTATTACGATTAATTTACAGATAATACCCACACTGTTATGATACAAAGCCAGTTGGAAATCGGCAAAGTGTCCCTTTAAATGCATTTTCCTGTCAGTTATTCTGTATTTTAACTACCTTGGCTAATGGAATGAAGGATGTTTTAGTTATATCGACATCTTAAACCACAGAGCCACAAGGATGAGTCTGCACTTTTTACTCACTTCGGAGATCAAGCAAAATAGATTTTTTCCACACAAAAGTCACATTCAGTGACAGTATTAAGGGAATACAAATGATTCCACAAAATACAAAACACCTGACTGTTTTGCTGGTTAACTTCTATTAGCTGTGCTTCATGCTGAGACAAAAACCTGCAGTGTCAGGATCTTATATTGTCTGACGTGATCCCAGCATGTGGTGCTCTGGGCTGGATCACCCCTTTATTCCAGACAACATCTTTAGTAGCCTCTCTAATCCTCTCTGCAGACTTATCAGGCTCTCAAGGATATATGTTGGTCAAAATCTTCCGTGTTAAATTTGTGAGTGGGCTGAAAAATGCAATGGATCAAAAAGGCAAGTGCAATGATTTTTCTGGTTGAAAATATATTCAACTTTGAAGGATTAGTGCATGAGACCACATTGTGGGTTTCAAAAGGGAAGGAGAGGACTGTAACAAAGCAGAAGTGAGATTTTGTCAGTACTGATGACTTCAAACACAACCAGCCTCACCCTAGCTCCATCTTATTTCATCCCGGCACATTTACTGTAAGAGCTAATGCCTTTGGCAAGGTAATTTCAGATCATATAATGTATTTCTTTAAAGATACATTCAAAATGTTCTTTTCATATCTCACTGTAAGTGACGGGTAAGCTGCAGAACAATGGTGCTGGACGATTCAGCCCCTTGCTTAAGGACACTTCAGCAGAGTGGCTGCTCTGCTCGTTGACACTGGAGCTTGAATGTGTAGAGGGTCTGTCTCTCCTCTCACTGCATGCCCGAGCACTCGGGCTGTTTTTCTGTTCTTACTCTGGCCAACAGAGCAGAAGAAGCTGCGTTATACAGGAGGACAGTTGTGTCAACATCTTCCTCTGTGAATAAGTTCCTCCAACAGCACGATTATTATACCTCTGTAGGATACAGCAGTATTCATTTTAATGTTAAATGAAAAACTAAAGTAATCTTTTTGTGGCCTTTTGTGGATTTATAGCTGCTCAAATAAATATTTAGTATCACCAATGGATCTATTAGCTACTTGTAATGTCAAAGGGGTTGCTAGTAGTAATAATTGATGAATTAACTGGTGAACTTTGTCGAGCATTTAGCTGCTTAAAAGACAGATATAGAGTGCCCCAGTAATCAGTCCTAAATCCCGGAAATCATTTAGCATTTCAGCACTCCCAGTTCCCTCATTTCAAAGTCAGTGGGTGTTTTGAATGGGTTTTTTCGTTGGAAGCCTAAAATAAGGCCTGTGGTTAACACATGCTGGAGAGACTGTAACGTTTTCTCCTACAACATAAAATACATCAGTTAATACCCTGCTTGCAAACTTTTTTGTTTCTTTGTGTCTTAAAAAAGGAGCTTGCTAACAAGTGGCTAAATGAAACTACAGAACGTCATCGCGCTGAGCCACGCCGAACACGGCTTCACAGCCTCATTGTGAAGCCGTTGGCAGCTTCAAATCATGCAACCATGGTGCAGTTCATCCATAGCCTAACATTAGCCTTTTACTTCTGGGGATTTCAAAAAGGATTCAAAAGTCCTAAAAGTGGTATTCATTTATGAAGATTGTCTTGCTGAGCAAAACGTTTAACTATCATGAACATTTACTGTGAATGTATTTTCTGAAATAATCCAAAATGCAATGAAAAATCCCTTTAGCTTTTTGTCGAGGGAACCAGGGCGATGCTAACTTCTGCATTAGTCTACAGAATAATGTCGTTCTGTGGCACTCTATTTGCGTCAGAAGTTGGTGGTGACCACAAAAAAGCTAAAAAAAAAAAAAAGCAATACACCAGATGACCAGAAACGCGATTCCAAATATGCTAATGTTGCTCTGTAACTGCTGGATGTGTAAATAAGCGTCAGTAACACGTTCGCCATATCTTCTTAAAAGATAACTGTTTCCACTGACTTCAAACCAGTAAATGCAATTTAAAGGAATAATTCAACATTTTGAAAACATGTTCATTTTCTTTCATCAAGCAAGATGAGAAGATCAGCATAAATAACTTGCCTGTACACTGAGTATACAGTGCATATATGGTTAGCTTAGCTTAGCATAAGGAAACAGTCAGTTTGGCTCCCTCAGACTTACACCTACAAAACCTCAAACATTTACTTGACATTGACATGACAGATTGAAGTCATGTGTTTCTGGCCTCCTGTTTAACAGAACAAGCTCAGAAATAGTAAATACTGAGTCACATTAATATTAAATATCTTCAATAGAAAGAGGTTCCAAATATAACTGAGCCAAACACCCACTCTTTGGTGCCGCTGAGGACACTTCTCCGTGGTTAAATATAGGGTTTTTTTCACTTTTCAACATGGAAAAAGAAAGAGCATGTTCTCAGTTAATGAATAACTGTATTTCTAAGCTGCATGTAGTCAAGATGTGTTGGTTTGTGTTGCGCTTTCACACTTAAGCTTAACGATGTGCTGTTAAAAATGGCCTTAAATTCAATTCAGAGGAATATCCTTTTCCCCATCGCTCCTCCTCCTCACCAACTAAACATTTGCTGAAACCCACTGCAATCCCCTCCTAAGTCTATTCAAGCAGAGAGGAGTGAGATACGCAGCAGAACTGAGCCAGGAGAATTCACTTTTAATTAAAGCAGAGAGATCCTCTGTGCTTAGCGAAGGTGGGAGAAGAAAAGGGGGAAAAAGCTCTTTTCCTCTTTGAAAAAACTGAACTGCAGATTTTGTGTAAGGCCCTGAATGAAGAGCTTTGTTGAGGTTGGATAGTGGAAGACATCATTTGATCTCCCATTGACAGCGCCTCCCTGCTGCAGAATAATTACTTCTTTTATGAAGCCATTAGAGAGGACCGATTCAAGTGATTGTTTCTCAAATGTCCATCCATGTGCCCAACCGGGATCTGGGAGTGGCAGCTACTGGGGGTGGCTCTGAAACTCACACAACAGGAATCTGGGATATTTCTCTCTCTCTGGAGCTTTGTGACACATCATTAGTGCCAGGGCTGTCTTTCCTGTTTCGATCAAAGATTTTTTTTTTAGCACTTCTCTCCCCAGAATAGTAGAAGTTCTCTCCTCTTTCATTTCTTTCTTTCCCTCAGATTTACAAACAGACTCTGCATGAACAAACAAGACTACAAGTAGAAGAATTAGCACTAATCCACATTTTGTGCAAATGACTTGTTCAGTTTTTGTCTTTCTGCTCGCGCCTAATTGAACTCTGCTGCTTTGTGTCCACAATTACAATTAAGCCATTATTCCCTCAGCCTCGTTTTCTTTTTGACTGTGTCAGTTGCTTATCACCATGTACTGGTGGAAGTGATGATCATCAGTCACTCGATTACAATGCGGCAGCTTAACGCTACTGTGCACCAGTCAAAGAAGAGGATTACATTATTTTTAGACCCTTTAATTTACCTCTTCTCTTTCACAGTAAAAAGGTCACCACTGAGCTTAATGGACCATTGAGTATTATCAGGATTACAATGAGCTTTTTCCCTGCCATCCTGGGCTTAATTTTTAAGCTTCATAGGGTGTACTTAAAAACCCCAACTGTGATTGGTCTGTTCAACATTTCCGATGCCAAATGTACTCATATTTCTAATTACCTCCGGGCTTTGGGAGGGTGTAACCAACAGGGCTAAACACAGCAATCATTTCGTGACAGTAACGGATCTCTTCAGAAAGTGCCCGTCTCAAATTTAGCAAAAAACAAAGCAAAGAAGAAATGCACACTCTGTCATCACGCAACACAAGGTTCAATCTCATGATTTATCAGAGAGGATCTGCCGGTGTGTGCTTACCATTTCTGAAATTGATGCATTAAAAGAATGACTCTGAAAGACCATCTGGGTATTCCCTTACTACATCTGCACCCAATCACTGAATAACATGTTGGCATTGTACGTTTCTGCAAACCACGGATACTTTAGGTAAGGTTAGGTAAGGTAGATAAGGTAAGGTAAGGTAAGGTAAGGTAGATAAGGTAAGGTAAGGTTGCTCATGGCATCGTTCAATTCCTGCAGTGCATTTGTAGTTTATTATGTAGCTATGTGGATATATTGAAATTTTAGATATCACCAATGCCGTGGTGTGTGTAGCTTATGACACAAAACCACTTGATTATGACTTGCAGTGCTTACAACATGCAGTGTTGTAGGCACATTCACCACTTGAAACGCAGTACTGTCTCTGTAAAACATAACTGCTTTTCGTGACACTGTCCCCGTTGATAAACAGTGACGGGTCGCTAACCATTCATGTTTGGTGCCTACAAAGCAGATGGAAACACAGTAATGACTTGCTAAAACACAAACGGTTTTGTTGTTTGTTAGTGACATGCAATCCACCATCCCTTCCACCTCCCAGAGTCAGCTCACACACCACATCACTTTTAGAAACGTTGATATGATACATATGAAACGGGAAAACGTAATGAGATTTGCAGAAATGTACAAAGCCAACATTTTCTTCAGGCGACCCGGCTGACATAGAACATTCCCATCTCATTCTCGATGATTGGCTCCTCAGCTGCTCAAAAATATCTAAATATGTAAAAATAACAGACCAACCAAATTCTTTGGCCCTGTAGTGGGAAAGTTGCTGAATACCTTTGATAGTTTTGGACTCTAAAACCCCATATTTTTCAATTTTTGCATTAACTCCTGCTCTCAGACTGTTGAGAAATATGTCTGTGTGCTTTGTTTTCACAGTCAGCTATTTTCTGTCCAGACCAGAACTAGCAGGTTTTATACTTAGGCAGGTATGATAGAGCATACAAACTACTGTTAAAGGAGTACTTCACCCACAAAATGACTGATTTTATATCAATTACTCTTTTTTGCATGCCTCCAAAAATCCAAAAATGGCAAACATTGTTGATGAAGTGAAGTCATTGGGATCGCCTACCTTTAACAACAGCAAAACTATATTAAAACATCTATTTACAAACTCTCACACAACTCTTGCAGTATAATCCAAATATCATTTATCCAGTTGTATACCCAGTTTTTCCCCAATGATACTGCATTACTTTGCTGTCAGCGGTGACTAAAAATAAAATTTATCAATTCTTTCCATTTCAATCCTGTTCAGAAGGAGCAAGGCAATGTGTTTTTTTAAATATTCAACACACGACTGGATAAACGAGACTTGGATTGTGTAAAAGTTTCTAAACTGATATTTTGACATAGTTTCCTGTTGTTAAATGCGTACCCGTTATTTCAAGAATGTGTTGCCGTTTTTGGGTTCTTTGTTCAACATGAAGGCATGCGAGAACAAAAGTTGTCATGAATTCAAGGTAACGTGTGCTGAGTAACAGATATACAAATCGTCAAATGGGTGAAGTATTCCTTTAAGTGTTATTATGTACATTTATATTAAACAAAGCTTCTGTCAACAGCTTAATTGCTGAGCTTCAGGGATCCCATAAAATGAAACCACACAGGTAATAAATCTAAAATGAAAAGTAAAACATTTATCATTAACCTCTCAGCAGGCCAATAATGAGAGGGTAATGAAAAGAGAGCAGGGGCACTAAATGTCTGACCACCAATCTGCAGCTTGTCTACACTCATTACAGCACAGATTTATTTACTGTTATCCCATGTTTGTGCCACTTTTTCAACACTTTCCGACAGATTACAGACAGCGGTTTCCGTAACAGATAACCTGCTGATATATGATAATACCCATAGTGAAAAGCTATTTTAAGAAACTTTATCACAGGGTATGTGAAGTGGCACTTATAAGGGTCAACACTGAAGTAGAGGTGGATGTTGTCAAATGATTCATATTCGCCATTTTGGTTTCAGACAAAGTAAAATAAGAACCAATTTTCAGCAAAGGGCTTGTCGGGAGTTTTAAAAACCACTCTCAGAGCTTCGTATAATCCGGCACTGTACAGAGAGTATGCAAACATCTTTTCTGATGAGCTTCTCTTCGAGTGGCCACCAGCAATTACGAGTATTGGGCTTTAGGCCAATCACTAATGCGGACACACACTGAGATCAAGCACAGGTTTAATTAAAATGGCTGACATGAAAATGGGAAGCCAAAACTGTGGCGCATACCGTGGTAACTTTTGCCAAACATTGAGCCAAAAAAACTGCTTTGGCAGAGCGATCCTGTTGTTATTGGAAGCAGTCATGTTCACACTCCAGTTTTGAGAGGTCATGCACTCCTCAGAGTTGCCATCTGTGCTGAGCGAGCCGCTTGAATGTGTTCTGCAGTGCAGCAAAAGTTTGGCATCTAATGAGTTTACTTGAGCCTTCTTAGTTTTACATGTGAACTTTAGTCTTCCGTCTTACCTGCACCACTATTAACAATAATACTTCCAAAATCCTTTTGTATAAATAAAGACACTTTATAAAGACACTTTATGTTGGGCTTGACTTCTCTCCTGGAAGTGTAATGAGGCACCAGACAACTTTGCAAGTAGGATGGAACAATTTGTGTAAACTTGAACGCAAGCATGGCCAGTGTTATCACCGCGGGAGGAATGTGATCTTTAGTTTGATTTGATTTGACAAACACAGCTAATGCGCACTGGCAGGCCAAACACACCAGGAGAGCGGAAAGACAGGCCCCAGGGTGAGGGGAGGGTCAGTGCTGCTGCAGCCAACACTGTTAACCCTTCTTCTGCTGAAGAAACAAAGACATCCAACGTTTTATAGTACAGTACTTTTACAGGATGGGACTTAAAGTTGAGTGCGTGTGCACATAATACAAACAGGACAATGAGAGGAGACTGATGGTTTCCTTTCCCAGTAATGCCGGTGCACCTGATGCCCTTTCTTCCTGCTTCTGTTAACACTGACAACATTACAATAACGTGTTTCTTCCCACCAGAAGCTGACTGTTAATGACTATCAGTGCTGGTTTTACTGTGGCCAAACATAACCTCAGTTCCCTGTATTTTTCTAACTGTGAAAACACAGCGAGCAAAACCCATTTTAAATAAACTATGAGAATATCGCCGCTAATTTAACTCAGCTGGTGTGATTTGCAATGGGGATTTTAAGGTCTAACAGTTTAAAAAAAAAAACCTCACCCACGCTCGAGTTAAAAGAATGTTTTTTGGCAATCAAGAAACAGAGGGAATGGAAATTGGAAATTGATTACATCTGCAAAGCCAAGTAACAAAACTGAATATTTTATCTGCTTCTATCATGACAAAACATCCAACTCGTAAATATTCAGCATCCTCAGAGTTCAAATCTTGTCGACTCTTTTTGAGGGGGAAAAAAACATGAATCTGCTGTTTTTTGGGTTTGTTTTTTTTTTTGGTTTTTTTTTTACATCTTTTCTTGTCAGTTTCTTTCAAGCAAACTCCAAAACAGTTTTTCATAATCACACCGTTTTTACTGTCTGTCGTACTGGCTCAAGGTTTTTCTCACAGCGAGGTGACTCCTCATCTGTTAATCCTACCAGTCGTCCGTGCTGGCTGACAGTTAAGTGTTGTCTCTGAACTCGAGAGGTCTCACACAGTTTACCACAGCTCTGTCTTGCTCAGTCCTGCCCCCTGGTCAACGAGTCCCAGGACAGATATGAAGAATATTTATGGACGGACTCGTGGAGCCGTTTGCCTGCAGCACAAGCCGAGCTGGCTGTTGGCCCGCTCGCCAAAGATTAACTTTGACGTTTCGTCCCCTAAATCTGCTCTGATTAAATATTTGCTGGCTCATTTAATATGAATGTGAATTAATGGTCAGTCAGTGAGTTCATGTCTGCTCCACTTGAGTAATTGCCATGATTTGGCAGAAAGACCTCTGCAGCACCTCCTGTCTCTTGTCTGCTGCATTTCCTCTTTGTCCATCTGTCTGTTTACATGCGTGATTTTTATCCGCGTGATTTTAGCTATAAATGAGAATAAAATTAACCTGAAGTTGTGGCACAAACTTGCAGTATGTGAAGCTGTAATGTGAGGGCCTGACTCACTGTCACTGAAATTTAGCCGCGTTAGTGGCGTGACTTTAGAAATGGTAACGTTTGTCTGTCAGTCGCTCTGTCCAACACTTTCAGACTGAAACCATATACATTCATGGGCCCCAGACAGTGAATCCAAATGACTTTGATAACCCCCTGACTAAACCCCTTGTACATTTATGGTTTTAAGTGAAATGTCATTGCTGGATGGACTGCCTTGAAACTCTTTACAGACATTCATGTGTTGCTCAGGACAAATTAATAACTTTTGTACTCTATTAGCATTCTTATTTGGCGTTATCATTGTGAAAATTTTAATTTATCCAATACTGTGGTTTATGACCAAATAAAGACATAGTGCATTGCTAATTATTAAATAAATTCCTCCAGGAACAGTGCCACGCTTTGAAGCAAATTTTACATAGCCCGTGTCCATCACATGATGCCGTGGGGCCCGCAAAAACCTTTTCCTGTAGACTTACATTGGGAAAGAGACGTCTGTAAATCAGCATTTACATTTCTTTGAGTATCACAACCCAAGTGAAATTACTCGTTTCAGCATTGCAATTTGATCCATTTGGTCCAATAACATTTCAAAAGTCTAGAAGAACTGCTTGATTGAATTATTTTAACCCCATTAAGTCAGCTGCTTGACCAGCTGAAGTTAACGCCTCAGCTGCTTTAAGTCTCTACTGTGCTTGATGATGCCAGCGTCATGAGCCACTGGGCAACATTCATCAGAACAAATGTTGGGCCCGCCTCGGATGCTGTATCCAGTTCTCTTTATACATCCATAGCTTTTCCACTAAACTCACCTGATTAATCATTTTACTAAATATCAGCATATTAGCATTATCAGTCTGAGCGTGTAAGCACGCTGATGTTAGCATTTACTGTAGCTCAAATAACAAGGACTGTCCCATAATAATATATTGCCCCAAAATAACTGCAATAATGTCACTCAGAAATAATTTTATGTCACTGATACAGTAATGATATAATAGCATAATAATGCACGTACACCCTTTCAAAAATTAAGGAACTTTTCATTCAACCTGAAATGACAACAAAACATGTCTCAGCATAGTCTTTCTCTGGTGTAGGCGCTGTGAAAAACACTTCATGTGTTTTATAATTGCTGGGAAAACCCTGCTGTTTATTCTGGCATCATATTGGCTAAAATTTAGATTATGTTTTTACTTAAACAGCAGCAATGTGCGGCATACAAGGACATGACTTTGGTCATATTGCTGACCTCAATAAGTCATTAACGTCAATATCGTGACAGGCCTACAAAACAGCGCCCTGCCTACAGTGTTAAAGAGCTGATTGCGTGACAGTGTGACTCTTTGACTTGTTTCTTTATACCTCATACAATATAAAGGTTCAATACAATTGCAGCAGGACTCCATCCACGCTCTTGTTACTGTCATTTGAACCTGCAAATTAGCCACGAGTTCAATTTCATTTTGGTAACGAGGGGAATGAATTATTAACATCAGTAATTAACCTGTGTGTGGCCCTGTTGCATTTGTGAGATGTAGAGCGGTACCACACGCATCTTTATGCCATTTTTTCCATCTGGTCACCCTTGTGAACCACCCTTTTTTTTACTGTGTTTTCAGAACAGAAGTGCCTGGCTACCTTTTAGCCAAAACCACCATAACGTGACCTGTGCACACAAAGCCCTAAAACAATGCTCTCCTGTGGACTTCACTCCCACCAAGAGGCCACTACACATTTTCAGGATATTGTTTCCCTTCACAGTGAGTCAGGAGTAACAGGCATGTTGAAGTATGCAGTTTTACTTTTCTATTTAGACCTTGTAACCGTGCAGGGAACCTGACCTAGATATGATTACATTTCTCCAAGGTAAACATATTATTCAGTTTGAAACAAAGACTAGCTTGTTTGATGGCGTCTCACTCTTCCTGAAATATGAATCATTTCTCCACTGACAAGGAGCAAAATACTGAGACAGGACTGAAAAATCGTCATGGTTACAGAGAGAGTGTAGGAGTCACTTTTCAATGATGTTTATACAGCTGTAGAAGTGAATGTAAGGAATTATTATACTGTTAAACTACATTCATGTGAAGCCCTGTGAAAGAAAGGCTGCTCATGGGAATGAGAAGATCAGTGACATTCATTGATGTTTCAGACACAAATGTCTGAAAACGAAAAGAAATAGCTGGGGATTTACTTTCTTTCTGAAAGCTTGAACCAGCGGCTGATTAGCTTAGCTTAGAAAAAGGAATATTCATGAATATTCTCAAAGTTAACTTCTGGTCTGTTGTTGCCACTATGGTGTGGTGAAAAGATCACTTCCACTGCCATCTGTAGCAGTGTAGATAGTGGCTCTGAAAAGCAGCAAATTAAGATAATTTTCTTGCCACAATTCTTTCATTGTGACATCAACATACCAAAGAACTGCCAGGTCACTGTCTGTACAACTTACAAGACTAGACCATCCAAGTCTCCAATATTATATCATATCAGCTGAGGAATCGCAAAGGAAAAAGTGTCTGCCTGCCAACTAGAGGGTTCATGTTAACACCCATAGGAGTGTCAACCAAAACAGACAGACAGACAATTCAAATCACACTCATGTTCTCAACGCAGTTAACAGCTGAGAATAACAAACTTATCTTATACTAATAAGTCATATAATAATTATATAATAGTGACACTCTAAGCCCTTGTCATTAGCCCAGCCTCCGCCTGTATAAAGTACATTACTGATACATTACTCATACTCATTTTTTGAGCCAGTGCAAAAGTAGCACTATCATGTAAAACAACCTAAGGCACGATTTAAGGCTGATAAGGATGAGTTTTCATCCGTATTGTGCCTTAGATCACCAAAACAGGTCTCTAAATAATCAAACGCCATGTTTTCCTCAATATTCTTTTATCAGAATGTAACTCAAGGCTGTTAAATTCAACAGAAAGGATGAAAAAACAAAATTCACTCAAGATTTTGCAGTGCACAGACCACAAAATACACCTCTTTCTACTAAAGATGGCAGCAATCTTGTGACATCATGCTGATTTTGGTTATAACAAACCACAAGCAAACATTCACACATTTCTGTTTGTGTACAGATTAAACAAATGAGATATGACGTGTTACAGTAATTAATGTATTGTATGTATGAATGTATCTTTACAGTCCCTGTTTAGCCTAAAATAGCTTGCCAGATGCTGGCTTTAGCTTTTTCTTTAGGGCAAAGACATAAGACTGCCATTCATCTTCTAATCTAACTCTCTGTATGAACAGGAATAAACACATTTTTGACATGTCAACCAACTTCTTAAAAAATAGGGTATTGTAGGTTTAATTGTGCATGTTCTAAGAAAATATGCTTCAACTATAGACTACGCCATCAATTACACACAATAACAGGTTTATTTATGAACATGTGACTCTTTTATGTCTTTTATGTCCTAAGTGTGAACCCCACTATGATTTATTTTGTTTTTATTAACTTTGACTTATCAGCTGCAGCACCCTTCATTATACCTCAGAATATTTAGTGTTTGCCTTTTTGAAACTTAATGTGACCCCAGGATGACCTTAAAACTAACAAAATACTGAATCATTAAAACGCAGACAAAGTACGTCAGTAATGAAAACCGTCCTTGGAGGTATTTAAAGATACTGAGCAGGATACAGAGGCAAAGTTTGGAGAAGTCAAACAGGATGTAGATTGTCTTTGTGCCCGGATGCTGAGGGTTCAAGTACATGAGCAGAATGTGATCCATTTCTCCTTGAGGGTCCCAGACTCTTCCCAGACTACCGGAGGGAAAATCGAGGAGGCACAAAGCCAGGGGGGTCTGCTGTGTCGCTGAGGTTTCAGGTGGCATGTATTCTGCGGATTTGTCCCGGGCTAGACAGAGAGCCACAAGGGCGAGTGTCCCCTTGAATGTTCTGGAAAATTCCCTGACCCTGAGGAGTGTTGCATTACACCTCCCAATTGTAGCCTCCGGGGCTCGTCCCAGAACAGAGCTTCCTTTGAGAGAGGCTGCCGAGAATTTGGGAAGTCGGGATTGGCAGTTTTAGAAAAATTCTCAGTGTAACATCTTAAACATAATTATGATAAGACAAAGCGAATCCATTACTGTGTGTGCTCCAGATTTAATGGATGAGTAGACCTGTTAACCTCTGCATTCTTTGAAAATCAACTGAGCCTGTTTGCTCTTTAATGTCACACATTCACACAAATTATCCTCACCTCAGATCATCTTGAATAATGTTTTTTTAATTCACTTCAATTCCCGCACACTTTAGCTCCTAAAGACATCAGTGAAAATGCCGCAGGGTAGAGCTTTGTTTCTGTTTATTCCCCTCTCGGCTTAACCCAATTTATTAAAGATAATATGGAAGTCGGAGCTTGCTGCTGTGAAGCTTTACAGATGGTTTTGTGCGCAAACTAACATGACAGATAAGTTTTCCAGATACTTGATTGCTTTTAATCTTTGCTTATCTCTGTTCCAATTTGTATTCCTGTTAATATGAGTTTAACAGAATATGAAAGAATGAGGACAGTTTAACTTCTCTCTAACAACAGCGTCATGATGTTTTTCCCAGCAGGTGATGCACTGATTTCATCCTTTTGTAACACGCTCATGTTATTTCTTCTTTTCTTTTTCATGTGCAATAAAGCATACTCAGGTCTGTACTTATTCTTCTTTTTGTGTGTGTGTGTGTGTGTGTGTGTGTGTGTGTATCTTTGCTGCAGATGGTGAGTCACGCCCTCTCTCTCGCTGAATAGATGGCCTCACAAAGGCGAAAGGATCTCAGCTCAGCCAGTAAATAAAACCCCTCTTCCTCCTGCGCAGCGTGGGAGAAAGTGCCCCTGCGGTGCTGGTGTGGCATCCTCGTAGGTTGATAACTGGAGTGAAAGCGGTGTTGAGGGTTCATCTTTCACTCTGAGCCACTCACCTTTCATGCCGGGGCCCCGGAGCCGGCTCTCAGGGCTGGACTGTCAGCGGGAACGCAGAAAGACTCTCGTGTGGACTTGATCAGCAGAGCTGCACAGGTGTAAAGCATCTTCCTCATGAGACTGAAGAGGTGTACATGAGAGGAAAGTCATGCTTTTGTTTGGATGACCTTCAACCAGGATTAAGACACTTTGACTGACTTTTTCTTCATTTCTGTTGGGGCCCAGTGGGGCTGAGTGGTGAGGACAGGGACAGCTCGTGTTGATGCTTATGCTTTATGAGTTTTCATCACTGGGAGAGCGTGTCTGAGTGGCACGGGGAGCCAGCATGGCCAAGCCTCTGCTGAAGATACAGCGCTATTTCCGCAGGAAACCTGTCCGCTTCTTTTCCCTCATCCTCCTCTACCTGACCGCCGGGAGCCTCGTCTTCCTGCACTCTGGCTTCGTTGGGGACAGCGGCCCCGGAGGCAGAGGGGGCCGGGACTCCGTGGTAGCTTCAGAGATGGGGAGCCGGACTTCAATGTCAGACGCTCGGGGGCTCGGCATAATGAGCAGGGTGTTTAAGGAGACCCGCAGGTCTGGACGGAGGTACGGCCCCCCTTGGATGAAGAAGGACAGACAAGCAGGCCAGGACTCAGTGCACAGGGGGGGGGACTATACCAACAACTGGAACCGTGCACTTAAAGGACGCAGTGCCAAAGAAGTGGATGATGGAAGAGGTGGGTTATATCACTTCACTATGTTGTCGCAGTGGTGTTGTTTTCAGCTTGGCAGTTTTCCAAATTCAACAACAGATCTTCTCCCACATCTCAAAATTCAAAATGAGGTGATAAATTATTAAAGATGGTTGAAATTTGCCCTTGGCTTCTCCCACATATAAAAAATAATACAATAATTCAATGCAGCGCTCGCTTAAGCAGATCAGCAAAGCATAAATAGAATTTAACAGTAAATGAATTTTAAATGAGCGAATAATCACAATGTGTGCCGGCAATCGCAAAGATAATTGCAGTGCTGCAACATTAATGAACACTTCGTGTTTACTACTTGATTCTTTTGTAAATATTATCAGAACATTTAGTTGTAATAAATCATTGTTTTTGTCATAGTTGCTAATGAGAATAGTTAACAAACTTGAAACATTTTATGACTTGCTGGTTTATAATGCACATTCAAAGGCAGCACTCGTTCCTCCAACACTTCATGTTAATATGAAATTGATCCAAAGAAATCTCTAATTATAAACCGCACCATCTTAATGACAGAGAATTTCCAGTTGTAATTGGTCATGTAGGAAATCTCTTGAGAGTGGAGTGAGATGATGAAT
Organism: Plectropomus leopardus; assembly: GCF_026936395.1. Lineage (NCBI taxonomy): Eukaryota > Metazoa > Chordata > Actinopteri > Perciformes > Serranidae > Plectropomus > Plectropomus leopardus. Next base: position 20,556,073 of record NC_142179.1, read on the forward strand.
ATGATTAAGTCCTCCGTCTTGTCTCGAAGTGATTCCTTCAAGGGTCTCACCCACAGGGCTTCAGCTGCAGCTTTGCTTTGTGCCGCTCAGCACGTGTTCGACAGCTACACAATCACAACATCTACATGCCTTCACAATGGCAAGATTTAAAGTTTTATCTCTCTTTCTATAACTGTGCAACTACACAGTCCTGTCAGAAAAGGTTTACATATAAACTCCTTACTGGCATGTGAGATCCTATCGAATCACAAAATGTTTTGAAAACACCAGCATTAGGACAGGAAGTGTCTGTGCATAGACGACGACTCTGACCTTGGATGGCACGACTATCCTGATTACTTATTCCTTTCCGAATGAAACATGATCAAATGAGCTGATTACAGGAGATCATTTACTCCTGACTCACATCTCTCTTCCCGCTCTCAGCTTTTCTTACCCTGTCAAACACTCTTTGCACTGCTGGATAAGGTATAAATTATTAAAAACGGTGGATTTCTCCAACACACATTCAAAAAAAAAAAAAACTCCTATAATACTAGTGCCAGACCAATGTCTGCTTTTCATAACAAAACACAATAGAAAATAGTCCTCAGCAGGGGTGAAAGAAGTACTCTGATCGTTTGATTTATTAAAAGTTACAATACTGAAATGTGTAAATACTCTGTTACATGAAGGCACCTTTATTCAAAAGTATCCTACTCAGAATCACTTACACAGAATACTATATGTCTCATATCTTTGTTGATTGTTGATTATTTTTACCGATCCACTAACACGTAAGCACCGTGTTATCATTGTAGTGATTTTAACTCTTTATACAGCCTACTATAGGGCAGTCTCATAATCTCATAATGTGTTTTGTTCAAGCGGCAACGTCCAAGGCTGAAAGGTTGAGCAGCATTAAGTGCCAAAAACTGCAGTTCTTTGAGTGGCCACTTGAGGCTGGCTCCAAAACAAAGTCTCTGAAATGGTTTAGGTTTCTATAGCCAATTTAAAAAATCACAACAGTTGTACAGGGAGGAATGTTTATATAATTAATGAGTTATTTATAACCAGTGTTATGAAGGCCTAAAGTTACGCATATTTAAAATCAGGCCACTTGACTACAGGCTGTCTGCAAGATGTTGCTGCAGTCTATGAGTCAGATCCACCCCTCACTCTTCTGGGTGACATAATGGTAGCAACGTCCATTATTTACAAAGTTTATGGTTTTATCTGTAAAATCTAAATTGTCAAAGTAACTCATAGCTGTCAGATGAAGGCCATAGAGTAAAACACACAATATTCACTCTGAAATGTAGTGAAATAGAAGTATAATGTATCATGAAATGGAAATACTCAAAGTTCACCATTATAATTGAAGTCCAGCACAAGTACAATATTTGTGTAAGTGTGACTTATTTATACTTTGCACTGTAGATGTTTTAGCCATTGTAGACACTTGGTCTCCAGTACTGTAAACACTCCACCCATCATAGGAATCCAAAGATATCCTAGTTATAATGTTCAGCCCGCCAACAGAAATAAATAAAGCTTGACATGTTTCTTCAGTTAGAGCAAATTTCCAAGGGCATTAAACCTTTCAGATACTTTGCTTGAGTAAAAGTAGCAATGACCATGGCTATTCTATTACAATTAAAAAAAATAGGCTTGGGCATTATATTTATTTATTTTGATACCTGCATACCTTCCCGACATTTTAACACAGTATACAATATGTGATTGTATTTGCGAAGAAAAAAAAAATCAAAGCTGAGCGGTTTTCCTGCTGTCTCTCTGGGCCATTGCTGGCCAGCTTTTTCTAGTCCTGTAACATTACCCCCACCACTTGCAGTCTCAGCTCAGCTGCCTGTTCCATGACAGGAGACTGGCATCTGGTGGCAGATGCTGTGCACTACATCGCCCCAATACAGCATCTCCACATCAATTTAATGAAAAGAGGAGCATCTGTATTTTTGACGTTTGACGTACGTTTGGTATTTCTAAATAACCTGGTGTACCATAATACCTTGAGAAGCCAAATCAAAGTCTGGCATTTATGATTTTACCTAAAATAAAGACATATTACCATTTAAGCCATGTTACTGCTGCACAGTTTGATCTACAAGAATGCTTACTATTTTAAAAACTGGACATATTTTGTATGTAAAATCTTAATCTGTGAAATAACAAGTAACTGTTGCTGTCATGTAGTGAATTAATACTATATTTACCACTGAAATATAGTTAGGTAGAAATATAAAGTAGCATAATATGGAAATACTCAATTAAAGGTCAAGTCACTCAAAATTGTAGTTACAGTAAGTACAGTGTTTGAGTGAATGTACTTAGTTATTACTCCACAAGAAAAAAACATTCAGTTCTGCAGTTGTAAAAGGCAGTCCAGATACTACTCGACTACACACATGCTATTTAGGTGTTTCTATTTATTCATAACCCCGATGTCTTAAAATAGACACTGAGGACCCATTCATTTTACTATCACTCTATTGTGGTTACCTGGGTTTCTGTTTTCCCTCCAGAGTGCAGTACGGGCAGGTGTAGAATCTAAACTGCCCATAAATATCAAACATGAGTGTGAGTGACTGCTGCTTTGTGTGTGTTAGCGTCGAGGCAGCTCTCCTGATTTTTATCTCACTCCACTCAGGGACTCTCTGAGCCTGAAGAGAATCGAGCCAGAGGAGAAAACAAATAAGTGATTCTATTACAAAAACTATGAGTCACAGTACAGTACCCCGCTGCACATTACAGTATTAAAAAATGATGTATTTTTAGTGCAGTGCTGAGCTATTTTTTCCAATTCAAGGTCAAGAAAACAAACATGTTTGTAGTGTACAGTACATTCAAGCTTTGGGTTGTCTGATCAAATGAAGGTCTCTCAGTCTGGCTCCGTCCTCCTCCCCTCCCACCCTGAAACACCAACCTCACAGAACTGCGGCTGAAAGTGATGATGGAGTAATTAGCAGCTTCAAAGCATTCGTTTGCTCTCATGCACCACTCATCACTCTGCAGTCTGAACCATCTTCAGCCTTTTCTCTTCGCTCACTGCAAATGCACCCATTCCCACTGGCCCTGAATTTAATATAGAGGGAATATTGCAGCATAAAATGCACCACAGCACATAAACACATTTGCACTGTGTGGGGCAGTGGCACAGAAGCATACTGTACTGATGAGAAAACTGGAGCGGACTAAAGATGTTGACATTAGTTGATGATCCACCAGATGCATAGAGGGTACTGTGGTTCGTTTGCATATTGAAAGTACAGATAATGATATCAGTTGCATCTGATCTTTCATCATGTGCACTTATAAAGAAGAAATATATCAAAACAAGCTTCCAGCTTCATTTAAATCAGCATTTCCCTTCATCATAAAGCAGATTATTTTCCAGCTCAACAATAGTTAGGAGGGAGATTACAGCTGAGTCCTGCAGGACACCACATGCTGCACAAACGCAGGTCTTTAGTCCATAACAATTAAAGTAATGCAGGGGGACTAGGACTCATTTAGCTCAGATCAGAGGCTCAGAGGGGTAATGGCACAACACAGATGGCGAGAGGCTTGTTTGTTAAAGGTATAGTGGAGCCTTTGCAGCTCAGTTAAATAGAGAAACAGCATTTTAATGAGAGGGAAGAAGCTGTTGAAGGGCTGCTCGATCACTCTGCAGAGGTTTACTGAAGCCCAACCCCCACACACTCGTGAAGAAATGCAGAGACATGACAGTTACAGTTACAGGCCACTAGAAGGGGATGTGTGTCTTTATAAATAAATAAAGATTCTGCCCCAGTTTTGACTCCTCATGTCCTCTCTTACTAGACTGTGTCGGCATGAGAAGACAATACTGCTACGAACAGTGTTCACCTTTAACTCTTATTTTGACTGTGTAGTACAATAGCTGAAGTAATTATCATATACTGTATATAGCTATTTTATTTTTGAAAATGTGTTTGTGTTTCTTTATTCATAAGTAACTTTTTTCCCCTGTTTTTCAGCAAAGTATATCGGCTGCTACATTGATGACACACAGAAAAGAGCACTGAGAGGAGTTTCCTTTTTCGACTACAAAAAAATGACTGTATTCCGTTGCCAGGACAACTGTGCAGAAAGGTACGACAGCAGCAAACAACAAAAACACTCATCAATTACATATCCACTCTCTTTCCACTCTTTTTTTTCCTGCTGTCAGGCTGATAAATAAAACCGAGCTGGAAGAGCAGAAGAGCTGAGAAGGAAATTAAAAACTTCTGAAAGTGATTAAAAGGAACTTCCTCATCTGTGATGTTTTATGGAGCCAGAGTCATAAAACCAATGCCAGTAAATGACCAATAACGACTCCCTAAAAATACAGTTTCACCTGAATGGGTGTAATTTCTCAGGACATAGCAGTGCACGCTTCGGCGAGCTCTGTGACTTGTCAGCCTGTGGTCTAAGTGCACATTTATGCATTATATCAGGTGTCTTCAACATGTTTAGGTCAAGGACCCCTTAGCTGAAAGAGTAACTGAGCAGGGACCTCCTCCTACACATATAGTATAAAGCTGCATCCTATATTAAACGGAGCTGATGGACGTTGTCAGGCAGAAGGCCATATAAGTCTCAGGCTGCAGCCTTGATCTGTATTTACTTTTCAGGTAGTTGCAAGAGGAAACTTCACTTTCACAAAGATCAAAACTTCAAACAATTATTTGGCAGTGCCCTGCAGTAACTCTGAGGACCCCCTAGGGGTCCCAGACCAGACCCCCAGTTTAAGACAAAGGCTTTATATGATAATGCAGAACAAAAAATCGTGAATCAGGGCGCCTGCAGTGGCTTGCCTGGTGGAGTGGGCACCCCATGGACAGAGGCTGTGTCCTTGCCGCAGCGGGTTTGATTCGCTGCATGTCATCCCCCCTCTCTCCCCCTTTCACTCTTAAAGCTGTCCTGTTAAATAAAAGCAAGGAAAGCCCCCAAAAATTCTGAAACATTTTGGTTTAATGGAAATGACAAGTTGGACTAGGTGGCAAAGTATGGGCAAAAGCTTGAAAAATTAGGCAAACCGACTGAATAATACATGCTAAGTATAAAGGACTTCACAGAAGAGGTTAGGCTCTTATATCAGCACATTTTTAACAAAGGATTTGAAGTGACACGTTTAACAGTCACATATGAGTGTAATGTGAAGATGTTCACATACATTTGGCCATGAAGAATGCCTTAATACAATTTTTGTAAACATGAAAAACTGTTATATATTCTCCAGCTTTTAAAGCATTTATCTCCCTGCTCCTCTCCTCTATTGTCTCCCATTTCCTCATATCCTGTCTCCCTCTCTCTGCTACCTGACCCATCTTTCTTTCTTTCACCTCTTCTCTCTCCCTGTGGAATACCAGGGACGTCTTTATCAAATGCATTGAATTACACCCATCACTGATTCACAGAGCGGGGAACAGGAACAGTGAGAGACGCTTGTTTTTCAGCCTCTTCCTCCTCTTGCTTCTCGCTTCTTGCAGCCTGCTTGCCTCCTCTCACGGAGCAGCGGGTTAATATAAACAGACAAACAAATGAGGGGCAACAGCACATAGCAGCACGCAGAGGATCGGGTTTGATTGACAGCCCGGGGGATTTGTCCTGTGAGAGGGGTGTGTTAGACGTCTAATTGCACCTGAAACGCGCCTTGGGAGTCAAATCCTCCATGCAGCAAAAGATGGGAGAAAGCTTGTGTGATGAATCCAGTTTTTAAGTATATGAATAATTGCTTTTTGAGCCTCGCAGTATCTTCACTACAGTGAGAGATGTTTGGATGTGTTCTCATTTTTACTTCAACACCCTCTGTGCATCATTTGTTTGGTTTTATTGATCACTGCTTTTCCAGTTGCTCTGAAACATCATCTGTATTGGCCTGTGAAGGATTAAGAAACGCCACAAAGGCTCAGAGCAATTTCTCTCTCTCTCCTTCTTTCCTTCACTAACGATGCTAATGCTTTTTCCTTTCTCTTCCCCCCAGAGGATACATGTACGCAGGTCTGGAGTTTGGAGCAGAGTGCTACTGCGGCCACAAGATCCAGGCACCCAACGCTTCAGATAGCGAATGCAATATGGAGTGCAAAGGAGAAAAGATCAACCTGTGCGGAGGAGCCAACAGACTGTCCATCTATAGGTTGGAGCTGAGCCAGGAGTCAGCACGCCGCTGTGAGTCTGACACTCTGCAACAAAAACAAAAACTCCACCAGGTTGCATGGAAAGAACGTACTGTTCCACACAGAGCTGTCAAGTACACACAAAACCACACCGTCATGTTTGAAATAAGAGAATTTTACTTTTGAAAAATTGAATTTGATATAGGAATGTGGTGTCCATGTGCTGAGAAAGACACAAGCAGACCAGAATATAGTAGCAGTTTCCACTAAGTCACAAAGATGCTATTTTCTGTCTAGAAATGTAACAACCCTGCTGTTTTGAGGGAAAATATTTGTTTTATTTTGGGTTAATGCCACAGTTGGGAGCAGGCTGCTCTGTTGTGTTTACCTCTCTCCCCGGAGAGCTGTGCTACCTACGTAGCCCAGCCAGCCGTGGTCTGCATCCTAAACACTCGCTGCTGTCTGCTGCTGGAAAACTGAAGTGAAGTGAAGGAAGGGCTGATTAGCAGAGGGGAAAAAGATCTGTGTGTTGAAATAAATTGTTGAAATTATTGAAAAAGTCCTGACCACAAAGTGAAGTTACTTTTCACACCCTTTTTTTCTGCTTATTCTCTTTACTCTTCCCTTTTTTCACCTGCCCACCGATTCTGAGAAATAATCTGCTAATGTGAAAGAAAGATTGAGCCAACACACCTCAACTCTCCTCTAAGTGATCTTGCTTTCCTCATCCAGTTCACTGCTGCTTGTTTATTATTATTTTCATTTCTGCTTTTTTTCTGTGTTTGCCAACTGCTGAATAAGCTCTTCATGTTTGTGTTTTCACCTCTGACCCTGATCTCATGTCATGTGAACATCAAAGAGGAAATGCAGGAAATGTGTCGAGGTGGCTGTTTCGTGGTTTTCACAACCATTACGGTCCAATGGTTGAACTGCAAAGATATCTGCATTTGTTTGCTTAAGACCTTGTTTGAGATATATGTTTGGATGCTGCAGTGTGTGATGGTAGTCAGCGGAGCCCAAAAAAAGCATCTTAAGTTGATTTAAAATGTTGTGCCAAATGCAAGGGCAAAGAAGGGTAGCAGAACGAGGGAGCAGTGGAGATATACTGCAGGGGAATAAAGAGAACAAGGACATGACATTAAAAATGCAGCTTTTAGTCAGGGAAAAAGGTCAAAAATAAATAAAACATTAGATACCCTCACATGGCTGGAGCTAATTTGCAAGCGCTGTTATCTTGTTTTAAAGCCTCACTGCGCTGATAGTTAAGCCCAGCTCAGCAGTCTTGTGGAGGTGCAGGTTTTTGTAGCATAAATAAATGCCGCAGATGCGCAGCTTCATGTGCATATTTTTTTCAGCGACGTTGTCTCCATCATGGTATGTCACAGTGAAAAGCTTTTAGTGTGTGGTTTTCTTCCTTTGCTATAAAAGCTTAACCGTCTGTTGACAGCAGAGAGAGTTTCATATGTACATCAGCACGGCATGTGTTGACAGCCTGAAACAAATGTGAAATGAAAGTTCGGTTTTCTTCCACAGTCGGCGGTTTTCATCCTTTACCCGAGCGATGCCCACGATATGATGAACAGTTCAATCCTGATTTAAAACTGCTCTCTCTTTTTATTATTCTAAAAGAAATCATCCAATCATTTTGTAATTAAGATAAGATGTATGAGCAGAAGAAGCAATCAAAAATATACAAAATCAGTGTATGAAACGACTTTCTGTGAAAGAAAGAAGCACTTCTCCTCTGCCGCTGTGATTTATGGTATATCCATCAGACCAGAGTGCGGACCTGAGATTAAAGGTCATCATCACACTGCAGGGATGTGAGTGCTGCCATTGGTCGATTCTGCTGGCAGGTCAGGGCCTCAGTAGACTGGAGGAGAGTCCCAGTGGGATCTCTTCATCAGGGGTCAGTGAATAGAGGCCAAGCTGATGGAAGCTGTGCTCAGCAACCATAAAACTGCAGTCCTTTTTTTTTTACTTCCTCGTGGAGAATAACATTTTGGTTTTGTTGTGTCTGTTTCAGACGGCAGCGCCATCTTTAAAGGGTGTTTCCACAGGCCAGACAATGTCACGCTGGCACTTCCCTTCAGCGCCGTCATCCAAAACATGTCTGTGGACAAATGTGTGGACATGTGCACTGAGAGGGTGAGGTTTTTATCTTTGGATGTGTGTTTTTTGCATATTACATTTGTGCACGTGTCTTCAGTGTTTAATGGCAGCTGTATTTCAGGAGAAAACGCTGGCCGTCCTGGCTGGAGATCGATGTTACTGTGGCTTCCCAACCCCTCTCTTCTCCCTTCATGAGCTGGAAGACGAGGGCATGTGTCTCCACCGCTGTTATGGGGAAGAGTTTGAGAGCTGTGGGAACGACGAGTACTTTGTGGTGTACCAGACGCAGGTTCAAGGTAACATTCGGTGGCTCACAGCAGTATATGAAGAGCACGTTGTTATGACATGCATGTCAGGAAGCTCAAGTGTCAGCCACAATCCGCATGCAGTAAAACACACGTGCACATTTACAGCACGTGTGTTTTTGAGGGGGCACGTTTTATATAGATTTTTTCTTAATTTAGTTAAATATATTTTTCGTCGTAAAAGAGATGGTTGCTAACACGGCTTTATAACTCTGTGTGGTGGCAACGTTAAATAATGCAACCGTGGTGTAGTTCATTTATAGTCTAACATTAGCTTTTTACTTCTGGCGATTGCACTTAGGCTTCAGAAATCATAAAAGTGGTGATCATTTGTGAAGATTGTCTTGCTGAACAAAACATGTAAGTATCATAAACTTTTGTTTGCCACAGAGCCTACTTTCTGTCATAATCCAAAATCCAATGGTAAAATCCCAAAGGCTTTCTGACGAGGGAACCAGGGAGACAACATCCTATCATAAAATATTGTTATCAGCCCCAAAAGTCTAGCATTAGTGTGTCTCACGCAGCTGTAGCTTGGATCAGCAGAAACACAGAATCCAGTAAACAAAAAAGGATGTTTACTGCTGCGAAGCAAAAAAAAAAAAAAAACAAGAACAAGCCGCAGCGGGAAGTGAAAGTCATGTAAATATTCTGAACAAGTTGTACTCAGTAATCTGCATCTATTGTCTATTTTCTCCAGTATTTTTAACAGTATATTTTTGGAGTATTAACGTCACACATTAATGTCAGGAAGTGGGCATTGTCATTGTTAGGCAGTTTGTAATGAGGAAAAAGCTAACCCACGCACAACAAAACATGACAGGAATGTCCTTAGTCCTGTATTTAGACCTTTGTTGACCTTTTTTATCCACTGATGTTAAATGTCTTTGCCACAGACTTCCAATGTTTCAACATAACTTCTTTGTCTGTAGCCCCCATTATTACAGAACTAAGCCAATAGGCAGGAAGTGACTAACTTTCAGTATCTATTTGAAGCGCAATTGTGTTGAGAAACCTGTCAAATATTTTGCAGTCACAGTTCATGCTCATGTTTACCACTGTAGTATTATTCAGTAAATCAATTCACAGAACAAATCATTAATATATCCCTTTGCTGTTTGTGTTTTGTTAGATAACCGCTGCATGGACCGCCATTTCCTCCCCACTCGTGCCAAGCAGCTGGTGGCCCTCGCCAGTTTCCCCGGAGCCGGCAACACCTGGGCTCGCCACCTCATAGAGCTCGCCACGGGCTTCTACACCGGCAGCTATTACTTTGATGGCTCCCTGTACAATAAAGGTAAGCTTCGACTTGTATCTGATATAACTCAGAAACCTCTGTGGATTAAATCTGTTCACTGCAGCATTGTAAATGTTTCACAGGATTTAAAGGGGAGCGGGACCACTGGCGGAGTGGGAGGACAATCTGCATTAAGACACATGAGAGCGGCAGGAAGGAGATTGAATCCTTTGACTCCAGCATCCTCATGATCCGAAACCCCTACAAAGCCCTCATGGCAGAATTTAACAGAAAATATGGCGGCCACATTGGATTTGCCTCCCAGGCCCACTGGAGAGGGAAAGGTGAGCTGCTGTAGTCACTATATTGTACAGTATTTACTAAAAATGAAGAGCTTAACAACCAAAGCCATGTTTCATTTTCAAACTGATTACAAGATCGCAATGCCCTGGCCGACTCTGAGTAAATCTTTCAAACTAGTGGAAACATTTGTTTTTGGTAACAGAGAAAGCTAGTTAAGAGATTGAATACATTTTTTTATTCCATTTTATAATGAAAAATGTAAGAATCTGTGAGCTTCTGGCCAAAATATATCCAGCTAATGGATAAATGGTAGTGTCAGTCCTTACGCTGTTGTTTATAAGCAGTTTCAAGGCCTAGACACACAAAAAAGACAACAAAGAATTAGTGGCGACAAATGCCGACTGTTACCTCACCTCACGCCATATCACCAAGCACACCAAAAAGATGACAGCCAATGGCCAACAAGCAGTTTTTTCACCTATGTGAGAGGAAATAACTCATTTAACACACTTAATTAGCAGACAAGGGCTGACAAAGGTCGACAAGGGCCGACAAGGGCCGTCAGGGGCCGACAAAGCTAGACAGGGCCCAACTGTGCAGGACACACCAAAAATTCCACAGTCACTCACCAAGGGCCCGACATTGACCAACGGCCATCGGTTTGGTGTTTAAGGGCCCTTAATCTCAGTGATTCAAAAAAGAAAAAACACCCCCTTCAACCCTACTGAATAAAATGAAATTGAAAAATAAATCTGCCACCAATGTCTTCACTTGGATTATGTGGTAATGATTCAAAGAAGTGGGAGATGGTCGATGATGATCTAGAATGGCGAGGAAATGAGCATTAAACCTTGAGCTGGTTTTGACCTCATAAACCACTGTGGCTGTGCATAAAGCTTTGAAAACTTTCCAAAACCATTTCCACCATGGTATCAAGCTCGGTCTGTCCATCTTTAAAAATGAGAAATGAAAGAATTAGCCACCAGACCACAAGCTCTTAGTCAGATCATGAGTTGTGTCACCAGGTAAAAGCAGCTTCTTCCTCAGACTCTCGTGCTACATTTAATTTAGAAATGTGATGAGACTGTGTATAGCAATGTTTTACATTCTTGCAAGAAATAGCTCAGCACATAACCCCTAATACAATGAATAATTGCTATGTTTATTCATCAGTTTCTGTACGGCTTAAATGCAAAGATATAATGTTTTAAATGGTAAGCTTAAGAGGTACTGGTAGGCAGACTATGCTAACTTTTTCCCTTTGTTTACAGTCCTTGAGCTAAGTGAGCTAATGGGCAGCTGGTTTTAGCCTTGTTAAAATATGAAATACAGACATGAGAGCAGTATCAGACTTCTTGTGTTTTTTGCCAGACATAAAATAAGGTGATTTCCCAAAATGAAAAAAGAAATATTTCTTTAGAGGTCTCTTGTGTTTCGGATTTAGGGGGATATATTGGTACACATTTTAATATAATAAAATAAGTATGTTTTCTTTAGTGTATAAAACAACTGAAAATAAGAATTGCTGTCTTTTGTTACCTTAGAGTGAGCAGTTTATGTCTACATAAGGAGCAGGTATCTTGTTCATGGAGTCTGCCATGTTGCACCACCACGTTTCTACAGTAGCCCAAAACAAACAAACCAAACACTGGCTTTAGAAAGGACCATTCACGTTTTTGCATCAGCCACCTTAGTTAGCAGCCCCTCTGCAACAGGCTGAACACTATTGGAAAAGCACTGATTTTTAATGTGAAACTACTTCATGCAGTATTCATGTAGCCCGTCTGTGCAAGCTGAAAAGCATCAGAAAAACACTGATTTGTAATGTGAAATGGCTTTTATGTCTGATTTTGGGGGTTTTCATCAACTGGTCTGTTTTTTTTGGAAGGAAAAGACCTCTGTGGATAATTTGGCTCCTAGTAAAAACCTGATGAAAACTGAAGAAACTTTACACTTGTCACATGGGAGAAGTTTCAGTTGATTGCAATCTGCAATCCTCACTGCAACATACAAATAAATTCATCACACTGCACCTTTAAGAAAGCTTTTGGCGTGTGCGAACAAAATGTTTTTAAGCAACCCGGTCGCCAAAATAAATGTTGGCATTGTACGTTTCTGCAAACCACAGATATGTTACTTTTGACATCTCATATGTAGAGGTTATGCTGAAATTTCAATTTTTGATTTTATGTTGCAACAGTACGGGGGGTTGGGGGGGCAGATATACAACTTGGTAAGAGGTTAGAAAAAACATGTTTTGGCTAAGAATGCACAATTGCAACTTTTTTGTTTCTGGCGACTTCTTTTGTGCAGAGATCCTTTATGTTACAGCGTATACGTGTATCTAAGTGACTTCCTCTAAGATTATACTCAAGAAATACAAAGGAATTAAAATGATTTCTGTTATAAGTAGCTGCTTGATTTATGCCGTTACCCATAAATATATTACATTAAGAGAGTGCACTATTAATTTGTTCCTTTGTGACCATTTGCCCATTTTGTCTTAAGTCCAGTGCGTCACCATGAATTGTGCAACCACTTCATAATGTTTCAGCACAGTTCGGTCGCTTGATGATTAAGAGAGTTTATTAAGAAGGTCATTGTTCATAGCATCACTACGGAAATGAAACCTTGGGGTTCAGTTACGCTTTGTAATACTGCATGCCCTTTGTTGAGAAGATATATTTATATTTCATGCAGATTCTGCTCTTCTCAGCTCATTCACTCTCCTAAGTGTGTCTTGGTAACCATGGCAACTGGTTTTGTCTGGTCCGAGTGCTGTCTCTCTGACTTTCTGTGAGGTTTAAATCGATTTTCCAGAGGCTGGAGAGAGTTGCCGACCCAGCAGTTGTCTCTCTTTGTGGAAACATCAGCACATTTGGCCTGCCATTTCCAATGAGTGTTTATTCCTTCTGTTGGTGGGGAAATGATGCAGTGACATCAGTAAAGAGAAAGGCTTTTTGACAGCTGCCACTTCGAATACAAGGAGAGGATACAGTTTGAGAGTCAGCGTGACATTGTGTTCGAGACGCCACATGTACGATTTGATGCACTCACCGCTGTGGGGGGAGGCTGCGGGGCTCAGATGATGTTACTGACACTGATGCCTTCCAGTGTGGCCCCATAAAGTCAACTCAGGAGCAAGTGCAACTTATTTTGGAGGACATGTCGTTTTACAAAGTACAGTCTTGTTGTTTTTCAGTATTATCTGGTGGCTGTTACATAAACCCCTTTATTTGGATTTTTTAAAGTCAAAACCCTGCCAAAAAGAACATCTTAACTAAATCTGATATTCAAACATTGGCAGAACAGAATATTCACATGGAGAGCTCAATAATTTTGGTTCCTTTTTTTATTCTCAGCTCTGGCTGCTTTTGAAAGCGTGATAGTGAGAACAGATGTGATGTGGTCAAAGACACGGTTCCTCAGTGTTTCTATACAGCTAGTTGCGTTTTTAGATGCGGCATCTAATATTCTGTAGACTGTGCGTGTTTCATTGGTCTCAGAGACAGCACTGCAAACTCGGCAGGCTTTAAACTTTAACGACAACCTCTCTTAACAGTAAAGATGCGTGCTAAAGTAGCACAGCTCCTGCCAGCGGTCGCTTTTATGGGCCAGTAGATTATCAATGAGTATTAAAGTTGCAAGCAAAGGATTTTCCTACAGTACCTCCGCGGTTTGACTGACAACTAAATGTTGATTTTACTGTCCAAACATTTCAGAAATGTCTTATTGTACCCTGCCCAGAATTGTGCCAGACCTATCAAGCTAAATGAAATCAGTGTTTGGCTGCCGTGACTCTCACTTTCCCTTCATTCACTCCCTTATTTTACTTTTTAACTTATTTAACTTTATCATTTTTCGCATTTTGTTGATGCTTTGTTTGGAGATCAGGGTCTATATTTATAAAATTCCTATGAATAATACTTTAGATTTCAGTAAAAGCTAAAAGTAAAGCTATCACTTTTACTCCTATTTAAAGGAATACTCCACCCCCCAAATGGCAATTTAGAGTTGAATTTGAGGTCCATGTTTAACAACAGCAAAACCACATAAAAACATCCATTACAAACTCACAACTCAGTGCAGTTTAATCCAACTTTCATTTATCCAGTCTTGTGCTCAATACTTCGAAAACACATGCATCCTGCTAAATTGTTACTATTTAAAATAATTCTGCATAAACAGCACGCCTGCACTGTTTATCATTTAGTTTATTTAGTATGTACTGATGTAGCTTTGCCTGCTTTTACTTCAATTCATCAATAATTTTCTATACTTTTGGACTCCCGGTTCACCATGGAAAACAATGTTTTTGCACAAATTCTTTGCTGATTTATTTTCTGAACTCTCCTGTTTGTCCTGCAGAGTGGCCTGAGTTTGTCAAGAACTACGCCCCTTGGTGGGCATCCCACACACTGGACTGGCTTAATTATGGAAAGACCGTCCACGTGGTCCATTTTGAGAATGTGAAGAAGGACCTGTTCTCCCAGCTGAAGGGGATGGTTGAGTTTCTGGGTCTGAAGGTTTCTGAGGACCGCCTTCTCTGCGTCGAGAGCCAGAAGGATGGAAACTTCAAGAGATCAGGGCTACGAAAGCTTGAGTATGACCCGTATACTCCTGAAATGCGAGCAAACATCAACGAACTGATCAGAACAGTAGACGCTGCCTTGAGGAAAAGGAACATGTCCGGAGTTCCAGAGGACTACATGCCAAGATGATACATGTGATCCCTTCGTTTTCCGTTTGTTCCTCCTTTACTTGGACTGTTCTGTCAACAGACTCTGCACCATATTTTGTAGGAAAACGTGACTTAAATAGAACTTTTTTTCTGTGATCATAGGTTACAGCTGTAGTTAGACGAAATCAGTGTCTTTACTATTTTAATTTTATATCCATATTCTTTCATTTTCTGTTGAGCCTCAGCAGCTTCATGCATCCATAGAAGAGGCGGTTTGTTTATCTCTGACTAAAAAGCACTTCTTATTCTGCTCTATGCACATGTGCTGTGTGGGCATGTGCACATGCCTTAACATGAGGAAGGTACAATAGCTGTGACTACAGAGAGGCTCCCTTGGTGATTTGTTGCCAGTGAAAAACATGTGACCCAAAAGATATTATACAACACTGCAAAGTTTGTTGTATGAGCTTATTTTGTGCAAAAGACAAATATAAGAAATCAAAACATTAAAGTTATTCTGCTGCTATTACAGTTACAGAAAAATACTATTTTATACGTGAAAACTTTAAAACATTTTGCCCTTTGTCAGAGGTGAAAATGTAATATGCAGGCTATAACTACCTGATGATGATATTGTGTGTTTCCACGTTTTTGTAAGTTATTCAACTTACTGCATGTTAGAGGAATCGTGTTTTCGATGATGAAGAGGTTAAAAAAATTCAGCTTCTTGTATTCAAGATGATGAATAATCCCTCTTGAAGGCACTGACTCAAGGAGAGAAGAGAATTTATCTTGACAGCATTTATTTATCTCTGGTGTGCAGTGCACATGTTGACTAATTTGGTTGTGAATATGTTTTCTTAACACTGGACTTGATGCAGAAATCCAAAAAGCACATCGCTGTGCAACACCCAAAGATCACTGAGGAATTAGGCGTTACACTCGTATTATAGATCGGAGGTTACATTTAGCAGTAGTGATCGTTAGAGATTTATTTTATGACAGTTAATCATTCCGAATGTGAAAAATGTTTTTTTGTTTTATTGCTTTGCTGTAAGAGGAGCTATGAAACAGTTAAAGCTGATCATAATTTTACTCTTCATAATACAAAAGAAAAATCCACAAATGTGTGAAAAATTCTGCTCAGATTTTATAAGCAGCACCTCTTCTAATGGTACTCTGTGCTATGCCATATGCTTAAAAATAAACAAGTGTATAAATAAATAGATACATGAATATATGAATAAATAAACACTGGCGACTGAAAGCCAGAAAACATGAACTGACTTCCATTTTCAGAGTGATATGAATATATTTTTATAATGTGCGCTGACACATCGACAATATTTGTATTGCAACAAGCAAAACGGGAGAAGTTGTTTCTATTTTTAACACATGCTTTAAACTTTATTGGCTCTCGCTTTCATTGACAAGCCGGCACTTTCTGAACATAGGTGTCACATTTGAATGTATTTTCTATGGAATGAATGTAATGTGATAAGGCCCAATAAATGAGTGCATAACATGATGCGCTGTGGTCGACTGTCATCTCTGAAGAAACGTTGGATTTAAAAGGTGATCATGTATATCTGAAGATCAAAGAAAATTAAAATCTCACTACAGTCCCTCCAGGCTTCTCCATTACTACGAGACAATGAATAAAAGCAGGCTACAGCAGTACTTTGTGTATATAAGTGTACAAACATATGTAGATATATGCATAGGTAAAAGTAATTTAGTACCACGAGCAGTGGTTTTATGGTCTGGTGTGCAAGACCAGAATATCCTGTATCACAAAGACAAGCTTTGAAAGCCAAATTAAATAAATTATGTATCTTTACCACCAATTTACACCAAAAACAAAGTGCAGCTAGGACTCATGGGAATGTAATTTGCTTTGCATGCATTTGAGTGTAAACCCAAATACATGATCAGCATATCCTCATACAATGGTTTATAGGCCTATGATAGTTAGATTAGTTTTAATTAATAAAGAGAGCAGCAAAACAAGGTGCTAATACGTCTTTGACTAATATGTCAGCATGCAGTTGCCTATTTACACATCCATCATATATAAAGTTGCATTATCATTTATTATTTGGAATTGTGTTTCTTACAACCTCACAAATGCAAGTCCAAGATTCCCTCAAATTTTGTTTCATTTTGGTCTCCACCAACCTCTGAGGGGGATATCTTGCTCTTCAGCCACTAAATGATCCAAGTTGTTTTAAATAGTAAGGTTTAATGCAAATACAAGTACTGACCATATGACTGGATAAATGAGACCTGGATTAAACTGCATGAGTTGTGTGAGAGTTTGTAAATAATGTAGAATATTATAGAAAGAAAGAAATATATTTCTTCATAAATTCAGCATAAAATGGGGTAAGTAATTAATAAACCAATGGTCATTTTGTTGGTGAGGCCTTCCTTTAATGAAGCGTTTCCAGTGTTTCATGTAACCTCTGGGTCTTCCCCCTGCCTTCCACAGTTACAACATGAAAAAAATTTAAAAAATTTTTTTTAAATCGCACTCTTGTTCTTATTAATTTTATATTGTTACTGAGCAGGAAGTGAGATTACATCTATTCAAAGATTTTCTGTTCAAAGCACATACATCCTGTCCTTTAGTGTATTTCAAAAATACAGGGGAGGAATCATTTTGACCCTGGAAATGCACCTACTTACTTTTTTGTCAAGCCCAACATGAGCTCATATTTCTCCTTCACTCCTTATTGTTTCAGAAGTGTTGGCAAAAATGAAAAGAGGTCACACTACTCTGACTGCAGATGAGCAGCGCTGATTTCATTTATTACTGCAAGTGAGGCATTAATGAAATAAATTATGCTATCCATGAAATGCTGATGCCTGTTGGCACTTTATGACAAACAAGTCGTTCTAATATCTAATTCCAGTCTAACTTACATCTTTTTATTGATTTAACCGCTCTCCATGCCAATTTTCCAAAAATAATCTAAACATGATCATACTAATTATTAATGAATACATTTTGCCTCAATAGTGACAGATTAGCACATCAAAGAGCTGATTTTGATAGTTACAGCTTTATTTCAAAAAACAGAAATATTTACTGCACAAATCATATTCACTGTACAACAACAAAAATACAAATTCATTCAACAAACATGTTTCATCAACTGGCAATAACAGCAGAAGTCCTCCACCCGTTTGCACACTGTATTTGGGTCAGTCTGATACAACATACACAAAAATAGTTGTGCACTGTGGTGTCAGTAAATGAAACCCCAGAACATCCTTTTTTCAGTCAAGGGACATTTGAGGTTTCATTACCTTCTGTTCGTTTCCAATTGCATGGTACTGTTTTTTAGTTTGAAGGCCAAGGAAGCAAAAGGAAACTTCACAGCAATCAATAAAAAACCTCATCAACAATCAATCTACAAACTGATAAGTAAATACTTAAATCCTGCAAAAAAGCCTGGAGCCCCTTTTGCCACATTTGCAGCAAAAGATTACTTCCTCTCCTTTTCATTCTGACACGTCTCACTAATCAAAACAAATGGTTTGCTTGCAATCAATGCATGCAAGAGCCGTGCAAGACTCGCAAATTAATCTGCACTTTGCAATCTTACTGCTGCCATTTGTGATCCCAAATACACACAAATTGCTTGAGTGAAAGGAGCCCTCAAGCGTTCCTTTTGCGTGATAAAATTTCATACAATGCTTCACATAATGATAGTTCATTTTTACGAGTTTATCATTAGAAAATATACCTAATATTTCACAGTCTTCGTATTTTACAATTATTATCCCTCTGTGTGCAGCAGGTAAAACTGCCAGCAAAACTTTCCCCAGATACCGCTCTGAAAACATTCCTTCTGCTGGTTGAGACTGACACCACCCGCCCTGCAATGCACAATGTCCAAAGTGCATGATAGGATATCTGCTCAAGCTCCCAGATTCCTCAACTATATGATGTGTTTGGGAGACTAAAACAGCTTTCTCTATATTGCCAACAATAGAAAAGTGCAACAGCAATGTTCATTAGCACTGTAATTTATTTCATATCTTGTGTTGATTAACCCTTTGAAACCTGGATTGACATCACTTTTTTGTGCTGCATTCAACACCTTTCATTAAACCTCTGATACCTGAGCAAAGTTTTTGATTTCTTTTGAAAACATGGAATAAAAGGCAATGAGCACGTTTGCAAGAAATGCCCTGCAAATTGCAAAAAAAATGTAGATAGTAGATAGATAAAAAAAACAATAGAATCAGGAAAAATATCCAGGAAGTTATAATTATAATTTCTTGTTAGGTTGCTCATCTCCTACCTCCCATATTTTTGAATAAATCAAGCTAATGTGCTACTGTGTTTTAAAGGGTTAATTGCATATATGAAAAAAAATTTTTGTTGTCACGAGTGTCCTGAGTGAAACAGTTTTGGATTATTGTCTCTAGATGTGTGTAGAAGCTCTGCCGTCCATGGAGCTGGACCTGGAGAGGTATCGGCTGGTGGTGCGGCCTTCCTCTGCCATCGCGTTCTCCATCTTTGAGAGCACCGAGCTCTTGAATTTCTGCTTGAAGTCATTGCCCATGAACACATACAGCACCGGGTTGAGGAAGCTGTTCGCCGCTGCCATAGAGGTGCCCACTTTGAGTCCCGCCATTAAAATGCTGTGGTCGTAGTTTTGGTGGTGGAGCTCGAGAAGAACAAACACGTGGTAGGGCAGCCAGCAGATGAAGAAAGCAGCGACGAGCGCAGACATGATTTTGAAGGGTTTGGAGTTTTTGGTCATCCTGCTGGTTCGAAGTTTGAGGACGATGATGGAGTAGCAGATGATGATGATGATGAAAGGGGCAGTAAACCCTGCAAGGAAGCGGCTCACTGCAATAATCTTGTGACTGTGTTGACTTATTGTGTAATTGTTGTAGCAAATGGTCCTACCAAGGTGACTGCCAACCTCCCGGAAGATGACAGAGGGAACGCTCAGTCCGATGGCGAGAAGCCAGGATATGACTACAACTACGGACGCTTTCTTAACAGTGCGATGGTTCTGGGCCCAAACTGGAAACATGACTGACACGCAGCGGTCGATGCTGATGACAACAAGGAGGAAGATGCTGCTGAACATGTTGAGGAACATGACAGAGGAGGCAAATTTGCACATGAAACGTCCAAAGATCCACTCCTCCATCACCATGTTGGTGATGCTGAACGGGAGAAAGGCGCAGAAGACGAAGTCAGAGATGGCGAGGCTCAGGTACCAGGTGGTGTTAACCGACTTCTTCATCTTGAAGCCAGAAATCCAAATGACCAAAGCGTTTCCGCAGAAGCCCAGCACACAAATCACCACAGTGACCACGAGCAAAGACACACACAAGACTTCCTTTAAGCACGATGATTTGTGATGAAAAACTGGCGCCTCACATGGGATGTAACTGCTGTCATTGTAATCGCTTTCAGTGTAGTTATAGTCTACAGGATATTCATAATCATCTGAAAAATCCATTTTGCCGTCTTAGAGATTTCTACAGGGAAAAAAGAAAATATTTTAAACCAACCAACATTTTATCACAAAGAATTTTATAACAAAGCTAACTAAATAAAAATGTTGTGGAATTTAAATTAAAAATGCCGTACCTGCTGCCCAGATCTCCCTCTGCTGTTGCCTTGACGGAGTCCACAGCTTAGTGTCAGCAGCACTGAGCTGTTTCCTTTAGTCTTGTTAGAAACCCACCGCACAAACCAGCTGCTTAGCAATCAGCTGACTGGTGTTTCTCAACACTTCCATCCCCCGAATACTTTCAGTACTGCATTTTGATGTCTTAAAGGACTCTTGCAATTTGTTTGATGGCTGACGCCAACTACTTCTGCCATTATTATTAGTCATACCTCCAATATTATTACACACACACACACACACACACACACACACGATTGTTACTGACAATTACATAAAATTCTATATTTGCACGTCATATTTTAAACTGCACTTTTTTATGTCTATTACTATTGTTATATGTTATGTTACTATTATTGTTGCTTTGCATCTCTGCCCCTCTCTTTCCCTCCCTCTTTTTCTCTTCCTTACGCATCATTTTGTCATCTGTGATTTTATTGTTCTTTACAACAACTATTGAACTGTCTGTCTGTCCTGGAGGAGTGATCCCTCCTCAGCCACTCTTTCTAAGGTTTCTACCACTTTTTTGTTTGTTTATTTGTTTGTTTGTTTTTTCGACCCTGTTAAAGGGTTTTTTGGGGGAGTTTTTCCGTAGTTGCTGTGAGGGAGACAGGAGTGTCGTATGCAGTAAAGCCCTTATTTTATTATATTAAATTATATTATTTACTTATTTTATTATATTATATTAAAACTGAGAACACCCTTTAAAAACCAAACTCAAGCTCTTCTTATTAAATAAATGATATTAAACCTCTCTGTTTAATCATAATCCTGGCAAACAAATAATTATCTTATTAAAAGTATTCAGTCAGAAGACATAAAAGATGTCAGACATAACTACTTTCCTGAGAAGATGATCACAGTCTCCTGACTGAGGCTGCAGACCCCCACAGTAACACTATGGAGGATTTACTACATATTAGTGTTGAGACTGGAATTTCACACTCTGATACATTACTAAGAAAAATATCTAAATTTGATACCATTGTCCATACCATGGGGAAAATTGACCTTAAGGGCATCAAATATTAAGATTTGTATTGACAGACAAAGTTGATGAGGCTGTAGTGTGAGAAAAACAGCTTTTCTTCTCTTGGTTAGTAGCAGCGAACAGCAAAGTAATTGTAAAAACCATTTACAATAAGAGAGAGCAATGAAGAGCAGCCAGTAGTATCAGCATAAAAGTGAGTATGACACTGTTTCATATATTTTGAATCGATATGTATCGAGAAATCGATAACATAAATGTAAAATTACATTTAAAAACAGATGTTTTCCTGACTAAATGGTCCACAATTGTTTCACACTTTTTCAACTGATGTGATCTTAAAGAGAAGAGAGTGGACCTCTGTTGTCCTCTTTCAAAGGTCTACTGTGTGGCATCAAGCAGTGAAGTTGCAGATTGCAACCAACTGAAACTTTTCTCGTGTGTCAACGTCCCGCGTGCAGATGAACTAAGGTGGCCGATGCAAAAACGCAAACTGCCAGAGGATCCTGTCTAAAGCCAGTTTTTGATTTGTCTGTTCTGGGCTACTGTAGAAACAACATGGTGCACTCAATGCAAGAGGACCCACTTCATATTTGAATGGTTTATTCTAGGGTACCAAAAACACAATGATTATTGGTTTAAGATAATAATGAACAAATTAAAACATAGTTATGAATATTAAACTAATTTGTACAAAATCCTAAACACTGGAACTTCAATAATTCATTTTTTTTCTCTTATAATTACTTAGTTAAGTTTAGTCATTTGCACATTTAGATACAAAGAAAAAAACAGAAAGAGGATATAAAACAGTTAATGTCCGCAGGTGAGGTAGTAACCCACTACTGGCTTTTCTAAAGGACCTAAAGAATAAAATACACAAACATTTTAAAATACAACATGATGCAAAGTAAAATCAATATATATCTAAATACATATCTTCCACCCAATAATTACTTCTGAAAAGAAATAAGCATAACATCAATTAAATCAGTACTATGCAGAGACACAGCAGCCACACAACACAGCTCTATACGCTACCAAATCTTTAGGCATGAAATCTGTTAAAAAGTTTAAGTTCATGTTGCATAATTTGGCTCCACTGTATTTTTAAGAGTTCTGTCCTCTAGATTTACAATACATTGGTAATCAAAGGTTTTTTGTTAGTCTAGTACGATAACAGTTAACTTGAGAATTGTACACTGTTTTGACACTTATTTAAGTTTTCAGGTAGTTTCCACATACAGCACTTAAAAAAATGTTTTATCTGTGCTTATGGATAAATGTCACCCTTCATCCCTTATTATATATATTTTTTTTTTTCTTTGAGAAGGTAAACTATACTGTGTATGGACACTAAGAAGATGCCAAAACCCATGGATATATTTATGCATGTGTTGTGTCTCTGAACACGAATGTACTGAATAATTACACATGATAAAAGGAAATAAAAAGAAGTAAAAAAATTTAAAAAAAAAAACGTTTCAGTCATTTCCCATCCTGTAGTTGGTAACAAATAAGATGCATCTAAATACTGAGTACTGAACCTTTATGTTCTTCCTCTATACAAAAAAAGAGAAGTATCTGGACACACATAGATAAACTCCCCTCTGTCAGAGTTTTGTGATATGGCTCTGATGTTCCCCTTTTCTCCGCCAGATGCGTGTTATTGGCCAGCTGTAACTGTTCAGAGGGGGGCATGTCAGGCCACAGTACTCATTAAACCATTAAGCATTCTCAGGCAACAAACATACTGATTTTGATTTGATATTTCAGCCCCATCTTTTGATACAGATGTTGCTAATAACACAACACAAAAAGCAACAGCTGTTGCAAATACAGGCCACAGAACATCGTTAGCGACTGACTAACTCGGCTCTCTGTGGTCGACCCGCTTCACGGAGTCGTGATCATCGAGGCAGATGCATGGAGCAAGAACAAGAACCGCAGATGGCAAAGTTAGACATTAGAAAGATGTTGTAATGAGAGGGGAGGACGGCAACACTCGCAAACACAACACTGACCGAATTCATCCGACATTCCCACATCTCTGGAGATAATAAACTGATTTTTAGCGGGACGAAGAGTCCCACTAAACACAGAAATAACCAAAAATGGAGTAGTAGTTTGAACCCTTATATTGAAACTGAAGAAAGCTGAATTTCATGTTTTTGTCGTTCACTAATACTTAATAGTCTGTGTAGATTTTACTTTTTTTTTTTTTTAAAAATGTGATTCTAAATGACATTGACATGAATAAAAACTCAGATACTGAAAAAGACAGAGATTTTTTTGTCAAAGAAAACAAGAATTAATGTGAGGATTATTTAGAGTATATAAACTGAGGTTCTCTCAACATTTTTTTAACAATTTAACAATTTGATGTCCCAACATCCACCACCTTATAGAGGCGTTTTATTACTTAACAGTCCTGGGGACTCCCAAGAGGAAGTGCCTACTGGGTAGCATACATACTTTTTCTTTACTGCCAATATGAATGCTGACATGACGTACGGTAAAAAAGCCTGTAGCTGGTATAGCAACATCGCTTTCATTTTGACAATTTAAAATTCATTGGTTCATTGGTCGATTGGTTTCTTCCATTTCTTTCCGTGAGGAGCTGTTGTTTGTTATTTGTGTTGTCTGTTGTTTACACAGCTAACAGGATTTTGATGGAGGCTGCATTGGCTGCCTCAAGCAGTCAACCTACACTTGCATCACTTACGGTTCCCCTTGTTCTAGGAGAGTACCTGCTCTGAAAGTGGAACTAAAAAAGTCTCTTGAAGCGGTGCCCTGAGAACTACTATTGTCCCTAGACCTTGCAGTGTGGATACAACAAAATAATGGGGTTCTCAGAACTATGAAAAATGTTCCTCTTGTCCATAAACACATAATATGGATGCGAGAGTGCCAAATATTTAAAGCAGCAGTCTGACATGTGCTTGAAACTAAATATAAAGTTTTCACCTGCTTAACAAGCATAAAGTGCCAACATTTTTTTTTTACACAAACAAGAGTTGTACTGCAGTTTGTTGAAATTAACAGGACATTTAAATTTCTACTCCTCTATAAACTGTATGACCTAATAATAAAATAAATCATAAAGGAATTGATTTTCTAAACATAAAAAAACATGTTACGGAGAAAATAATTCTTTGTGAAACCAAGGAAGCACCTCATTGCAACTCAGTTTGATGGATAAAAACTAAAATGATTCTTTTTTGTTTCCTCGAGTGTCTTCATGGTTTTTTTTTTAAATGAACAAGTAAATTTCACATGTTCTGGAAACAAGCTTATGAGTGTAAATCCTGAGCCACATGCAGGTAAATTATTTAATATTTAATTGCGTACAGCATGCCCACCTGACCTATTTAGATGCATTTCAGCAAAATCACTTTCACTGCGGAGGACGCACAGACCTGCTGGTGCCCTGCAGATTCGATTTCCTGATGAACGCTGAGGTTATAAATAATCAAACGCACAATAACCAGATGCAGTCTTTCTCTGGGGAATGCTCTGCAAGTCTCAGTGAAGAAATGTAGATTTGGGTTTCATATTTCACAAGAAACTTTACACTTTGATAAAGGTATACGGGGAATTTTACTTCCTACTTCTACTCAACTTCCTCTGCTTTAAGGAGAATTTACAGCACTGCGCGTGTTGTTGGTTTAAAAATATTCTTCTTGAAGTCATTATTCTTGAAGGCATTAAATGTATTCTTGGTCTATTCTGCATTATATATAAAGCTTTCTGTCCAGTTTATCAAAGCTGAATTCATGACAGTCACACCCAAAGTTCAGCAAAATAAGGAGGCCATCCTTCAATAGATAACATCGGTGCAAGCACTCCGTGCATCCCGGACTCTCCCGAAACTCAAGCTGTGCAGCACTCGGACTTTGAGAGGGGAAGCAGAAAAGAAAACTCCCCTACGAGGATAAATAAAATTATCTCTTATTTGATTATTTTCAGTATTCCTACAGGGGAGTCTTGTCAAGTGTGCTGAATGTTTATCTTGAGTGAATCCACCATGGACACCAAGTTTCTACAACGAAACGTCACAAGGCGTTACCAGCAGTAATCTCCAAATCAGCAGCGTTGCCGCCTCTAAATGGATAGCACTTTGAAATTGAGTGCTAAAGCTCACACTGAGTCAATGGCACGCCACACTAAAAGGAAATTAAACAAGTAGTTACTGGTTTATGGGTGTTGGGCTATCGAAAGCAAAATTAACCAAAACTGCCATCCTCACTTGGGTCACCTACAGAATTTTGTATTATTTGTTAACAGCAAATGTTTGAGGGTTTTTATCAAGTATTTAACAGCACTGTAGCCTACACTGACTGTATATTTTTTTCTCACACTTGAACAAGTCAAGTACTATACAAAATAAACAACAAGCGGGCAAGATTTTAAAAAAATCCTCAAATTTCTTTCCTTTCCAAACCACTCTCGTAATGTCCTCACGATTGCCATACACCTTTTGTCCTCCTGAGCCCGCCCTGTTTTGACTGTTATTTAAAGCACATTGTATAAATAGTTAATCAACTCTGTGTTACACCTTTAGTCTTACTTCAGTCCAACCTTTTACCACACATTATTCCCTTCGTTTTGGAATTTAGGGCCAATAGACCTGGTTTACATAAGTATAAAAAAGATATTTTGATGGAAAAAGATTTCATTTGGGGTCAGAATGACCCTAAGGACAACACAGGGGTTAAGATATTCCTACATGCCTCTGAAGATACTAATGGTACTAAGGATGTGCTGTGTACAAGTCTTTTGATTGATCTGATTTGGTCTTTTTAAGGAATTAAATATGTTACATGTATATAACAAAAGTTTATAAATATACCCTCATTCAAATGCAATTAGAATTTGATCTATAAGTCACTGTAACTAATGCCACTCATGCTTTGTGAAATAAATGCACTGAAAAAGCATCTTTGAGTGCATGTTTCCAAGCCTCCAGCTGAGGACGCTTTCATTGAGCAATCACTGTCTTACTCACTGACATTTTGGCAGGATGTACGTACATGTGGCTCGTGTGGGAATAAACTGGAGGTTGTTTATACTCATCAGCAAGCCACAACTGGAAATTTCTTCTTTTAATTGTGACTGTAACAAGTCAATAGTCTTATCAATCTATCAGATGGTGATTATAGCTGCTGGTGCGTGATCTGTTTTTGTTCCAAATATGAGTTCAGTTTTTCCTGATTTTAAGGGTCAAATGATGAATCCTTGCTTCAAACATTTTCAGGAAATGAAAGTGACTATTCCTTTTTCTATAACCTCTGACATCATGCCTTGAAATCCACTGTTTCCATGACTCCCCTTTGGTCACAATAATACCAGTACTAATCCATTAGTCAGTGCCACCGATGGATTTACACTTCACAGACTGCATTACTCATCTATAGGCTGATTTCATCCTTCAAATCATTCATCCACAAGCTCAGCCATGACAGCCACACCATATACAAGAATAAGAGCACAGCGGTATCCCGAATTATGAAACTTTTCGGTGTGACATACCTCTGGATGCCAATCAGCCACTGTGTTTTTCAAGCCTAAAAAACCCTTCAACAAGCCAGTAAACACTTCTGTTTATTCTTGCAATCAGGACCGGTCTCCCCGCCCTCTCCTGCAGATGACGGAGGCTACAGTATCAGCTTCCACTCCTGCCAGCCAGTGCGACTTTGAATTGTATTTTCCAAGTAATTTGAGCATTATCGCTACATTAATGTCTTTTCTTGAAACCCATTATATAGATTAAAGTGTAGCAGAGATGCACCAGTCAACAGCATAAATCTGCTTACCCCAAATCCACCTCCACAATGCAGATTAAAGTGGTCTGAGTTTTTGAGTTACAATATCAGAAATAGATAGCAATCGTGTGGAAATGATCTGTGGAACAAAGAGGTGATATTAACCCTCAGGAAGTGATGTAACTTCATACGCCAGTTAGTATTAGAGCTGTAATGATTTTGCAATATTTCTGTGCGGGGCAAAGCTCTAACGTGCACGTATGAATGTGTGAAGCAGTCTGGATGACAGACCTTTTTCACAGCAGACATTTTGGCTCTTTATGCAGAGAATTTGACAGAGCATTAACAGGCTCGCAGGAAAGTTTCTGAGTCACACACAAGTCTTTTTGTGCGTGTGCGCGTGTGTGTGTGTGTGTGTGATTGACAATATTTGAATTCCCTGATGCGCTGAACCCTTCACCACCTTTCTGTTACACCTATCAAGCATAAACAAATGTCAGGATTAATTTGAATATGTGTTATTGCACTCACGTTGGACTGACTACCTCTGTGGCTAATTAGAGCCTGTCACCAACACAGCTACACGTTCAATAGGCCAGTCAATCACCGGATGCCAGTTTTAACTACTGACCACAGAATTATTGATTTCCTCTGAATGTGACAAGAGCGCCTTTGAAACGGGCTGGCAGTTTGATATTGTGTGGGAAAAAGTCAACCTTTACAGCTTTTGCTCTAAAGCTTTGGTGACTCAGAAAGCCACTGGCAATCAGACTATTTCTAAATAGCAAATGTTAACGTGCTAAAACCATAGACTGTATGACAGGGATGTCCAAAGTCTGGCCCTGGGACCAGTCGTGGCCCTCAGAACGATTTAAAACGGCCCTCCGCTTGTTGTTAAACATATACTTTGTGGCCCAACACATTATGTTTTTGCTCACCTCAAGATTGCAGGACTACTACATAGTTTGTAGACTTGTACCAAATAGGAACTACAAAAACAAAACAAACGCATTTTCATGAACAGACAACAAACAAGCAAACAAATAGTGACCTAACAGCAAACATTTCCTGCTAGGTAGCAGACATGGCCCCAACAAAGTAGGGGTGTAAGAAAATATCCATACACTTGAGTATCACGATTTTATGTTTTGTGATACAGTTTTTTTTTTAAAGATAAATACAGTTAAAACCTCCGACTGCTCAACAGCAGTGCTGTCTCTGTCTTCAGTCATATGACTCTGCCATTTCGACCTAATAACATATTTCTAGTATGTTACAGAAGCTGTGATAAATACAGGCCCTACTGCCTATTAAAGCCATTAGATCAGCGATACTCAACATATGTCCCGCAGGCCAAATCTGGTCCCCAAAAGGGTGACGAGTGGCCTTAAAATTATTTTCTAATTCACAGTGAAAATAAAAATCATTCAAACTGGAAATTGTTTTCATACTGATAGTATGCATAAGGTGCAAGAGTGCATAAAATAGCATCAAAATATAGAGCTTAGTTATCAAAAAAGTGCCAGTGGAGGATCCAGCTAAGCCCCCAGTGTCCTGAAATCCTAAAATCAGAGAAATATCCTCAAATCCTACGTATGTCCTTGAGTCCTAAAGATGTCCTAAAATTCTAGAATTGTCCTTAAATCCTAAAAATGAGGAGGGGCAGATTTGGTTTGTTATCAGGGATTGGAAGAGTCAGCTACTAAAATATTTCACTCAAGTACAAGTCCAGTTATAAAAAATAAATAAATACTCAAACAAAAGTAAAATCACTTGTTTAAAATTGTACTCAGTTAAAGGTTAAAAGTAGGTCATTTAAAACGGACTGCGTAAACTGCTGCTTTACATTCTTAAAGGTATAAGAGGGTGGAGGGAGGGTAAATAAACTAAAGTTTGTGAAAATGATGTTATATCATAGGCCTGTTAAAGTTAGAAACACAAGGTGCATTAACACGTCATGCATTCACATCTCTCCACAGAGCTGTTGTGTCAAAACCAACAATCAGCCAACAAAACATTTCTATAAAAGGCCAATCGCAGTCTGTGCACACAACCAATTATTAACTATACAACCAGTTAAAAAAAACTCAGACATTTTCTCAACAAATATGACACCACGGCGGGTGCAACAAGCAATATCAGGCAAACACACTTCTTATATCAGCATTAGAATAAAACATCAGCAAAGCAGCAGACAACTCAGAGGTGTAGCAGCAATATGAACTCCACAGAGGCTGAAGCAACAAGCCCACATATTGAAAATAACCTACACACAAACACATACACAGTCAGCAACTAATGCTGGCTGTTGCCGGAGATAAGTTATAACAAACAACCATCAGAGAGTTTGTTGCACTTACCTGTCTGAACAGCTCACCAGGTGAAGTCCTCCACAGCCTGCTGCTCCACCTTCAACATGTTTGTTTTTGTCCATTTAGAAAAAAGTCCACTCTGTCCCACTGCGCTCCTCAAAGTGTCCAAACATTTTCATCTGAATGAGGCTCTGCAGTCACATCAGAAGTCAACAGTCTCAGACATCTCAGCACAAAGGCCTCACACACCTGCACACACCTGACTGCAGGTAAACGCTGCTCACGTAACATTTTAGCATGTTAGCCAGACACAGCGCGCACCTGTTAGTGACCAAACATCTTAGGTTGGATTTGGGTAACTTAGCGTGCTCACCAGGCGCAAGCATTAAATCAGTAATTCATTTAGGTATTTTTTAACCCATGCCAGGCACGGCTGCCAACTCTCATGTGCTGACATGCTCTCACGCCATTTTCTCATGCAAGGAAAAACATGGTCGCGCGGTGGAGCGCGCCGACGCTTTAAACAAAAAGCTTGAATTTCAATGCGTGTCTATTTTTGCTATTACGGTACCACACAGGTACATTTTTTTTCTAAAAAAAAAACTGTTTTACTTATAGTTTTGACGACAGCACATTCAGTGCTCAATACAAAAATGAGACAAGTACAAATCAGACAGGAAAGAATAAAATAAAACCCAACAAGTATGAACACACACGAGTTTACCTAATTAGTTGTATAAGAAAGTTGTAAGATTTACATAAATTAATATTTGTGGTTAGTTTTTTTTCTGATCTATTTTTAAGTTTGATATTGTTTTAAGAGATGTTTCTAGATCTGCTATTTTGAAAGTGGTATATGAGGGAAATTTCTTTAAAAAGATTTTATGAATGTAACATTTAGCTAGAATTATGATCAAATTCATTATATACTGCTCCTTCTTGGAGTAATTTGGATTTTTGAGTATCATTAACAAAGCAGGTTCTTTGAGTGAAATGTTAATGCCAAAATGTCAAGTAGGGCTTAAGGTAACTAGTAAACTGTTTGCTGAGGAGCACAATGAAATTCAGCTAAAATGTTAATGACCATGGAGTTTCACTCTACACTCTAAATTATATCGCACTGTACTGGGAAAGGTTGACCGAGCTCAAATAGTAGCCTATAATTGATAATAATGTGATTTTATATGAAGTTTTTCCTCCAACAGTTTAGTGGCATTTTAGTTTAATCTTGTTCAGGGTGTCCCTGATATTAGGATACCATGTAAAATGTTGGCATTTTAGTAGAAATTTTAGGACAATTAAATGGGATGCTTGTCTCATATTACATAGGCTTAAAACATTTAAGATTTCCTCCATTTGAACTGTTATTTATTTATTTGTTTGTTTATTATATTTTATTTTTATTTTTGATTTATTTTTAAGTCCTCAATAGGTTTGCTGAAGTTCATGTAAAATTTGAGGTCTGCTCCAAATTAAAAATCAAAAATTACGAGTCTTGTGGTGAGGTGCAATAATGCTGACCTTAACCCATAATGACCTAATTATTAATCATTTTACATTGCTTTATATATACAATAAGTGCCAAACCTGGCCGAGTTTTGGCCATACCCCCTGACACTTGGCCAGTGCACCAAAACGTGTATAGTTTCAGCTGTGTGCAGGGAGTCACCTTGTGGAGCTCTGTCCTCCTGCAGCCACAGACACACCAGCAAATTTATCTCCTTTTTTTTTGCCTTTGTCATACATTTAGCAATACGTGACCTCCCGCACCCAGTCGAAGCTGTGCAGTAGATTGTTTTTCTTTAAATTATTATTTTAGATGCGAGAAATCCTATGATCCTTTCTGTCCTATACTTCTACACAAATCAGGAAGGAGGAAACTAAATACTTTAAGAAAACTAAGCTGAGATCAAGAGAGGCACCAGTCATGAAAGTTTATTTGTCTTTTCTATGTGATTTTGTATACATAGGGAGGATGGGGCAAAAGAGAGAGACAGAAGAGGACACACGAATACACTGACATATGTGTGCTTGCACACACATATGCACACATACACACTCTGGAGGATTAGAGATAGCTGTTTGCACAGATGGGCCAACACGGCTCCATGTTAAATCTTTACATTAACAGACAGATATCCATACAGACCACAGTGGGAGGAGAAGAGTTCATCCAGAGATACATCTGCCTCTCATTTATATTTGAGACAGCCGGACTACATCATCATCCCTGATGTTATTTTCCCACAATATAACAAAAATAAGATTTACATCCCACATAAAAATAAAAAAAGTCCCTGCAGGCAGCACAAATCTTCAACTTCACTTCTATTAATAAACAGAACTCCACATGCATATCGCTGCCTGCAATATGAAACTAACAGGTTTCCACATTTCGTGTCTTGCCGTTAATATCAATGTGACAAACTAGAAATTTCTGAGCTACAAGAAGCTGACAGAGATCAACTGCCTGTGAACCATCAGGAGCAGAGGTCATGTGACACAGGAGTAGCTGAGGAGAAAACACTTTGGGGAGAACTTATGAGCTTGAAGTTAGAAAATAGCTGCTTTACCTCACTGACCTTTGACCTCTTGGCTTTCAAAGGAGGATACAACTTTGAAGCAGAACTGATGCCAACTGACAACTGACAGGTCAGTCTGTATTAGTGAACACTGATGGACCTTAAAAAAAGCTTGAGGGAAAATAATAAAGGTTGAGCCCACAGCTACAACAAATATGGAAAATAGTGTTATAATAATAAAAAAAAATAAGATTGTAAAACTGTTTGTTTTTTTTTTTTGCAAATGTTTTGCATCTGTTTATGAAGCCAGTCTCTTAAAATGCAAATGTTTGTTCTCCCTTTCTATTTTCCTTTCTCTCATCACTCTTTTCACTTGTCAAACAGCGACTGAATGGCATTACTGCCCAACTCTTCTTTTTTGACTAAAAATGTGAGAGTTGATAATAAGTAATAAGTTGTTAATTTATTACAGGAATACTTCATGGCATGACTAATTAATAAACAAGCCGTCATGTTGTGGATGAAGTATTCTTTTAACTCCACCTTTGCTCTGTGGAAAATATAACAGAAGCCTTACATCTTCCCTCCCATTTCTTTAACAAGCACTGTATGTTAAGTATTTTGTCTCATCGCTGTATGAATAAATTGAAAGCAGGCATCAAACAAAAGCAGAGACGTCCTGCAATCTGTTTGGAAAATCTGCCCAGAAATGTGTTTGTACCAAAATACCAGTATATTGGATTTTACTGAGCAGACATATTGTGCATCAAAGCATTTGTTATAAAACTAGCTTTAACATGAGGGAAATTGAACTAATAGGGTATAAAGCAGAAATGTCATAAATTGTAATGCAGCTATGATAATCCAATATGGCTCTGGATCTGTGGTCTTATGAGATCATCTGCACTGCTTTTAACCATCTAAATCCTGTTAGAGTGATCAGAACAGATCCTATGACACTGAAAAAGTCAATTAATAACTCTAATCCTCCAAGTGACCCAGGCTCATGATCACGGGATTTCTGCGTGTAATCACAGCGTCACAACTGAATTGTGCCTCAATTGTGCCTCCAAAAATTAGTCAGTTCGTCATTTTGTCATAAACCAAGGGCCTTGACAAATTTTGCTGAAACTCTCACTACATTGTGAAAGAAGCACATGAGACAAATGTAAAAAAAAAACAAACATGTCCCTCCTCCGTTTCCAACTGCTTCTGGCGGCACAAGCGAGTGCATAGGCTTGTTTTTTAACATTGGAGGGGACACATATGAAACGAGGGGTTTTGGGTCCACCAACAGAAAATTCTCGACTTTCTTACATTCTGGTGAAATTCGATTTTTTTGCATCAATTTCTGATGTCAATTTCTTTAATTTTTCCAAAATAAAAGTCCTTATTATTTCATGCTTTTACAGGGCAGTAGAAATACACATGTTCTAAATATAGAGAGGGACATGTCCCCTGCACCAACAACCAATCAGAGCCAGGGAGTCTCTGAAGCAGTTATCATGTCAATTACGGTGAGTGAACTGTGTTCAAACTGTCAAATGAGAAAGTGCTGATCAAATATGAATCACGATTCTGTTACTGCATTGCCTTTTTTTCACCTAAAATGTTTTTTTAGGAACATTATTGTAGTGTACTGTTTTACTGTGAAGTGAGAAAGTTTGTGACCCCGCCATCTTTGAAACAGTTGACCAAAGTGCCAAGCATCACCCACCAGCCAGGCCAACTTTCTCATTTTACAGCTATACAGTACACTAAAATATGTTTCTGACACCATCTGAGGCGAGAAATAGGAAATACAGTAACAGAATCTTGATACATATTTGATCAGCGCTGTCTAGTTTGACAGTTTGGCTGCATTTTATGTGCAGTGATTGACATGATTGACAGCTGCATTCAAGACTCCTTGGCTCTATTTGGTTGTTTTTGTTCACATCCAGTAGAAGTGCATCATGGCAATAGAGTGGGCAGGGGAGTTTTTTTCCCACAAATTATTGGTCTCACTTAGTGCTGTGTGAATACAGTGACAGTTTAAGCAGACATGAAAAAGTTATTTTTCATAATAGTACCAACTGTAGCTTTAAGGTGTCACTGACCAGTTGATTGGCAATATACTCTAAGAGGAACAACAAACTCCATAAAGCATAATGATAAAATAGATGATTGATTTGTGACTTTTAAGACAGCAGGTATTTGACGCAGACATTATGACAAGCCACTGTAATTTTGTATTTTTGTTTGTGTGTGTGTGTGTGTGTGTGTGTGTGTGTGTGTGTGTGTGTGTGGCAATTGGCTGCAGAAAGGCACATTAAAAAAGCAATCCAAACTGGGGCTGTGAGAGCCCTTCCACTCAGACAGTGTGATTAGTTTTCCCTGCCACAAAATCATCAGCCTGCATTTGCAAAGTCTCATAAACAAGTTACAAAACCGCTGAAGGCGAGCACTTTCAGGGGAGCACACATAAGCAAACACTGTCATCTGCTAGTATTGTGTTGTATTTAATCGTGTTATAAGGAGCTATAATTTTATTTTGTACTCCCCCTGTACATTACCAAAGAAACCAAACAAAGTCACCAGCCTGTCATCCCGTGGTGGGTGAAGAAAATAATGAGCCGCCCACAGACGCTGACTCATCGCTGTGTGCTGTAAAATATGCCTGTTAGTGCAGGAATTGGTAGATTTGACAGAGCTGGCTCCTTGCACATCCCCTTCTCTGAACGACACAGGCCAGTGTGGAAGTGAAATAATAAGTGAAACAGCAAGTAGCACCTGAGGGAGGTCCTCGGTAATGGGTGCCTCTCAACAGAGACCTAATTATTTCTGTCTCCTGTCTTTCCGACAGATCATCTACTCATCTGTTGGCCCGACTGTGGCCCTCGATCAGGTGACCGGCCTGCGGGACCTGATCGGGTATGTGTGAAACCAGGCCTGAGGGAGAGAGGCAACTGACAAACAAGCAAATAAGACAAGGGTGAACACATCATGCCTATCACTAAGAATAAGATCTGATACAAAAAGATGCCCATCTCTCCTAGTGCCCCGAAAACAAACACAAATTATTATGTTTGTTCAGTCATTCATAAAAGGTGTTTCTCTGTGAAATGGCTCCCTTTAGGCCCTTGTGACAATGAAAAAGAGGAAAGACAGCTTGGAGCATGGGTTGAATAAATCATGTCCAGTCTCTCTAGGCTTAAGGCAAGGTGTCATGAGTAAAATGCATCCACTCTACCTTCAGTAAAATTAATTATCTATGATCCCCCTGGTTTATATATGCCTGCATTTTATGGACTGTCTGTAAGATGTAACCTCAGTCAGGCATATTCCTCCATGAAGTTTTCGTCAAGCTCGTGGACATGACAGACTGCCGGACAGCTTCTTTAGGAAATCCCAGATGAGACTCACGAGTGGTAGCAGCAAGTATTTGCAGTGCTTTGCTGCAGAGCTCACAAAGGAGCTGAGCAGAGGAGTGGGGGCGGTGAGCGAACAGCTTAAATAAAAAACCTTATTGTCAATGCTGTGTTGGATGTACTGTATGCTGTAGCCAGTAGAGTACTCTCAAGCCCCACTTGAGTTCTCTGCCTCTACTACCTGGCAGACAATGATGTATTATAAGCTAAAGGTCAGGGACACGTGAGCGACTCAGAAAACTCAGTGGTGCAGTAATTGTCTCGTCGTGTAAAATTTTGCCTTAACAAAACTTTTTTTCTTAAGAAGTTTGCATTTCAGTGATTCAGCTTGCAAAGTGAAGTGAACACAGTATGAGGTCTATCTTTAATATAAGGGAGAAACTGTAGATCACTACAAGGCAATCTATCATAGTATAGTATGTTATGTATACAAAAACGGTTTTCTTATAAATAAACATATATAGACAGATAAGATATAGATATAAAAGATGGCCTCATGTTACAGATAGGCTTTTAATAAAAAAAACAACCAATAAAATTGCAGAAAACACAGAGTCCATACAAATATATAAACATGGTAATACTAAAACAACAATGCTTTTACTATTAATTGTTTGTATGTCATATGTTTGGTTTTGAGGTATTTTAATAGGTGGGGTGTAGAGGCAATGTAACACAGTAACACTTTCATTTACAATGTGGAGCCTAAGCAAATGCAGATTATTCAATATTTAAATATTGACCCCCAGAGTAACAGGTGTGGTAATATTAACAACAAATAGGGATCCACAATAACATGAGTAAAGAAACAAGTTAACTGCTAGGGTTTTTAAAAGCACAATAATTTATTTCATGCCCTTTGGGATAGCCAACAGAGGAAAGTTTATCATCTCACTGTGACAGTGTCCAGGACAGTGGCCCGTCTCACAGTGCAGAGAAACTGTGAGGACAGAGTTCCAGTAATTACCTGTTTGACACCTGGGGAGGCAGCACCGTCTCTCTTCTCTGACCTACTCTGAGGACAGCAGAGGGGAGTCTCAGCATGCACAGGAGGAGAGATGGAGATGGAGGAAACATCAGATGACTGTTGTTGTGAAACAGTGAAGTACACTGGTTATTTAGTTGCGGGTGTTTGAATGTCCCTAGAGGAGCCCCGGGACAGGTTGTCCTCTGCTCTTGTAGCAGAGACATCCTGACCTCCCAAATCGTCTTGTAACAGCACTTGTCATTCTGCCAATGCGTGTGTGGATCTCGCATTATAGAGCAAACCCTCCTTTTAGAGGTATTTTGTATGCTGACAGTCGAGGACAGTTGTTGCTCCCAGTGCAGCTCTCCTTCACTCTGTCATCCATTTTACAGCCCCCTCATCCCTGCTCCCTGAGCCATCCATACTCGGAGAGTGGAAAGAGAGCCACCATCCCTCTCCCTCTGACTGTCTAACGAGATCCTCTATCTCTGACACCCAGCTCTGTCACCCAGAACAAAGCCTCTTCTCAGACAGAAAGGCAAGCAGGCTGACGGCTCCACAGAGGCTGGGGAGAGAGCACGAGTCGGGAGGGGAGGAGGCGAGGAGCCTGTGCCAGAGGGATTTATTTCCTGGCCTGACAGGTTGCTTTTTTTTCCAGGTGGGCAGATGGATTTTCTACCTCTTGAAGCACAGTCCCAGCAAGTAGTGAAAAGACAGGGTGTTATTTTAATAGTCTGTGACAGGTCATCTATGGAGTGTGCTTCAAGTTAACGTGTCAGCTGGTGTGAGGACAATGCTGATATCTGTAGCAACCTTTTCCTCTACTGCAAAATATTCACTTTAATCCACACAGTTTAATGAAAAAGCCTGTAAGTCATGTCTCATGCATCACAGTCATTTAACAA
The DNA here is from genome assembly GCF_026936395.1 of Plectropomus leopardus. Lineage (NCBI taxonomy): Eukaryota > Metazoa > Chordata > Actinopteri > Perciformes > Serranidae > Plectropomus > Plectropomus leopardus. The sequence goes on from NC_142179.1 coordinate 20,593,362, forward strand.
CACTGATACAGGAGATAAAAGCAAACTGCATGAATGCATTACAGATAACTGACGCCTAACTTTTCATGCGACTATGCTGTTCTGATAATAATCCCAAAGTGACATGAGGCGTTTAATTGCATAAACACAGCAAAAACAGAATTAGCACTCATCAATGATTTTCACTGCAGACTCAGTTTTATCTGTTTCCACAGCTGAGGGGGTTTTAGCTCAAATGAGCATATGCCAGATGGGCATAGAATTAGTCCACAAAATGACCCGAGGGCCGCTCATTTCATGCCATCATTTCTCTTCCATTAGTTGCCCATTCTGCCATATTTGTCCTTGCTTTTCAACTAAAGCCGGGTCTAAATTCAGTTGTTGTGTAACCTCATATTGAGAAGTGGCAAACATATCACTGCTTTAATTCCCGTCTGTTGAATAAGCAACTGGGCTGCAGCCAGATAACAGAACTGATGTCTCAGTTTAGCATCCATTTACTCTGTTAACCCTCAATTTAAAGACAAAAGATCTGAATTAATTTCCTCCTCACTTCTGTTTTGGGAACACCACACCAGAAAAAGAGGAGGTTTCACTTTGAAGAAACTAGATCACAACCACAAAGTCAGCTTCATAGGAAACCTTGTTGAGCTAAATGCCAATGAACTTTTTCCAAACAACATAAGGCAAATAATAGTGATCTAAAAGTCATAGCCTGATCTGTAGGGAAATCAATCACAAACGTTATTATGAGAAAATAAACATATATATAAATATTTATTTTCTTTTTGAGCTAGATTAAAACTAAATTGTCAAAATCAAACCAGAAAATGCAGAGATATCCAGAAGTAGTATGTAGTATTTCATATGGGCTAAACTCCAACAACACTGGATCCTGCATTTCCCATAATGCATCACCTACGGCACCTTCACATTAGACCTTTCCTGCCTGGTAAAACACCCATGTCCTGCTTTACGCTGCAGGTTCCTAACTCAGGTTTTCTGTTACGAATTTGCAAACCAAGACGAGATAGCCCTGATGACATCACCATGACATGGTGTTATTTTCTCAGATTTGCCAAAACTCCTCCAGAGCCACAGACAATATTACGCAACAGTTTTCACAGGAATTTTTTTTTTGTGTGTTTCATGGCGAGTAAACTGACACCTTACAGCACTGCTGAGCTCCTCATCAGACAGCACTCCTGTGACTCAACAGAATCTGCCCCTCTTCTTGACCTGCAGAGTTGGTTTTGCTTGTATCCCAGATCGACACACAATGATGGGAAGAGGCCTAAAACCTGAAGCCCTGAGCTTTGGAGAGTAATAAAAACAGTCACAGAGTCATCTTTTAGCTCATTTCTAGCATCTAAGCAGCTGTTTTGCTGAAAGTCTTCCACACATACTGGCTGTTGCCAACACTTAAATTTACTGGAATTGAAACGGTTTTGGCAAATTTGATGATTGTTTCTACATTTAACATTCAGGGAATATTAGAAAATATAGTGCATACATTTTCTGCACGATGCTACCATAACTTAAGACAGTGATGCTCATATCCACAGTGAACATCAAAATGAAACCAGAAGGATTTGTAGACTCCCCACACACCTGATCTAACCCTCTCTGTGAGGTTCTGGCAGCCAGAGTTGAAGTGGATGATAAGTCCGTCCCCCAGAGAAGTGAGGTCTCTGTTTCACGCCTGATGGTCTCACTGGAGAGATGTGTGGAGGAGAACTTAGTTAGTCTTTTGACAGGAGGTGTGTTCCTATATATTAATAGGCAATGCTACTATTTTGTGCAACTGTCCACTATATGTCCTCCTAAACACACACTAATATATTACCATCATCTGACTGTGTTATCTGGATTTATGTATGATTTTATTTTCAGTGACGCTGTTTACTAAACACTTTTCAGAAACTGTACCTGGTTGCAGCCAGGTCTTCATCATCATCATCATAATCATTAAAAAACATAAACGCATGCAACAATCTACACAAATAAGGACAAACAGTACAAACTCAAGCTAACCTCAAATGATGACAATGCAAGAAACATAAATGCTGAACACGTTAGGTGCTGAGATCACATGCAAATTCAACTAATACATGTGCAAACAAATGAGACTTTTTTTTTTTGTCCTCTGAGCAGGAACTCTTTGTCCACAGTCTGATGTATGGGCTCAAACTCCCTCTGCAGGGACTGATCAGGACAGTTCAGTACAGCCTGGGTCTTCCTCAGGACCTGCTTCAACTGCAGCTGACTCACCTCAATAACTTTTCTGGCCACATTGACAGACTTGTGTTGATTAGCCAGATTCAGGTTTTCAAACTAACACAATACAGAAAGACAGAACAGACTCAGTGAAACTTCTATAAACAGAGACGTCACTGTACCGAACGCACTGAAAGAGTTCCTTTTTCTCAAGAAATGCAGACGTTGTTGGACTTTTTTTTAGAAATTGCAAATACATCTGGTTGGAAGCTCAGCTTACTGTCAAAAACCATACCCAACATTTTTGATTTTTCACCAGTCAATTACATTCCCCTCAATATATGTAAGTTTTGGGTAGGGTGCTGATGATCCTCTACAGTTAATGATCATGTCTTTGGTTTTGTGAAGCCACAATTCACAGGTTTGTTGTTGGTCTCAGCCCAGTGAAAACAACTTAATCCTTTGTTTTGAACTATTGTAAATTTATAAAATCATCATAGCAGTTGTCATTATCTTGTATTATCCTGCAGCTTCACATGGCCAATACTTTCATTTTGCTTTATTTATAAATGAATCGAAAATAGTCTTGAGGAAGTGGAGGATGAAGAAGAGTTTGGGTTTCCATTCTCTCTGGTTGTTATAGTACAGCATCTATAGCGGCCCACAGGCTCTGGAATATGCCAGAGGCCACTGGACAGGCTGCGTCTGTTGATACTTTAAGATGCACCTTAAGACACATTTTTATTCCCTGGCTTTTAATTGTTTTTTACCTGGGTTTTTTTTATTTATTTTTTTTATGTGATTTCATGGTTTTCTTTTTATTACTGTTCTTTTTTAAAGTCTTGTTTCACTCATCTGCAATTGTATGTCTCTACACTTATACACACATACCGTATGTCTGTCTTTGTTAAGCACTTTTTTTTACAAAATCAGTTTTGCTTTTTAAAGTGCCATAAAAACGAAATAAACTTGTAACTTTACATTGATAACAAATGTGGAGATACAAACCTGTGAAGGCTTTCTGTTCTTTTTTTTTACTCATTGCAGCCTGACTGCAGACCAGGTTTCATGCATTTGGGAGTGAAAGCTGCTTCCCAGCCAAAGAGTAATAATAAAAGTGTCTTGGTGCAGTGGCAAAATTATATAGCACTAAGTCTGATTTGAGCCACAGATACAGTAAATTCAGTCTGTATCCCGCAGGCAGCAATAAGCCGTTCCTCCCCTCTTCAATCACTGACAGCACGTTGATTACATGAGTATTACCCCAAGGTTTCTTTCATTCTTTCTGTCTTTCTTTCACCCTCTCAAAGAATAAGAAATGAATACAAACATACTCTCGGCCAGTATTAACCTGCTGCAGCCTCCTCTTTGCTTTGAGAGGTGTATGACAGAGCACATGAATAACAGGAGTAAAGAAATATAAGCAGCTCCAGCACGGCTGTTCCATTATGCTCCAAGGTGAAATTGCTGTGGGTCAGATCAGCACAGAGGGACTCTGTGTTGGTAAATGAGGTTAGTGTACGGCTCCACGGCTTACTGTGAGTACAGCGTGCAACATGACTTGACAAATTCAAAGCACCAAATTTCAGACAGACCCACTAAATCTTTAACTCTACACAAAATCATCTACATGCTTGTTCATTCATAACTTTCTCTGTGCTGTCTGTGGCAGCGCGTTGCTGCAGAGTCTCAGGCTGTGTGTGAATATCAGCTCTTTAGAGCCAATAGCCTGCCATCTGCTGAAGATACATCTAATAGGGTTGGCTTTGGCATGAAGCCAGGAATCAATCCTCATCACCACAGGCTGCTCCCAGCTGGTGGAAATGTTGATAAAGGCAATTTCACTATAAATAGATGACATCTAGAAGTACATCGGCTTTCACAAAAATACATGAAACCCAATAAAATTGAATCCCAATGACATGAAGGACAAATAGAAATGAAAGATTACAAAATGTTAAGAAAGAGGAAGCACATTAGGCTGACAGTGGAGATACAATCTTCATATAAAGCAAATATAGATTCCCTTTTTTTATTGCCTTCACAAACTGGATTGCATAAGGAGAAATCTTGATGGAGCTGATTTTGAAGTCAAGAGTGCTGCTGCAGTCTTCAGAGGATATTCTGTGCTATGACTGTGATGTGTGTTTAACAGAGCAGTGCTGCCCTCTTCTGTTTGTTTGTACACTTACATTAAAATGAAAAGGTGAAGGACAACTATCATAAAATCAAAGAATACTAAAATGAATTGGGCAGGCAACTTTGTATTCAATTCCTAAATTCAAACTATGTAAAAAATAATTAAAAATCCTATTTTGTAACCCAATCTGAGTCCCAGAAAGTGAATGGCAGTCAATGCCATCAAGGCACAATAATTGGATTTTTTTCTTTTCCTTAGTAAGAAATGACAAGGTAACTGTGATGAATCAAATCAAATACTAATCCATTTATGCTCTATAGCCAATTAATCTTTGTTTTTACGTCAGGGTAGATGCGATTGAGTGGCTTCCTGTGATAATCAACTGTAGTATCAGATTGGTATTGGAAATGGCAAAACTATTAGCTCAACCAATTTTCATGAGTATTTGCACCACTTGTTCATGCTGAAGTAATTGTGCTGGGACTGCCTGTTTATAATGAGGACAACAAAACACTGTAGGCCACCTAACGTGTAGTCGTCATAATCACACAAATTTGGAGCAATCTGCAAAGAGTTGCACCCATAGACTGTGAGCCTATATAAAGATCTTTGTATATAGTCTGTGGTTAGTTAATCTTACTTTTGATGGTGTTTAAAAATCAGAAAATAGTTTACAGTTTGTTGTTGCATCTTCTATCCCCAATGCATACTTCACCAATATTCTACCCCACTAAATACATTTGAATGATTAAGAATATTTTGTATCATATGTAATATGGGAAGTGGAATGGCTTTACAAATGTCGCTATATTCTCTGTAGGGGCAAATTAAATTTAATATAAATTTGAATTTCTCAATAAATGAATCAAGTTGTATGAAATGGCCATGTTCATCCAACAAATCAGTAACATGTAAGACATTTTTCTCATACCACTCTTGTTTAAATAGTCTTCCTAATTGTAATGGCTCTATTATTCCACAGGGTGGAGACATGTGGTGTGAAATTATGGGTGAATGTCATTTTCCAGTGACGCAATACTTGTTTTTTCCATGTAATATCACTATGAATTGTTGGTATGATTTAAGTCGTCGTGTTTTTATCAATTGTAACATTTTTTTTTTTTTTCTCAAAGATATAAGTGGCTATTATGATGATAATGTAACACATGTCTAAATTATGTTTTGGGTTCTTTTTTTATTTTAATGGGGAAATTCTTTGTTTAGCATCACACCCCTCTTTTAATATTGATTGATTTCAATTCAACCCTTTCCTCTCTAAATCTCGTTAATACCAAAAAAAGCATCACATTTTTGGATTATTACAGAAACTTATTTGGTGACACCCCTGTTGTAATGTGAATATGTATTATTTTTGTTACTGTCCATGTCATTTTATTTTTTTATTGTAATTTTTATTTTAATAATATTTTAAATATCTTTATTGCCGCATGTATTGATACAATGTTTATTATGTATTATTTTCTGTGTAGCAGGTCATTTTTATTTTTATTATTTTTTGTTTCTTTTAGTGCTCTCGTGTATATCTGTGCTCGTCTGACTATTTTGCGTGTGTGTTTGGGAAATAACTCTTAATTGGTAGTTTGGAGACGATTTCTTGCCCTCCAACTTTTTTTAAGCAGAGCTAATGTTGTACTGCTGCTGTACAGTAATCACTGCCTTACAGGCTAAAGTTAGGGCACCAATATTCCACAACACACCAATCACAGACCGTTACGAACCATTTGTTGTATTGCTGCGTTTTCAGCCAATCGGCAGCGAGCTTCAAACTGATTCTGACCAATGATACTCCAGGATGTTGACACGCTGAGACTGAGGAAGTGGATGATGTGTATTTATTGTACACAACTATACCGTCTAGCGCTGACACCGGTAACAAGTCAACCGCTGTGTAAACGTTAATTCAGTCGGTATTTTATAGTTTCATTTAGAGTCACATACATGCGACAGAGTGCTAAGTTGACCTAACTGGCGTTAGCGAACTTACGAGCTGTAAAAGTTGGGTAACTGGGTGAATTTTCGGCAGTGTTGGCGTCTCCCAGCTGTCATGTTGACCGTGTTTTCTCACCTGTCCGCCGGCCTTCGGCTCTCCTAGCTGGCGCTGGACATACATGGGGACCCGTGTGACCAGAGGATGGAGCCTGTGACCTGGGACCATCATGGCTGCTGTGACGGTGTGGAGTTATACCAGCGGCCGTCTGCTCGGAGGATGGGGCCCGCTTCTGTGTGTCCTCCTCGGCTCTTTGGTGGCCGTCCTGATGCCTCTGGTGGGGGTGGAGGATCGGTGCTGTGCCGCCCTGAAGGGCTTCGCTCAGCTCCGCTGCCAGCTGTGGGGCAGCTCCCAGCAGCCTCCAGCTGTGCAGTCCACCAGCCTCACTGTCCCATTTACTGCCCTTGATGTGCTGCCTCTGAGGTCCAAGCCGAGCAAAGGTACAAACAGTTCAGCTTAGTGCCATATGTCAAAGATAACACCGGATATCTAAGTCTAATACAGCCGGTGTAAACCGATCTCTCTGTGCGGTAGCGTTCTCCAGTCCTTCCGGCTTGTGGGCTACAATTTCTTTCGTTTTAATATCATTTCATTCACATCAATGCGACATTCAGCTTCTCAGTTCACTCAACTCCAGCACATGTCAAATTGAGTTTGTTACACTCACACCTGTCCCCGCAAACAATCGCAGGTAGGAACTAATGGAAGGAACTAAAGTCTCACTTGAGGCCAGGGGGCATCAAATAGCAACTTAATCCTTTGAAACCTGATTAAATTGTGAAAAAGGCGATGAAGAAATGACCCATAAATAGTGAGAAATTCGTAAACAGAAAATTAGCGCCAAAAAATAAGTAAAATAAAAATCAGTGGGGGTAATAATTATAATAAAGATGATAATTCTTTAACAAAATCTATTTTATTTAATTATGAATCTAGTTTTCTGGACATTTTTACCTTGCTTATTTTCATAATTTTCAAAATCCTCTCAATTTTTGCATTTTCCAAGACATTTCTTGCCTAGTTGCTCCTTGCCTCTGCCTCACATTTTGGGAAGAAATCAAACTGATTTGCTCAGGGTACAAAAGTTTAATTATTTAAAAGGCGTCTGAACGAAATGTTGCGTCAACATGTTATTAGCCATTGACTCCAATAGAAGTGGCACTATTCGTTCTTTTATAGTTTTCTTTCTCTGTACTCTGTCATCTGTGTTGGAGTTGACGCTGTCCATCATGTTCTTTGCAGAGATGCAGCTTGAGGCCAAAGCGGCGCTGCAGCAGGCTCTGGAGATGAGGAAACTGGGAAAGAGGGAAAAGGCCCACAAGCTGCTGGTGCACGCACTCAGCATGAATCCAGACTTTGTGGATGCCCTGACAGAGCTGGGGACCATTCTAGAGGAGGAGAAGGATGTGGTCCAGGCAGACCACCTGTACACCAAGGCCTTGGCCATCTCACCATGCAATGAGAGAGCTCTGGTCAGCCGGGACCGAACTCTTCCTTTGGTGGAAGAGATCGATCAGCGTCACTTCGGTATCATTGACAGTAAAGTGCGCCGGCTCATGTCTATTCCTAAAGGCAACTCTGCACTCCGCCGGGTGATGGAGGAAACCTACTACCACCACATCTACCACACAGTCGCAATCGAAGGCAGCACGCTCACTCTGTCTGAGATCCGTCACATCATTGAGACACGCTATGCTGTCCCTGGGAAGAGCCTGCAGGAGCAGAACGAGGCCATCGGTGTGGATGCAGCCATGAAGTACATCAACACCACGCTGCTGTCCAGAACAGGAACCATAACTGTCAGTGACATCCTGGAGATTCACCGACGGGTGCTGGGCTATGTGGACCCTGTGGAGGGAGGGAGGTTGCGTACCAACCAGGTGTTTGTGGGCCACCACATCCCCCCGCACCCTCAGGACCTGCAGAGACACATGCAGGAGCTGGTTCAGTGGCTCAACTCTGAGGAGGCCCTGCAGCTGCACCCCGTGGAGTACGCAGCTCTCGCCCATTACAAACTGGTGTACGTGCACCCGTTTGTAGACGGCAACGGACGCACGTCACGGCTGCTCATGAACCTTGTGCTCATGCAGGCGAGATACCCACCAATCACTATTCGCAAGGAACAGAGGGCTGAGTATTATGCAGCTCTAGACACAGCCAATGAGGGCGATGTTCGGCCCTTCATTCGCTTTATAGCCAAATGTACAGAGATGACATTGGACACATTGTTGATTTCTACAACAGAGCACGCCGTAGGACTTCCAGGAGCTGGCCAGGACCACACCTGCGCCGAATGCAAGCAGACCATCCCGATTCACAACTGAGCTGGAGACAGGAGGAGAATCTAAGAGCTGAGAGTTGCCTTTTAGTTTGACCATATTCCACCAGGATCACTCTTTTCTGCTTCAATCTTCCAGACCTGCTGAATTCATTGAAACTGCTGCAGGATGTTGACTTCTAATCTGATTTTGCTGTTTGAGGTTTGCTTCCAATTAAAAGAAACCTTTTTACCCACTTTTAGTTTCACAATATTCCCACAGAGTGTTGATGAATTTCAGTTCTCATCAGAATAAGTTTGACTGCTGGTGATGTGACGAGGGAAACTTTATCATGTTGTTTGACCTAAGAAGCTTTGTTGTGGATGTGTGAATATTTAGTTAATGATCTTTGGGATAGAGGGGCTGTCTCATAACACTGTAAGCACTTTGTATTTATTTTATTTTAAAATAAAAGTGATCTATTAACTTCCATCAAGTCTTTAAGGTGTTTAAAAATGAACGAGGCTGTGAGTGTCATGCTGGGATCAAAGATGTTTTACATGACTTTATTAAAACAAGTTTTAGACCAGAAAAAAATATACATGACATGACCTTTTCTTTTTTGTTTTTTACAGGACCCAAAAACACAAGGGTAAAAAATGATAGATAATGAAACAAGCAGGTAAATAAATACTGTGATAGAACCAACCAACAAACAAAAAAGCCATTAATTATTTACTTCTATACCAAATTCAAAACATCAACTATAGAAATTATACAAAACAACAGCAATGCACACATACCACTTTTTAGTATTGAACATAAAACAGAAGGTGACTTTAGAGACCAACATATTTAGATTTTTTTTTTTAGAGTAGGCCACTGTGGTGAGAGCAATACATATAGCTTGTATTCCATCTGTTTTTAAAACATAGATTTCTATTTATTACAAACTATGGTGACCTCTTTTGAAATTAGCATACTGAACACTATGTACACAAACGAAAATGTTAATATCCAAACAGGATGAGTGGGCAAATGGCCGATTTCTAAAGTGGGATAACAGAAATGGAAAAACTGCATAGATTCTCTACTTGTGTCGGAGCTGCAGACCTTTATATGTGTAGATGACGGCAACAGCTTTTTTACACAGAATACTGAAAAGCTGTCTGCCAAGTTCAGAGGGTGAAATCAACTCGACCAATCACAAAGTGACCACATTTATAAAAGTGTACTAAGGTTTCTGTTAATAGCATTCTAAGGATTCACTTTTACAGTGTACACAGAACACAGTTTCACATGTACTTTCTAGTATTTATAGCTTTATCTTAACTTGTAACGCTCTCAACTAATCCATGTCTTCTCTTGTTTAACTTGTTATTATGGATGAATCTGCCAATTATTTTCTTTATCGTTTGCTCTACAAAATTTGAGAAAACTGAAAAGTTCCCATCACAATATCCTAGAGCCTAAGGTGATATTATTAAATGTAATTTGTCCAATCAACAATCTAAAACTCAAATACATTCTGTTTTAACAAAATGGAAGTAAAGAAAAACAATAGTCTAATGCCTGAGTTCCCGAAAATAAACTCAAAATCCAATTTTTCTTAAGAAAACTGAAAAATACCCATCACAATTTTCTAGAGTCTTAGGTGATGACATCACGTGTTCTGTCCCATCATTACTGTAAAACCCAAAAATATTCTAATTCATAAAACGTAATAAAAGGAAAAACAAAAATATCACGTGAGATGCTGGTAACAGACTCAGACTCTTGAACAGACTCAACTTAGAAGATTCATTACCAAATTAGTTGCCGATAGATTTTCTGTTAATCAACTTATCGGTAGACCAAGGATACTCAACTTGCTTTTGCCCAGGGGCCACTTTTGGAAAATGACAAGTGGCCGGGGGCCAGTCACCAGCTGCTGCAGCCCTGCACAGGTCAGGCGTATGCAGCGTGTCGAGGATTTGAGGACATTCAGGACTTAGCCAGAACCTTTGTCAGGGAGTCCAGGGGATCCTCCTCTGGTACGTTTTTGTATAAAGCTCGATTTTTATGCTTTATGTGCATTTTGGCACATTGTTTACATTTAAAGTACAAAAAAAATCAGTTTATTCATTGTGAATTAGAAAAGGTTGGACGCCACCCAGCACCCTGTCACGGGCCAGACTTGGCTCACGGGCTGTAAGTTGAGTATCACTGCGTTAGACTGTTGGGCAAGCAGCCACCAAAGCAGCAAATTAGACCTTTTTTTCCAGCATCATTAACACCCTGCTTTCATGCAGTCAGAGTTTCACAGGGTGAAGGGAAAATGGTTCAGTTCCCTGTGAATCCCTCTTCTGGGTCCACAGCACATAAATCAGACTGATATCTAAAACAAGTGATTCGATGGTGGATGTTTTTACCCTGAACAGACAGGTCAGTCACAGTGATGCATGAAAACAGAGAAATCATGAGAAAGTATACTTAGAGTAGCTCTGTAAATACTATAACTGATATCAAGCATCAGCAGTGTGACATATTAGGACAGTTTTCATACTATAATAACATGCCCTCAGGACAAGATGAAGCCAAGTAATTAAATGGACCCTCTATGGACTCCATAGCATCATAATACTTATGATGAATAGCAGATGGTAACTCACAGATAGTATTACGTAAAAATAATGAATAAGCTGTATTATATAGGCAGTTAAAAGTCTTTGCTTGCCTTGTTAAATCTGTCAAAATAAATTACACAACAAAAATCCTGTTTCCTAAAAACGTCTGGAGAATATGTCTTTTCATCACTGGAGCACATCCAACTTCTGCGCGCACACACTCTCTCTCTCTCACACACACACACACACCATGTATAATACACCACATCCTAACTTTTGCATATAACCTTTTTAAACAAAATTCACAAGTTTGTCTGAATATTGGAAAAAAACAAACAAACAAACTCTTCCCATATGCTTCTCTCAGATCCCGTTCACATTACACAACAAAAGAAGACACTTTGCAACATGAGGCGTACAATTTTAGATACTGTATATTTACACACAAATATGATACACTTCTTTTTATATAAAATAGCCTGCCAGCCACCTTCAAACAAACAAACCAAACGAAAACGATCTGTCACACTGGCGAAAAGTCTTGGTTGAGAAAAGGATTTCCGATGGAGGGCAGGAGCTCGGCGATTAAGGCAAATCTCGCAGAACGGATGATGAGAACAAGACAGAGATTAAAGGGAAGCCGGGTAACCAATTACAGAAAAATCACCAACACTAATTTGTAAGGACACAAGATGGCTTTCAGTGTGAAGGCAGTCATAATTCTCTCGCTCATCTTCTCACTTGCTGAGAAGCATCTTGGCAAAGTCTGAATTTGACAAAGGTTTCGTCTCTCCGGCTGCCGCGCTGCTGGCTGCTGTTGCTGGCGCCTGCTCAGCCGCAGTCCCATTCCTCACTTTGCTCACAGGCCCGCTTTGTCGATGCAGGGAGCGGGGAAGTAATGAGAGCTGGGTGCGTCCTCTGCCTCTCCTGGGAGAACAAAAAACAGCTTTACTTCTGTACAGTTGAAGATCTGACGATGGAAAACTTCCAGAACATTTCAGTTGGCATGAAAAAGAAATGCGTCAGTAAACTTACGATCCAAACACCTGGCGAGGCATCATGTCTGACGTTCTGTTGGAACCAGCTTTATCCATCATGTTCCTGCGAGGAGGGTTACTAATAGCAACAGAGATTTTGTTGCCCTCTAAATCCATCCCGTCCATTTTCAGAACTGCGTGAGAAGCCTGGGCCTCATCTGCAAACTCAACATATGCCAGACCCTGCAGAGCCGCACAGAGAGAAAGGGTTAACACAGCAGCAGCATCTGCATGGACAAAGGTGGTAATCGTTATCTTAACCAGAACGACTATTTATAGCCAAACATCTGGACACTATTGTCCTGCCCTTTATTCTTACCTTGGGTTTTCCTGAGCGATACGTGACCAGACGAACTTCTTTGATGGTGCCGTGACTTTTGCAGAGTTCCTCCAGTTGCTCTTTAGTGCACGAAAACGGCAAACCAGAGATGAAGATTTTTTGTTTCTCCATAGATGTGTTGTATTTAAAAACCTAAGGGGACATTAATGTAAAGAGGTCATTTGTATTGTTAGTTATCAGGTTCAGAAAGTTAGTTATCAGTAAAGACCACCTGTTTAACAGTCATTAATCATACAGCCCTAACATAGAAAACCTGTAGGGACATTACATGACCTCGAATAATTCAATATTACACCACTTTTTTCAGTACCTCCCAGATGTTAAAATTAATTAAATTAACACAAGATAAAAGGCATTAAATGAATAGACAGATTAACTAGACTTTGAAAAAAATGTTTTAGATTATTTAATGGTTCAGTGTGTAGGATTTAGGGGGATATATTGGCAGAAATGTAATATAATATGCATATTTTCTTTAATGTATTATCACCTGAAAATAAGAATTATCATGTTTTTGTGTAAGTGAGCTGTTTATATCTACATAGGGAGCCAGTCCTCATCCATGGAGTCCAATATGTTCCTGCAGTTGCCCAGAATGGACAAACTAAAGGCTGGCTCTAGAGAGGACCATTTGCATTTTTGCATTGGCCGCTGTAGTTAGCAGCTCCTCTGCTACGTGCAGAACAGCTTCAGGAAAACACTGAGTTTTACAATGAAACTGCTTCATTCAGTGTTTTTCCTGGCTTAAATCTCCCTGTCTTTGTTTAATGTTTGTTTATGAGAGGAAGAGACCTCTGCAGATAATTTGTCTCCTGGTAATAACCTCCTGAACAATGAAGAATGAAGGAATTCAGCTGGTTGCAATGTGCAATCCACGCCGCTAGATGCCACTAAATCCCCTTAAGTGTTACACACTTTTCCTTAAATACCTTTTAAAGCCTCTTTTCAATGATGACTTTCCGAAACCTGCTGATAACTGGTTATAATAAAAAAACAAAAATCTCTACTTGCGTTCATATTTACCTTAAAGTCAGGATTTTTGTTTTTGTCTACACAAGGTGACACAAACATGGGCCTGCCCTCCACTTCCTGTCTGTCCAGCTTCAGGGCCTCAGGGACCGACACCGGGGATTCAAACTGTACATAGCAGTAGCCTTTGAAGGTCCCTTTGTTGCCGAAGACAGGGCGAATCTGTTTGATGGGACCGCAGCTCTCAAACAGCGTCCTGAGCTTCGCCTCTGGCTCTTGCAGGGTGTACGCCAAGTTGCTGATGAAAACGCTGCTGTTATCATTGCGGAGCTCAGGCTTGTCATCGTTCTGCCTCTGGGCAGCGGCCGCAGCTTCCTGCTGGGCTCTTTTATTACCAGCTGGAGCGGGCTTATAGCCAGGGGGAGCGTTCCTCCCAAAGAGTCCTGTCTCTGTCTCCATGTACTCCTCTGTGGTCTGGTCCCCGTTTCCTCTGTGCCTTTTGGGAGCTTGTTCTGTCACACAGGGGACTATTAATTAGGAATAATTTACCTAAAACTAAAAAGGTTCATCATAAAAACGATCATTATTTACCTGAGTCATCATTCCACTCATCATTATAATCATCCTGCTCTGCTCTCCTCTTCTCTCCCGCTCGAGCTCCCTTGTGGATCTTCTTCTGAGCCTTCTTCTCTGCTTTGGCCTTACGCCGCTGATCAGCTCTCTCCTCCTCCTGCCGAGCCAGGTTGGCTTCTTTCTCAGCCACCTGACAGATGGGTAGAAAATGCTGACATGAGCCAAAAGCAGCTAAATGATACACCTGTCCAGTTAGGGATGTCACAAGAACAAACAGTTCAGTATAAAGCTTATGCAAAAATTCTGCAAACGTGACCATATCTTATTTTTCTCCAGTTTTGTAGATACCAGGGGTGCGGTTTGTCTGGACATGGCGGGGTTCATATACGCCTACATGTGTTCTAGTCTGCTGTTAAATCCCAAAGGAAGAAGAACCCTTACCAGCATGGAGGAACAACAACAACAACACGAGGAAAACGGTGACAAATGCAGCTACGGAGACAGCTGTGCCTCAAAGTGTTTTTATTCCTGAGACCAGTCATTTTGTTGACTTTGCAATGGGAGTATCGTGTAGTCACACAATGCTACAAACGTCAGCGGCATGACGCAGTGCTGACCGTCTATTCAGTACTGAGCATCTCGCTGCATGTTTGGGTTTTTTCTGGTCCCTGAGAGTTGAAAAACGTTCCTCTTTGAATAAAACGCTGCCCTCCTCACTGTCGCTTTTTACCTACCTTAGCTCGCTGCTCATTAATCCTGTTCAGCCGGGTCTCTGTCTTCTGCACTGCCACGTCCCAGTCCTCCAAAGAGCCTACAGGCGACAACGCACTCTGTAATATATGAAAATCATCTTTGCTTTTGTCATGTTTGATTTTTGGTATTGGGACTCACCTTCCACCCTCTCGAACGTGAGCAGGACTTCACTCACATGCTCAGGGTAGTCTGAGGTGCACTGAACTGCTCTGTGGAGAGCTTTCCGGCAGTGAACGGGGTCTCCATAAGATCTACGAATAAAGATCAAGATCATCATATATAAGTTTTGGCTCAGAAAGGTGTCAGAACTTCACTTCAATCAACTTTAATTCCCCATTCAGACACTGACTGACAGACCTTTCAAGGTTATAGTACTCCAGCCACATGTTGGCATATTTTGCGTTCCCTTTTGTCATGATACTGTCCCACAGCTCTCTGGCTTTTTGGATGTTCTTGCAGTGGAGGGCCTGACGGGGAGAAAAAAAACATTATGCAAGGTTCATTTGTACAGTTTTTCCATATTACACGTGTGACAATGAGGTTATAAACACATTAAAAGATCATCTTTTCACATTTTGTATAGCACTGCCATAGTTTAGTTACTGGTCCTTTCCCATGTGTCTCCATGGCCCTTAAGGAGTAATCTCACTGTGCATCGAGGTCATTTGAGAGAATAAGTATATATATAGTTTACACACTTCAGCTATTGCTAGGTTTAAAATGGACAAGCTCATTTCCTTTGTCCTATGATTTCGTAGACAAGACAGTTATATATAAAAGGAAAGAACACAATTCAACATAACAGACATCCAACTCTTGAAAATGGTCGTCATAGTAACGCTGCTTACCTCTATCCTTGCCCAGATCTGCATTATAATACAAGATGGATCTCCACTTTCACCAAATCCTACAGTGAAACAAGACAATGAATTATATGAAAACCAAACCAAGAACACCACAGAAGTAATTCTCAGTCGGACTCAAATCCACATACTTTCTTCAACATCTTGTTTCATGTAGTCGAGAGACCGAGAGAAAGCTCCTCGTAGCTCCTCCAACTCTTTACTTGATTCTGACAAAAAACGGAGGATACACGGATAAGAAGAAAACAGTGAGTGAACTGAATAGTTTCTAAACGCAAAGACAAAATTCTGTTTCACACGCAACTGCTCTCACCTTTGCTGAAATCCACTCGTCTCCTCAGGTAGTCGAGGTACGCCTGCCAAATTTCAACATAATCTGTTGCTTGAATGAAACCTGCATTCAGCGCCTTTTCAAAAACATCTGTGAGAAAAAGAAAGAAACTATATCATACAGAAAAGTAAACCGGAAGTATACCGGAATAAGACTCTGGGGTTTCCCTCGTAAGAAACAAACAACTGCATGAGAACAGCAACGGAGTCGCTCTCGCCGCACTTTAGTGGTTACCTGAGACAGTCTGATGGTCGGCTCCGTGTCTCTCCAGGGCGAGAAGGTAGCTCTTCCACAGACCCATGGTCCATGGGCAGTTCCTGACGGCGCGTTCATGAGAGGAGAGAACCAAGTCTTTGATCTTCAGCTGACGATCCTGCCGAGTCCAGACACAACAAATAACAAACTTGTTCAAATAATCTTAAACAAGCTGAAAGATGTACTACTTAAGATTTAAAGAGTCACTTTTAGGAGCAACCACATTTTCTAACAACCCTGGGCTCAAATAGCTACAATAAAACTCCACGTTGGGCTAGTGGATCACAAAGTGGTATAAAACAATAAAACGCATCTTATTTTTTTGGAGTGGATGATGAAAGTGGCTATGGATTGATAACCTGGTGAGACCATCCTGATGACGTGAGCTCAACATTGTGTTTGGCTTTCTGTATCAGTCTGGACTCGCTGCCATCAAAAACACATCAAAATGTCTGAAACTACATTAAAAGATTTTAAAACCCATAAATCCATTTTTGGAGGCACCGTTGAAGAAATCACTGGCTGTTATTTACCAAGATATGCTCAGTGCAACATTTTGATCCTAGCTTTTTAGCCTTTGCTGGCAGACCGTGGCGTTGGCAAGTTTCAGGCTGCTGAATAAGAGCAGTCAGACTCAGGGGTAATGCCATGTGAAACCAGTCCAACCTACACAGCAAGATTACAGCCTGACTGGGAGCCCTTTAAGGACAACACCACGCCAAACACTGACCATTACTCACAAGATAGGTGTTGTATTTCGCCCACATGTCTGGTACCAGGCAGTTCTCTGCCAGGGTCCTCTCAAAGATGATCTGGATCCGTGCTGGGTCGCCCTCCTTTAGTTCAAAGTCGATGTAGGACTGATACTCTGCCAGCTTAGGAGGTTCTGCTACGATCTGCCGCAAGACAGCATAATGTGGATATTACGTATTGCAAAAAAACTGTTATTTAAACTCATAAAAAGGACGACGATTGTAAAAGTTACCAGAGATTCTTCAAAAGATTTGCACTTCTCCATCTGCTGCACAGCCTTTTTGTACTGATGTACGACCGTCTCAGCCACCCCATGTTCAGACCACTCCTCATACTCTGCATAGGTGGCCTCCATGTCTACAAAGCAGAAGAGCTCAGTTTAAGGACATTTTTCTACCATATCAATACAGATACAATCACCCAGGGTTTCCCACACATTTAATTATTTGTGGTGGGCCGCCACGATTAAAACATCTGCCAACACAAATAGATTCTCTAGTGCTTTTGAAATATATATATATATACACCGTACGGTAATTCACTGCATCACACTCTCAGAGCGTGAGTGTAATGCTGGCACCAACACAGCAGCAGACCACCAAGTGCAGTGATGGTGAAACTCAGCTGTTCATTGTGCTGGGTCTAAAAGTTTGAATTCGCTCACACTGCACTCTGCTTCTCCTCTCATCCATCAATCTGATCAGTTCAGACCAGAACAAGTGATCAGTTATCAGCACCACACATTAACTGGTGCTGACGGATAAAAGTAACTCATGGTGAGTTTCCCCGGTGCTGTCGTAATACTTTTGTTATTATTTACTAGCACGTGGTAAATATCGTTTGTTCTTCCAACATTGGGTTGTGTTCTTAAAGTGCATTTGGTTGGTCCTCCAGTTTCCCTTTTCGAATGACAAATGCAGACTTCTGCCGCCGGCTGCATAGAATGTTTGCAAACATGACAGTGGTCATTTTTAACGTGTGACAATTTCAGATGAAAATGCAGACTTGGGTGTGCAAGGCCTTAAAATAGAGTAAAGTATAATTTTTAAGTTGCAAGAATGTGGAAATTTGCAAATGTTAATATACAGTGCATATCCTCAGCCTCATACAGAAGTGAATTATTTAACAAGTGAGAGGTTCAGGTAAAAAAAGACATTAAAACAGCGCAGAAATGCCACCGGTACTCATTCAGCTAGGACAGAAAAAAAACAGAACAATATTAGACCATCTGGCTCTCTCTCGCCCACTCATGCAACAAACTGAAAGCATGGTCGTGCCTGGAGAGGCCTGGTGTCTTTCTAAATCTGTATGGCATTTTAAAAGCCACATCATAACAATGGCTCACTTTTCTTATCCCACAAGGCACCGTTATTTTTTTAAACAGGGAAATTTACAGTTTTACGAGGTTTTTTGACATATAGCCCTCACAACATGAATCCTGCTTGTTTTAAAGCGGTCCGTCTGGACAGACAAGGCGTCATGCTTACCCATTAAGGGGATGGCCAGCTGGCGGCGAAACAGTGTATGGATACGCTCGAGCTGAGTTTTCAGCAGCTCCTGCTCCTCACGGCTGGGAACCCTGCCAGGGGGAGGCTAAGGGGAAATGCAGCAGAGAAAATGGTGTCAAAATTTAGCAAAGAACCATTTAACATGAAAGGAATCCAAATCAGCATTCAAAATATTTGTATTCTTAGTTAAAGGTAAGATACGGTTGCTGTCTGTAAACAGTATCACCACAGAAAAAAGTGAAAGCCAACCTCAGATTCACTCCGCTTGCCATTTGGCCTTGCTATATTTGCGTTTTTTTGACGCTGTGTGTGTGATTTTGGTAGATTTTTCTTGGATAAAAGCTGCTTATGGTCTCGCACGTCTATATATTGCTTGTTTTTTTTTTATGAAAATCCTGCATAGTATATCTTTACGTGAGTGGATAATCATTTAAAAGCATTCTTTTAGACAATATTAACCTGACGGAGAGAGACGAATATTGCCTGCAACTATTTTATATGCAACTACTTTTCTATGTTACAATGTTTTTCATCCAACGAGTGTGCATCTTGTTTTTTTCTAATAGCGTTTTTGAAATTTCATCGTTCAAAATAAATCTCTCTCTGGAATACATCAAGCAGCAACAAAATTGAAACATAAATGTGATCACTGAAAAGATCCTAGTGATGGAAACACAGACCTGCACTGTGGACAGAATGGCGTTCTCAAACTCTCTGTACGCCTCCCACACCGCCTGTCCCTTGGTCATGTGAAGCCCCACAGCCGTCACAGCTCTCTCAAAGATGGATCTCACCTTGTCTATCCCGCCTGGTGAGCCCATGCCACCAATTGAATACTGAGCATACTCAAGCCAGATATCTGGACCTGGGTACAAAGACAAAGAATTCAACATGAGGACCATGAAATAAATAAATGTCAAATTTAAAGGTAATTAACGATAGTGTGATGTACGCACATATGTAGTCTTTTACAGCTCTCTCAAAAAGTTCATAGACTTTCTCTCGGTTTGGTTCCTCCTCAGTCAGACGGATCTCATCCTTGAGCCAATCTAACCAGATCTCTGCAGAGTTCAACGAAACATATTCTCCGTTAGAAATAACAAACAGAGCTGTTGTCAAATGATACTAAAAACAAAAACAGTATCAGACATGCACCAACCTTCAGTGAGCGGGAAAAGCTCACTCATCTTCTGCCTTGCCTTTCGCAGACGGAAAAGTTCTCCCTCCTGCTTCAGTAGTTTGATAAGATCCACATGGCAGTTGTAGTCGAAAGCATTGATTGACAGCTGAAAAGTCACAGAGGTTAAAGGGGATTACACAATGAACAATAATAAAACATAATTATGTCATGGTTCTTCTGTATTTATTTAGCAGTGATTTAGTACCGCTGCCAAAGAAAATGTCACCTCTTATTCATGTCACGTTGATTAAATTGTGAAAATGTCAATCCAACAAGGTTAATAAATTACACAATTACACAAAAAAAGTTGATACAATATATACAATAAACTGACACTCAGTTGCTGGTTTATTGGGTATACCATCTAACACTAATCTAATGCAGTCTAATAAATACGACCTATATTTCAGAAGGGTACTCAGCTTTATTATCATTTTGGAATTTTAAGTTTGTATTATACCAAGAGGTACTTTGAGTATTTTTTTTTCTATTAATTTCAGTGAAGGCTAACACTTCTCGGCTCACAACGATGGGGAGTTTTTCCTTGGTCAATGTCGATATCGTATGCTGTAAAGCCCTCTGAGGTAACTTGTGATTTGTGATAATAGGCTTTATCTATAAAATTGACTTGACACAACAGCAACACAAATGGCAGCATCCAAAATGACCATAAAGTTGAATCAACACCTCTTAAAATAATTATGACATAAACTCAGCATTTTAACCTTTAGGTAGGTGGGATTTGTTTTAAGCAGCAATTATTATATATATTTTGAAAAACACATCCCTAATATACATATGTTAATATTCACTAATGTTTAAACACGCTCAAAATATCCCCCTAAAATAGACTGATAAAGAAAAACATAAAGAAAAAGAAAGTGCTGTGCTACAAGGGACAGCCACACATCACTATCTGAAACAATCATTAGTAAATAAATTTAGAAATAAACTTAAAAAATTGCCATTATTACCACCACTGGTTCTAATATCACAGAGTACTGCAGAATCTGTTGCTCAACTATTATGGGTAGATGCAATTAAAGTCAATCACTGTTCTGTTTCTATATTTTCAAATGTATTAAAAAACTAATAAAACTATCAAATTAGTATGCATTATTTGTCTTACTTGGGCTATATCACTGTCGACTGTTATAGTTTTATTTACAAAATTGGAATGTAAAAAATTAGGGGTCGACCGATACTGGGTTTTCAAGGCTGATACTGATACAGATTATTAGTACTTAATGCGACTAATAACCAATATTTAAAACTGATATGCATTTACAATAAAAATGAAAATATTTGCAGAAATTTAGAATTTGAAATATAACAAACTCCACCACAAAACTTTGTTTAAATGCCTTTAACAAATGTTTTATCAAAACTGAAACTTGTGAACATCGTATACAGCAAGTTCCCCATAACTTTTATTACATAAAGTTAAAAAAAATAAAAATAACTCCCTGAGGTTTTACAAAATGAAAGTTCCTCCCATGCTCAAACTTTTTTTTGCCTTTCCTGGTGTTGACTGAGTGTAATATACTCACGTTTTCATTAATTCATTTTATTAGCCATCATTAAAATAAAACGCTGATACAAATAATCAGCAAAATGCCAAATATCCGCCCTATATTCAACCAAGTCAATAATCAAACGACCCCTATCAAAAAGGGTCTAAAAGTCATGGTATAGTATGTAATTAAAAAGACACAGTGTGTGTACTTTTCCCGTGTGATCCTCAATCATATGCTGGCTCAGTTATTACAACTTTGAGAACTCCTGATGTAAAATGTTTGTTACAAAATACTGTAAGTAAGGTCAGTTTAAATGTTTTGATAGCAAAAAAATATTCTGGGGGAATTATCCCTAGATCACAGCCAAGATCACAGCAGGTGTGGATTATAAACGGCCACCCTTAATGTTAAACAGGTGATCACGGCCCTGGATTTTTTTGCGGGGCTGCCTGATAAATTGAGTGAGACAAAAGTAAAGCTGCTGTAATGTTACAAACTTGATTTCTCTCTGCTGTTACAGTGAAAGCACAGACTGCAGTATTTACTGTATCACTGCGACAGATCTAATTTAGAAAATTGTTATGAGACGACGGCGTGACATCCAGTAAAGTTAGGACAATGTGAACTTTAGATTTGCACATGTATTTCCTCCCTAAGCTATACTGGGAGCTTTAATGATCCACTGGAGTGAGATGGTAAAAAAAAAAAGGCGCGTGTGACACGAGACAAGCCATTAGCATCACAGATTAGCAAGTCTGCTAATCACGACAGCTATGTGGCTATGTGAATGACGTCGTTTCACATGCGCTCATTTAATTGTTTTGGATAACAGCAGCTAACATTAGTAACGTTACATTTTCAGTTTCTGTTAAACCAGAGCAGGACAGAGCAGCTAATAGTTTTAAAGCTGCTGGTTCGTTGGGGCTGAATGTGTTTACCACCCATTCATTCCCATTAGCTCGTCGGCTAACGCTGGTGAACTCAGCTTGACTGTTGGCTAATTACCTGCTCCTCCAGCCGCTGGATCTCGGCTTCGTTTTCTTTCTCGTCCTCCGACGAATCGTCCTCTTCCTCGTCTGAATTTTCTACTCCCATGCCCTCCTCCTCCTCTTCTTCCGATTCCATCTCCCTCTCCTCCATCCCTGCATCTTCCTCCTCCATGTCTTGCAACTGCGTTTGCTCTGCGCTGCTTGACGCTGCCATGTTGGAAACGCTGTCTGCCTGGTAACAACCCAACGAGCCCCAGAGCGACCACGCTGAAGTTCGCTTCACAATCGTAGCTTCCGATTCAGCAGTTAAGGGGAGCATTAAGGGGAAAGTAACTTCAAGTAACAGCTTTTGGCACCCCTTACTGTCGTGAAAGCATGTGAAACATTAAAGGTGTTTAATGTGAAACCCACTTTCACATTTGTAAAAAGGAGACCGATTCTATTTGTGAAAATGCAAAAAGGGAAGATTTCACTTAACTGCTTTTATCACATGTTGATCACATTAGACCAGGTCCAGATCAAAACTATTATACTTAGCTGGGTCAAATCTTAAATAGATTATCCCAGAAAGGGTAAATAAAGCTTAAAACACACTTTCAGATTTGTGAAACTTCTGTTTTATCTGTGAAAATGCAAAAAGGGGAGATTTCATTGCATTTTTTCCACATGTAGACCATACTGAATCAGGTCTTTCTCGAAAACCACTATACTTGGACAAGTCAAACCTTCACTAGATATCCCAGAAATAATATTATGTAAAATACTGTTTTAGAATTGTGAAATCTTTATTCTCTTTGTGAAAATGCAAAAAAAAAGGGGAGATTTCACTGCATTTTTTCACATGTAGACCACATTCAACCAGGTCTCTCTCGAAAACCACTAGGCTATACCTCGACAAGTCAAACCTTCACTAGGTTATCAAAGAGAGAATAAATATGATTGAAAACAGTTTCAGAGTTGTACAACCAAGTCTTTTTTTAAATTATAATCTAGTCCGGATTTGACCTGTCTAAGTATAGTGTTTTTCGATCTAGACCAGGTCAAATGTGGTCCACAATTTAAAAAAAAAAAAAAGTTAAATCTTCCTGTTTGGCATTATCACAAATACAATAAAGGTCTCACAAATGTGAAACTGTGTTCTTATTAACCTTTAAGCTCTCCGGGATAATCTACTCCAGATTTAACTTGTCTAAGTATAGTGATTTTTTGAAAATCTGGACCTGGTCTAATGTGGTCAAACGTGAAAAAAGCATTGAAATCTATCTTTTTTTTTTTTTACATTTTCATAAATATAATAAACAGAAAAGTGAAAGTAGGTATCAGACAGCCCTGATGCGTTACTTTAAATGCCTATCATGCTGTCACGACAATAAGTCGTACAAAAAGCCGAGTAAGCGATGCAAGTAATTTCCCCCTTAACTGTCGAAATGAAAGCCTACTTCAGCGTCGTGAGGTGGCGCCTGTGTAGATCTAACCGTGAATCACCTAACATGTACCGGCTGCTGTTAGCCGCTAGTAGGGGCTCCTTCATCGGTGGTACAGTCCTTCTTCTCTTGTTTGTCAACAAAAACTGGTCGCCCTCACTCGGGCGCACTCGTTGATTTCCGTTCGTCATCTTTGCCTCAACATGGCGATTGTATCTTTACGAAACTCTGCGTCGTCGCTGTTGTTGTTTAGCAGAAGGTTATTCAGCCCGGAGCTGAGTGCTGTCTGCTCATATCACAAAAAGGTAAGACATGATATACAAGGAAATGTGTTTTAAACTCATATCTGTACCTAAGGCCTGTCACGTGAGTTTTATTGACATTGTAACGCTAGCTAGCGTGTGTGTGTTGTCCGACAGTATGTTGGTGTAGCTAACTTTACTAGCGGTGTCCCAGTTTTAAACGCTCAAAACAACAATGCGATAAATAATGTGGTATATCATTTTCTGTTTGTCACTTTCTTCAAGGTGGTGGACCACTATGAAAACCCAAGAAATGTGGGAGCTCTTGACAAAAACTCCAAAAATGTGGGGACTGGATTGGTGGGCGCACCAGCCTGCGGTGATGTAATGAAACTTCAGGTAGGCTGGAGGTCAAATGCAGCTGTCCTGACTGTCCTGACTGTCCTATGGTGCAACTAGGTGTTTGACTCTGTGTTTTCTCCAGATTCAGGTGGATGAAAACGGCAAGATTATTGATGCAAAGTTTAAGACATTTGGCTGCGGATCAGCCATCGCCTCCAGCTCTCTTGCGACAGAGTGGGTGAAAGGGAAGTCGGTGAGTTGGTATATTACACGATTTAATAGAAAGTAGAATAATGGCTTTACAAGTGCTGCTTTTTGCTAAAGTCTGCTGTCATCTTGCAGATTGACGAAGCTCTGAAGATCAGGAACACAGACATTGCCAAAGAATTGTGCCTTCCTCCAGTCAAGCTCCACTGCTCCAGTAAGTCAAAGCACTACAGTTAAAGAGGGAATCTGGTTTTCATACATATTAAACTATCGAGTGACGTTTCCGTACTCAATTCTTTAGGTCTTCCTCACAGTTTGTTACCTGACTGTGTATTTCTCAGTAAAATCAAAGCAGCATTTCAAAGAGTTTCTAAAACCTCCTCACTCCCTCTCTTTCAGTGCTTGCAGAAGATGCCATAAAAGCAGCGCTGTCAGACTACAGACTAAAACAACAGGACAAGAAGGAGGAACGCACAAAGGCCACCAATTAATACCTTATTAACTCTCTATTAGGTGACAACATCGGTCCTGTAATGTTTCACTGCAGTGCTGTTTGGAAGATTGGCTACCATATTACTCCATCAGGTCTTGCACCCTCTTTAGGGAGTTTTATAATCTCTTTATAAGTGTTAGTGGTTTATTTGCTTTTCATCAGATGATCATCCTATCCTTGAATTTAAACAAGGGAGCTCAACATAGGAGATATATCATAAATCAGACACTACGGGTTGAGGTGAGCTTTTGTTTTGTAATTTTTTGGCATTTGGTTTTATTTGGCTTGATTGTGTAAAATGACTGGTCACACACGGACGATTCAGTATGAAAATGCAGTTAGGTCAACAGCTCAAGTATAAATACAACATTAAACAGATTATTGTATGAAATTGTGCTTATTGTGAATAAAAATGAAAAACATCCGCAGTGCGTCTGTGCTAGTGTCATCCACCAGATCCCACATCAAGCGGAGCTACCCTCATTTGGCGCAGAAGTACCTTTCTCAGTACAATCAGCACTGCCAGCATCAGGAGAGCTACCAATACACACAGCACAGCGAGCAAAGACACGACCACTGCAGAGTGTTGCTGTGTGAGCAGCTGTGGGTCGGCAGTGGGCCAGTGCACCTCTCTGTTTGTGGAGAGCAAAGATCGTGTTGCTTCAGCCGAGGTTGCATTAACGTGAGGGGGCTGACCTGTGATGTTTTCTCTGCATTTCTGTTCCTCATTAGGGACAGAAGTAGTGGTTTTTATATGGGGTGGGACTGCTGATTGTGTTTTATTCAGGGACAAACACTCCTCGTAGGTTAGGGTCTCTAAAGAGTAGTGGTTAAGAAACAAACGAGTGTTGTGAAAGTCTTTCGGAAGAAGTCCAGCAGGGTTTTCTTGTGAGAAGTTTCCCAAATATCTCCTGTTTTTTAATGAGCCTGGTCTTGTGGGCTTCACTGTCAGCATCTCCAGTTGGTGTGTCCTCTCATTTGGCTTCAGGGCACGCGGGCAGATAGCTATGACGGATAAGTTGAGAAGCAGGCGGTGAGCAAGGTGGACCGGCTCGGAGCACACCAGGTCGGTGGCCATCCTGAGCCGACCGCTGAGCAGCCAGCGGTAAAGATACAAGATGTCGCACTCACACACCCACAGGTTGTTGGTGAGATCCACAGATCTGAGTCGCGGCAGGCTGTCAAAGGCGCTCTCTGGGACTGAGCGCAGGCAGTTGCTGTTGATCTTCAGGACCTGCAGGTTGACCAGGGCAGACAGTGAGGGCAGGTCCAGGACAGAGATGCAGTTTTCTGAGAGGTCTAAGTGGGTCAGTGATGGAGGCAGATTCAGAGGGAGGCTCGTGAGCTTGTTCCCCTTCAGTGTGAGGACCTTCAGCTTGTTGAGACCCTGCAGAGCCCCGGGTTGAATGGCACTGATACGGTTGTCCTCCAGGTCCAGGCGAGTGAGGTTCCCCAGGTGTCGCAGGGCACCCGAGGTGATGTAAGTGATGCGGTTTTCTTGCAGCAGCAGGGACTCCAGACTGGGGGGCAGGCCGCGAGGGAAGCGGGCCAGCAGATTGTGACTGAGGCTCAGCTCCTGCAGGTCGGAGAACGGCCGGAGCAGGTGGTCCACGTTACAGAGCTGGTTTCTGGCTACAGATAGAGCAGAGGTGCTGAGAGGGACGGAGCGAGGAAGAGATCTGAGACCCAAGGACTCGCATAGAACCAGGAATCCTGGGCGGGGGCAACAGCAGCCAGGAGGACAGGGAGACGTCACGAGGCAGCTTAGAGGACAGATGCAGAGAACCAGAAGGACACCACATCTGCACCAAAGCATGACTCACTGCCGGGAATAACGGAGGAGAGACAACCACTTTAGACACATTTCTCACTTTATAAAAGGGTTCACAGTAAGTTGTAACTAATGGCTTTAATCATATTAATAAAACATTTACTAAGGCTTAATGGATCAGACATTAACCCTTTGAAATATGAGCAAACTGGTGTGATTTCTTGCAAAAACATGGGGAGAAGGCAATGAGCAACTTAAGAAGACATCGCCCAAAAATTAGCAAGAAATTAGTAAATCAATAATTGCAAGAAAATTACGAAAAAAAAGCACAATAATAATAATAGTAATAATAACAGTAATAATAAATGAACCCACATAAAATGATCACCCCTCAAAAAATATATCCATTACATTTTTTTCTGTAAAAACAAGAAAAAAAATAAAACTTTCTGAGACTGAGTGCTGAATTCTCCAAGTCATATCATAGTCCATATCAATGCAGTCAATCAGATCAGGACAGCACTCCGATTATAACATTTTTGCCAAAATGTGTTTTCCTGTAAAACAATTTTATAGATATTAGAATAATGCATGTAAGTTTCTAGACATTTTTCCTATATTTAAAAAATATTATTATTATTATTATTATTATTATTATTATTATTATTTAATAAGAATTAAAAAAAAGAAAAATTTAATGTCACCTTTTACTCATTTCTTGTGACGTGTGCGACAGTTCTTGCCAGGATGCTCAATGCATTTTCCCCCATGTTTTCAAAAGAAATTAAACTAATTTGCTCAGGTTTCAAAGGGTTAAACTGAAGGTCTCTAAACGCAGCACAAGAAAACTGATGTTGATCCAGGTCTCAAAGGGTTAAAGGAATACTTCACTCCTCAAATGTCTCAATGAGATTACCTGTGAAAATAAACATTAAATAAATTAAATTTAAAAATACTATCCTAGTGTTACATTTAATTTGTAAAGAAAACATTGTTTTTCCCCACATGCCTCAACAGAGAACAAAGAATCCGAAAATGGAGAAAACTCTTGATGAATTGGAGTAAAAGGGAGCCGCATTTAACAAAAAAACTATATTAAAACATCAGTTACACAACTCGTGCAATGCAGTCCAAGTCTCATTTATCCACGCAGCCCTGTCTGACTGGCAGCTGATTGCAAAGTGAAACTTATCTGTGTTTTCAAAGCCAGACTGCATTGACAAAATCAGTAATATTACCTCACTGAACACGGGGGCTGCTGGTCTACAGCTGCCTCCATTTAAATGTACAAAGAATTATTGGGCGTCATACAGGAGAATAAAAACACTCAATAATGTCATTTTTTAGAAAAACATTATTTTAAACTAATTGGAGAATCTCTTCATTTTTAACCCAAAATTCATTCTAATCAAACAATTTAAGTTAACAATGAAACACAAATTTTACACACCAAATGCAGCAAAAAGTAAAATTGAAATTCTGAGTCCAAAACTGAAAACTATGTTCTTAAAATAAAATCAATCAATCAAAGGAGGACTCTGTGAGTGTGCATGTGTGAGCATAGATGCAGTTGAGTTCAGTTCGGTGGACGTGCATGTGTGTGTCTGACTGCAGCTCAGTTTGTGTGTGTGTGTGTGTGTGTGTGTTTAGGGGATTGTCTTAGGAGGAACCCTTTAACTTAGAGTGAAGTGGTTATATAAATTAGTTGAAACAGTAGCTGGGAGAGGGCAAGACAAGGAGACTTATCTGATGGTCCCAGCAAAGACGTCCCCTCCATCCCTCCTGCTGCAGGGATCAGCACACATTCAGAAGTCTTAGTGTCCAGAAAGTTTACACAGTCCAGCTGCTCCTTGTCTTAGCTAGTTTTTGTTTTTAGAGCACAGATGTCCATAACTGAAGTAAACTTTGAATATTTTCTCCTTGAGCCACTCTCCTCTCTCTTCTCCTCCATGCTGCCTTTGTTAGTGATTTTTCTCCTCCCTCAGTTCACAGGTGTGCCTCATTATCTCCTCTCACTCCCCGCCTTCCTCTCCTGTCAGGATGTAAAGGGTTGTTCTGCACTTTTTTTTGTCCTTTGCCCCTCTCTGCTACAAAGGGTTAGTTGAGATTCACCAAATAACACAATCAAACAAACTGATCGAGGCAGCAGTAGACGAGCAGCTCCCGTGTACAGAGAGGCAAAACAATGCTTTTGTCAATCCAGTCTGCCTTTGAAAATAGATAAGTTTCACTTTAGATCAGTTCCCCATATGAAAGAGCTGCCTTTCTTTGGAAAATACTGCGTATACAACTGGTTAAATGAGACTTATACTGCACGAGTTGTGTGAGACTTTGTCAATGGATGTTTTGATTATTTTGATGTATTATTATGTCTATTGCCTCCTCCTGGCTTAGGATGACCTGTGACGTCTTTATATAATATAAAGAGAAAAAAAGAAAAAAGAAAAAAAGACCATCTTACTCAGACAATAATATTTATATGACTATCACTCATAAATGCACTGCTTGTACACATAAAGCGCCCACACATATCCATATAAGGCACAAAAAAATATATCAGTACACGTATGCACATATCACTCCTCCTGCCAATGTAAAAAATAAAAGCAAAAAAAAAAAAAATGCATTGTGAACCAAAAAATAATGACCTACCTGATTCATATAGATACATTTCACCTGACCCTTTCAATCGGCCCTCTATGACTTCTAATCATCAAGAATTGTCTCCATTTTTGGATTCTTCCTTCACTGTGGAGGCACATAAGAAAAGAAGTTTTCAGATGGTGAATTTCATTTGTTTAAAAAAATCTCCACCGTGAGACACTTTTTACCTCTTGATTTCATCAGGTAGACTTTTTGATCACTGACCCTATAAAAGAGAAGTGCAGGAAATCTGGACCAAAATTGAAATTTAAAGCACTATTTTCAGCTCATGATCAAAGGGGGACTTATTCGAATGCAGCACCGAAAATAAAGAAACAGAGGCCCAATCACTTACCATTTTCTCTTGCTGTATTATCTGCTCCTCTGAGGAGATGGGCAGGCTCGTCCCCACATGGTCCTTACATGATCCGTCCTCTCTCTTAAAGAAGTTGAGAATTCCAGGCAGATGCTCATCAAAGTTTAACGACAGCCTTAAGGTGCTGTATTACCTATTCTGCATCCTCTTCACCATTCAAATTGATTGAGAGGTCCTGTTTGTCAAAATGTTGGTTAAAATACACAGAGCAGGAACTTCAGTGACAAATATTGTGTAAAAAAAAAAAAGAAAAAGAAAAAGGAACAACATACGTACCCCAAATATTTCCTTGTCTGAAGTTAATAAAAGTCCCTAAAACTCAAACAGGCTTTGAAAGCAGCAAACAGGCCTCGGACAGAGAGCGTTGCTGGGTGGTCCTGCGGCCGTGTGTCTTCCTGTCACCAGGTGGGAAGAGTGAAAGTGAAGGGGTAGTATTTTCTCGAATTATTTAGCACCTCATTGACAAAAGAGCGGGGAATCTGACCCCAGTGCGAGACTCTGTCAGGGCTCACGTTTCAGCCACCACAGGGTCATGCTTGTCTTTGAGCTGTTGCGTATCTTTGATGTTTGATCTGTGGCGAGTTGACCCACTGATGCAGATCAAACATTATTATTTAAAAATTGCTTTCAGACATTGCATTAAAATTCAATCACATTTCAGTACATTTGTAATAAATATATTTTGAGTTGTGGCCAGAATGCATCCATATCAATATGGCAGATATGATGTAAAAAGAAATGCAATTACATAAATAACTGATAAATCTTTTTTTTTCTCTCTCTCTTCACATGAGGGCAGTATTTCATTGCTTGTTAAAAATACCCTAAAATTATGACTTTTTTTGTTTTCACTTCAGTGGAACAAATCAGTGTCTTAAGATTTGAGTAGACAATACACAAGCTCTTGTTGTGGAGCAAAGGGCTCTGCATGTATCTGGTTTACTGCTGTTGAAATATTTAAACAATCTTGTACAGTAGCCAGTGAAGGACAAAAGGGTCTCCCGTCATCTCCAGGCTCTGATACCTTCTGCAGGCCTGTGTTTGGATGTAATGGTGCCAGCTGCTTCCCCGGGGCCAATCATAAAACTGTGGATGAGTTGGTGTTACTGTGTGTGTGTGCTAAAAGCTCATGCTTCCAAAGAGCAGATATTACAAATCTGACTTTTGGGTAATTACCATAAAAATAGTTACCCAAGATTCTTGAGCATACGCAGCTCCTAAATTACAGATTCCTGAGTTGAACATAATGTGCACGTACTGTTGCAAGCAGCGTCTTTTTTAGACCTTTTCCAGTAATCTTAGGTTTCTTCAGGGCTGCATTTGTCTCTCATCACAAAACTGTATTCACCATTTTCAGTAATGACAGAAACATTATTATCAACTATTTTATTCAACATTAGCAAAACAAAACTGTCATTTTGTAAACAATAAAACTGTCACTTACAGAGGAAGTGTCTGTGTGGAAACGTCTGAGGAATCTGAGGTTAAAGAGCATTTAAACACGACACAAGTCTGGCCCATAAATCGCACAAACTCACATATTTAGTTTAGATGCTCAGAGTCATTAACTTGAGTATTAGGGCAGTGAGTTGGAAAGTTTTTCTAAATGATCTTTCCAATGTAATCTGGATTTTTATTCAGATTAAATTATGACAAATGTACACTTTTCAGCTTTTAACTTAAAGCACCATTTTAGCTCAGTGAGTCAAAATAAATTAAACTTTTTACTCCAGCTAAACAGGCCAACAATCCCTCCCTGTGCTCAAGTTTTTGACTCATTACAAACTATTACATGACAAACAAAACCCATAATTTATCTTATACATAAAGGTTATTATTTAAAAAAAAGATTCACAAAGCTTTAATACAAATAGCCACCTGTTGTAATGTTGACGCCAGATCAACTTTAATTCACTTCAGTTTTATTTATAAAGCCTAATATCACAAACCACACTTAGCCTCAGAGGGCTTTACGCCATAAAAACATCAGTCTGACCTTGGACCCACCCCCCAGACACACACACACACACACACAACCACACAAAGTTAAATTCCCCACCAACCAAATAAATAAGCAGACAGACATTAGATATGTGTATGTTTTTACTCTCCAGATGTAACACAGATGCAAATTGTGCTTTGGGTGTAAAGCTTTGTGAATCAGGTTCTTAAATTAAAATACAATATAACATGACATGAAATAACATTATGCAAACAAAATTAAGTAAATATTAGAGTAAATATAAAGAAAATGTTTTGTTTTTTATCCAACAAATCAAGTTTACTGGCGTCTCATTCTGCTTTATATACAGCAGCAAAGATTTTGCTCTAAATGATGAAAAGATGCCACGGTGTACAGCAGGACATACTGAGGAGCTTCCTCTGTCTAGGCAGGCATATAGAGAAATATATTAAAAACACATTAATATTTTTGCTATTTATATTTGCAAAGAATGTGGAATAACAGGCTGCCCATTCTTTTTTATCTTTTATTTTTTTTTATAACATTATTAATATAAATTCAATCTATAAGAAAAACATTGATTTCACTGTTTCAAGTGACGCTACTTCAGAAGCACAGTGAGATGATATTTGGTGGCTGAAACTCTTTTGTTATTAATAATAAAACCGACTGGTTGACCGCTGCAAGACTAGAGACAACTGAGCACTGAGCCTTTTTAAACCAGAGGCTGTCGGCATGTAGCGTTCAAAGAAATCAGCCATATCTTTTTCCATATCAATAAGTGTTGGCTTTCTAATCTTTGTATGAATCAAAAACTTTGAGATGCAACATATAAAGACTGGATTTATGCAGCAAGACAATTGAGTGTTTTTATTTTTAGTCACATTAATCTTTACATTTCATTTTTACATCAGGGGATTCATCCATTCATATTTTCATTGATGTTTGGATTTTTAATGTTTAAAAGTTTAAAGGTTAGAACTGTTTAATCGATAATTTTCTTTTTCATATAAGAACATATGAGCCTCACAAATGCATTTTCTTACTGGCAGGTGTTTAAAGGTATTTCTGATTTTCATCACAACGTATTCTTTTTTTTTTTTCGTATGTGTGCAGTATAAACAAACTTACTGATCTCGTTTTTATGTCATGGTTGCATCATTTCACTTCTTTTGCCACATGAGCCTTGAACGGGCTCTAGTGGTGGGACTTCTTGAGGTGGCAGGTGCAGACTGGATGAGCGGAGCTGGTGCTCGGGCTGGATCTCTCGTGCACCTCCTCCCTGTACTTCGGCTGCTCTTTGTGCCTGGGCTCCTCCCTCCGCTTTTCCACCTCCTCTGCAGCCCTGACCTTTCTGACCTCCTGGCGGGGTGACGACTTGACATCTCTGCCCCTCTCTCCCACCAGAGCCTTGGACGGCACACGCAGGGTCTTGGGGGAGGCCATGCTCTGAGTCTGGACCCTCTTGACATGGTCGACGGCGTAAGGCCTGTCTTGGAGCTCATCTGAATTTTTGCGTCCTGCTTTTTTGTCAGCCATGTACTTCTTGTTTGGATGAGGAGGGGGTTTGTAGGCCTCCAGCTTGCGCTTATGACTCATGGCAGAGGCACAGCAGATGATGAAGACCATGACGATGAGAAGAGAGGTCACGACGATGATGATGAGCAGATTCTCCTGCAGGAAGTCCACTACTCGAGTGAGGACGAAGTCCTTCAGGCGGATCATGGTGGTGGTGATGGTGTTGGTGAGGCTGGGAGCTCCAGTGGTAGCAGAGATGTGAACAGGTGCTCGAGTGGAAAAAGAGGTTGGAAAAAGAAGCTCCAGCTCTGCTTCATCACCACTGCCATCAATGACTGCGAGAGGGGTGGCGTGACACAGTGAGATCAGAGTCACACAGGTGACGAGAAAAAATAAACGGGACTCCATCTTCTCCTCTGAGTCCTGCAATGAGAAAGGCCTGAATTTAGGATCAAAAGAGGAAATATTTCCAAATCTAATGATGTAGGGATCCACTAACACAGTGGGTTAAGACCTCAGAACAATCCGGGCCTGGAGAAGGTTAGCTAAGCAAAAGACTAGAAACAAGGAGAAACAGATAGCCTGGCTCTTTCAAAAGGTTAAAAAGGTTAAAAAAAAATCTATCCACCAGCACCATGAAGCTCAGCAATGAACACTTCAGTTTGTTTAGTCCACATGTAAACAGAAAAGTTCAGAGGGAGTTATGTGCTGTAACTATTTCTCGGTGACCAGTGACCTCCTGGAGTCAGCTGGTTGTCTGGCAACCTCAAGATGATGATGATGATGATGATGACAAGACTCAAGCTGTTGAGGTAAATAGACTGCACTTGTATAGTGCTTTTTTTAGTCTTCACCCATTCACACACACATTCACACACTGGTGGCCAAGGCTACCATACGTGGTGCCATCTGTTACTCAGTAACAGATACACACTCATATACACACTCTGATTGCGCGGTATCTTGCCCAAGGATACTTCAACATGTTGACCGGAGGAGCCAGGGATCAAACCACTGACCGTCCGATTAGTGGATGTCCCGCTCTACCTCTGAGCCACAGCCAATAGAGGTGTTGGCAGGTGGTGTTTTGTTTATTTTTTCTTTTTCTTTTTAAACTTTGGACAAAGCTATTTTCACTATTTCCATGTTTCCAGTCTTCGTGATTAGCTAAGCTACTGGCCTCCTGACTTTAGCTACGCTTTATTGTGCTTTTGACTACAGTTTTTGCAGTGTGTTCAAGTGCAACTTTTGGCTGAGACACAGGCAACATGAGGTGACGCAACAATTGGCCTTTGTCATCAGTAGTTCTCTGATATTGGTTTGGTGTGTCTGGGCCTCAAGATTTTTCTTGCCATACATTGATGGGTCCTGATTCACCCTCAGGTTGGAAACCTCTATACTGACTAGTGCCAATCAGTGTTTCACACAACAGACACACTGAAGAAGTAAAACAATGTTTTTAAGGGATGTTTCCATCTGAAATGTAACCAGTCTTCATCTTGACTCTACGTTTTCTGCAGTTCCTCATCTTGCACCAGATCTATTTTAGCAGGCAGCAGAGTAGCCATTACTTATTTGGGGTGGAGACAGTGAGTTTGGTACTGGAGGCCTTATAATTTGTAAAGTAGAGGGAGGCCACCCATCCACCACACCAAAGCCGGGAGGAAGCTATATTTCAGGGCAGCACAGAGGCGTGGGAGACCTGTGGCTGCGGCCTCTATATTTACACTGGGCAGCAGCTGCTGTACACCAGCCCGCAGCAGCACAGACCTGATGAAGATATTTCTGCCTCCAGGAAAACCTGCATTTACTGACAGTACAACTGACGGACTGCATAAACTTCCTGACCTGATATTACTTTTATTCCATTATCCTCTCTCCATCCTTCTCAGTGTGAAGCTTTGACAAAGAAACCCAGCGGTGCAGTGCTCAGTCTGTTACCATTTAGAATATATAATTACACGGTGCAAAGCTGTAAAGACAAGCTTCTAATCAGCATCAGGCTGCAGTGAACCTGCTGCTGCTCTGATTTACACTACACAGTGTGAAACGCCTCCCTGTGTGGTCAAACATACAGTACGTCCTCTGCTGCTGGACCACATGGTGGGCAGCTCTTCATCCTTGGATGTACAGCTATAGGATGGCACTGCCTCCTGAATCCTCATAATTACAGCCTTAATTTCATCTCCTGCGTTTTACTGGAGGGTTTACATTACCTTCAACTGAAGGCCTTCAGGCACCACGAAAGCAATTATTCCAATTTCTGACATTTGAGTAGTTAAAATATTATATATATATATATATATATATAAACCCAAGAGAACATGTTTTATTGCTTTACAAAACTAAAACTATTTACATCAATTAGAAAAGTCCTTGATTACTTGGCCATTAGTTATTACACATTTAGCCACAGTTTAGTCTAAAAGACACGCAGGGGCATATATTTTGTTTTAACATAAGGGGGGAAATGGTGGGTTTGGGGGTCATCCACCAGGAAATTTTGAGCTACAAAAATTTAATTTCCTGCATTCTGGTGAATTCTTAGGTGCTAATTTGTGCTTTTTCTGCATCATTTTATGGAACAAATGTTTTTAATCTAGTCAAAATAAAAGTCTACGTCTGTGTATATGTGGTAGTTTTGGAAAAGTTGCAGTCCGGACAAAGTAAAAAGGGAACAAGTTTTACCAGTGCTTTCCCAGAGAACACAAAAAACTTTACAGGATAAAAATTAATTACATCAATGATGATTTAAGTAGAAGTAAGAAAAAACAACAGTGGAAGGGTTAAAAGAAGTATTGAGCTCTTTTACTCAAGTAAAAGTAGCAATAAAACAAAGTAATCATTTTTCAGTTATATGGCTGTAAAAACCCTGCATTATAAATCTTATAAAGTAAAACTACAAGGGTGTAGTCTGGAAAATGTACTTAAAGTACCCATTATGTATAAAAGATATTACTGTTAATCATTAATGGCTATTATTGGTGGAGTTAAAGCTAATTTCACTTACTTTATGTACTGTAATTTGATCTGTAACGTGCATCATAAATTATAAACTGAGAATCTGCAGAACAACTGTACCTAAAAAATAAATGTAATGGATCATATTGTACCATAACCCTCCCTTAAGTGTAGTGAAGCAAAAGTGTAAAGCAGATTAAAGTGGAAATACTCAAGGGAGATACAAATATATTAAAATTGCAGTACTTGAGTAAATGCAATTTACGTTCCACCACGTTAGTTTTATTAACTTAAAACTGTGTATACCAAAAGAGCTACAACTCTTCTCAGTATGTTGTCAATCTGAATCTACAGACTGCTCTAAAATAAACAAAATGCAGTATTTACTTGCTTAATAATACTCTCTTTAAATGATCTACAAATATAAATATATACTTACAGAATGTGTTATCCTGGGTTTATCTTCTGAGCAGCACCACACAGTGCAGACAACAGAGAGGAAAATAAAGGGGGGACAAAGTAACGCGAGGAAAGTAAGAGTGAAAGAGAGTTTCCGAGCATCCGCCCTCCCTGCTGAGTAACACAGACTGTTTTTTTACTGAGCTCTAAAAAGTCTGCTCACTGCAAAATGATGTCCATCCCTCTATTTTCAGCCTCTCCTCCCTCTTTCTCAACCTCTCATACCCACTCTTCATCCTCCTGCACTCATGGGGCCTTTTTCACTATGCACTTTTTCTGAAATATGATATATTGCAACAGTCATGTTGATGTGATAATGTACAAGATGATCTTTTGACAGTCATGGAGTAACGCTAAACTGTCTATGGAAAGGGTCTTTATCTTGCATGAAAGTCTAATTTATCAAAATTTGTGTTCAAAGTTGGACTCATCAAATTTAAACTGAAGTGTACTGCCTTGAAAGTCACTGCAGAGATGTTTCACTGAATGCACAAGTCCCATGTTTTAAGGAAACGGGTATTTCTGTACTTGGCGGGCGAGTCCCAAGACTGCTCTGCCTCCCACTGAGTCCTCTCTAATTACGTCCCGTTGATTACAGCCTGTCTCCACAGGGCACACAAGACCAGCGCAGAGAGAAAGAAACCCTTTTTATCCCAAAACACATGTACAGAGCGAACATATATAAACTTCATGGTCTTTTGGCAGCACTTGTCTCTGGATACATCTCTAAATCGCAGGTCGTCTATTTGAGGCTGCTGATGCCTCCTTTCTCATTTCAGTTATTTTGACAGCTGGTGTGAGATGTTAGTATTATAGCTGGTCAGCATGAGATTTTCTTAAAAAGGCAGTAATTTTCCAGGTTAATGACAAATAAAGAAACTAGAGTGAGAGATTCTTCACACTATCTCTCACACATTGTTGTAACTATAACCAGCTCTGTGACTCACAATAGTTCAGTTTCTAATTTAAGATGTAACAGAGAGGCGCATGCTGAAACAGTGTGTCTGGTTATTTTGGTGACACAATAGCAGTTCTTCTGTTAACTTAAGCTTGAATCCAAGTAGCAGCACAATCCATTCATTTTCTATATCTAACCATTTTTTTTATAGCTGTTCACCATTATAGTTGGGCTCAGTCAATACAAGAGAACAGCAATATTGAAAACAGATAATAGGCTACATGCAGGGTTAGACAGTAACAGATTACATGAAATAAGGATTATGTAATCATATTACAACAAATAAGTAACTATAATGATGCAGATTATAGCTGAAAATAAAGTGTAATTAGATTATTGTTATATGGTCAAGGATTACTTGATGACATTTTTGATTACATCTTTATAATATAACATTTTTAAAGTAAATTCCCCTTTTTTCACGATAACCACTGCTCTATCAAAACATTTAGAGTTTAAGTGCTCCACTTTGTTGTTGCAATCTAACAGGTTAATGAGGGTAGTTAAATGCTGACTACAAAACACATTTTAATGGCACTGAAATGATTTGAGATGTTTAATGAGAGAAAAAAAAAGTGGAACATGGGTTTTGTGGCTGATTTAATTTTTTTTTGGTATTAAGTACATTTTTAATGTTCAGTGACTGTATTGTATGTTCAGTGAATATATTCAGATATTACTTTTATTTAAGACAAAGGATTATGTTACTAATTGCAAAAATTGCCATTAAATCGGAATTCAACAAG
Source organism: Plectropomus leopardus (assembly GCF_026936395.1). Classification (NCBI taxonomy): domain Eukaryota; kingdom Metazoa; phylum Chordata; class Actinopteri; order Perciformes; family Serranidae; genus Plectropomus; species Plectropomus leopardus. Next base: position 20,631,741 of record NC_142179.1, read on the forward strand.
TATATTTTAAAGTCATCTGTACCAACCCTGGCTACATGTTTACTTTTCACGGATTGTAATCTGATTTAAAATGAAAAGGTGGCAATTGACTTCCTTCCTTACAAAATAAAAAACGGCATTGTAGTTTATTTTGAGGCCATCACACAAACACTGTGCTGCTGCCGTAAACACTCCCTAGGAGGGCTATAAGAAAACATGGATACACTTGTTTTTTACAATATTGATATTGCATCGATTTTTAATTGTTTTTCAATTTTCTTTTTTGACCTAAAGAATAGACGTACTTTTGTTACTGATGTTTTAAAAGTTTCTGTTCAGTTAAGATGACACATCAAAAAAACAGCAATCGTCAAATGCAAGAGATACAACAAGCCCATTTTAAAAATTCTTTATTAATTTTTCTTATAATCAATGTTTGATACTTGAAGCAAGAATAATGAACAAAAATGCTGAGCAGACCTCCAACACGAGGCTCCATCCTGGTTTGTTTACGTCTGATTTTACTTTCTTGATATTCATACGACCTCCGACGTTAACGGAGGTTCTGCTTTTCTCATGATGCATTATGGCAAGGTGCAGGGAACAAAGACAAGGGGAAACATTTAAAACCCACCTCCCACACAAATACCCTCTTTAGCACAACCACAAAACAGAAATGAAATTTAAAAAAAAGAAAGAAAATACAGAAAATATGGTCATGTTATTTACACAGCTTTCACTCAGTTTTCTAGACCTAAATTACAAACATACATCTATCTTTCAACTGCACATTTCTCCAACCTACAGAGTCCCTTTGGATCGCTATTCACTACTACTCTTCGAAACTTCGCTCTTGTGCCAATAGTGCTACAAAGAATCCATACAGTGGCAGTCTGATATACAAGATAGGGCAGTAAAATTGTGTCAGACACATTTCTGTAGCACTCTTGATTTCCTGTCACTAATATTCTACGACTCACTGCTCAGACTGCATCTCAAAGCCACAAAGACTCAAAAGGCTGCTTCTCGGTTTGACATCAGTTTTGAAGATGTTTTGAATACCCGTACCGAGGTGTACAACGTGTCAGGGTGGCTTACGAACAAACCCCGATCAGTAATGCCGCCTAGTGTATTTTTGATGAACTGGCAGGACTTTATGATGTCATCCAGATGGCAACAGGGTCCTTTGAACAAAGTGTCTGCACTTCGCATAGCACCTCAAAGTGGTTTTAAATCCGGGCACCTATCGATTCTTCCATTTACTACACAAGTCTACTCTCACAACAGTCCCCTACAAACACTTCCGTGGTCACCTCTATGGCACTTTCAGGTCTTTACAGTGGTAACAAATATTAAAGGCAAACAACAGACTGAACCATTACCCGTCTCAGCTTCCCACTGGGAAACAAATCCAAAAACATCAAGAGGAGCTTTAATCATAGCGGTCTGATCAAAAACGGCTCAGACTAAACAATTCCTTGATTTGGTGATACTTATACTGAACAGGGGGCATCTGAGAAATAAACCATTAAAACAAAAGTGGAAGTGCTAAGAGGGATATAAGCACAGCTGGAACAAGAAACAGGCTAAAATTAACAGTGAAGCAATAACCCAACTATTCAATTCATCCAAGTTAGAGGCAAGTCTTGGACGTTCAAGTGAGAGTCCATTTCCCTCAAAAGAAACAAAACAGGTACATCCAGAGTGACAGGAACCCAAAAGACCAAAGACATGAGGCACATATTCACACACAATCTGGGCCTTTAGGGTAAACCATGAACAGTTTCTGTAGCAAGCTCCAGTTGTATCACCAGAGGGTTTTAAAGAGTCAGGTGGATGTGTGATTACTTTGTGTCATTTCCCATCAGAAGTTACACATCTGACGATGCAAAAGGGACAGTGACAAAAAATAATCCCACAACACTTGACTGCACTTAGACTGTAGACACTAAACACTGAGGTCGGTGACTGAACCTCTCACAAAAACAAAGCAGGGCTGAGGTTGGTCTTTTCGTGGGAGCACGTAGATGTCGCAAAAACAACCAACCAGTATAACTGAGTCACTACAGGTGAGTGTTCACAGGAAGAGGAACTTTATAGAGGGATTTTTTCTTGCCAATGAGATTTGTGGAATGTGTCTTTTTCTTTGCTGTGCATGTTAATGAAGCAAGACGGAAAGGAATGCATGTTTACGTGAACTATTGTCCACAGTCAGAATGACGGGAAGCGACAGGAATGAGAAGAAATGACAGACAGCAGGAGTTAATTTGTGCATCTTCAACACAGACGGCAAGAACTGTCATTTTTGGGATGTCTCGGTGCTTAGTGTAGACTGTGGCAGCTAAGCTGGTCTTCAGTCTGAATGTATTTCTTCCTAATTACAGAGTGTGAGATGTCAGTCTTGGTATAACTAGGCAGTTCATTTAAATTATTTTAATTTTATAGTAAATTAACATCAACCTCCTTATGTAATCAACACTGAGCGTCCCTGTTTGCATTTTGAATCTCACAAAGAGAGAAGAAATACTGTTGAGGAGGTGTAAACAAAATGTTAAATTTGGCAACATTATAATTTTGGGGTACGATTAACGTGAAAACACTGACTACTTAAAAAAATATTTGGAAATGCAATAGCAAATGGGGACTTCTGATGTTGGAATTTTCTTGGTCATATTTCTAAAATGCACAGGGATCTGCGAGACAAATTTTTATACAAGTAGACAAAATAAAAAAAATGACTGCCACACAATAAAAGGTATAGAGTCCTTGGTCACCAAAGAAAGCAAAAGAGTACTTTCAGCTAAATTTGCCACGCGTCCTTATTCCACCTGTGTTAAACTGAGGGTCGGGGGCTGGCTAAGAAAAAGTTCATCTGGAATGTTGCTAGGGATCTTTGCTAGGCAGGCCTCAGACGAAACACTGTCATTGAGATAGGCAGTGACTTGTCCCGCCCACCCCCCAGCCAATGGAACGTCCTGAATTGTAGCGGGTTGGGTAAAGGGTCCCTAAATGGCAATTTTGGACATTTGCTCTTCAAGTTTGATGATTCGCTTCTCCTGACTGCTGACCAGGTCCTTGAGAGACTTGATTTCTTTCAAGATCTCCTCCAGCTTGGCTTCAGATTTCTGTGGGAGACATAAGAGACGAGTGAGACTATTGGCATGTTCGTGGACACTTCTATCTCAAAAGTGCGACAACCGCCGAGCTTTAAAAAAAAACAACAAAAAAAAAACACACAGCTATAGTACATCACAATAGTGCACAAGACACTTCCTGTCCCAAAGCTACTACCTACAGTCTTGGACTGCTCAGAGGGTTAACATGTTTCGCCAGCTCTGGAGCCCAGTGGGCTGTGATTACAGAGCAGGACTGCAGAGAGACACATGGGCTGGGTCCCAGGCGGGTGGCTGTGTTGTGGGTGAGGTGCGGCAGGACGCCCAGCAGCAGGCGCCCAGAGCAGCAACAGACCCCTCAGTTTGTGGGTCAGAGAGTGGGTTGAACAACATCTACAAACCACCTCATGAAGGCAGCCCGCGGCTCTGCCCTGCTCTGAACGCATACAAAACCCGATTCCAATGAAGTTGGGACGTCGTGTAAAACGTAAATAAAAACAGAATACAATGATTTTCAAATCCTTTTAACCTATATTCAATTGAATACACTACAAAGAAAAGATATTTTCAGCTCCACGTTTATTGTAATTCTGCGCTACATTTATCAGACACTCTTCCTAGGAAAAGCAAATACTCACAATCGATGGAGTTGGTGAGGCAGACTTGATGGCAGGGCTTGAGTTCTCTGTGTTCTTGGTCACCTTGATGTCCAAAATGTTCTTTTTGACCACCTTGAATTCGCGGTTCTTGCCTGGGACATAGCCGTTCTTGAGGGAGATAAGGATGGGGTCTCCATTCTTGCCTTCAAACCACTCCTCAGCTTCCAGGGCAGAATCAGGTCCAGATGTGTCTGGGTACAAGTCGTCCTGGAACAGGTCCGACTATAAAGAGAGGACACTGTGAAAAACTCTATAACCACCACGTTATAAGACAAGGCCTCACTCGGCTGCCTGTGATTAAACATGCAGATCAGATTAGATAGATATCTAATCTCTAGATATTTATTTTGAAAATGTAAAACAGACAGACTCAATGAATAGATTCAAATAAGCAACAAGAAATTGCATCGCACATGTTGGAAAAGGAATAGAAGGAAGTACAAACGTATTAATTCCTACCCCTTCTCAGCTAATCAGTTAATTAATTCATGAACTTCATCTCTAACATAAGTACATTTACACACAGACTCACATACATACAAACACGTATCCATAAACTTACAGATATAAATACACATATATGCATAAAACATGTATATATATATCCCACCAATCATACTCGTACAGGCTACACATACATGTATGTTCATATATATTAAACATAATATGTGTGCATATACGTATATGCACCTGCACACAACTAAACACACAATATGCAGTTTATGAACATTAATTACAGTTGTACGTACAACGTGGATGTCATAGTGTGTCATAGACAGGCATGACAGTCATCAAAGTCTCTCCTCATTCTCTTACCTCTGTATAATTATGTTTTTGTACGAGCATGAAGTTTCTATAAGTTAAGCTGAAAACTTGACCACCCTCCCTGTCAAGGAACATTTTTTTGTATATTGCCTGGTAGCAAATTATTTCATCCGTTATACATTATCTGTGCTGTCTGAAATTCTACTAGGTCCATAAACTTCAAGGCATTTGACTTACGGATAGTTAATAATGTACAACTCTATGAACACACTAACACACTGTTTTTAGGACCTTTTTTTGCAGAACTCATAATGAATGTAGGGTGCTCTTGTAAGTATTAACCAATTTTTCCACATTGTAATTCATATAAGGCAATACAAGAGAACAATACAGAACACACAGTGCATTATGACCCAAGATGTGCCTTGCTCTTCCCATGACTGAGATGCTCCTTGCTAGTGTAGCTTGTGCATGTTTTATGTGAGGTTTCCAGACTAGAGAGATTGGAGGGCTGCTAACTGGGTGCAAAGTGGCCATTTAGGACGAGGACTCACCTTTCTGGGCACGGTCATCACGACAGGCTCACACTTCCTTTCATGCAGTTTAAAGAACCTGGCAACATAAAAATCAAAACTATTATCCACAAGTCAATGTCTGAATAAACAACAAAGGTAACAAACAGTGTTTTGTGACAGTTTACTGGGATTAGTGATTATGTCATGATCATGTCCTGCCTCCTAGTGGCAGAGTTAGGAACTCCACGTTAGATCTGATTGCCTAAAATCAAACCTCAAAACAATTCCTGGTGATGAAGATGATGATTAGCCCTCCATCTTAACCTACCTTGCAATTTCGCACTTATTGACATCAAGGCCCCTTTTGGGCATGTAGCCCATGCCCCTCTGGGGCTCCTTGGAGGAGTACGTGTTGAGGTAGTGAACATATGGAGCCTCATCTGTGATTTCAAAGTAACGGATGCTGCTGTCACCCTGTAAAGAAATAAAATAGTGTCTAATTTCTGTATTCAGCTGTGTGGAAATTAAACTATTGGTTGCTCAGGAAGTGAATTTACCTTCCCACAGAGGTAAACGACGTTGGTGTCTGGGTCATAGAAGGGCAATAGCACTCCGTTGCTGGTGTCTATCTCTTGCATAGTCATGGGCTCTTCCATGTTTTTCTAAAAAAAAAACAACAACAAAAAAAAAGGCACAATAAATGATGATAAATTAGTTCTGTGGCGAGACTAACAATACAGAACTGGATCGAGGAGAAGGTCTCCGCCTTCAAACAACAGGAAGAGGTGGTTCCTAGCCTTGATGGTTTTACTTTAAATAGATATGAATGATGCTGATTTCACAGTAATTAAGTTTTGAATAAGGTTTTTTATTTTTAACTTGTTTATACCATTTCAATTAAAGGTCCCATATTATGCTCATATATATGTTGTATTTCTGAGTTTCTATTAAAACATGTTTACATGCTTTAATGCTCAGAAAAACAAATGTTTGCTCTCATACTATCAGCATGAACATACTTCACCCTCTGTCTGACATGCTCAGTTTTTCTATCTTTATAGGCTGTCTCACTGGCATTACATTGTTAGGCAACAGCTTGGGTCCATGTTTATTTTCTGTCAACTGATGTCATTCAGGAAATACAAATACTGTATGTATATACGGTATAGTATAGTTGTGACATCACAAATTCACAGACGGCTCATTTAAGGGCAGAGTTTTTGAATACCCACTGTGTGCATTTCTTTGTGGATTGAGTGTTTTGATTCTTTCACAGTATGTATTTCGCACCTTTATCTGTTTTATTTTTTAAAGAAGACTTGTAAATCTGACTTTTCACAATATGGGTCCTTTAAAAGTTGATTTACATGAAAAGTTCTCTAAATAATCTATAGACTGTAGTGTAAATCAAGTATTGCAAGTTCTTAAGGCAACTCCGCAACCTATATTTCATAATTACAACATAATAATAGTGTGAAATGTATAACTCATAATCACTGAGCTGATCTAGTGCAGTCAGCGTACATGAAGCAGCTTACCGCATTCCAGAGCATGAGCTGTCTCTCACTCATGCGACTGAAACCTGTGGAGAGGATGTTGCCATCAGCCAGGAAAATGGCCCTCATAGGCCGGGCGCCCTCGTGTGCCTTCTCTTTCTCCTGTGAAGTGTAGTCGACAGGTCAACACAACTCCGGTGTATTCAAGTCACTATTTCCTGAGCAGTTTATTATTACAGCCACTTTTACTTTTTTTAGTGTAAGCTCTACTTTTTATTAACTGGCATCACAAAGTATTTTATTCAGCTCAGAATAAATTGTTTTTATTTGTTTGCTTTCAAAAGGTCACTACACACCAGACCAACATCCCACAACTAGTGGCAACAAAAGCCCAGTTTGCGTTGTCGTCATGTTGCTGTGTCTCAGCCGAAAAGTTGCATAGGAGCAAACCAAACCAGCTGCCAACAAGCAAGTATGTTTTGTGTGTGTGTGAGAAGAGATACCCCTCCATACCAGCAGATGGCAGTCATCTGTAATAGTTATTCAAAACAGGAAACTGGAAGACCAACATGCTGCTAATTAGCCAGTTAGCAGGTTAACCATGAGGTTAACAACACAATCTTACATTATATTACAAATTTGTTTTGACCTCACTCTCTCTTAACTTTAGCTGTTTTTTTTTACTTTCCTCCCTTCTTTTCTCCTCTTGTGCGCTGAGCTGAACAGACAATCAGAGTGATTTAATTCACTGACAGGCTCTACAGCTGCTGCTGCCAATTCAACAAAAAAAAAGCCACTGATGGTCGACAAGGGTCAACAGTGCTGGACACACCGCAGCAACGAGGGCTGTGGGCGCTCGCCGTTGGCCCAATGTGGGCAGCCGGCCAATCGTCAGCTTGGTGCGTCACAGCTTACAGGACAGAATTTGCTTCACAGAAATGAACCGAAATCTAGTGATAATTAGGCATCATACTCAAAGAATATTTTTAAGGGAACAAGGTTGCTGAACCCAGGGTATGCAGCTGAAGCAGTCTCCCTACTTGGAACCCCACCTCACAGCAGATTTATATTCACCTCTCATATACAATAGAATATATAAACAAAAGTCACAATAAAGAAATCTATGAAAATTGCTCACAGCAATGATCTCCTCCTTGCGGGGATCTATGACACGGATGGCCTTGTCCTTGCAGGCCGTGCAGATAAGGCTACCATTGCGGTTCCAGCTCACGTTGTAAATGACATCCGGGTGCATGTCGTCCAGGCTGATCATAGCCTCTCCTGTGCCCACGTTCCAGATAATGATCTGGTTGTCGCAACCTGACGACAGAGTGAAGTAAAGGTGAGCAGGACATCCAAGTCACACACAATATTTTGTCTTTAAGACAGCTGTCACCAGGAGATGTTATAGTTTGAATATTTGTGTTGAAAATGAACTTCAGCAAGTTTTCGTAGATTCTTACCTGCACTAAGAAGAACATTGCGTGCTGTTGGGTGCCATGCAACGATGCCAACGCGCTTGGAGTGTCCCTCCAGTACCCCCACCGGCTCAGACAAGTTGGTGACAAGGCCATTCTCAGGGATAAGCCACACCTGTGTGGGACATGAACAAGACAGAGGTCAGCAACAGAAGAGGCTGCTGGAGGGACACTCATTTTTACCTCCTCTTTCACATTAATAGTTTTGTCAAAGATTTTACTGTGAATCAATCAACCCCACCGTACCCACTGCATAACTGCAAATGGTACACCATAAATGGCAGTAACCAAAAGGAACCTGAGGGGGGCAGCAGTGACTAAGCGTTCAGTTGCTACAAACAGTATACAATTCAGTGACAGATGGGATATTCAGTCAAATTTAACAAAGCACAGTTAAGTTTATTACAAACCATAGTACAATACCAATCCTTCTAAAAAAGTGGTATATCAAAAACATAATACCACTGCAAAAAATCAAATGCAGAGTTGTGTAGGAAACAGGGTGTCTACAGGTATCAGACACTTAAATTTAATGCTTTTTAAGACCTTTTCAAGATCCAAATCTAAGACAGATTTTTGGAAAAATCATCCTTTATTTAAGCATTACAGGTAAGTATAAAGGTAAGTAGTGTATATGTGGTATATTTAGGAATATGGTTATTAGACTGAGTGTGGTTAATCTACATTTTGCCAGCGGGTAAGTGCAGAGGTAAAAACACAATATTAGGTTCAGAGGTTTAATTTTTTTAGCATCAGGCCTTATACACAGAAGAGCTTAATTCACGTTAAACAAAAGAAATTTATAGATGGAAAAATAAAGTTAGATAAAATGTGCCATTTAAGACGTCACAAATAAAGTTAAGACTAAAGACTTTTTATACTTTTTGTTACCTACCTAATATTTTTCAAACATATCAGATTCAAACTATGTTAAAACATCATTTCAGTTAACTAGTATACATAAAGGGAGGGCCGTAATGCAGGGAGAAAATTAAGAAACTTGTGTGAAGGTACACAAAACATTACACACACAAATATGTGACCGCTACAGAAAATTTGCAGTTATGTCACATTACATGGGCAGGGCATTCTGTGAAAACACTAAGTATTTGTGGAAATGTTGTCTTTTTCGGTGAAAAATGTTGCCTGTATGTCTCTCGCATAAACTGTCACCTGCATATTCTATTGCATTACATCTTGTCCTGCCAAGCCATGTCTAAACTTTGAGTGGAGCATTCCTTTTTTCATTTTTGTAGCATTTTTTTCCATTTATTCAACCACCTTTCCTCACATGCTAATATTTGCTTGTTTATTATGTACTAGGGTTCAAACAGTATGATATTTTTTCAGTTAGAAGGACCCTTAAAGGAATGAAAACAGAAGTTTAGTTTTTGTTGAACAAATATTTTATAACTATAATTAAGACTTTAAAACTGTTTGAATGGAAGTATGTGTAAAAAATCTCCCTTTTGAAAACAACTAAAACAAATGGTGAGATTTTCCTTACGCTTTTTTTCCATATCATAGATGAGCAAATGTACAAGGTATGATAATTGTCAACTTTAGTATCACGGTATACCTTAAAACCAGTATATTACGGCAACCCCAGTATGTAAAGAGTTCTGTATGCTCTCATTTTAACAGCAGCACTGGTTAACATGCAGCAAGCTGCACTGATGTCCACTATGCACTTTATGTGATGTGACAATTATTATTATTATTTTTTTAATTGCAAAAAATATAGAAAAAGTCAAGGTTCATATCTCTACCAGTCAGCAGTTATACCGCCCTCTTCTACCTAATCTAAACTAAACATCACTGAGAGTCCGTTTCGGCTGTGAACTTTCCCTCTAAAGATCAAATGCTATGAATAGAGGAACCATTGATGATTCTTCTCTTCATTACACAGCTAATACTTCTGCAAACATGAACTAAATATGGCATTGATTCAGAGTAGGTTTAACAGGAAGTCAGGACTTTCAGGTGAGGAAGTGGTGGCTGCAAACATAAACAGGCTGCACCCTTATCTCAGCCCTTCATGGCCCAAATAAGGACATATGGAGGAAAGCACAACTACAGTCTCAAAAAAGTCGGTGACCTCAGCTCAATAAACAGCTAAATCATTCCCCAGCTCTGATTCCTGCAACACATATTTGAGTCTAATCTAATCCAGAGGGTGAGGTCTGCACCCATCCCAGAGTTACAACAGCCCGGCCTTTCGCAATAAAAGCAAGTAGTCTCTTGTCACTTATCAGCTCAAGAATGTGTGTTGCATTTTCCCCAATTTAGAGGTCTGAGTTCAGGTGTAAAGGGTGCGGCAGACCTTACCATCACTGTGCAGTCCTCGGAGCCGCTGGCGATGACCTGATCATTGTGGGGGCACCACTCAATGTCTAACACGGGGCCTGTGTGACCACACACTGTGGGGTAGGATTTGTCAATGCGTCCACACTGTAAAGACAAAGATAAACAACAAAGAGTAATGAGATTAGTCTTAGTCTGGTCCTGCTCAGAGAACATTGTCCATGCTGGAAGAGTGAGCATGTTTTCAAACAGGACAATTACAGTTTAATCCTAAATCCCACCTGAGAAATTAAGCTCACACACACACACACACACATACACGCGGGCAAGCAACATCTAAGAGAAGGCAGTTTAACAGATTCACTCCACAGAGAAAATGAAGTTACATGCTAGTGACACAGCCTGAGCAGAGAACTGGAGTCGAGGGAAGAACTCACTGCACGTCGATCAACATACATTTAATTTTAAGTGCTTTTTTTTTTTTGTAACAATTTTAACAAAACAAAACAACAGAAATACAAAATAAGTGAAGATTGTTCAGGTGAGATTAAGAACCCCTTTGGGGCTTATGAGAAATCTTACCTCAATAAGGATAATAAATACAAATGTCACATACTCAAGAAAAGTAAACAAGCAAAGTCAATAAACAAACATAAATAAATAAACATAAATCAACCAAGAATAATTTAAGAAGTAAAATAATGAATTAATGAAGTGATGTGAAAGTGTATTTAAAGAAACCATAACCAAACTGATGTACCAATGTAGTTCAAAATGTTAAAAAAAAACAAAAAAAGAAATCATGCTGGAAATGAGTTTCGGATAATTACATTACCCAACATGACACATTTTTACCCACATTTACCTCCTGTTGGGTGAGAGCGCCATATGAATAACAGCAACTGTGTGGAGTCGTAAAGTTCTTAAAATGTGGGGAAATCCTTGTCCCACATAAACTCCTGCCAAGTGCTGTAGACTAGATTTTTAAGTTTTTCTTTTTTAGTTTTCTAACATGACCCAACAAACTGAACTGCCTTAAGCGAGAGAATCACCAGCTTTAGTTTGTAACTCCATCACTCAGCCAACAAAGAAGCTAGGGTTTTATTGGTGCTACAAAAAAAAGCAAACTAAGATTAGTTTGAGCCCCTGTTGGACCACCCATAGTAATTAAGAAAGTTATTAGTGGTGATGTCATTATACAGTAGACGCATGCCAACAGATGCTTAGTTTTCCACAGCAACTCCTTACTTTCAAATGTTAACCCTGTATCAAACTGTGTCCTTTATATAACCTGCTTATGCAACCAATGGACTGGATGGCTACAAATGAATTTCACACACACACTGGACACAAACACACACATATGCATGCACACAAGCAGCTTTCAGTTATGCTGTGCGTCCTCCTCTATCCTCCCAAAATCCACCTGCAGCTGGATTTGACCTCTGAATCCCACGAGCCTGGAGAACTAGTTGCTGTATCTATATGCTGAGGTGACTTAACAAACCCACGCTGTGGTGGATGGGTGTCTGGGACACACCCTAGTCTGTGTTGACTTCAAGTACCACCGCGGGGCCGGAGAGATGATGTCACTGACTGTGGAAAGAGTGCTGCTGCTGCAGCCCTATTTAAAGCACGATGGCTTTCCTAATATAAAAAAAGGAATCACTCATTGCCCACAGCTATTCTGCCATGCAGCAATAATGGCTCGAGAAGAGCTACTAAATCTAAGAATTGTATATTCAGTAATGAGTAAGAAGTACAGCCAAAGCTAAACTGAAACCTCATGAGAACATAACTCTAAGCCATTACTTATATATATATATATATATCTAAACAACAGATGTCCACATGCACACTTTATGCCCAAGGGATTTACACTGACAAACACAAACACACTTGAAGTTCACACAAACAACGTGGCTACTTTTGACCAAAAAGAAGCACTGCATTTGATATGAGTTTTTACAGTGTGTGCAACAGCCATTTTCACCACCTCCAATCCACAGCTACCTGCAACGGCATGTCATGTAAATGTTTGCTTTTCTTTTGTGGCCTCTGGGACCCGTTTTTGTCCACGTCTTGTTTTAACGGTACTTCTGACTTGTGTCTGTTCCCACTGCAGCTTAGCTTCTCCACCTGCTGTGGACATCACACAAACTAATTCTTCAGCACCACTGAGTGTAGCACTTACTTGCAGCACTATTTTCAACAGCAGTTTAACAATAAGCCAAATCTTATTCAATTTGCCAAACAGCAATGAGCTAAACTACTCAGACCTGTATGTCACTTATATCAGTAAAAACTGGTCATTAAAGGCAGGGCTAAAGGTGTGAGTAAAGTGACAGGCAGAGTTCAGAGGAGACCGAGCTCACCCCAAATTGTACATTATGGCTTTTGTAGCCAAATGATTACATGTGACTTGAAGCTTTTTAAAGAAGGGGACTGTCACAGAGATGAATATAGAAAGAGGTAAAAATTGGCCTTTTAGCCTCCAAGTCAGGGTCCACCAAGTGCTAAAAGCACATAGATATCTTGTTTGACGAGTAAACCTCAGAAGGCTATCTGCCACAGTGGCGGGTAAATGTTTGTACTTAAACAGTCATATGATTAAACTATGCCGAGAGTCTCTGTGCGTGTTGTGTGTGTGTGTGAGAGTGTGTGTGTGTATGTCAAACATACACCCACACATATGCACCCACATGCACACCCCTCTGCTTGTAAGGCGAAACCTGACCATCTTGCGTGTTTCTAGTTTTGCAGCATTGTTTCACTGTTTACTGTACGTGACATCAGCGCATCCGTTAAACTATTACTTGCCACCAGTTTGCTGTAACCTAGCGTTGTGTGTATACTTAAGGCTGTGAAATAATAACGCAAAGGAGCCGTGTTTGAACTAAGACAGCAAACTCTTTACGTTCTTCCTCATTGTCATCAGCAGCGCATATGCTCCCATTTCGTCCGTTCTTACCTTTCGCAATAGGAGCATCAATTAAATGCGCTGAAACAAATGTAGGCCTGTATGTGAAGCAATGAAGGCAATTCATATTTGGCCGGTTAAAAAAAAAAAAAGCTTGACCTGTGGATTTTTTCATCTACCAGTCACCTTAGCCGCTGAGTCAAAGGGTTCATTTCGGGCCACTGCTCCTAGTGCCATTCACGGTCTGAAGTACACTATGACTATGTTCAGAATGTAAAAAGAGCAGAAAATAAACAAAGAATCATATCCAGTTCGGAAGCTAACAGGCCCTATTCACATCAAATGTTCAATTGTGTTACAAAACAGTAAGAAACAAAAACCTAGAGGCAAACAGAGGATGGTGGTTTGGGCCTTGGAGGAACAGTTTAGTCCCAGATATGAGTGTCATGTTGCTCAGGCATTCTTTCTCTTAGACATTTCCCTGTCTCTGATGCAGAAGATTAAGAAGCCTGCTGCTGTTACAATGTACATCCACAGTGGTGTGGCTGATATCACCAAGTGACATGATTCATATCTCAGATGTCTGTTCATATTCAGTGAGACTGAACAGATGTTTTCTGGGTCAGCACAGTCCTACTATGGCTGGACGTCTATACAAATCACAGGAAGTGACTATGTACTCTATGAAAATGTTGGGCCTGCACCATGCAGTCACCTGACTGCCACAAAGTTGGGCTGTGACACATACTCCGACTGCAAGTTTAGAGATCAAAGTCCAGTGTGTGTGAGAGAATGGACTCTGCGTGTGTGTGTGTGCAGTATGTGAAAATCACAAGATCTTGTCTAACCCTCACCCTGACTGCTGAACACACCCTGAAATCTACCCTGAAGCCGAGTGAAAAGAAAGCAGACTTTGACACTGCTGTCAATAGGCATCCTTGAACCACCATCCGGTATCAGATAACATTCCCATTAAATATGAGACTGGTGCCTCTGCAGCTGAGTCTACTCTAAAATTTCATGTAGTTGATCACACAACATTAACTATTGGCATTATGAAGTAAGCATGTTATCTGTGCATACTAACTTCATGTCATACAGTAGAGATGTGCTTTTTCTTCACATGATTTCCTGCAGACAGTAGAAACAGGATGTAAAGCAGGAAGACTACAGACTGATGACCAGGTGTAGCAGCAGGAGCAGCATAAACAAGTCTGACAAAGAGCAAACCAATTGCTGGGATAACACAAGCTTTCACTTCAAAGGTTCTGCTTTATGTCTTTAATGATGCTGCAGTATTTAGTCAGTCAGTCAGTCATTTTCTGTAACCGCTTGTCCTCGTAAGGGTCGCGGGGGGGCTGGAGCCAATCCCAGCTGCCATCGGGCGGAAGGCGGGGCACACCCTGGACAGCTCGCCAGACCATCGCAGGGCCGACACACATATAGACGAACAACCATACACACTGCTGCAGTATTTACTTCACAATATTTTCACTGCACTGTACAGATCAAAATGTTATGGATCATGTTCAGTCTAGTTAAAAAATGTGCTTACCCACAAAAACTGGCATTCACTCAGAATATTAACAGTGTCTAACCAGTTCTTTCATGCCAAACCGTCTATGCCATTTCAACATGCATTGGTGCTGTGCTACTGTGGTGGTGTCTGTACACTACTCTAACACAGATGGATAAATGTGATACCTCGCATCAACACTTAATAAAACATTCTGGTTTTTTGTTTACTTGAAGGCTATAATGCTTTAAACTGACCTACACAACAGTGCCGGACAATTGCAACAGATCCTCTGATTTATGTCTAAGAGAAGAAGGGAATAGCCTGTGACCAAGGCTTGTTGGTGTATTATCACTATTTACAACAAATTCACAGTAAAACGTATTTATCTGAACCTCTGAACTGACTGTCCTCAAACCATTTGGTGTATTAAGATGTTGATTACTAATAAAGGGCTGGTTTAATGTTGCTTGCTCATTGATGCAATTAGGAATATGTAAACAGAACATTTATGTATGATAAGCATACATTCATGTTTTATGTCTGTCCTTGCAGAAGCTTGGTAAACAGAGTCCACAAAGATTAAGACCACCTACGGGAGTGATCCACATTAGGACCTCAACAATCAGAGAGACTTTGAACTCCAGTTCAGACAAGCTGCAAAGATTTCTACATGACCTCTTACATTAGTCTCCATATTCAACAATTCTACATCAACACTTTATAGTCATAAGCGCAAACTAAAAGAAAGTAATCTGCGTACACTAAGAGAGAATTCTATACATGATGAATTATAGCTGATACTGGTGACTTGCAGCAATGAACCATGAAGCCCCAGTGACACTTGAGCTAAGCTCTGGAGCTCGACCTCCTGATCAACCCAAGCAGGGCAGAGGAGACCGACAGTTCGACCAGAGAGCCAGACGTTCTTCACATTCCACACCTCGGCCCTAGGCAGCTCTGGTATGGGTATGACTAATGAGAGCGAGGGGGCTACTAGGGTGTCAGATATAGCACCCTTTGAGGCGTTAATGGTAGTTGTGTATGATATACACAATTAGGAATTGCGGGGTCTGAAGAGCAAACAAGTGGATCATGCCTTGAGCCAGAATGAAAATCTGATAACACGACATTCAGTGCAGGAACGCAGTTTACGTGGAGTTGGATTAATGTAAGTGTTTGCACTGACAATTAACAGTTTAACTGAAAACAACAACCAAAGCTGTACACAAGGTAGCTGAAACCCCACTGCAGCGAGATAACCTGGGTGAAACTCTGCAGGTAAGTTAACCTGTAGCAACTTGTTGCATTCCCTCCTCTGTCCCTCTGAGAAAGCAGAGCTTCAGGCAAATTTGCAAGTCTGTAGTCGTCTTAAGAAGAGGCATTTAAACTCAAACACTCACCAGAATCTTAACCACAAGCATAATGAGATGTCACTCAGATGTATCACCAGTATCTGCCTCTCCTTGCGGCTAGGTCACACACTAGATACACCATCATAACTGCTGGTGGCAG